>NC_143514.1:73847550-74456300 GCF_031878675.1 Megascapheus bottae | reverse complement strand
GGTTTGCCTGCTCTCTATAAAAAAAATATCAAAAGCAAGGCTGGGAGTTTGGCCTAGTGGTTAAAGTGCTTGCCTAGCATGCATGAAGACCTGGGTTCGATTCCTTGGTACCACATACATAGAAAAAAGCCGGAAGTGGTGCCGAGGCTCAAGTGGTAGAGCTCTAGCCTTGAGAAAGTCCAAGGACAGTGCTCAGGCCCTGAGCTCAAGCCCAGGACTTGCAAAAAAAAAAAAAAACAAAAACAAAAACAAAACAAAAAAATATCAAAAGCAAAAAATGGCCTGAGGGGGTGTAGTCCCTGTGGAGTGCCTGCGGAGCAAACAGGATGCCCTCAGTTCCAAACCCCAGTATAGCCAGAAAAAGGAAAGAACTGATTAGGGGATAGGAAAGATGCCAGTTTGGCTCTCAGACTGATCTGTTGGGGTCCCAGTTTAGAAGCCTGGTACAAACCAGCAGCCTCTGATGATTTTTTTTTCGTTGGTCATGGGGCTTGAACTCTGGGCCTGGGTGCTGTAACTGAGCTCTTCAGTTCAAGGCTAGTGCTCTACCACAGTGCAACTTCCGGTTTTCTGGTGGTTAATTGGAGATAAGAATCTCAGGGACTTTAGTGCCCGGGCTGGCTTTGAACCGAGATCCCTAGATCTCAGCCTCCTGAGTAGCTAGGATGACAGGCGTGAGCCATTGCGCCCAGCTCCTCCTGTGATTTTTAACCCAGGTGAATGTTTGATCAAACAGACACGAGAGCTGCTATGACATTACCTTTGAGGGGAATTTTACATCTGATACTTGCTTGTAGTATCACAGCTATCCAGGGAGGCGGACGCTTGATGAGTCTGGAAAGGTTTCTACCTTTTACCTCCCACCTGGCATCAGAGCATGGGAGCACACAGCGGAGAGGGGAGTTAGTATCACAGTGCCAAGTCATTTGAGTCACCTGTGGAAGTGAGTGGGCCATGTCAGGATTCGGGTTTACTCATATGAACCCTGATCCTACAGGAAGTGGATGCTACCACATTTCTAGCAGGCATTCTAAGCGCTCCCACTCCAGACAAGTGCTCCCACAGAACCCTACATATGGGAGGACAGAGCAGCAGGGACACAGGATCCTGTCTCTCGGTGTCTGTGTCTCCCTGGATCTCACCTTCTCCCTTGTAGGACTGAACCCCACATCTCTTCTAGGAACAAGGGCTCCAGGAGTGACCCAATGTCCCCATAACTCAGCAGCACAGAAAGGCACAGGTGCACTCTGCTGTTAATAAAGTACAGTAACATTTATTTCTAAACGTTTTTGCTATATAGGTGGCAATCATGGAAAATCAAATCCACTGTAGGAATTCAAGTTAGATGCAAATTACATTCAGCTTTGAGCTGGTTGTATGCCGCGTTCAAAGAAGGGCTAAGCAGCAGCAGCTTTCTTCTCCTTATAGACGGCCATCATTTTCTTGATTTCTGCAATTGCTTTCCCTGGATTCAGCCCCTAGAGAGAAAAGAAGAGCATCAATGGAAGGGTATGGTATAGAAGGGGGAATGGAATGGTGAAGCCACTGGTTCAGGGGGAATGCATCTGTATTCAAGCATTCTGAACTAAGTCCTTCCAGCAACACGCCAGGGCTAGAGCTCTTGTCTACCTGGACATGTTAAAAATGGCAGTTCTGGGCCAGGAGTGTGGCCTAGTGGTAGAGTGCTTGCCTAGCATGCACAAAGCCCTGGGTTCGATTCCTTGGTACCACATACACAAAAAAAGCTGGAAAAGGTGCTGTGGCTCAAATGGTAGAGCACTAGCTTTGGGAAAACCCAGGGGCAGTACTCAGGCCCTGAGTTCAAGCTCCAGGACTGGCAAAAAAGAAAAACAAAATGGCAGCTACGGCAGGAGCCCCACTATACCCAATTTCTTCTAGGTAGCTCACCCTCGTAGGCAAACAGGGCGGGGAAGGGCAGGGAAGGGCAGGACAGAGCATGTTCTGACTGCCCTCATAGCCTAGTGGTGCCTCTACTAGGAGCACAGGCCAGTGTGTGACCAGCCCAGGTGGGCATGCCCAGGCTCTCCACAGCAAGTGGAAAAAGAGGCCTGGTTGCCCTCTGTCAACACCACGCTGAGTCTCATGAGCCACCAGCCAGTCTGAGGGCCCTGGCAGCAGTCTGCTCTGAAGCAAGGACATGATTTGCAGGAGGGGATAATGATCCAGACAATGCCAGCCTGTGGGGTCGGTGGAAGAGTGTAGTATGTGGCAAAATCCTATCTGAGGGGGCCTCATGCTAGGAAGGCAATTCTAACTCTGACACAGAGTGCTACAGACAAGAAAAGGAAAAAGGAAAGATCTTGAGAAGGCATGAGAGGATTCCATGTGCAGTGATGTGACAGAAGAGGCAGCTAGCCTCTGAGGCTGGAGGTCATGGGGTAGAGCTGCACAGACAGTGGGCACAGGCATGCTGGGGCCCACAGCCTCTGGGAAGTTTCAGATGAGGAGCCAGGAACAGCACATTCCGGGAAGAAACAAGGGGTCTGATGAGCAACTTGGCTCGATCTCCTGTTTTCAAAGCAAATTTCCTTCTGATTGCTCACTAGCTCTCTGGCTGTCCATCTCCGTGTTGACTCCTATGAGAAATGGCTCTGCCCAGGGCCTCCGCCCAAAGGGCAGCTGTGTTCAGAAGCATGCTGTTCTTCCTCCCCAGGGGCACGGCCCCTCCACATGTGAGGGAGATTTGGGGTTAGACCCTACCACAAGATGGAGCAGGAAGGGACTCAGTTCCCATAGCTCAGATGTGTTCCTCTGACAGGGCTGGGGGAGCCCCAAGCCCCCAGATACACCGATCCCCTTCCATCTCAAATCACCAACTGGCTCGGGGGAGTGAGGCCACCAGCACCAGTACCTTGGGACAGGTCAGTGTGCAGTTCATGATGGTGTGGCACCGGTATAGAGAGAAGGGGTCCTGCAGCTTGGCCAGGCGCTCCTCAGTGAAGTCATCTCTGGAGTCGATCATCCAACGGTAGGCCTGCAAGGGCAGGGCTGAGTCAGCTAGGCTGTCCAGAGCTGGGCTGGAGCAGTGCTGGGGCTCACAAAAGCTCTGGGAGAGCAGAGGCCATTCTCTGGCTGGCCTCTTGACAGCCTTCCAAGGAAGGGTCCCAATTCTCTCTCTCTTTTTTTTTTTTTGGCCAGTCCTGGGGCTTGAACTCAGGGCCTGTGCGCTGTCCTTGGGCTTTTTCTCAAGACTAGAGTTCTACCACTTGAGCCATAGCACCACTTCTGGCTCCCCCATCCGCCCCCTCAGTTCTGTGCTTGAGTTCAGAGCCTGAGCACTGTCCTTGGACTTTCTCAAGGCTAGAGCTCTACCACTTGAGCCTCAGCACCACTTCTGGCTTTTTTCTATGTATGTGGCACCAAGGAATTGAACCCGGGTCTTGGTGCATGCTAGGCAAGCACTCTATCACCAGGCCAAACTCCCGGCCCAGTCCCAATTCTTTTATGACAGCCTGATGTGATCCCTGTGAGGTGTGGTTCCACAGTGCGCCTGTGCCTCAGTGCTTAATTAATACTGTTGGGGCGTCATCAACTAGTCCTTTCATCCTGCCCAGCTTGTAACTAGTGGGTGGGGCTAAGTCCTGTGCTACTTCTGTCTCAAGTCCCTGCCATGCTGAACTCACAGTCACCAAGCAAACGGGTGCTTTTGCTGGCATTTGTCCCACTGATTTTTTTTTTTTTTTTTTTGCGGCAGTGCTGGGGTTTGAACTCAGTGTGCCTTTACTTGCTAGGCAGGTTCTCTACCCCTTGGGCCATGTCTCAGACCCTGACCTTTCAACTCCTAGAGACCAGCAAGCTAAATACAGCATGGCTACATAGCAGCATGGACACTCAGTTCCCCACATGGTGGAGTGTGGTGACCCTGAGTGCACCTGACCCTCTGTCCAGCCACCTGCCCTGTAGTTACATAGCTTCGTGACTTCCTTTCTGTGGGGAAATGAGAAATGTGAAGTTGTCTTTTGAGGTACTAAAAAAAAGCACCACCACAAATCTGAAAAGTAGGCACTTTCTGGGAATAAAGTGACTTTCTCTGCAGTGAACTGTACATAGGACAATGGTGACAATCACTCCCATTTTCTCTTTAG
The DNA here is from genome assembly GCF_031878675.1 of Megascapheus bottae. Lineage (NCBI taxonomy): Eukaryota > Metazoa > Chordata > Mammalia > Rodentia > Geomyidae > Megascapheus > Megascapheus bottae. The sequence goes on along the minus strand of NC_143514.1, from coordinate 74,452,194 downwards.
GCAAACTGTAGACACTGACTCTCTTGTCTTACAGCTGGGTAGCTGCCCCTCCAGGTACCCCTTTTTCACGGCCCCTGAGAGTGGGAGATGGGAGCCCACTGATCGATGCAGGTAAATGAATGGGTGCTGGCAGCAGCCAAGGAACACAGAGTATGTCTGCAGGCAGGGTTTCCTAGAAAGCATGCCTGTCTCATGGGTGAGTCTTGGCACACAGCTACAAAGACACCCTGAGATGAAGCACAGATGTACTGACAGTTGAGTGACCCAATGCAACCAGCCACCATGTATGCACCCAGTGCTAGTAAAGCACCCAGGATGGCTGGCCTGTGGCCACAGCCCTCTGGGACACCTGCTACTGGATTAGCAATCTCCTGTGAAGCAGTTGGGGAGACCTCACCTGCATAAGGACCGCAGGCCCCAAGTACTTGTCCCCGTTCCACCAGTAGCTGGGGCAGCTGGTGCTGCAGCAGGCACAGAGGATGCACTCGTACAGCCCGTCCTGTGGGGAGAGAAGGGGCAGAGCCTGCCTGCCTGAGTGTTCCTGGCACAGTGCTAGCGGGTCTGCAGATGTGTACTTAAATCTAAACATTTGCTGGATTGCAGTCCGGCAGTTCTACAGTCCAGAGACTATTTGTTCACCCCTTACCAAACAATGCCGCTCACTTACCTAGACAAGGAAATCAATAGGATGTGAAACAGCACACTGCAAAGGCCCAAGATGGCCACCTACCCTGGCACAGGCAGAGGCCACGGGCCTCCAGAGGGAATGCCACTTGTGGCTGTGGCTGAGCACACTGTGGTTCCCACACTGCACCTTTTTTGCTGACACAGCACTCCCAGCAACCCCTTGCCCACAGGTGAGGAATCCAGGTTTGCGCCCCTGCCCTGGGTGAGAACAGGGCTGGGATGTGGCCCTGCAGCCTCCCTCTTCTCTTGCACCTGCTGCATGGGTGCTGTCTGTTCAGGCAGTCCTGTAATAAGCAGGGCTTTCTGACTTTGCAAACAACAGAAATGGATGAAAAACAGAAAAACAGAAGGACATACAGCTGTCTAAGGGCACATAAGGTAAGAGATGAGACCCCCAAGGCCTACACTCCGCTCAGCCAGCCAGTGGGAGGGTGAGGCCCCCACCATCTTCCAACGCGTAAGATGGGAGGACCAGAGCAATTCAAGGGTAATCTCCTGCCCTCCTTCCCCAGTCCCTTGCTACCACCCTACCCCTGGACCTGGGTGTTGTCCCTGAGCTGTTCTGTTCAAGGCTACTATCCTACCCCTAGAGCCACAGCCCCACTTCCCATTTTCTAGTGGACAACTGGAGATAAGAGTCTCACTGTCTTTAGTGCCTGGGCTGGCTTTGAGCTGAGATCCTCAGTTCTCAGCCTCTTGAGTAGCTAGGATTACAGGCGCGAGCCACCGCACCTGGATTCTTCCTGCTCATTTATATAGAAGTTTGCAAAAGGAAATCAGAATTCTGGGTCAGAATCCCAGGGATAAAGATGTTCATCTAGCTTAATGGATATGAAGACTTGGAAACAATTTCACTGTTCAGGAACAGTGGGCTGTTTAATAATGCCTGCGCATGTGACTAAAGTCTGAGGCTGACCTGGTAGCCCAGCACAGCACACGCCCAGAAGGTGGAGGTCCGGGTTTCAACCCAGCTTCACAAGAAAAAAAAAAAGAGCATTAATATTAATGGTTCTTTAGTGGTGGAAGTATAGACAAAAATCAGTTCTTGGATGGCTAGGACTATGGCATAGTGGTAGATTGCCTGCCTAGCAAGCATGAAGACCCGGGTTTAATTCCTCGGTACTACATACAAAGAAAAAGCCAGAAATGGTGCTTTAGCCTTGAGATGAGAAAGTCTTTCTCAAGTGCCCTGGCCCTCAGTTCAAGTCCTGGGACTGGCAAAAAAAAAAAAAAAAAAAAAAAAAATCAGTTCTCTGAGGCTAACAGTGCAGCTCAGTGGTAGAGCCCTGCCTGCCATGAGCAAGGCCTGGTTTCCATGACTAGCACCACAAAAAAATTTCCATTTTTCAATTACTTGTTAAGCTTTGCATGTTAATTTAAAGAATCAAGAGATGCTACACTAATGTTTGGCGTGTGTGTGGTGTGGGCATGCTAGGCAGGCGCCCTACCACTAGGTTCTATTCCCAGTCCCTGTTTATTAAGGGAGTAAACTTCTAAGACTTAGGAAACATGTTTGGCAGTTCTAATTTCCTAATGAAGCTTCTTAAGGGGTGAAGAATGTGAGCTGACTAGTTGTGCCAGAAGAGTAGCCCCAGATTGGCAGGGCTTTTGGAGAACTAGGACTACAGCAGGAAAAGCAACGTATGTACCATGCAATACAGGGTAGCAAGGTGATCACTGAGAGACCCCAACCATCTCCATGGTGACGGAGCAGCCTGCCCTCCAGGATTCTTCAAAACAATTTATATTTACGAAGAGGCTAAATATCCCTCCAGTCCTAGAAGAATACATCAGTTCACTCATACAACTAATACTGGGGGCAGGGTTTAGGTGTCCTGAAGGGTGCCTGCCCTGCTCTAGGAAGCAGAAATGGTTCTCCTAGGCCAGTATGATTCTTATCTCCAATTAAATAGCAAAAAAAAAAAAAAAAAAAAAGCAGGAAGGTCTGGAGACAGTCCCAGCCTTGATACCCATAACCACAGTTGGGACTCTGCCTCCAGCGTGCAGGGAAGAGCCAATCATAGATAAAGTAGCACAAGAGAAGAAGTCTCCACTTGACATGTCAGACTGGGCTAGTCGCACTGGTCACTAGGTGTGGCATTAGGAAGAACAGGGATCTGGATAGTTCTGCTCTTACCAAAACTTGCTCTAGAATACACTGTCTGGTCTGCACACATGCTGCTCCCCGCTTTCCCAGCAAACCACCCCCCTCATATCACACCAAGTACGAGTGCTGACCAGCTTCTCACGGTCTTCTATGGACTGCAGATTCTGCTGGCCTTCCTGGGCCATGTCCTTCTTCTTCAGATATGGATCAATGGACTTGTACTGCGCATAGAAATTGTTCATATCCTATGTGAGGAGGAGGAGGAAGAGGAAGGGGGAGGGGGAAGAAGAGAGGGAGGGAGAGAGGGAAGATGAGGAAGGTCAGTGTTGACAACCTCCGCTCACCATGTTTGGTGGTCCCTGTCCCTTGTGCTGCTCACTAACACACATAATCCATACTCAGGTGTCCTTGCTTCTAGGCAGGGACATAGGAAGGACTAGAAAGCTTCTCCTTTGGCCCGGGGCTGGTGGCTCAGGCCTGTAATCCTAGCAACTCATGAGGTTGAGTTCCAAGGACGTGGTTCAAAGTCAGTCCTGGCACTAAAGTCTATGAGACTCTTTTTATGGCTAGTTCTGGGGCTTGAACTCAGGGCCTGAACATGGTCCTTGGGCTTTCTCAAGGCTAGAGCTCTACCGCTTGAACCACAGCACCACCCCTGGCTTTTTCTGTGTATGTGGTACTGAGGAATCAAACCAGGGTCTTCATGCTTGTTAGGCAAGCACTCTACCACTAGGCCAAACTCCAGGCCCCTTATCTACAATTAACCACCAGGGAACCGGAAGTGGTGCTCCTTTATCTAGCCAGTGCAGTCCCATTCTGCATTCTGTTTCCTGCCTGCCTCAAGAGCAAGTGAGGGCAGTGGGCAGCTAGAAGGAGGGGATGGGAGCAAAGCTCAGTCAGCACAGCTCTAAGTGCACTATTTTCCTTTCCTTTTCTTCTTTTTTTTGTTTTTCGGTTATGGAACTTGAACTCTGGGGCCTGCTGGGTGCTGTCTGTCCATGAGCTCTTCAGCTCAAAGCTACCCCTTGAGCCACAGCACCACTTCCAATTTTTTGGTGATTAATTGGAGATAAAAGCCTCAAGGACTTTAGTGCCTGGGCTGGCTTTGAACCTTAATCCTCACATTTTAGCCTCCTGAGTAGCTAGGATTATAGGCGTGAGCCACTGTGCCGGCTCTATGTGCTATTTTCTGCTTCACTTCTCAAACTCTTCATTTTTGGGGCTGTTCAAGCCAGAAGTGCTGTGCCCTGTTAGTTTTTTTTTTTTGGTCATGGGGCTTGAACTTGGCTGGGTGCTGTCCCTAAGCTTTTCAGCCCAAGGCTACTGCCCTTTCCTTCAGCCAAGCTCCATTTCCTGTTTTCTAGAGGTTAACTGGAGATAAGAGTCTCAGGTCCTTTGGTGCCTGGGCTGGCTTTGAACCCTGATTTTCAGATCTCAGCCTCTTGAGTAGCTAGGATTACTGGTGTAAGCCACCGTGTCCTGTTACTCTTGATCAAACCTCAATGAATACACTGGGAGGATTTTTCTAGGCCTTCATGTTCTGCCATTTATTTATTCATTCATTCATTCATTCACGCATTCATTCATTCATTTATGCCAGTCCTGGGGACTGAACTTAGGGCTTTAGCACTCTCCTTGGGCTTTCCTCAAGTTAGTGCTCTACCACTTGAGCCACAGCACCAGTTCTGGGTTTTCTATGTATGTGGTACCAAGGAATTGAACTTGGGTCTTCATGCATGCTAGGCAAGCACTCTACCAACTAGGCCAAACTCCTGGTCCCCTGCCATTCACATTGTTTAAACACACATGGAACACACTGCCTCAGATTCAAGTATTTTCCTATGCTCTTAGTGATGTTCTGTAGTCTCCTGAAGCCACACAGAGGGAGACAACTCCACTGAATTGTTCTACCATCTGCCTTCAAGAGTAACTAAACACCCTGAACCAGCGTGAAGGACTGACTGGACACACACAAAGCACGTATACACACACAGCCCCTTCAACACCTGGGAGAGATGTGGAAACTCACGGGCACGAGATCCTTTATCACATACATATGTGGAAGAGGGTAGATTTTGGACACTTTGCTGAGGTTGGAGTCGATCTTCCGGGTGCATGCTAGAGTGTTGTTCCCGTTGATGTTCATTGCACAAGAGCCACAGATTCCTGTGAGAGAAACACCAGTGCCTTATCCTCACTCACTCCAGGTCTGGGCCCCCTGCCAGCCCTTTCTTGTGGGCCACTGCTGATCTACTGTAGAAGCAGCTATGACACAGGCTTGCTGCCTTTTCTTCCTTCTCCTGCCTAGAATGCAGATCTAAGCACTGGGGCTCCACAAGCTGTTTTGTGGATATGAGGAACCTTGAGCTCAGAGACTGCAGATGAGTTGTATACCAAAGTTGGCCCTGTGGATTTCCCACGCCAGTATAGTCATGTGTTTCAAGAGAAAAGTCAGTCTTCTTGAGCCACATTACCAGACCGGTTCTTCATTTTTTTTTTTTTTTGTTGTTGTTGTTGGTCCTGGGCTTGAGCTCTACCACTTGAACCTCAAGTCCTGGTCTTCATTTTTTTTCCCCTTTTTTGTGGGTCATGGGGCTTGAACTGGGCCTGGGCTCTGTCCCTGAGCTCTTCAGCTCAAGGCTACCACCCCACCCTTGAGCCAAGCCCCACTTCCCATTTTCTAGAGGTTGAGTGCTCGGGCTGGCTTTGAACCATGATCCTCAAATCTCAGCCTCCTGAGTAGTTAGGATTACAGGCATGAGCCACTGTGCCCAGCTTGTTGTTCTTTTTTTTTGCCAGTCCTGGCCTTGAGCTCAGGGCTTAAGCACAGTCCTTGGGCTTTCTCAAGGCTAGAGCTATACCACTTAAGCCACAGCACCATTTCTGGCTTTTTCTGTGTATGTGGTACCAAGGAATTGAACCTGGGTCTTCGTGCATGCTAGGCAAGCACTCTACCATTAGGCCAAACTCCCAGTCCCTGAACACAAATTCTGATACAATTCCAAAGAGAGTGAACACTGTCCTGGTTGTGTTCAGGTACAAGTCAGTCCAGACTACCAACAGGGCTCTTACTCTATCTACTGTGTCCACAAAAAGCAGTACTGTGATTGCCCTAGGCTCTGAGCCTGCCCTCGCCCCCCCAATACAAGGGCTGAACACTGATTTTCCAAGACAAAATATGAATTCATCAGAAGCCAAAGCTAAGGAAATAGAAATTACGCGCCGACCCAGGACCTTAGCCAGGACTGACTGCTTGTGACATCTATCTTGACTTCTCTTTTGCAAAGGTACATACTAGGAAGGTAGTTCTGGGACCTTGTGGAATCAAGCTACTCTCCAGATTATTGTTTTGTCCTGGGTTTTCCAAGCCTGGTGAGCTGTGTGTGGCCTTGGAGTCTGCCAGTTTTGGTTGACTCCTGGCATTCTTGTAGAAGCCCCTTAACTGCTTCTGGGTCCTGGCTTCCTCATCTGTGTACCAAGGGCTGGTCCTATAAGTACCTTCCTGCTTCCTGGTATACAGAACAGATCTGGCTCACAGGCAATGAGGCCAGTCTTCATTGAACCATGTGCAATTTTTGCCACTTGTGGAGTTTTAAGTCAATTTCATTTTTTTTTTTTTTAGGCGCTGTTCCTACATCTTCCATTATGGTCTGTGCACAGTATGCTGGAAACCCAGGAGACTCACACATTGCCCTATAACAGGGGCAGGTATGTATGGTGTCTGGAACTCTCCTGTTCCCTAAGAGAGGAGCTCAACTCTGCACGTGGCAAGTCAGCATATCCTTGCCAGTCCCCAAATCACAGAATGCTCCAGATAGGAACTAAGAACTTGCACTGCAGTTTCAATTTGGGGTATGTTTACTTAAGAAAAGGAAGGGTCAGGGCTGGGAGTTTGGCCTAGTGGTAGAATGCTTGCCTAGCATGCACGAAGACCTGGGTTCGATTCCTCGGTACCACATACACAGAAAAAAAGCCAGAAGTGGTGCTGTGGCTCAAGTGGTAGAACACTAGCCTTGAGAAAGTCCAAGGACAGTGCCCGGGCCCTGAGTTCAAGGCCCAGAACTGGCAAAAAAAAAAAGAAAAAGAAAAAGAAAAGAAAGGGTCAAACAGGGCACTGGTGGCTCATGCCTGTCCTAGCTACACAGGAGACTGAGATCTGAGGATCATGCTTCAAACCCAGCCTTGGACAGAAAGTCCGTGAAACTCTTTAAACAACCACCAAGTTGTTCAAGTGATACAGCACCTGTCTTGAACACAAAAGTTCAGGGACAGCACCCAGGTCCCGAGTTCAAGGCCCACTTACCTTCTCTGCATGATCTTCGGAAGGTCAAGGTGGAATCAATTTCATTCTTAATCTTGATTAAAGCATCCAATACCATGGGACCACACCTGACAAAGAAACAACTCAGTCACAGGATTGATTAGTATAGGATTGGGTTAGCTGCCTTGGATTGCAAGTAGAACTTTGTTTTGGTGGTACTGGGCCTAGTGCATGCTGGGCAAATGCTCTCTCACTGAATCACACACTCCAGTCCTGGGCTGGTCTTGAGCTTTTGATCTTTCTGCATTTTTGCCTCTTGAGTAACTGAGCTTTCCATGCCTATCATGTTCTTACACAACAGAGCTATAGCACAGTCTTTTTCTGTAGGACACTGTATCTACATCTCCAAGAAACAGAAAGTAGTGGGTATACGCAAATTAGGAGACAACTTCCATAAAACTGACAGTTTCTGTTTTTATTCTTCTGAAGCTGTGTGCAAAGCCTTCTCTATTTTATCTTGATGTTTGCTTTTATTTTCAGGCTCTAGATGGTAAGTAGCTATAACTGTTAGTAACAAGATGTAATCAAAACAGAGAATAAGAAAAATGCATCTTGGGGCCGGGAGTTTGACCTAGTGGTTAAAGTGCTTGCCTAGCATACATGAAGACCCGGGTTCGATTCCTTGGTGCCACATATATAGAAAAAAGCCGGAAGTGGTGTTGAGGCTCAAGTGGTAGAGCTCTAGCCTTGAGAAAGTCCAAGGACAGTGCTCAGGCCCTGAGCTCAAGCCCAGGACTGGCAAAAAAAAAAAAAAAAAAAAAAAAAAATGCATCTTGACCACTGTGTATTTTCAGTTTGGGCAGGCATCTTGAACCAACCGAGAGAAATTGTACTTAATAAGGGATTTCTTCACTTCATCAGTTCTTCAAGATTTTACCATCAAATTACTAATGATGATCTCTCAATATTGCCAGGATCTGTATTGATATCGTTTCTGTCTTGATATTAACAACTTTATTTTCTCTAAATTAATCTATGATTCTGGGGCTCAAACTCAGTGTCTCATGCACGACATGCAAGTGTATTTTTTTGCCAGTCCTGGAGCTTGAACTCAGGGCCTGGGCACTGTCCTTGGACACATTTTGCTCACTTGAGCTACAGCACCACATCCGGCTTTTTCTGTGTATGTGGTACACAGAAATCAAACCCAGGGTTTCATGTATGCTAAGCAAACACTCTACCACTAGGCCACACTCTCGGCCCCCCATCTTTTTTTTTTTTTTTTTGCCAGTCCTGGGCTTAAGCTCAGAGCCTGAGGACTGTCCTTGGATTTTTCTCAAGGTTAGAACTCTACCACTTGAGCCTTAGCACCACTTCTGGCTTTTTCTAAGTATGTGGTACCAAGGAATCGAGCCCGGGTCTTCGTGCATGCTAGGCAAGCACTCTACCACTAGGCCAAACTCTCAGCCCCCCATCTATCTTTTAAGAGGCAATTTGTATTAATCTATTTGGAAATTAGTTAAATCATTTCTAATTTTTGGTTAAAGCCAGTTAGGGAATTTTCCAATTTAGAGATTCTACTTTTTGGTTCTATATCTTTTTTTTTTCTTTTTGTGACAGTACTGAAATTGAGCTCAGGGTCTGGTGCTTGCTAGATATACTCTACCACTTGAGACATGCCTCCAATATTTTCCCTTGTTTTTCAAATAGGGTCTAGTGTTAACTTCTATCCTATTTCTGCTTTCTGAGTACCTGTGACTCCAAGCAGGCATCATTGCATCTGGCTTGTTTTTGAGGAAGTCTTGATAACTTTCCCCCAGGCTACACTTGAACAAAGATCCACCTACTATGCATGCCTCCCTGTTTGCTGGGAATACATGTATTACCACTGTAGACAGCATCACTTGGCCATTTTAATAGTTTCAACGCTCTGCTGAGATCTCCCATCTCATTATAACCTCTGAACACATTATATAACAACTGCTTTAAAATCTTTACTTATTTCAACAGCAGGGTCACTTCAAGGTTGCTCTTTGCATGCCATATAAAATACCACAGGCTGGATGGCTTAAGCGACAGAAACCTGTTTCTCCTGGATCTGGGGCTAAGAAGTCTAAGATCAGGATACCAGCACTGTCATTTCTGGCAAGGGTTCTTTTCCTCTCTTCTCAGTGTCCTTACATGGTCTTTTCTGCAGTGTGTACTCAGAGGCAGGGGGCTTCTTAAGGTCTGTTCAAGGCATAGATTTCATCCTAAGGACCCACCAGTATGGCTCTCTCCCCTAACATCTCCCACAGACCGAGGTCCATGTAACCATGTGGGGTTAGGCTTCAACATGTCATCTGGGATACAAGCAGTTACTAAGTTGCTTCTTTCCAGGATCTGTCCCTCATTTTCCAGTGACCGTTGTCCTCAATTGTGTCCCCAGGGTATTTAGGCTCCTAAGACTGTTTTTCTACCTAGGCTGTTCTAGTCCACTCAGACAAAAACAGGCAGCTCACCCAGTACTGTCTCTTTCCAACATTAACCCTGGCTGTCAGGTCTGCCCACGGTGGGTCACTATTCAGGGCCCAGAGGTACTTGTTCCTTATCTACTGTCCAGGTTTCCACAGTTATTTGTTTAATCTGAATTCTTTATCACACATCTCGCTTGGCACAGATACTTACTTATTCAAATCAATTTCGTAAGTCTGCATACGAGGTTTATCTCCAATTTTGTCTGGATCCCATCGGTAAATAGCAAATTTCTTGATACGAGGAGCTGTAGCTGCAGCTGTCTGGGCCCCACGACAGGCCTAATATTTAAAAAAGGAAAAAAAGGGAGGAAAAAGATGAAGATACTTTTATTAGGCTAGCAACAGTGAATGTGAACTCACACATAATTGACACAAGGGCTTCCTGGAGAGGCAGTGGTTCAAAACCAGCCATGCCAGGTCTAGGGTTATAACAAGTACTCACATGGACAGGACCTGAATTTCCACTGGCTGACTCTGTGAACAAGACTGAATCAGGTACAATCTGGTGGGTAAGATCAGGGCTGTGGGTGAAGCCCTGTGGATGAAGGTCAGTATAAAGTCAGATTAGCTATCTGGCTGAACCTTTCAGACTTTGGCTAGTGGAAGGTCAGAGGTCCCTGGGTGAACTTAGTAGTCCACATCTTTGTAAGATGAGAGTAGGCCTTGGGGTGATGTTTTAGCTGATGGTTGAAGCTTGATAGACAGGGCTGGGAGATGCAGAGGCTGCAGGAGAAGCTGGAGCATCCGGGAACACCTGAGCAGTGTATGTGGGAGGCAGGAAGCTGAGGAAGGATGGGAGTGTAGTTCTGAGCACGTGAATAAGCACCACAAGGACTTATAAATGGAGTTTTCATAGTATCCTTACAGCAACAAGAAGCCTTGCTCTTTTGGGGGTACTGGGATTTGAACTCAGGACTTTGTACTTGCTAAGCAGATACTCTACCACTAGAGCCATGGCTCCGCTCTACCTTTTGTGTGTGTATGTGTGTGTGTGTTATGGTGGTAGTTTTACTAAGTAATGCAGGCTGGCCTTAAACTCTTGATTCTCTTGTTTTAGCTGAGAGCTGGGATTACAGGTACAAACCACTACTCCCAATCAGGAACACTTAAATTAGGATAGTGACACAATCAACTTCCAGCCCAAGATATAATTAGTTATGAAGGAAGAACTGTCAGAGTAGATCTGACAATCCAGTTAGAAAGCTATTGTAGTTATTAAATCCACATTTCCCTTTTAAAACTGTATTTAAAAAATGTAATTTTATTGTTATTATTATAGTGTTGTACAGAGGCATTATCATAAGTCAGGTAATGAGTACATTGCTTTTGCATAATGTCATCTCTTCCTTTGCTTTCCCCCAGTTTCATCCTTCTGTCTCTGCCTATAAGTAGCATAGTTTATTTTCCATAGTGTCTACTGAATACCATGCCTGCTTTTTTTTTTGGCCAGTTCTGTGCTTGAACTCGGGGCCTGGGCACTGTCCTTGGACTTTCTCAAGAATACAGTTCTACCACTTGAGCCACAGTACCACTTCTGGCTTTTTCTATGTATGTGGTACCAAGGAATTGAACCTGGGTCTTCACATGTGCTAGGTAAGCACTATACTGCTAGGTCACACTCCTGGCCCCACTTCTGACTTTTGAGTGGTTAATTGGAGATAAGAGTCTCAAAGGCTGGGCCTGGTGGCTCACGCCTGTAATTCTAGCTACTCAGGAGGCTGAGATCTGAGGACCAAGGTTCAAAGCCAGCCCAGGCATAAAAGGACTTGAAACTGATCTCCAATTAGCCTCTAGAAAATGGAAAGCGGGGCTTGGTCAAGGGTAGGGGGTAGCCTTAAGCTGAAGAGCTCAAGGACAGTGCCCAGGCCGAGTTCAAGCCCCATGACCCACCAAAAAAAAAAAAAAAAAAGAGTCTCAAAGACTTTCCTGCTGAGGATGGCTTCAATCCAGGATCCTCAAATCTCAACCTCCAGAGTAGCTAGGATTACAGGCAGGGACCTGCAGCCTCCATGAAATTCTTATCTCCAATAAACTACCAGAAAACAGGAAGTGGCTACTATGGCTCAAAGTGGCAAAGCAATAGCTTGAGTGCAAAAAGCTTAGGGATAGCATTCATGCACTGAATCTCAAACCCCATGACTGACATTTCCCCCCAAAACAAACAAACAAGGGCACAAAACCTGATAAAGAATATTGTGACCCCAAAATAAGTATGAGGAACCAATGGCTTCATTCTGCTCTCGATGACATGCTCCTCACTATAGCTTTCCATGTCTGGCAGTGTCTGCAGTGATTCCACCCAGTGCACCAAGCGTCCTGGGCCACCTCTGAGGCTGCTGCTGCTGGGCAGTGAAGAAGGTGGTCCTCCCTCTGTTTTACTGTCTACCTGCCTCCTTCCTTCCACAGAAGCAGTACCCATAGGGCTTTCAGGCAGGTTAACTGATGACAGATAATGGCTATTCCTTGCTTGTAAAAGTGGCTCAAAGTAGGTGCTGCTGGAAATGTAGCCCTTAGCTCCCAGCACAAAAGAAGAAAACCCATGAAGATGAGGTGAAGAGGGAAGCTTACATTTGATCTTTTTTTTTTTTTTTGCCAGTCCTGGGCTTGAGCTCAGGGCCTGAGCACTGTCCTTGGACTTTCTCAAGGCTAGAGCTCTACCACTTGAGCCTCAGCACCACTTCCGGCTTTTTTCTATGTATGTGGTACCGAGGAATCGAACCCGGGTCTTCATGCATGCTAGGCAAGCACTTTAACCACTAGGCCAAACTCCGGGCCCTTACATTTGATCTTACCGCTAAACTGGCCAAGGCACTAGGAGCCCTATTTTGTGACACAAATATCTGCTGTTGCCACCTTGTGGTACTTCAGAAGAGGTGAAGAGGAAGGATAATGAGAATATCAGCTCCAATCAACTTAGTCCCAGCCTTTTATGTTAGAATACAGCATAATCCATTTCAATAAAGTCATCAATTTAAAGCACACAATTTGTGAGTCCTGACAAAGCAGTATAAGTCTACCCCATCATAGAACAAACAAAACAACAACAATAACAACAAAACAAATCCACAAGGACAGTGTTCAGGTCTTGAGTTCAAGCCCTTAGGATTGGCACAAAACAAATTCCATTTGAAACAAATAATAATGATCTCGCATGCTCTGTACCTAGTCTTCCCTATGGAAGACCGTGCAAAACAGTGGCATACCACAGAGCCAGAATTTTCACATTGATGGTCAAGATACAGAACACACACATATCACCATGATTCCTAGCACAGCCCCCTTATAGTGACTCACACTTTCTCCCCACACTTCTCTTTATTCTTCAGCCCCCAGCAAACACTAATCTGCTTTCCACTGCTATTATTTCACTATTTCAAGAATGTTATATTGAAGGGCATGAGACACGTGCCTGTATTTCAACTCCAGAAGATACTAGAGAAGCTGGTGCTCAACTCTGTAATCTTAGCTACTCAGGAGGTTGAGGTCTGGTAGACCGTGGTTTGTTGTCAGCTTGTTCACTAGACTTCATCTCCAAATAATCAGCAAGGTCTGGCTGGAGCTCACGTCTGTAATCCTAGCTACTCAAGAGGCTGAGATCTGAGGACCTTAGTTCTTTTTTTTTTTTTGCCAGTCCTGGGCTTGAGCTCCCGGCCCTGAGGACCTTAGTTCTAAGCCAGCCCAGGCACTACAAAATCTGTGAGACTCTTATCTCCAATTAATCACCAGAAAACCCAAAGTGTGTTGCTATAGCTCAAGGGGTAGGACAGAGGCCTTGAGCTGAAGAGCTCAGGGACAATGCCCAGGTCCTGAGTTCAAGTCCCACAACCACCACCAACAAAAAGTCTGGCTGGAGGTATGTTGCAGTAGTACAGCACTAGACAAGTAAGCAAGCTGAGCCATGTGTAAGGCTCTGTGTTCAAACTCCCGTACTGGATGAAAAACAAAACAAAAACAAAAAACCAAATGCCTACAACTTAAGATGTTAGAATCAAAACAATTTGCTTTGCTCATCTTGAAGTCTGTGCAAAGGTTAATCCATGGGCTTTTGGTATGTATGACCTATTAAAAACTACCCTAAGAAATATAAAGTCTGTCCTGTAGATTTCATTCATTGAGCCTTTACCAAGAGACAAGACATCAAGCCAAATTACCTCCAATGTCTGTAACATCCCTACGATGCTCCCATACAGATGAGAATAAATCCAAGTTAACAGTGCCAGGATGTAAATACATCACTTGACTCCAAAGCGCCAACTTTTAGCTACCTTTCCGGTGGTGAAAAGCAAGTGTACAATCCAACAGTCCCAAAGAGGTGTTTCCTCCAACAGACTCATGGAAGAGCCATAGCCGTCAATCATCAAGAGCCTACAGGGCAGCCAGCTTGGATACAGATTCATTCATTTGATTGTCCAACATATAATTACTCTAGCCCTGGGGGGAATAAGTATGCAACAGACACAGGGTCCCGCCGACTTCCTCAATTACTCAGTAATTGAGGTAAGAAGGTACGCGCGCACGCACACACAACCACCCTCCTCTGTGGAGGTCCCGCGTAAAAGGAATCCCACCCCCATCCTAAACGAGGTCTCCAGGAGGGAGGAGACTCCCCGCCAAGGGTGACAGCTGAGCAGAGACGAGACTCTCGGTGGTGACCTTCTGGGTCGCTAGGATTAACAGGCGAGAGGCACGGTGGCTGGCTGGGTGTGGCGGCACCGGTCCTGGGGTTTGAACTCGGGGCCTGGGCGCCGATTTGGGGTGGTCGGTGGGAGACCGATAAGCGTCTCGCGGGGCTTTTCCGCCCGAGCCGGCTCGGAAGCTCGACCCACGGCCTGGGCGGGCCCTGTGTGTGGGCTGCGGGGGAGCGGTTGGCGGGGACGCCCCGATGCCGGCGGGGACGCCCCGATGCCGGCTGCCGGTCCAGAGCTGCGCTGCTGGCGCGCTGCGCCCGGGCCACGCGCGTCGGCTCTGAGGAGTCGGGACGGCACAGGTGCCCCACAGGTGACGGGGCGGGGTGTGGCCGGCCGCCCCGCGGGGAGGTCGAGGCTCGGCCCGTCCGGGGCGCCTGGGGCTCGGGAGGCCGCGGCGTGCGGGACACCGGGTTCCAAGTCCGGGCGCTGGCTCGCCGGTGACCTTGAGCGGGTCAGGCCGGCGCCGGGCACCGCTCCGCCCCGTCTCCTCACAGCCCCGCGGGCCCGGCCCGGCTCGGGAGGCGCGGGATAACGGCCGGCGATGCTCCGGCCCGTCAGCGCGGCGGCCCGGCCGGCGGGTCTCCTCCGCTCCGACGCCGGGCCCGCGGCTCCCTCTGCCCCTCCGCGGCCCCCTCCGCTCCGGGCGGCGTCGGGGACCCGCCAGCCTCCCCGCTGTCCCCGCGTCCGGGGCTCACCTGGAGGCAGGCTCCCGCCCGGGCGGCAACCGGGAACCAACGCCTCAAGGAGACCGCGACCACCGCCGCCGCCATCTTGGCTCGTGACGTCAGCCCCACCCCTCCACCCTGAGGTCATTCTCCGGCGGCATCCCGTGAAGCACCGCGGTCGAGCGGGCGTCTCCACCCCCATGTTTTCCCCCCGCCGGGCCCGCTAGCCGCTAGGAACCACCGAGTGGAAAGCCGCTTCCGGTTTCTCTGAAGGGGCGGGGCTGGGAGGAGCAGAAGGACCGTAGTGGGCATGCGCAGTGCCCGCCCAGTGCACCTCCCGCGTTCTTCAAGTGACCTTCCCGGAGCAGGGGGAGGAGTCAGGGGCGGGGCCCGGACGGCGGGGGCGGGGCTTTCCCCAGGGCAAGTTCTGCCCAGGTTTTCACCTTGTGGCTCCTGACATTAGTCTTCTTTAAGTCGTCTGTGACTGTTGAGGTTTTGGTCCAGAGAACTACTCAGTCCTGGCCAATTGGGACAAGTGGATGAACTTAAGTGATCACAAAGATGCCAGTGGCAAGGCGGCATTCATCCACTCATGCATTCATTCAGTCATCGCCAGGCCTGGGGCGCTGCCGTGGGTCTGGAGCTCTGTCGACGGCCATTCCACACCTTGACAGGTCCGAGGAGGAGGCTTTTCTGTTTCGTTTTTAAAGTTTGCTGTCTGATCTTTCCAATGCCCTCTGTGAGCCCTCTCAGACGGGCAGGAGACTTCACTACCTTGGCTGTTCAGGTCTCCCAGTCTCTCCTGAAACCTCTCCTCCGTTTAGAGCTCCTTTTGACAGTGGTTATTTTGTTGGTGTTGTCTTGCCAGTCCTGAGGCTTGAACTCAGGACCTGGGCCTATCCCTGTCCTTTTTTGCTCAAGGCTAGCATGTGAGCCACATTTCTACTTCCAACATTGGTTATTTCTTTTTTTTTTTTTTTTTTTGGCCCCCTTCTCTTTCTGGCCCCGCTCGCTCCGGCTCCGCTCGCTCCGGCCCGGCTAGGCTCCCCCTCCAGCTCAGGCCCCGCTCGCTCCGGCCCTGCTCGTTCCCGCCCCGCTCGTTCCCGCCCCGCTCGCTCCGGCCCCGCTCGCTCCGGCCCCGCTCGCTCCAGCATGGTTATTTCTTATTTATTTATTTATTTTTATTTTAATTTTTTTTTTGGCCAGTCCTGGGCTTGATCTCAGGGCCTCAGCACCACTTCCGGCTTTCTTGTATGTATGTGGTACCGAGGAATCGAACCCGGGTCTTTATGCACGCTAAGCAAGCACTTTAACCACTAGGCCAAACTCCCGGCCCCTGGTTATTTCTTGAGATAGGATTAGTTCTATGTGCCCAGCTGTCCTGGGCTTCAGTCCTCCTATTTGTATCACTGGAATGACAGCAGGTGTCACTGTGTCCAGCCACTGTGCTTTTCCTGTAGCTAGGGATGTGAGGCATGTGCCGCTGTGCCCGGGTAGGGGTTGAGACAGAGTTCTGAGAACTTTTTTTTCCAGAGCTTGTTCTTGAATAATGATCCTATATTTCTCCCATTCCAAGTAGTTTGGATTACAGGCTTGAGCCACTGCACCCAGCTTTCCCCTTGCTTTGATAAAGGAAGGGCATTTTCTACATCCTAGATTTTACACTCCACTCACCTAAATGCCCCTGGAGAAATTAAGATGGCCAGAGAATTGATTGGATGTGGCCTTGTCCACAGTCCTCAGTTAGAACCTGATTACCTGGCCAGCTTGGCTTCATGAAAGGGGGCGTGGTGAGGGGCTCTGGGGCCTCACTTTTGAATCTTTCCTTCCAGGCCATGTCCCTCAGACAAATGCCTTTCCGTCTCCAACCTATAGTTTCTTTGTCTACATCACTGGAAATGGGGCCAGCTGATTTCACATTCTAGCATTTGCAATGGCTACGTGGCAGGTCATTGGTGTCAAGGTGGGAGGGAGTCATCTTATCTTTTGTCCAGTGCTGGAAATCAAGTCCAGAATTAACAAGACCAAGCCTGATGTGGTAGCACAAGCCTGTAATCCCAGCGCTGCTGTAGACTCCCAGCTGGCTGATGTCATGGGGAGACATCGTTCTTCCCCTGTAGTCTTCCTGTGATGGAGGAAGAGTGTGCAAGGTTCTATTTCTAGAGAACTGGTCCTGCTGGCATTGTCGAGGTCCTTTGAGGTGACAGGAGATGTCACCCACCCCTAGACAAGTAGCTATGCTTTTGCTTTCCCAGGTCACCTTGGAAAAAGCAGTCTGTGGCCAGCAGAAGTGTGAACTTGATTTATGGAATAGCTGTTGGAGCCGATGGGCCCACACGCTCCACAGCCACATTATTCCTGAGCTTCATGGGGATTTGGGGAGCTCAAAGCTATGGGAGAATAATAAACTCCATAGGGGCTGTGCCTCCACCCTGCACTTTGGGGATTCCAGAAAGGCACAGCTGTGGTGGGACTTAGAGGTTTTTATGGCTTGTTCCTGACTTATCTTCTCAAGGTGTCCTTGTGGTAAGACCCCAGGTTTTGTTTTGTTTGTTTCTCTCTAGAGAGTGATACATTGCTTTTCATCGAGACATTTGCTAGATGCTTTATGTTTGTGCCTAATCTCATCACTTATAAATGTGTCTATGTGAGCAGTTTTTCTAGTCCCCTGACAGCGCCTGGCATTGGAATAACTCCTCACTTTACAGACTCTCTGAGTGTCTGGGTTGGGGGTAGCTCAGCAACCTTGAGTGGGAATTTTGCTCTGGGAGCACAATTCTTTCCCTCAGTACTAGAAATCAAGTCCAGAATTTTTTTCTTTTGCCAGTCTCGGGGCTTGAACTCAGGGCCTGGGCAGTCCTTGGACACTTTTTGCTTAAGGCTAGTGCTCTGCCAGTTAAGGCACAGTGCCACTTCTGGCGTTTTCTGTGTATGTGGTACCAAGGAGTCGAACCCAGGGGTTCATGTATTCGAGGCAAGCACTCTGCCACTAGGCTATGCTCCTGGCCCCTCAAGTCCAGAATTTAAACTTAAAAACCAATCTATAATCCCAGTACCTGGGAACCTAAGGTAGGAGGATCAAGGTCAAAGGCAGCCTGAGCTACATTTCAAAAACCTGTCTAAAGGAAAGGAAAGGAAGAAAGGAAGAAAAAGAGGGGAAAGGAAAAGAAAGAAAAAAGAAAACAAAAAGACATTATATTTGTTCAACTACCTTGCAGCGTTTTGTAATTTAGGATAACCTAACCAATTAAGAAGTACTGAATTGGGGCTGGGAGTCTGGCCTAGTGGTAGAGTGCTTCCCTAGAAGACCTGGGTTCGATTCCTCAGTACCATATACACAGGAAAAAAAAGCCAGAAGTGGTACTGTGGCTCGAGTGGTAGAGCTCTAGCCTTGAGAAAGTCCAAGGACAGTGCTCAGGCCTTGAGTTCAAGCCCAAGACTGGCAAAAAAAAAAGAAGTACTAAATTTAGGGGGGAACATCAGATGATCTTTTTGGGGGGGGCTTGAACTCTGGGCCTGGGTGCTGTCCCTGAGTTCTTCAGCTCAAGGCTAGCACTGTTATCATTTGAGCCACAGTGCTACTTCTGGTTTTCTGAGGTTAACTGTAGACAAGAGTCTCATGGACTTTTGTGCCTGGGCTGGATTTGAACCCAGATCTTCAGATATTAGTTTCCTGAGTAGCTAAGATTACAGGCATGAACCACAGTGCTTGGCCATATGGATCTTATTACTAGTAATAAGTAATCTACATTCAGACACACACACACACACATTGCCAGTCCTGAGGCTTGAACTCAGGCCTTGGGCACTGTCTTTGAGCTTTCTCAAGTCTAGCACTCTACCAGTTGATCCACAGTACCACTTCAGGCATTTTTTGTGCATGAAGTACTGAGGAATTGAACCCAGGGCTTCGTGCATGCTTGGTAAGCATTCCACCACTAGGCTGCACTCCCAACACCAATATTTATTTATTTGTTTTTTTTTTAATGCAAAAAAATCCAAGAGTCCAGACACCCATGGCTTACACCTGTAATCTTAGCTATTCAGGAGACTGAGATCTGAGAATTATGGTTTGAAGCTAGCCCAGTCAGTATCTGAGAGATACTCATCTCCAAATAACTAGCAAAAAGCTGGAAGTGCAGATGAAGCTCACGTGGTAGAGCTCCATCCTGGAGTGAAAAGCAGAGCAAAAACAGAGACTCTAAGTTCAAGCCTCAGTACAACACATCAAAACAAAACAAAAACCAGGGATAAATAAAATGACAACATTGTAAGTATTCTCTCAAAGACAAGAGAACCCAGTGAGCAGGGGGCTCTGGAACAAGCTCCCCCCAGCCCTGGTTACTTTTCTTAATTTTATTTTGATTTGTAAGTGTACTGAGGATTGAACCCTTGAGCTCCCAGCCCTTCCCCCACAATTCCTTTTCATCCTAATGCAGTTCAGAGATTGTTCTCCCTTTTGCTACTTTGTGTCATATCTCCCTTATATCTATTTTTTTTTTGCCAGTCCTGGGTTTGGACACTGTCCTTGAGCATTCTTTTTTTTTTTTTTTGCCAGTCTTGGGCTTGAGCCCAGGGCCTGAGCACTGTCCTTGGACTTTCTCAAGGCTAGAGCTCTACCACTTGAGCCTCAGCACCACTTCCGGCTTTTTTCTATGTATGTGGTGCCGAGGAATTGAACCTGGGTCTTCATGCATGCTAGGCAAGCACTTTAACCACTAGGCCAAACTCCCAGCCCCAATAACAATGGAAGTTGTGTTTTTTTTTTTTTTGCCAGTCCTGGGCTTGAGCTCAGGGCCTGAGCACTGTCCTTGGACTTTCTCAACGTTAGAGCTCTACCACTTGAGCCTCAGCACCACTTCTGGCTTTTTTCTACTTGAGCATTCTCAAGGCTAGAGCTCTACCATTTGAGCTACAGCACCACTTCTGGCTTTTTCTATGTCTATGTTACCAAGGAATCGAACCAGGGTCTTTGTGCATGCTAGGCAAGTACTCTACCACTAGGCCAAACTCCCAGCTTCTTCCTTAGATCTTTTTGGTTTGGTTAGGATATTTATTTCTTTATTATTTTGAGACAGGTCTTGCTATGGAGGTCAGGCTGGCTTCCAATTCACGATCCTCACACCTCAGGATCCTTGAGTGTGCTGGACTACAGTCGTGGCCACCATAGCTACAGGTCTCCCTGATTCCTGATGGTCTCTCTGAAGTTATTAGGTACTAGGGAGATTCCAGGTACCTCATGGGGCTTGGATGACTTGTTAGGGACCAGGAGAGAAGGAAGGTGGGCAAAGAGGGAGGAGAAGGGCTTGGGGTAACCAATCAATCACCACCATCCAGGCTTCCACCAGGCCCAGCCTGCTGGGTGGCATCTTTACATGCCATGCTGATGACAGTGATGATGGAGCTGGTCACACAGCCACATTTGAAGCTTTTACTGTATACCGAGCCCCAGGAAGAACTTTTTATTTTTTTGCCAGTCCTGGGCTTTGGCTCAGGCTCTAAGCACTGTCCTTGGACTTTCTCAAGGCTGGAGCTCTACCACTTGAGCCACAGCACCACTTTCTGGCTTTTTTCTATGTATGTGGTTCTGAGGAATCGAACCTGGGTCTTCGTGCATGCTAGGCAGGCACTCTACCACTAGGCCAAACTCCCGGCCCCTGAAGAACTTATTTACTTGGTGGTAAGTAATCGTACTCAGCAATGACCCTTTTGTGGTCATTTGCAGCTCTAATCATTGTGTCAAACACACAATATGGGTATCGTGGTACTTTGTTTATAGTTGAGGCTCATGAACCTCAGAGACATTCAACAACTCACTCCTGGGCACACAGCAAACAGGTCAACATCTTCTATGGACCATGACTGCCCCGGTGCCCTCAGGCTTTAGGGAATGTGGTGCCTGCAGTCACTGAGATCCACCTGCAGAGGGCGCTCTCGCCTCATAGCACTGCCCAGGGCTTACCAGCCAACGGGTTCTTCGCCAGGGCTTATCTAGACCCTCTTTCTTCATCCCATGCAAACCTCACTATGTAATTAGACTTCTCAAAATACTCTCTTTGAGGGATGTGGACAATCATGTGGCACAGGCTTCTCCGATTTCATGAGCTGTCTCTGTGGAATTCCTGGAGCAAAGAGTTGCAAACCTCTCCCGCTCCAGTTGGGACACTGCTGAGGTCAGCTCAGCGGCTGGGGCTTAGCAAGTGGCCCTGGGCCTTCTGGAGACTGTCATGCTGCTGCTGTCCCTGCAGCACCGACCACAGAGACCCATCAGCTTAGAGCTCAGCACCCTGCTACTCTCAGCCTCCCGTCTGCCAAAGAGCTAGGGGTATACTCTCAAATTCAAAGTTATTTATTTATTTTTTTTTTGGTATGTGTGTAGGCATGACTTTGCAAACAGCCAATGGCACACAATGAATCTCCCTTTCCAGCTGAATTTGCTTTTTTTTTTTTTTAAAACCAGTCCTGGGGCTTGAGCTTCTTTTGCTCAAGGCTAGCACTCTACCACTAGAGCCACAGCACCATTTCTGGCCTTTTCTGTCTATGGGGTACTGAGGAATTGAACCCAGGGCTTCATGCATGCTAGGCAAGCACTCTATTACTAGGCCGCACTCCCAGCCTGAATCTGAATTTTGAGCACTTCTCTCTCTTTTCCCTTCCCATCCCCTCCCTTCTTCCCTCCCTCCCTCCCTTCCTCCCTCCCTCCCTCCCTCCCTCCCTCCCTCCCTCCCTTCCTTCCTTCCTTCCTTCCTTCCTTCCTTCCTTCTTTCCTTTTGTTGGTACTGGGGCTTGAACTCAGGGCTTCACAGCCTCACTTGGCTTTTCTTGCTCAAGGCTATGGCTTTTTGCTGGTTAGCAGTAATCCTCACATGTCAGCCTCTTGAGTAGCTAGAATTGAGCTGCCAGCATTCAGTGAACTTTTCTTTTAAAGTCAGAGACAGGACCATGAAATGAAGAGCAAATAGTGGTAAATAATTATCTGTAAGCTGGGTACTGGTGGCTCACTCCTACCTACTCAGGCAGCTGAGATGAGGCTCACAGTTGGAAGCCAGCCTGGAAAGGAAAGTCCATGAGACTGTTTAAAAAGTTACTATTATTATTATTGTAAGGGTAATGTACAGAGGGGTTATAGCTACATATGTAAGGTAAGGAGAATGTTTCTTTTTGGACAATGTCACTCCTCCCCTCACTCTCTCCTAGTTTTTCCCTTCTATCCCCACACACAAGTTGTATAGTTAATTTTCAGTGTAGTATCCAGTGAGCACTGCTGTTGCATTTGTTTACCTTTTGTCCTTCCATTTCTGTGCCTCTCCTTACACCCACGAGACTCTTATCTCTAATTAACCACCCAAAAGCTGAAAGTGGAGCTATGTCTCAAGAGGTAGAATGCTAGCTAGCCTTGAGGAAAAAAAAAAAAAAAAAGCCCAGGGACAGCACCCAGGCCCTGAGTTCAAGCCCAGGATTGGCACACACACACACACACACACACACACACACACACACACACACACACTCACTATGTGAAGAAACTCAACCAAGAAATATGGGTAAGGCTTCTTGTCATCTGCGTGGGCTTGCTTCCAGAGCTTTCTCTTTGTCTATGTATATCTGTGCATGTTTCTACAGAAACCCAGAGCTTTGCTTACTCTTTTTTTTTCTCCTATGAATGCTAATGAAATGTTATTTTGCAGTCTGCTGGTTTTCCAGAGCTATGTCTTGAAGTCTTGTGATCTCGAGGCACATAATCTATTTCATTTTAGATGCTACCAAATAAATTAAATGTGTGGAGATGTACTGTAGTTTGATTATTCCTCTCCCTTTCCTTATCCTTCCTTCCTTCCTTCCTTCCTTCCTTCCTTGATTCCTTCCCTCCCTCCCTCCCTCCCTCCTTCCTTCCTTCCTTTCTCCCTCCCTTCCTCCCTCAATATCCTACCTTCTCTCCCTTCTTTCTCTCCTTCATTCTCTTTCTCTCCCCTTCTCTCCATTCCCCTCCCTTTCCCTGTTTCTGGATGTACTGGAGTTTGAACACAGGTTCTATCCTTGCTAGGCAAGTGCTCTGCCACCTTGAGCCACACTTTTTTTCTGGAAGAGGCTCTTCTGTATTTGCTAGGGCCTCCCTGAGACCTTGATCCTCCTACCTATGCCTCTTGAGTAGCTGGAATTACAAGTCACCACATCTAGCTTATTTGTTGCAATGGGGTGGGGAGGGTCTCACTAACTTTTTGCCAGGACTAGCTTTGGACCTATACCCTCCTGATCTCTGTCCCCCGCCCCCCCAAGCAGTCCTCAGGTAGGTTCTTTTTTTTTTTTTTTTTTTGCCAGTCCTGGGCTTGAGCTCAGGGTCTGAGCACTGTCCTTAGACTTTCTCAAGGCTAGAGCTCTACCACTTGAGCCTCAGCACCACTTCCAGCTTTTTGCTATGTATGTGGGGTACCGAGGAATTGAACCCGGGTCTTCGTGCATGCTAGGCAAGCACTCTACCACTAGGCCAAACTCCCGGCCCCCGTTTCTTAAAAATGGTTTTCTCAGCTGGGCGTGGTGGCTCACGCCTGTAATCCTAGCTATTCAGGAGGCTGAGATCTGAGGATCACAATTCAAAGCCAGCCCAGGCACTAAAGTCAGTGAGACTCTTATCTCCAATTAATCACTAGAAAACCAGAAGTGGAGCTGTGGCTCCTGGGGTAGGGTGGTAGCCTTGAGCTGAAGAGCTCAGGGACAGCGCCCAGGCCCAGAGGTAGGACGGTAGCAATAAGGCAATGTATATCATTTCCTGCTTTCTTAAATATAGCAGTGATCACATGAGTGCCAGAACTCAGCCCCACAGACAAGGCCCAGTGGCCTCTCCATCCTTCAGCCGATGGCCCCTTGTCTGTGGGGAGGGATGATTTTTAGTGGGGGAGGGGAAGTGGAGAGCATTCAGGGGCCCACGACAAAGTGTGTGGGTCCCACAGAGTGGAAATGACCTGCAAGGGATTCTCCAGGGACTCAGACTGTCCAGGTGTCCACTAACTTCTGCTGTCCACGACAGAGGTGTAATTGAATAAAACTGAAGTGGCGGGGGTGGGGTGGGAGGAGAGGAGCTAAGTCCACTGTTTCTTCTTTGGTGGGAATGGATGTGAGGTAGATAGACCTTGCCTGAAGTCTTCCTCTGTGTTTGGGAGCTGGGTAGGAGGCAGGACAAAGTCCATGGACATGATTCTGAGCAGGTTGTGAAGGCTTTTTCATTTTTTTTTTTTTGCCAGTTGTGGAGCTTGAACTCAGGGCCTGAACACTGTCCTTGGACTTTTCTCAAGGCTAGGGCTCTACCACTTGAGCCACAGCACCACTTCCAGCTTGTTTCTGTGCATGTGGTACTGAGAAATTGAACCCGGGCCTTCATGCATGCTAGGCAAGCACTCTACCACTAGGCCAAACTCCTGGCCCCCTACTTTTTCATTTTTTTTAGATTAAATTGCTCCACAGGACCCCTACCCCCCACCCCACAACCAAAAGCTATGTATTTGAGATATTGTTCTCTGAGCCCCCTTGATAAGTTCTCAGCCATTCTCCTCTTTGGTCACTATTTCTCAAACCTGCCCATCCACTCTTGTGTCTCCATGCAACTGGTGTCCCTCTCCTTTCAACCATCCACTCTCACATTCATTTAGCTGTTACCCAGCCTAGCCCAGATGAATGCAAGGCCACACATGATCACATGCCAGCAGGAAAGAAGTGTATAAGTGTGTGTGTGGTGATGTTTCACTTTCCTGTACCTCATTCGTTTTTCCATTTAGCAAAAGTATCAAGTAGGGCATACTGGCTCATCCCTGTAACCCCAGCCACTTAGGAGGTGGAGATCAGGAGGGCTAAGGTAGGAGATCTATCTCAATCACTAACCCGGACATGGTGCCTTGTGTCTACAATCCCAGGTATGTAGGGGGATAGGTAGAAAGAAGTATCTTGGTCTGAGGCCGATCCCAGGTAAAAACTTGAGACCTTAAGTAGAAAACAAAACAAAGACGGGCTGGAGGGTGTGACTCAGGGGATAGAGTGCTTACGACGGTCCTATACAAATGTCTGGGCCCAGAGCAGGGCCTCCTCTGTTAGTCTACCTTTACACGCTCCTGTATAACTCTCTCTGACTTGATTGCCCCCCCTTTCCTTCTTTTGTTTTTGGCAGTCCTGGGGCTTGAACTCAGGGCTGAGCACTGTCCTTGGTCTTTCTCAAGGCTAGCACTCTACCACTTGAGCCACAACACTACTTCTGGCTTTTTCTATGTATATAGTACCAAGGAATCAAACCTGGATCTACTTTTTGGTTGTTGTTGTCATTGTTGGTTGTGGGACTTGAACTCTGGGCCTGGGCGCTGTCCCTGAGCTCTTCAGCCCAAGACTACTGCCCTGCCCCTTGAGCCACAATGACACTTCTATTTTCTAGCGGTTAACTGGAGATAAGAGTTTCAAGGACTTTAGTGCCTGGGCTGGCTTTGAACTGTGATCCTCAGATCTCAGCCTCCTGAGTAGTTGGGATTACAGGTGTGAGTCACTGGCACCCGGTAAAGATTGCTTTTTGAGGGATGAGACTATGTCTCACATGCAAGGTTGTCCTAGAAGAGTAGACATCCTGTCTGTCCATGATCTGTTTGAATTTCCACTGTTGTCCTGAATTTGTGTGTGTGTGTGTGTGTATGTGTGTTGGTATTGGGGTTTGAACTCAGAGCAGAGCCTTGTGCTTTTTTTTTTTTTTTGCCTTTTTTCTCAGTGTTGGCATTCGACTGCTTGAGCCAGGCTTCCAGTACAGCTTTTTGGTATAAGCCACCAGCACCCCCGTTTTGTTTTTTTGCAGTACTGAGATTTGAAATCAGGGCTTTGTGTTTGCTCAGCTAGTGCTCTAACTCCTTGAACTGCACTCCCAGTGCCTCAACCTTCTTTAGAAGTTCCTTATGGGCTACTTACTGGTGGCCCTATCCATTCAGCATGGCCTAAGGCCTCGGAGCCAATGAATGGTGCCCGTGTGTGAAGGCTCCGCCTCTGAGTGGAGCAGCTCCTTGGTTTTACCTGGTGCCACTTGAAATCACACCCTTGTTTGACTCAAGGCTGGAATGTTACCAGTTGAGTCACAGCTCTACTTCTGGCATTTTTGATGGTTAATTGGACGAATCTCTTGGACTTTCCTGCCTGGACTGCTTTGTACTGTGATTCTCAGATCTCAGCCCCCTGAGCAGCTGATGGCAGGTGGAAGCCACCACAGGCTTCCTGGTTCCCTGTGCAGGCATCTTTTCTATCCATTGAATGCTCATCTCCGGCCTGCTTCTGTGTGCTGACCCACTGGGAGCAGCCCCTTGAGTGTGGGGGTCAGCCTTGACCTTGAGGGGTGGCCATGTGTTGTGTAGCCCCTGATGTGTGTGGGCTCCAGATCTTTCAAGATGTCCTTGCCGGGAGCTGGGATTTTGTACCTAGGACCAGTCAGGAGCTGTCTGCGCCCAGAGCAGTGGGAGCTCCAGGGTCAGCAGGGCTCATGGGTAGCCTGTCTCATGCAGGGTGGGGGGAGTCTGGGAAGTTGGATGAACACCACACCATAGCCTTGTGACTTCCCCTTGGACCGTTTATTTTATTGCTCTTTATAGACGCTTGTCCAAATGCCCTTCCATCCCCTCCCACAGTCTCTGTTCTAGACAGCTGGAACTGTGCCCAGCGACCCCCCTGCTCTCTAGAGACTGACTAAGGAACTTTGTGGGGGGGCAGACACAGGAGTGCATTCCAGCATGACATTTACAGGAAGTGGGGGTACAGTGGACATGCCGTGTCCATCCTCACTGAGCAGCGGCATCTTGGTGGGTGAGGGGGCAGGCCAGAGTCAGAGTCCTGGAGGGTTCCAGAACCTCCTGTGATGACTGGTTGGTAGTGCAGAGAGTTTGGGGAAGTCTACAAAGACATCTCCACCATCTCCACATGGAGACCTTGCCACTCAGTACAGAACGGAGAAAAAGAAAGCCCACATTTTC
Organism: Megascapheus bottae; assembly: GCF_031878675.1. Classification (NCBI taxonomy): domain Eukaryota; kingdom Metazoa; phylum Chordata; class Mammalia; order Rodentia; family Geomyidae; genus Megascapheus; species Megascapheus bottae. The sequence continues at coordinate 74,425,289 of NC_143514.1, read as the reverse complement.
ACCAAACACACACACGACACAGCAGAAGTCTCCAGAGACTGACCAGAGAGGCACTTGGGTTTTCCAGTTGTGGGGCTGGAGGGAAGATTTAGGGCTTTGGCCCCCAAAAGCTGGGAGCCACTGTCTGGAGGATTGGGGGAGCTTCTGAGAGGCTCTGGGGTATAACCCAGCAGGTGGTACTGGCCAGGCTGGATGGGGGGGCTGCTTAAAGAGCTCCCTCATTCCATCCCGTGACTTGCATTTCCTGAATAGAGTGGTCCTTTATGGGAGAGGCAGAGGCTGGTCATGGGCATGCAGGCGCCGCCGCTCCCCCATCCGCGGGCACCCTGTATTCCCAGAGACCAGCAATGTGCCTGTCCTAACACGAATGACTGAATGAAATAATCCACAAACAAGTCCTGTGTCCCCAAGAACGGAAGGTGATAGCCTTATCTTTGGTTACAAAATGGTTCTTTTTTTTTTTCTTAAACTTCCAAGTGGAGCTATAATTGATTGCTCTGACCTTAAAAGATCTTCCTTCCTTTCCCCCCTTCCTTCTTCTTTCTCTTCCTTCCTTCCTTCCTTCCTTCCTTCCTTCCTTCCTTCCTTCCTTCCTTCCTTCCTTCCTTCCCTGATATGTGTACATTGGAAGAATCTTTGGTAAATAAGCTAGAGGATTTCATCAGGATAATGTATCTTTAAGGCTTCCAGCTGGCCCGGAACTGGCTTCTTGAGCTGGCAGAAGGTTAGGGTCCTGAAGAGTTGGGGGGCTGCCTGGGTTGGAGTGGAGGAGGGTGTTTTTCATGCTCTGGGTGCAGGAGGCTGGCTAGTGGGGAGAAGCTGTGGTCTAGCTTCCTGGAGGGACATGAGAGATAGAGGGTAGAAGTGGAATACAGGAGAGGAAGGGACAGAAACTGGCTGGAGAGCCAGGGATGGGGAACATCCAATCCAGGTCACACTTGGGAGAAAGCCCAAGCATGGGTAAGGGGCGGATGTGTCCTGAGGAAGACACAGCTGAAGCAGAGGGTAGGGGAGGCTCTGCTATGAGAAGGGCAGGCTCTAAGTCACATGATTGGACCCTCAGGAAAGGGGGAGGGCTGAGGCCAAAGGGAGGAAGCCCAGGGCGTGAGGGGTGGTCAGGAATGAATACTCAAAGGTGGTCACCTGGAGATCCTCAGGAGGTTTGAAATGATGGTGCAGGTCAAGGTCAGAGGTGAGGGGTTGAAACGATGGCACAGGTCAAGGTCAAGGTCAGAGATGGGGGCTGACCTGATGGCACAGGTCAAGGTCAGAGGTGGAGGTGTTTTCCTTTTTGTTGGCCTTAACCTTCAGAGCGATCGCAGTACTTCCTTCCCTTTCCCTCTTTCCAGAGACTAAGAATTCTTGGGGAATGGTTTGCCGAGTAGGTTTTGGAGCGTCCTTCTGCTTTTGATGTTAGGGCTTGGCTGACAATGGCCAGGTGCCTGTGGTGAAGAGCTGGGCTCCCTGGGGTGGAGGGGCTTCTGGGGACACTGAGGCTGTTCCCTGGGGAGGAAGGCACAGACACCCCACTTCCTAAATGTCTCCCAGCTGGGGTGAGGCATGGGGGCATGGGGTGCTGGAGCCCTCTGGAGGGGTGCGGGCCCTGTGGGTCAGGGCACCATGTGCCACCACTTGAAGGGGAAGGGCTTCCTGCGCACATTTGTGCCACAGTGCACCTCCCCCAGGAACTTGTGGTAGGCCGAGATGTCGTCGATGAAGGTGCAGGACAGGCCCAGGGGCTCCAGGAGGCTGCGCACATGGCTCTCCAGGCAGCATTCCTCCTCCACCTGGGGCCCAAACGGCTTGGGGATGCCCAGGTCCTTGTCCAGCACGATCATGTTCACCTGCGATGGGGACAGGGGACAGCAGGGTGGTGAGCGGGGGACGACAGCCATTTAGGGCGCACCTACCAGATGCCCACCTGCTCTAAGCTCCTAGAAGCCTGGCTGTGATTCTACAAAGAAGGTTTTATTAAGGAAACTGAGGCACAGAGCAAGGCTAAACAACGAACTGTAAAGGACAGGCTAAAGTGGAACACTAAACCAAACCACACACTGAGTGTGTGTGTGTGTGTGTGTGTGTGTGTGTGTGTGTGTGTGTGTGTGATAGCCCCACATGTGTGTTCATGCATGTACACAGGGCTATGTGTGTCCACAGTATCCACAGGTGCTCAGTATATGCAGGTGTGTTTGTGTGGACATATGTATGGATGAGTGTGTGTTGCTTTATATCTTTTTTTTTTTTTTGCCAGTCCCAGGGACTGAACTCAGGGCCTGAGCACTGTCTTTGGGCTTTCCTCAAGGCTGGAGCTCTACCACTTGAGCCACAACACTACTTCTGGCTTTTCTATGTATGTGGTAAAGAGGAATTGAACCCAGGTCTTCATGCATACTAGGCAAGCACTCTACCACTAGGCCACACTCCCAGCCCCTAGTCGCTTTCTATCTTGTGGAGACTTCTCCCTCTATGGTAACAAGCAAGATTCCATGTGTAAGCCTGGTGCCTGTCATCCTAGCTATGCAAGAGGCTGAGACCTGAGGATCTTGGTTCAAAGCCGGACCAGATAGGAAAGTCTGTGAGACTCTTATTTCCAACGAATCACCAGAACACTGGAAGTAGTGCTGTGGCTCAAAGTGGTAGTGCCCTAGCCTTGAGCAAAAGAGGCTCAGGGCTCAGTGCCCAGGTCCTGAGTTTGAGCCCCAGTACTGGCACACACATAACAAGATTGCTCTTGTACGAAGACACTTCCGTTTTGCAGTACTTTCCTAGCCCTTAGTACAAGGGTCTCAGCACCCTGTGGCACTTCTATGAGGGAGTGGAGGAGCTCAGAGAGGGCAAGTACCTGGGGTAAGGTCACAGGGTAGCACAGCCTGGGCTGGGCCTTGGGCCTCCAGCTTGGACCTCCTCAGCCAGGGGCATGGGCAGAGGGTCGGGTCTGCAGGGGCTCACCATGTTTGGGAAGAAGGCTCGGGCCTGGAGGTTCTCATCCATCTTGAACAGGGCTGGCAGGTCAATGATGTCGGGCTCGTCCAGTCCCAGCTCCTTCTTCAGGATATCCCGGTTCCAGTCCAGGCAGCGCTGGGTGGGGCAGGAGGGGATGAGCATGGGTAAGGGGCACACTTTCCATCGGCCATCTACCTGCAGAGTCAGGCTGAAGGCCCCCTGCCCTCCCTGTGTCCCCCACAAGCCTCTGGGTGGCAGTCACAATGAGAAGGGCACAGAGGGAGGGCAGAAATCCTAGCGGCAGCTACCAGCTGTCGTGTGTCCACCTAGCCAGACCCTGTGGCCCAGCTTCCATGTGACTTTCCCCGTGGTATCCCACACCTCTCCCCACCCACCAGGGACCCCATTGAGGACTTTGCTGAGAATAGGAAGTGAAAGGGCGCAAGCCTGATGCTGTCCCACACATGTTGCCTGGCTCGCCTATCTAAGCTGAAGCCTGCCAGGGAGATGCCACCTGACTCCTACTGTACAGGTGAAGAGTAGTGGCCAATCACCCGGGGTCCTTTTATCAAAAGGAAGGGCTGTGATTCAATCTCACAACTTCCTGGGGCCAAGACATGAACAAAGAGGGACCACCTGGAGTGGCCGGTGAGGCATTCAGATGAACATCAGTGATGACCCACAAGGCCCCATCCCCTTCCCCCCAGATGACCGCAGGCCACTGGAGCAAACAGGCCCCATTCTGTAGACATGGCCTGTTCAGACCTCAGGAGACTCTCATCTCCATTTTTGCTCTAGTGACGGAATCAGGGAGGGGCAATGGCCAGGACTAGGCAAATTGCCTGTGGACTCCCCTCTCCCTATCCCAGTTATTGGTGTAAGTTGGCTCAGACTCTTGTTCAGTAGTTTGAGTGCTTTCTTTGTGGACGCTGTGAGGCCTTGAATGATTGCAGCCATGAGCATATATGAGTCTGCCTGCAGAGACCAACAGTACTGAAAAATGGAGCTGGGACCCTGAAATCCATCTCTTTCTTTTTCTCTTTTTCTTTCTTTCTTTCTTTCTTTTTGCTAGGTCATAGGGCTTGAACTCTGGGCCTGGGTACTGTCCCTGAGCTCTTTAGCTCAAGGCTACTGCCCTACCTCTGGAGTCACAGCCCCACTCCCCATTTTCTAGTAGTTAATTGGAGATAAGAGTCTCATGTGCTTTAGTGCCTGGGCTGGCTTTGAACCATGATCCTCAGATCTTAGCCTCTTGAGTAGTTAGGATTACAGGCATGAGCTACCACGCCCAGCTAATTCATACCATTCTGCGAGACACTTACATCTTTTTGAATGGAATTTTCTGTTAATTAAAAAAAATACTGAGTTCTCTAAAATACACTCATACAAAATGCAGAGACTTAATTCATTTCTATTTCTGGATGCAACCTTTGAGACTTACAAGATCAGCGGTGGGACCTGTGCCTGGACAGGAAACTTCAGGGGAGCTATGGTCTCTGAAAACCCAAAAGGCCAAGGCCTGTGCTCATGTAAATGTTTTCCTGGAAAGCACAACTCGTAGCTTGTTATGTCTTACAGGGGTGTGTATTGCCCCAGAGGATATGGGCTACAGTCTAATGGACACCTTGGCAATTTTGGCACTGTTGGCACAATGGCTTCCTTCCTGGGTCTCTGCTGGGAGAGATTTTGTGAGCCCTTGGCTCTCTGCACTGAGGAGCGCAGGATGACAAGGAGGAGGCAGAGGCGATGTGCAGGTGCTGATGGAGATGCCTGTGCTCCTGGGCCTCACCTGGAAGTACTGGTTCTCCTGCACCAGGCTTTCATTGGACAGGATCTTGTTGATGGTGATCCGCTTGCTGCTCATACCGCCCAGTCCTGTGTGGGTGAGAGGGGGCTGCATGCATTAGTGTACAGCTGGGCTGGGCTGGGCCTTCTGTCCCAGACCCCTCTGCCTGGGGCAACCAGTACACACTCCTTTCCTTAAGGTTGGCTGCATCTCCCGAGCCAGGAAAGAGGTGTAGATGCCTCACCTTCTCTCTAGCTGGTAGCATAGCTGGCTGGGTGGGTGTGGCAGAAGCAGACTTACACATCTCTGAGCTCAACTACTGTGGAGAAGGTCTGCCTGCCCACCTTTCTCTTTTCCTCCCTCTCTCCCTCCCTCTCCTCCCTCCTCCCTTTCTCCCTTCTTCCTCCTCCTCTTACTTCCTCCGGGCACAAGTGGTGCACATCTGTAAGCCTAGCTACTCAGTAGGCTGAGATCTGAGGATGGAAGTTCAAAGCCAGCTAGTCCAGACAAATCTAGGAGCATCTTATCTTTAATCAGCAAAAAGCTGGAAGTGGAGGTGTGGCTCAAGTGGCAGAGCTCTAGCCATGAGAAGAAAAGCTAAGGGACAGTGTAAGACGCTGAGTTTGAGTCCCAATACCAGCACAAAAATAAACCAGGGGGTAATGGAGATAGATGGGGTGATGGTTACTTATGGATTCATGTCCCTGAATTATATACTTACAAGGAGTGAAATGACAGACAGGCCAGGATGGGTTTTACCACAATAAAGGAAGAAGACACCATAGCCTTTGCAGCCTGGCTGGGTGTGTCTGCCTGATCGGCTTTCTCCTTCCATGATTAATTTAGATGTGCTCCTCATCTCACTCTCTCTGCCTCAGTTACATGAGGGGTCAAGGAGGCAGGCCGCCTACAGTGCCTGGGCCTGAGGAGCAGGCGTAGTAACTGCCTCAGTCCACACCCTGTGTCCTGCCCCTTTCCAGGGCTGGGGTAGAACTCAGAGGCCCAGTGTTGGCCCAGCATGCATGAGGTCTTGTGTGTCATCTCTGGCACTGCCAAAGCAACACAACTCCCTTCTAAAATGCAGCCTTCTTAGCTGGGCACCAGTGGCTCACGCCTGTAATCCTAGCTATTCAGGAAGCTGAGATCTCAGGATTGTGGCTCGAAGTAGGAAAGTCCACGCAATCCTTATCTGCAAGGAATCTGCAAAAAAGGTGGCACTGTGGCTCAAGTGATGGCAAGGAATCTGCAAAAAAGGTGGCACTGTGGCTCAAGTGATGGAGTACTAGCCCTGGGCCAAAAAAACAGCACCCAAGCCCTGAGTTCAAGACCAGGACTGCACTCCCACACATGTGTGAGACACACACTCACAAGCTTCTGGGTACCGACTGTACACCAGCTGGCACGACTAAACTGCCCACCAGGTCCTGGGGAAGCTCTTTGTGGGTTGGTGACAATAAGTGGTAGGGACAGCTAGATGCTCTTCCTGGGTCAACAAGGGACAAGAGAGTCCAGCATTCCTCCCTGCCTGGTGGCCTTATAGAACTAGGGTGGGTCCCAGGCTCAGGGAGGTGGGGCCAACACTTAGGAACCAGAAGCTGGTATGCCCAGGTGCCTAAGGGGCTCTCTGGGGTGCAGCTCCCAGGCCAGGCCTGTGGCCACTCACCTTTGAACATGACTGCCTCCCCATGGCCTTCTTTCTGCTTCTCACGGAACAGCTTGTAGCAGGCCGAGGTGCTGGCCATGAGCATTCGAAATCCCTGCAGGAGAGAAAGGCCGGGGTATGGTAGGGTGTTGTCAGGGGGAAGGTGGCTGAGGCAGGAGGAAGGGTCTAGCCCTGGTTGCATGGGGCAATGGAGGCCCTAGAAGGCTTTGTTCCTCCCGCAGGGCAGTTTCTCTTCCTTTTCCGTCTTGCCAGTGCCCTGGGAGCAAAGCTCAGAGTTGAAGGCACTGAATGGATGGAGAGAATTCTTTAAGTTGGTAGGAGGCTGGGCTATTGCATGGGGGCCATCCTTTTCACTCTGGAAAAGAAAGGAACCTTCTTTCACAGCCTTAGGCCATGCCCTCATCACACTCTACACTGGTACATGGCCATGAGCAGGGGCTACTGTTGACATTTAAACTGTGGAGTCTGAATTGATACGAGCTGTAAGATACTCTGTAGGTTATGAAGATTTAGTATGAGAAAAAAGAAAACTGTTCATACACATATATATATTATTTTTATTTATTTTTGTCGGTTGTAGAGCTTGAACTCAGGGCCTGGGTGCTGTTCCAGGTGTTTTGGTTAAGGCTAGCACTCTACCACTCTGAGCCACAGACTTCTGGTTTTTGAGTGGTTAATTGGAGATAAGAATCTCACGAGAACTTTTCTACCTGGGCTGGCTTCTAACTTCGAGCCTCAGATCATAGCTTCCTGAGTGTCATTAACAATTTTATATTGCTATTGTATGGAAATTCAGATATTTCCAATTTACTGAGTAAAAAGGAAAAGTTTATCTGCTCCACGGGTACTGGTGACTGCCTGCAATACTAGCTACTCAGGAGGCTGAAATCCGAGGATCAAGGTTTGGAGCCAGCCTGGTCAGAAAAGTCTATGAGAATCTTATCTCCAATTAATCACCAAAAGCTGGAAGAGGAGGTGTGACCCAAAAGTTGGAAGTGGAGGTGGTACAGCATCAGCCTTGACAGAAAAAGCCAACTGAGAGTACAAGTTCCTGAGTTTACACTCTTGCGCACACACGCACACACACGCACGCCACACACACACACACACACACACGCACACACAATGTATCTACCACAGCCACAACATACAAATGTGATTCAGCCTCCTTCCTCCTTCCTATAATGGTGCACCTGTTTTCTCCAGATCCTGCCCTTGCCAGCAGAGGGCTTCCCTACAATCCTGTCCACTCTACTTTTGGGGCCTAGCTCACCTTTGTGCCTGGGATGGGGACGAAGGTCATGAACTCGTCCACGTGGCCCACAGTCAGCCAGTCTGAGTACAGCTCCACAGGCGCCTGTACCTGCTGGGCCCGCAGAAAGTCACGCACCACCTTGGTCATCCTCCGGCCACCGGACCTGGGTGTGGGTGGAGAGGGGGCAGTCCTTCAGCCAGCTGTCCTCTCCCCTGCCTGCTGCACCAGGGGTCCTGTAGGAAGTGTTTAATCTCTGGACCCAGAGCTGAGATACCTGCTGCCTCCTCCCCCACCCCAAAGAGGCGAGAGGAGTGGGCTGGCCACAGCAAAGTCACTGGAGGGGCCTGGAGCCCGGCCTTCAAGCTGGGGTTCCTGTGAGTATGGCAGAGCCAGCTTCCACACTTAGTAGTCTTGCTTGGCACCAGAAAATTGATGTTCAGAGGCTGTGCCAGCCCTTTACCCCTGCTCTACCAGCTTATACTCACATGAGAGCCTTGCACTTGCTAGACAGGCACTCTGCTACGTGAGCTATGTCTCCAAACCTTGTTGCTTTACTTTTTCAAGTAGGCTTTCCTTTTGTGCCTTATCTGGCTGGGGCCGTGATCCTCTTGGTGTTTTTTTTTTTTTTTTTGCCAGTCCTGGGCTTGAACTCAGGGCCTGAGCACTGTCCTTGGACTTTCTCAAGGCTAGAGCTCTACCACTTGAGCCTCAGCACCACTTCCGGCTTTTTCTATGTATGTGGTACCGAGGAATCGAACCCGGGTCTTCGTGCATGCTAGGCAAACACTTTAACCACTAGGCCAGACTCCCGGCCCAATCCTCCTGTTTTTACTGCTTGGAGGATAGCCATGAATCATTGAACCTAACTATTGGTGGAGATGGGGGTGGCAATATCAGACACATTTTTGCCTGACTTGGCCTTGAATATCTCTCCCTCTCCCTCTCCCCCTCTCTCTAATTTGACCTTGAATCTCCATCCTCCTAATCTCTGTATCCTGAGTATCTAACCTGACAAGCATGAGCCACGGCACTTTGTTTTTCTCTGTTGTATTTAAATCAATCCAAGAGGCATCACCCCTGGAAGCTCTTCCTGATTTCTGGAGGCCTTCTGTCTCCCCATCATCTGTAGACTATAGCCCTGTAGCCCAAGGCCCCTGTCACAGCCAATGAACCCTCTTGGGCTGGTTGCTGCCTGCTCCTCCTGCACCACCTGCTTTGCTTCCTCTTGGCTCTGTTTACTCTAGTGCCTGTTACCCAGGGAAGCATAATTTGTTTTTTTTTTTTTGTCAGTCGTGGGCTTGGACTCTGAGCCTGGGTACTGTGCTTGATCTCTTTAGCTCAAGGCTACCACACCCTACCACTTGAGCCACAGTGCCACTTCCGGTTTTCTAGTGGTTAACTGGAGATGAGTCTCATGGTCTTTAGTGCCCAGGCTGGCTTTGAACTGTGCTGCTCAGATCTCAGCCTCCTGAGTAGGTAGGATTACAGGCGTAGGCTACCGTGTCTGTCTCAAGGCATCATTCTTGCTGTTTAGAAGCCCCCTCCCATTTTTTCCATAGTTGGCTTCTCTTTCAATGGCTACCCTCAATGCTGGAGTCTCTGAGTTAAAGTGCCTCATGCTAATAGCCCCTCAGCACGCTGCCAGCATCCAGGATTACTTATTTACCTGTTCCCACCTGACAGGATAAAAAACTGAGCCTTTGGGCTGGGAGTTTGGCCTAGTGGTAGAGTGCTTGCCTAGCATGCACGAAGACCCGGGTTCGATTCCTTGGTACCACATACATAGAAAAAGCCAGAAGTGGTGCTGAGGCTCAAGTGGTGGAGTTCTAGCCTTGAGAAAGTCCAAGGACAATGCTAGACCCTGAGCTCAAGCCCAGGACTGGCAAAAGACAAACAAACAAACAAACAACAAAAAAAACTGAGCCTTTGTGTTTGGCACTGTTGTATTCCCAGGGCCTGGGGCAGTGCCCTGCACAGAGTAGGTCTTCCTCAATAACTGTTAGGGAGCCTCTAAATCCTCTGAGGAGCCTGGGGATCACACCTTGGGCACCCCAACTTCCTAGTACTGTCCTGTAGTTGTCAGCCCTTAGATTTACCACTTTTAGTTTACATGGCTTCCTTCCTCCCTCCTCCCTCTCTCCTTCTCTTTCTTTCTTGTACTGGGATCTGAACTCAGGGCCTCTGGTGTGCTCTATCACTTGGGCCACACCCACACGGCACATCAATCTGCATGTCTGTCAATTTGCGTGTCTTCTGTCTCCTTGGGAGGCAGAGGTGGGCACAGCCATTTGGTACTGAATGGGTATGTGACCACTGCATAGAGAAGAGACAGAGGGAGGGTGAACTGTCACTGCCTGCACTCCACGGGAGGCACAGCATCCTAGAGCACTTCCAGGAACTTGGTGCTCAAATCTTGGTGATCCACCACGCACTCTTTTTTCCAAGTAGTACTTCTCCCCAGGGACGAATCTACCTTTTCATTGGCTGGTAGCTAAGTGGGCAAGGAGTGAGGGCATCGAGAACAGGCCAAGGAATCTGGGATTCATGCCTGGTAGGGCGGGCCTTGTCTTCTCATCCTTCATCCACGGGTAGGCTTCTGCTCACCTCAACGCCTCTGCCCCCATCCCATCTGCTTGATGAGAAGGACTTATTTGGTTTTACATCGGATCCTAATTTATACTATGGTGTAAGGAACTAACTCAATGCTCTTCCCCCAAAAGTAGAATAGAGGACCACAGGTAGGTAATCTTCTAGTCCCTCACACCAGCCATGAGCAACCCAGGCCACCCATACAGAGAACCAGTCACCCTCCAGCTCCCACTCTCCCTGGCTCCATCCTGGTTTCTCTTACAGAGGAAAGCTGCTTCCGATGAGGATCCGGCCAAGGGGGTATGGCTTGCCATTCACAGTCACTGGGGGGCTGACCTCAAGGTTTCCGAAGGAATCAAGGCTGGTGACAGACTCAAAGAGGGGCTCCCGGGTCACATAGCCGAAGTCTGGGCCCTGGGCAGAGGTCATAACAACATGCCATTAGTCTCTGGCAGCCAGTAGCCAGCAGCCCCAAACAGCCACCCTCTCCTAGTGCCTGCAGTCTGGGTGGAGCCGGGAAGGGTGGGGGGTGTGTGTGTGTGTGTGTGTGTGTGTGTGTGTGTGTGTGTGTGTGTGTGTGTGTGTGTGTGTGTGTGTGTGTGTGTGTGTGTCCGAGAGTCTCTCTGCCCCAGACATATGGTGGTGATTTCAAGATGAGGTCTCACACCTGATATCTGTCCCTGCTAAGATAGCTCAGATTCAGTTTCCCCAGCTGCAAAGGAGGTATTTGATGAGGTGACCCAAGGCAGGGAGTAGACTGGATGCATGATTGCTCTAGGGATGGGAGAAGTCTCGCCTCCTGACCCTCTGTTCAGAAGGAAAGGAATGCGCCTCCCCGGCCAGCATCAGGGTCACATGACTTGCTTTGGCCAATGAGATAAAGCAGAGGGGATGCCTGCCCGCTTTTCTTCCTCCTCCTCCTGGCTTGGGAGAGTGGCATTTGTCAATCAGGGCTGTGTCTTTTGTTTTTTTTTGTCAGTTGTGGGCTTGAACTCTGGGCCTGGATGCTGTCCCTGAGCTCTCAGCTCAAGGCTACCACCCTACTCCTTGAGGCACAGTACCACTTCTGGTTTTCTAGTAGTTAACTGGAGATAAGAATCACGGTCTTCAGTGCTCGAGCTGGCTTTGAACCTCCATCCTCAGATCTCCACCTCCTGAGTAGCTAGGATTACAGATGTGAGCCTCCACACCTGGCTAGAGCTGCATCTTTAACTGAGGTTCCAGCATGAAGAAGCAGAGCTGCAGACCAGCCAGCTCCGCAGGGGACGTGGGCCAGAAGGAGGCTCTGGCATGGCGGTTTTTCAGTGCGGTTGCACTTGGTGCCAGCTGATGGATGCGAGCAGCAGTGGCACAATGTCCTAGTAGTACATGCCACTCAATGCACCCCAGCAAATGCACATGTCCACCGTGCCCAAAAGTAGCCCCAGGACTTTCTCAGCACAGTGCTAATGCAGCTAGCACACTGCAACCCACATCCCCCTGGCCCCCTGAATGTGAAGCTCCTTTCATGATTTGTTTTGGGAGGGGGGCAGGGAATGAAAACATAGGATCTAATTTGGGAGCTAATCCACACACTGGGATTCAGCTCATCTGGCAAGCCAGGCACCGGTAGCTCATGCCTATAATCCTAGATACTCAAGAAGCTGAGATCTGAAGAAGATCATGGTTCAAAGGCAGGTAGGGCAGGAAAATTTATGAGACTCTTACCATCAATGAGCCAGCAAAAAGCCAGAAGTGGCTCAAGTGATAGAGCACCAGCCTTGAGTAAGACCACTAGTAAGCACCCAGACCTAGAGCTCAGGCCACAGTACTGTCACACACACACACACACACACACACACACACACACACACACACACACACACACACACACACACACACACCCCACTACCACTACTCCCACCATCACCACACAGTATTCCCTGTTTTTAAAAACAACAACAACAAGAAGAAACTAGAGTGGTGGCTGCAGCTTGTCCTGGCCCAGCTGAGAGGTTCAGGGACAGGCATGCCCCATGGGGCAGATAGTGGCAGCTTAGCACTTTCTCGCCTGGGCCCTGGCAAGGTGGGGCCAGGCTGGCAGCTGGGGCTTGTGGGCATCGCCTGAGTGGCAGAACAAAGCCAGGGCTGGCCTGGCCTCCAGAAACAATGCAGCCTGGGGTTTGGAACCAGGCCGGCTGGGAACCCTGAAGGCAAGTTGGGGGCCCCAGGAGAAGAGAGGGCAGGAAGCTTCCCTCCTTATCCCCTGTTATTTGACTCAACTCTCCACAGTGTTTGGGGTGTGGAAACTAAGTCCACTCAGGCAGCACCCAGGGCTGTGGAAGCCCCTTCAGCAAGAATGGTCCTTGTCTAGCCTTGAACAAAAGAAGTGCCTAGCCCCCAAACATTACCTCCCACCAAATAAAAGAATGGCTGTTACAACATGTGATGCCCAGCACCCGTCTCTACTTTTGCTTTTCCTCTTCCTCAAAAGGCTGCGACCCATACCATTTTCTCCCCACTTCACAGATAGGCAAACTGAGGCTCAGAGCGGTTTTTAAGTTGCTAGCCCAAGGTTCCCACTTCCATTTGGGGGCCGATGCTCCAGGCCAGCTTCCTCTGATGGTCCAGAGCCGCTGGCTGAGATGTGAGGCTTGGAAGGAGGGACAGAAGAGCCAGACAGCTTTAGATAAAATCCTCCTGTGCCAGAGGCCATGGCCTCATGGTCCTTGTGTGCTCTGAAGTTGGCACCATGAGTTAAAATGACGGCTCTCCTCTTTGAAACTTAACACCGCAGTAAGTTGGAGTGTGGGGCTCCTGGCACTGAATCCTGCCTGGTCTCCTATGGTTCCCAATTTCCCCGCTCCCTGCCTGGGGAGCACCTCGGTTATCAGGGCGGGAAAGGACCTCTTAGGCCACTCCCAGCTGACCCATCTCAAAGATGAGCAGAGAGAGGTACCAGGAACAGACCGGCAGCTGGTCACCAGCCCCCAGGGTCTCCCCAGCTCTGCCCCCCACCCAGGCCCTTGGTATCTCTTAGTATCTCACCAGGAGCTGCTTAATGGGGAAGTCCTTCATGGTCCCATCTCGGGGAGAGTCCAGCACCACGGGGAAGCCTTTGTGGGGAGCCTCAATGTAGCCAAATTCAATTTCATCCTGCAGGGACACCAGAAAGAACTGTCAGCCAGGGCGGGGGTGCTGGGGAGGAAGGAGGTAGGCTGGGGAAGACTAGGGAACTGATAGGTAATTTGTGCACTTGGACCCCAAACTCCCGAAGTACAAATGAGTTAGCTGGGTGTGGTGCTGCATGCCTGGAATCTCAGCACTCAGGAGGCCAAGGCAGACTAACCAAGAGGTGGGCTACACGGTGAGACCCTGCCTCAAAAAATAAAATAAAAAAGCAAAACAAAAGAAGAAGCACACATTTGGCCTGGGAGTTTGGCCTAGTGGTAGAGTGCTTGCCTAGCATGCATGGGTTCAATTCCTCAGTACCACATACATAGAAAAAGCTGGAAGTGGTGCTGTGGCTCCAGTGGTAGAGTGCTGGCCTTGAGAAAGCCCAAAGACAGTGCTCAGGCCCTGAGTTCAAGTCCAGGACTGGCAAAAAAAAAAAAAAAAGAATAAGCACACATTCACATAGAGTGGAAATCATGCATTCCTTGTGTCCCCAATTCTTCTCCCATGAGCGAATCCAAATTCCCAGAGACTTGGCATGTGGACCCCAGTTTTCAAAACAACACTGGGCAGTGGAACTGTGTTTCAAGTGGTAGAACACTAGCCATGAGTGAAAAAGCTAAGGGGCAGTGTCCAAGACCCTTAGTTCAAGTCCCAGTATTGGCATGAAAAAAAGACAAAAAGAAAAAAGAAACACCCCAATAAACAAAGAGTAGATAGATGGGCCTGGGCATGATGGCTCACACCTGTAATCCTAGCTACTTAGAAGGCTGAAATCTGAGGACTGCAGTTTGAAGGCAGCCTGGCAACAAAGTCCATGAGACTCTTATCTCCAATTAACCACCAGAAAACCAGAAATGGAGCTGTGGCTCCCAGTGGTAGAGGGATAGCCTTGAACAATAAAAGCTAGGTCCTGGGTTCAAACAGCACGACTGACAAAAAACAAAAACATATGGCACCATCCTGAACACATTTTCTTGAAAATAACAACCTAAGGCAAAGAGGATTATGTATCCACAGCCAAGCCAAATTGTCTGTCTGTCTTTCTTTCTTTCTTTCTTTCTTTCTTTCTTTCTTTCTTTCTTTCTTTCTTTCTTTCTATCTTTTTTCTTTCTTTCTCCTTCCTTCCTTCCTTCCTTCCTTCCTTCCTTCCTTCCTTCCTTCCTTCCTTCCTTCCTTCCTTCCCTCCTTCCTTCCCTCCTTTTCTTTCTTTTGTCAGTCAGCCCTGGGGCTTGAACTCAGGGTTGAGCACTATCCCTGAGCTTTTTTTCCTTAGGAATAGCACTCTACCACTTTGAGCCACAGCTCCACTTCCAGTTTTCAGGTCTCACAGACTTTCTTGCCTAGACTGGCTTTGAACCGTGATCCTCAGATCTCAGCCTCCTGAGTAGTTAGGATGATGGGCACGAGCCACCAGCGCCGGGTTGTCCGTTCTTTTTAACTGTTTTCGAGTACTCCCAGGCTGCTTTGGTCACCGCCCTGTGGGGTGGGCCCCGCCGGTCCACATCTGTGTGGACGTGTGGGGTGTAGACTGATGGAGGCCCTCCGGCAGGGAAGCTGGGTGCTGATGCCTTTGCACAGTGCATCTCCTCCTGCCTGGCCCCCGGCTCTGTACCTGGATCCAGCGGTCGCCGCGGTTCATGTACTGGAAGCAGACCTTGAGTTCACACTTGGTTTTCTCTACCAGGTTCTTCACCTCCTTCAGGAACAGGTAATTGTCCTTTAGGCTGAGGAGCAGGGGGGTGGGGCCAGGAGGAGGAGTGAGGAGGGGTGAGGAGGGGTGAGCCCAGACACAGGTCCCCCTCACAGGGGGTGACGGCTTCTGGTTCCTCTGAGCTGTGCTGGGCCGATGAGGCTGTGTCTACCCTCATCTTTGTAAAGGCCACGGAAACCCACCACCCACAGAGGCATCTTTGTCAGACTCGCAAACAAATCCAAGGAACAAGGAAACAGAGGCTTCTGCCTATCCTAAAACTCTGATCTTGGCGTTCCAGCTCTTCCCGCAGACCCCATGGGGCCTGAAGGCCTGGGAGGGCAGTCCCTTCTGTGGTTGCCACCACGGCGCCTCTTTTCCTTGCTCCCCCTCTTGCCTTGCTGTGGCCAACCTAGCACACCGTAAGTGCTCAATTAATGCCTCCTTAATGAGGGAGGGAGGCCCTGCCCAGGGCGTAGAATAAGAATGGACAGGGCCTGCCCTCAGCTGTCCATTCAATGCTCACTGTAGCCCTATGGCGTAAGAACTGCTGAGAAACTGAGGCATGGAGAGACCGAGTAAGCCAGCCAGCCAGGGCCTTTGGAGCCGCCACAGCCCTAGAGGGCCAATGTGTCCGGTCACAGCCACCGTGTGATGGAGCCAGAAATTCAGCTCTGTCTTTCCCTGACCCTTGACCTTCTGACCTTGGCTGTTCTTCCCCAGGGCTCCCTGCCACCCCCCTTCCACTTACCAGCACACAAACACCGACACGGGGGGCAGGATGTTGGGGGTCATGATCCACGGTGCAATGCGAAACGTCACGGTGTCCGTGAAGATGGGGGTCAGGGGAATCCCCTGGTGTGGGAGAGAAGGCCGGGGTGGGGGCGGTCACCCAGCAGACGCGTCAGGGCTCCAGGGGCTCATGCCTGTCACCTAGCTACTCCAGAGGCTGAGATCTGGGGATCGCTGCTCAAAGCCAGCCTGGGCAGACCAAGCTGAGTCTCTCATCTCCAATTAACCAACATAAGCCAGAAGGGGTGCTGTAGCTCAAGTGGCAGAGCACCAGCCTTGCCTGAGCAAAAACGAAAGCTAAGAGACAGGGCCTGGGCCCTGAGTTTAAGCCCCAGGACTGGCACAAAAGAAGGGGGGTGTTAAGTCACATGGCTAGATAATATCAGGCTTTAAACCAGCTGACCTGCCTCGGAACCCTCCCCCCGCCCCCCGCCTCTCTTTCTGCCCCAGTACTGAGCTTTGAACTTCACGCCCTGTGCTTGCTGTGTCTATCGGCCGTGCCTCCATCTATGTCTTTGCTGGTTAATTCGAGATAGGCTCTTTTGGACTTTTCTACCTGGGCTGGCTTTGAACCTTGATCCTCCAGATCTCAGCTTTTTGAGTAGTTAGGATTATAGGCATGAGCCACCGGTGCTGGGTTGAAGTCTTTCTCTTAACCCATCCTTGGGTTCCTAAGCCTAGACCCCTCCCACCCCCACCCCTGCTTTGGGTCCTGGAGGGGACCAGAATGCACTGTGGGTTCCTGGAGTGGTCCTCTGCCAGGGGGGCCCAGTCCCTGGGGCAGCTATTCATAGGGGAGCCTGGAACCCTCACCTCGGCCATGTACTCCAGGAGGCTGACGTGGAGGGAGACCAGGCCTGAGAAGCCCTCATCGGGGAAACACAGGCCTTCCACAAAGAATAGCAGCTCTGCCGAGCCGCCTGTGTACTTGACCACGTGGTAGAGCTTCTGCCGGCCCAGGATGTGAATGTAGCGCTCACCAAAGAATGGATCTGCAGGGGAGAGGAGGGAGATCAGGCCTCCAGATCCAGTGGGAGGAGGTCATTGAATGGACTGTAAGGGACAAGCAGAAAAGGCCACCCGATGGCTGCCAGCTGGTCACTTTTATTGCCTCCGGACTGCTGCCCACTGGGGCCCCGCCCACCCCTGCAGGCTCCTCGCTTCCTCATCTGTAAAATGGGCTTGCTTTTCTGCAGCAGAGCAGAGGATGACTGCAAGTTAATAGGCTGGGGGCTGGGGGAGAAGAATGTTAGTGCTCCCATTTCACAGAGGAGGAAAGTAAGTCCCAGGAAGGAGACATGACTTGTCTGAGGTCACACAGTGAGTGGCTGAGCTGGCATTTCAAACCCATGTCTATTTCTATTACCTGAGTTCTCCTTAGCCTTGCTATAACCAAAGCACAAAGGTGTCATTATTACCAGAAACTTCTGTCGGGACCAGCCTGCGGTGCCAGGGCAGTCTATTTCCCCAGTGTGGAGGGGCTCAGCGTACTCCAGCTTACTTCGCCACTCTGAAATCTCCAGCTCATCACTGCTGTTCGTTCTCTCCTGTCCCTCCCCACTTCTGATTACTGGTGAGAATCCTGCCCCAGACCAAAGCCAGGGGCTGTGTGTGTGGCCTCCACAGCCCCTGCCTGCCCCATCCCAGCCTCTGTTGGCACACACAGCTAATGGGGACAGAGACGGGTCCCGCCAGGCCCAGCTGCCCGCTTGGCACATGGTCAGGTTGAACAGATGCCCACTGAATAGAGCCATGCCCCTGCCCCCTGGCCCTCCCTGGAGAGATGGATGAGGAGTTTTCAGGCTGACTTGGAGCATGTGAGTTGAATTATTTCCATGAATGCAGCTTGGGCAAGATGGCCACAATGCCATATCTCAGCTGCTGGTAAAGCAGTGCAGGCAGAAAGGGGGAAATGGTTGTGAGGTTATGGAGTGGGAGGGAGCAGAGGCGGGGAAACATCTGAGCAGAGGAAGATGGCCTCTGAAAGGCCCCTGTGGGGAGGTTGCAAGAGGATACTTGCATGGGCAAAGGCATGAAGGTAGGAGCCTACGAAGTTCCAGGAGTTTCTTTATACCTTGCGGGGCTAGAAGGGCAGAACCAGGCTGGGCTTAGTGCTTGGAACAACAGAAACATGGGTTTGGGACCGACTG
Organism: Megascapheus bottae; assembly: GCF_031878675.1. Lineage (NCBI taxonomy): Eukaryota > Metazoa > Chordata > Mammalia > Rodentia > Geomyidae > Megascapheus > Megascapheus bottae. The sequence goes on along the minus strand of NC_143514.1, from coordinate 74,407,265 downwards.
CCCAAGGACTAGAACATGTAACCGGAACATTCTGGCATAAAGGAAGTGAAATGGTCCGAAGCTGTCCAGGCCTTGGATATGGTCCTTCTGCAGGGCACATGCTCAAGTAGAGCCACAGTGATAGGAGACACAAAACCAGAGAGACTCTGGCCCCAGTGCCACTCCGGCTTTCCAAGCTACAAAGCTTCAGGGAAATCATGTAACCCCCAAGCCTCAGGTTACTCCACTGGCAAATGGAGGATAATAGTAGTTATGCCACAGAGGAATTGCAAGAGGCTAGGTTATCAGTACCTTTGGTAACCATGACACCCATGGGTAGCCATGGGTACCACTCCGATAGGAACTAGGATGAGGAGAAGCTGGGAATGAGGCCTGTATCCCTGGCCCAATATTCCCTTGCCCACTAGGCCGTGAGCTAGTCCTTGAGTGACCCCAGGACCTTGTCATGCCCTCCCCCCCACACCCACATGCCCCAGGCTGTCCTTGAACTGATGCTCAGAGGAGCAGTGTCGGTGCTGTTGAAGTGACAGGTGCCTAGCTTTTCCAGGCTCAAGGCAGCCTAGAGTACAGGGACAGGGGTGTGACCAGGGAAGGAGGCTCTAGTCCATCTGCTTTTCACCTCTTTCTCTTCCCGTTAAGGCCTGTGGTCTGTCACAGCGTGCCTCTCTCCTAGGCCCCTTGCTGATAGTTTGAGCCTGTTCTAGGCAGACTGATTGCTCTGTAGAACAATCTGACATTGTCCAGAGGAGCTGCCACTCCTCCTCCCCCATTTTCTGTCATCAGCCTGGTGCAGATTTCGACACCCCCATATGGCCTGGCCCTCCTACAGGCACCAACAATGGCCCTCTATGTCTTAGGCTAGGCCTGCTGGCAATGGGGCCTCTCCCACACCCCAGGTACTGGCCCCGGTTGGACAGTACTTGCTGTGGCTTAGCCTGACCCTTCTAGTCACTTTGGACCCATTCTACCTCCCCAGGAAACTCTGGTGGGAGCTCCCACTTGCCCATGGCACCCTGCGGAGGAGGACCCCAGGCTGGGGCTGGCTGAGGGGGTCTTCTGGCTCTAGAACTCTCTCTCGGGGTTCCTTGAGTGCAGCCCTGGACCTTAAGGTGGCTGGACCATTTTGTGGGACACAGGGGATCATGGGACGTTCATGAGTGCAATACACTACATCTGTAGGTCTGTTCAGGTTTAGCCCCTGATGCAAGAAAAGGAAGCCAGGCCGCAGGTGAAGAAAGGCCTGTTTTCCTTGGTGCCTGCGTGGCTCAGCATTGTCCCCAGAAATCCTTCATGACTGGAAGCTCACTGGTCTGGGTTCCCATGGCCTCATTCCCTGGAGGATGGCACATAGCCGAGACAGATGGCGTCTGGGGAACATTTTCTAGGCTCCTTTTCCCTTCCTGCTCAAGGCCCATCTCCGATGGCAAAGGACGGGGAGGGAGGAAGACATGGAGCCAGGACTCTAGAGATGGCCAGGCGTCACTAAGAGCAACAGATCTGGGTTGATGCCAAGGCTGAGTCAAAGCCTGGGGTGACACCTTTCTGCACCCCTCCTACTCCGTGGCAACTCTGGCCCGGACAGAGTAAACATCAACATCTCAGCCTCTCTGCAAGGTAAGGGACATTCCGACCTTCAGGAAGTCCCTGCCAGGGCTCAGGGTGGACCATGAGAGGGGTGTCCTTGGGGGGTTGCTGTCCTCTGGTGTGTGCGTGCCACTCCCTGAGGTGAGCCCTGCCCTGCTGGTGGCTTTTCTGGGTCCAGTGGGCCCACCCAGAGGGGCTGCAGGGTGAGGCCTGAGGTCCTGCACTCCACATCCCCCAACTCTACACAGCCAAGCAAGCCAATCTGCCAAGCTGTTGGGCTGAGGGAAACACATCCATCAGACCTTGACATTCCCTTACTTGAAACCCTTGAATGGCTTTCCACTGCACTCAAAATAAAATTCAGACCCCATCCGCATGCTCTGGTCCCTGGCCCAGCCTGCTGACCTTGAATTTGTCCTCCTCCCCCCCATCCTCTGCTCCTTCACAGTATGTGATGGCCCCTCTGCCCTCTCACAATGCTTTTCTCCAGCCCAGGAAGAACTCTTTCCTTGGTTGTTTCTTTGTGTCACTGCTCCGAAGACACCTTGTCAGAGAGGTATCTCAGGACCACCCAGCCAGCCTGGAGGGGGTGTCATCTAGCCAGTGTGTGTGTGGGTGGGGGGGCTTTGTAGAATCTGGTCTTGTTCCATTTCTCCACTGTGCTGTTTCCTCCTTTCCTTCCTTTCTTCCTCCTCTCCCATGGCCATTTCCTTCCTTCCTCCCTTTCTTTTGTGCCAGTCCTGGAGCTTGAACTCAGGACCTTGTGTTCGCATTTGGCTTCCCTACCCCCTTCTGCCCCCTTCCCCCTGGCTCAAGGCTGGCATTCTAACACTGAGCTACAGCTTGGCTTCTAGCTTTCTGCTAGTTAACTGGAGACAAGAGACTTTTTCCAAATGGAGTGTCAGATCAGAGATCTCAGCCGCCTGAGTAAGCTAGGATTATAGGTGTGAGCCATAGGAGCCAGGCTTATTTATTTGATCTCCTTGGACTTCAGGCAGACCCTGGAGGGGGGAATGTGACTCTCCTGTTTAGTAAGAATTATGCTGGCAGCAAGGCAGCTCCACACCTGTTCACAGGAAGGGGAGGACGTGGGCAGCCTCAGGCCTATCTCTATGGGGGAGTGCATCCTCTTCTAGTGGGGGCCCCTGGGTTTTGTCACCACCAGAGGGAAGAGAAGAAAACCAACTCCCTCAGGGCCCCTACAGCATCTCTAAGAGATGCCAACTGCCACATGGATCCGGGCAGGCACCAGGATGCCGGACATGGGGCATTGTGAGAGTGACAGGCCTCAAGGACCTATCTTCCTCTTGCTGTCAGGAAGAAGGACTTGGACCCAGGTCATTGAAGCCCCTTGGTGGACTCTCCTGAGGTCCCCAAGGCTGGAGCAGGTCCTGTACCTGCAGGGACAGAAGCTACTGAGAGTGGGGGGGGGGCAGGGGCGGAGCCCAGGTCACTCACTCTCTACGTAGAATACGCCCACTTTGTCCGAGTCCGACATGGAAATGTGGAGAACCATCTCATACCCAGCAGGCAGGCGGTCGGGGCCCTTGGTCCTCAGGATCATCTGGGACATGTCCTTGAGATCTGGGGACAGTGAGGAGAAGGTTAGGGTGAGGGAAGCAACATGGGAGTGTGGTCTTCCATTGCCCTTACTATGTACTTATTTGTGTTGGAACTGGGGCTTGAACCTGGGGCATCTCATGCTCCTGCTTGACTTTTTTGGCTCAAGGCTGGTGCTTTATCATTTGAGCCAACAGTTCCACTTCCATCTTTGTTAATTGGAGACAAGAGTCTAGGATGTTGCTTTTAAAAAAACAGACAAGACCACCACCACCACAACAAAAAAACCTCATAGCTTTTTATTTTTTGTTGTTGGGGCTTGAATTCAGAGGTCACTGTCCCTGACTTCTTTTACTCAAGGCTAGGACTCTATTACATGGAACAACAGGTCCACTTCTAATTTTCTGGTGGCTAATGAGAGCTACGAGTCTTTCTTTTCCAGGCTAAGTTTGAACCCTGATCCTCAAATCTCAGTCTCCTGAGTAGTTAGGATCATAGGCATGAGCCAAGGCACTCAGTCTGTATTTGCAGCTTTTAAAGCTGAAAAACACCCCCCCCCCCACGAATACCCAGAGTTTAGAGTATAGTGCAATATTAGAATACGTGCTTAGCATGCACAAGGCCCAAGGTTCAATCCCTTACAAAACCCGACAAATAAATGCAGCAGGGGCCTGTCTCCCTGGTGTCTACCCTGGTTCACTGGGATCTCTTCTCTAAGAGATCTCTTCCTTAAGTCTCCACTTGCACAAAGTAGGCTTATCCAGGGTCCTTCCTGGCTTTAACAATTCGTAAGTCTGGGCCGGGAGTTTGGCCTAGTGGTTAAAGTGCTTGCCTAGCATGCATGAAGACCCAGGTTCAATTCCTTGGTACCACATACATAGAAAAAAGCCGGAAGTGGTGCTGAGGCTCAAGTAGTAGAGCTCTAGCCTTGAGAAAATCCAAGGACAGTGCTCAGGCCCTGAACTCAAGCCCAGGACTGGCAAAAACAAACAAATAATTCGTAAGTCTAAGGACGTCTTTGTTAAACAAAGGAAAGCATTCAAAGCCTGAGTCTGACCCATAGGCATGAGCTACTAGCACCCGGCCAACCTCACGGCTTTAAGTGAACTATATTTACATGTATTTTCATTGTCTTCTTCCAGTCTGGTGTACCTATTCTGCTGACGTGTGCCATTCCCCTGCCCCCAGTGCTGCCCCCTGGTACCTTGCTTGCTGTAGACCTTCTCGTCACTGCAGTCCTCCTTGGGCAGCCAGGGTGTGTCTCGGTCACAGTTCACCAGCAGAATGGCCCCCTGGCCCTCTGGGCCCCACGTCCAGGATGCCTATAGTGATGAGGGGACAGGGCATGGGGCTCTCCCTGCTTCTAATCCAGGACAAAACCCCCCAGGGACACCAAGAGATAGTTCCCCCCACTATGCAAGACGTGGCAGACAAGAGGCTAGACAGGGCACGCGGTCTCTGCTCTAGGCTATGCCTAGAGGAGGGAGGGAGTTCTACTAAGGCCAGAGGATGGGTAGACAGATATCCTAGGATGGGACTGAGGGGAGCTTGCCTCCTGCCCTGAGAAAAGGGAGCTGTGGTCTGCAGGTGCCCGAGGCCACCTGTGGGGTCCAGGCTGGGGCTCTGCCCGTGGACACATCTACCTTTTTTGGGTTGTTCTTTTCCACCACGCCATCTCGGTCTGCATCCACATCTAGGGAGATATCTATGGATGAGAGTCATGGGTAAGTTGTTGAGCTTGCCTGTGTGGCACAGACGCAGGGGAGTGGGGTACAGCTGGAGAGGGGGCTCTGGCAAGGCCATCTCTCCCCTGTGGACCTGCCCTGCTCACATCCTCCTCACTGCATACAGCGGGGCCACAGCGTAGAGGAGATGTAAGGTCCCTGTCCATTCTCTTCTCTTAGGGAAGAGACCACGACCACCCCTGGGCTTGCAGGAAGACCAGCTTTGTAGAAGTTGTGGGGTAGTGGAAAGGTCTGTCATCAGACCATGGGTTGAAGCCTTGGTTCTTTGCCACTGAGCTGTGTGACTTTGGGGAGGTTAGACAATCTCTTAGAGCCCATTTCCTCACTTGCACGAACACCAGGCTTTTTCTAGTTGGCACCATGTGCAGTGGTACCGCGGGGATCACAAACGCTGATGGCACCCCTTGGCTGGGAAAATCAAGGAACCCTTCAGTATTGTCGTCAATGGCCTCAGGAGGCATACCTGCCTCCAGGTATGGAGGCATGGGGTGGGCATGCTGGCTGGCACTGGTCGTGCCTCTGGGTGAGGTAGGCTGGTCACAAGTGGGCTTGTTTCAGGCCAGCTTGAGTTGGATGATGGTGGAAGCTAGGTCCCCTTGGTGGGGCGGATGGAGGGAGGAGGGCCTTGCACAGAAGGACCCGTATCCCTTCACTAGACAGCTGATCCCTGTGCCTAACTGGGGGCAGGGATCCCACTCTAGCCTTCCTTTGGCCCTGGTGCTGGCTCTGCTGTGTAGAGGGCAGCAGGAAGGTGGAGGCCCTGGGACAAAGCAGCCTCCAGGGAGGCCTGCCTGGAGTGCCAGGCTGTAAAGCTTCTGTATCCACTCTTGCCATCAACTGCTGGCTCAACCCAGCTCTCTGGGGAGCCTGCCATGGGGCTGGGCGAGAAGCACACTGGTCCTGGGAGGGAAGTGGCCCAGTGCTCAATTCCCAGGGGAGCAAACCCAGGCTTGGAGGAGGTGGGGGCAGCACGAGGTGGGTAACGTGGAAGGAAGGAGGGGAGAGGTGTGGGTTCCAGGGGACAGCAGAGAGGTGGTGGGGTCACCTGCCCCCGCTCTGAGGAGGTGCAGATGTGCAAGTGTCAGTTTTGGCTCCCAGACCCTCTCCAACTTTCCAGCCTGCCACACTTCTCTGCTATTGCCTGTAGTTCCCTGTGCCAGAGGCAGGGCATTCTCCAGGGCTCGATTACCAGGGAAACTCACACCCACCGTGCTGCAGCGGGACGTGGGGATGAAGGGTCCCCAGAGGGGCTGCTGGCTCCCCATCTCTGCTCTTTGCTGAGGCCTACCTGGACACCTTGCAAGAGCCAAGCTCACTTTCGAAGACCCAGCTCTTGCTCCCCGAACATCACAGCTGGAGGAGGCAGCGAGGGCCCTGTCTGGCTCTCCTGTGGCCTCTGTCCCTAGGTCACCTACAAGGTCTCATGGGAACATCCTGAGCTGTGTCCACTAAAGCTGCGCTTATGGGAGGAGTTATGGAGTATTTATACTGCTTTATTATATGTAAAATTTCCTTTCTTTGGGATGGTGGTGGTACTAAGGATGGAAGTTAGGGCCTTATATTTGCTAGGTAGATGCTCTAACCACACGTGCCGTGCCACCTTTGTTTTCAAAGTTTTGTCTTCCTTTATGCCTAGGGCAGCCTGGCCTATGGTTCTCCTATTTGTGTTCTCTGGTATCACTGGATGGACAGGCCTGTGCCTCTCTGCCCAGCCACCGGTGGAGATGGAGTCCCGTGAACATTTGTGCCTACAGTTGGCTTTGAAACGTAATCCTCTGAGCTCTGCCCCCTAGGTAGCCAGGATGACAGGCTTGAGCCACCACACCCAACGTTTTATCTTGAGGCACAGTGTCAGTCTGTAATCTTCCAGAGTGCTGGAATTGTAGGCATAGGCCACCATGCCCAGCTGAACTTCTTAACTTTATTATTTTTTAACTAATGCAATAATTATACTACAAATTAAAAACAATACCAGATTACTTCTAAAGAACAACAGCAGTTCCCTGCTCACTCCACAATACTGACTCATGTATTTCCAAGGTGCCCTCATCCCTAAAGGCTTTCCTATTATAAGATTGGGCCAGCTCATCATCAGGCTCTCTTGTCACCTCTTCCCAGACCCTCAAAGCCTCTCATCTCTCTTAGGGCCTGGACCAATCCCATAGCCTCTTTCCATGGCCTCCTCTGGTTCTGACCCACAGAGCCCTCCCTCAAACTCTACCCCCCGAAGGAGCTCTCTGTACAAGCTTCCTCACCCCTGACATAGCCCAGCACCCGAGATGATGCTTACAGGAGTTCTGCCCTCCCCAGGGGAGGACACCTGTTTCAGGCCCTCTAGGCTCCAGAGGACATAGCCCAGAAGCTCCAGATCCTACCTCAGCTCCCGAAATAGCCCCAGGGTATCAGGTGGCATGGGTGAGGGGGAGATTAACAGGAAATGTCACCCGGATTGGGTTCAAGGCAGGCTGAGGATCCCTGACTGTGTTTTGGCCACTCACCAGCCTCAGGCATGGTGACAGCGGTGGCTGTGCTCTCCCTGGCCACCTTCTTGTCTTAGGAGTAGCTTAGGGTGCAGGAGTGCAGGGCTCTTCCTTCCCCTCGGGGCTGAGGCTCTGGGAGGGGGCACAGGACGGAGCTCTTGGGAGATGCTTAAAGTTCCTGAGGCCTGAGCTCCATGTCCTGTGCCATCTGCCAGGAAAGATGGACGGGAGCAACCGCCCACGTCCCTCCCCTGCCCCAGGACTGTGCTCCTGCATGTGGAAGCCCTTAAAAATTGCCAGGATGGGGCCAGGAGTTTGGCCTAGTGGTAGAGTGCTTGCGTAGCACGTATGAAGACCTGGGTTCCATTTCTCGGTACCACATACATAGAAAAAAAGCCGGAAGTGGTGCTGAGATTCAAGTGGTAGAGCTGTAGCCTTGCGAAAGTCCAAGGACAGTGCTCAGGCCCTGAGCCCAAGCCCAGGACTGGGGAAAAAAAAATTGCCAGGATGAGTCGGGCACAGTGGCTCAGGCCTGTAATGCTACGCAGGAGGCTGAGATCTGTGGATCACAGTTCAAAGCTAGACCAGGCACTAATGTCCATGAGACTCTTATTAACCACTAGAAAACTGGAAATGGCGCTGTGGCTCAACTGGTAGCGCGCTAAGCTTGAGCTGAAGAGTGCAGGAACAGCACCCAAGCCCAGAGTTCAAGCCCTACAACTGGCAAAATAAGTAACAATAAAAATAAATAAGGCCTAGAGGGGGTGAACTACTTTTTCAAAGGTCACACAGCAAGTCCTTTCCAAACTGGACTAGAGACCCAGAGCCTGATTTGGCTAAAGGATTTTGCAGACTTGTCACCATATCCCAGGAGGAAGATTAGGGCCAGGAAGTTTTATTCTCTTGCTTGAAAGGAAGGGAGAAGCAAGCACTGAGTACCATCTCTTCTGACCCTTCACACATACCATGCCAGTGAATCCTTGGAAGCACCATACATAAACACTCTGTGTATGTTTATCAGATGAGGAAACTGAGGCTGGGGGGGGCGGTGTTATAATGTGGGTAGAAGGGCAGAGATGGAGCATATTTCTGCCCATCCCAAAGCCAGTGTGGTTTCAGGTGGTAGGGATTCAGGTATCTGGGTGGGGGTTGGGGTGGGGAGGGAGGCCACTGCCCCCAGGGTGAGCTCTTCCAGTGGGAGACCTCGGAAGAAGGGTGTGTGTGTGTGGGGAGACCTAGAGTCCACCGCTCCCTCACATTGACCAGCTGGCACTTGCCAGGATAACTAGTGGGAATAGAAACATAGGTTCTTTAATCAACCACCAGCAAAGCGGAGGTGGGGCTGGACTCAAGCCGCAAAGTGCTAGTGTTGAGCAAGCAAAGCTCAGGGACAGTATCCAAGCTCTGAGTTCAAGCCCCAGAACCAGCACAAAAAATAGAGAAAAGGTGGGGGTGGAGGAAGACACTTTTCTATCCCATGAACCTAAGCAACCTGGATCCCGCGGCAGTTAAATAAATGTGAGGTGAAGACCCTTTGCCTTGGCAGTGGGGATTCCTCAGGGATGGAGCCCTGTGCTCCTCTGAGCAGGGGATGGGAAGCAGGTGACGGGCAGTGCCAGCTTCCTGCCTGCCCCAGGCAAAGGAACGCCCAGCTCTGTAGCCTCTCTGCAGGTCATGTGCCTGCAGTCTCCCTCTGCCTTGCTTTGCTGGATGCAAAGGGCGAGTGAGCCCTGGGGTCACTTTCACTGGACAGGCGGCTAGCCCCTGTCCCTCCTGCCTTTGTCCTCAGCTATCTGGGCTCCATGAGGTTAGGTTTCTTCCAGGAGTCATCTGACCCAGGTGGTATGTATGTGAGTGTTGCACTCACATGCCAGGGCTGGGCACAGCCAGGGATCATTCCAAGATCCCCACACCAGACTGGGTATCCCATGGTGCAGGATGACCCTCACCCACGCCCCTGGGGTCTCAGCTGAGCAGCAGAAGAGCACTATGTATTTAAGGTGCCAAGGCTGGGGGCGGGGCAGTGTGGGAGTTAGCTGACCCCTAGGGAGGATCCAGGGTCCCCCAGAGGATGGGAGATAATGGAGGGCCACCCATCAATCACTTTCTGTGGTGTAGGGTGGCCTCAGCAACTCTTTCTGAGCCTTGCTTCCCTCATCTGTAAAATGGGGTCAATGTGGGATCCTAGAAATAGTTGTAAGACTAGAGTGAAAGTAGCCGGGCGTGGTGGCTCACACCTGTAATCCCAGCTACTCAGGAGGCTGAGATCTGAGGATCGAGCTTCAAAGCCAATTTGGGTAGTTTTAGTCCGTGAGACTCTTATCTCCAATTAACCACCAAAAAACTGGAAGTGGTGATGCGCTCAAGGGGTAGGGCAGTAGCCTTGAGCTGAAGAGATCAGGGACAACACCCAGGCCCAGTGTTCAAGCCCCATGACTGACAGAAAAAAAAAAAAACAAACAAAAAAACAAGGGGTTGGGAGTTTGGCCTAGTGGTAGAGTGCTTGCCTAGCATGCACCTCGGTTCAATTCCTCGGTACCACATACATAGAAAAAAGCCAGAAGTGGTGCTGAGGCTCAAGTGGTAGAGCTCTAGCCTTGAGAAAGTCCAAGGACAGTGCTCAGGCCCTGAGCTCAAGCCCAGGACTAGCAAAAAACAAAAACAAACAAACAAAAAACAAAATTGAGGGGCTGGGAGTTTGGCCTAGTGGTTAAAGTGCTTGCCTAGCATGCACAAAGACCCGGGTTCAATTCCTTGGTACCACATACATACAAAAACAAAAAGCCGGAAGTGGTGCTGAGGCTCAAGTGGTAGAGCTCTAGCCTTGAGAAAGTCCAAGGACAGTGCTCAGGCCCTGAGCTCAAGCCCAGGACTGGCAAAAAAATAAAAATAAAAAAACCCAAAACTGAAAGCCAAGTGCCCATCATCCTAGCTAATCAAGGGGCTAGGGATCAAGGTTCAAAGCCAGCCCGGGTAGACAACTCCATAAAATTCTCATCTACAATGAAGCAGACAAAATCTGGAAGGGGAAGTGTGGCTCAAGTGGAAGAGCACCAGCCTTGAGTGAAAGAGCTAAGCGAGAGTGCAAAGCCCAGAGTTCAAGCCCCAGTACTAGCACATACCTACAAAGAATAGGCTGAATTCCTGGCAGAAAGATTTGTGGTATTGGAGCCTGTATTCACTCTGCTGTGTAAATGCCCAGCGGACTCTCCTCCTCCCCGTCAGGAACACCCATACAGCCCTGGACGCTGCCTTGGCGTGCAGCACACGCGAGGCGCTGTGTTTTCACAAATCACTCAGCACATCGTTGGCATGCAAAGCCTGGGAGCTTCCTGACATGTGGCAATGCGTCTGTAAGCCACCACTGGATGGACAAAGTGCACTTCGGCAATAGTCTCCTGGCTTGATTGTGCTGTCATTAGACAATAACACAAGGGCTGCAGGCATAGCTCAGGTGGTAGAGTACCTGCCCAGCAAGCTAGCAGCTCTGAGGTCAAGTCTCAGCACTGCCACCAAAGAGAAAAGTCTTTGTCACAGGGCCCGATAACCGGAGATCCAGATCTGACCCCTGGTCAGACCTGACCAAAGGGTCTGGCATGTCCAGGTACTTGGCCCTCCCCTGTCCAGCCCACCAGGCAGGACTGAGAACCAGGGCAGGGCCACGTGAGAAAGCTGAATAGATCTAGGAGGCAATTATCCTTGAATTCTGGGACTCAAACCCCCGCAGGGCTGCTGTGTGACTTTGAATGTGTTTCTGAGCCTCTCTGAGCCTCAGCATGCTTGTGGATCAAATGAGGAGCTTGAACTAGATGAGTTAAGAACTCAGGCCTTGGGGGACCGGTGGGGGGCTGGGAGAAAGCTAGGATTGTCAGGGACAGCAGGAATTAATTCATCTCTCATCTCTTCTCCAGCTATAGGGGAGGAGGAGAGGGACAGGCCTTTTTTTGTGTGTCACTGGTGGAGTCTGACAGACACAGGGGGTGCCTGCTCTGGCAGGCAGTTCCCTGCACAGAAGCTTCCCAGTGGCACTGAGCAGGATGGCAGTGCCAAGCCCTGGGGGGGATAGGCAAAAGCTCCCAGAGGACAGCTGTGCCACTCACCAATGGCCGTGAGGAAGAGCCCAGCCTGGTCGATGGGAGCGCTTCCCTCCTCTTCATAATAGTTCACCGTGACCTTGATGGTAGGGACACATGGGCACAGAGAGAAGGGCGGGAATCGAGGGTTATCACAGGAGAGCCCGATGTGACGTTGCCAGGTCAGGAAGATCACCTCGGGGTGCACGCCCCAGCTTCCGGGGCCCCCACACCTGCCACATAGTGCACCTAACTCAGTGTGAGCCAACCCGGGGGACAGGATGGAGGCTGTCCCCGGCCAATGTTCACTGTGGTCACTCACGTGGGGGGTTTAGTGACATTCACAAGGAGGAGCACTGCTGTGTGCCTCGCACCCCACTTTACAGCCAGTGAGGTGCTCCGCAGCTCTCTGTGGTGGGCAGTCCTGTCCAGCTCTATCCATCATTCTTCAGCCTGTGTGGCCTCTGAGCCCTTGACACGGGGGAGCCCACGAGGAGGAAAGCAAGAAGTGGGGCAATGCGACTCTAGAGTCCTTATGCAAAAAGAATGTAAACTGTCTTCTTAATTTTTTTTTACGTGGAGTATATGTCAAAATGACAACATTTTAATGGATATCCGAGATTTAGTAAAAAAATATATTACAAAAACGAATTTTGAGGGCCGGGAGTTTGGCCTAGTGGTAGAGTGCTTGCCTAGCATGCACGAAGACCTGGGTTCAATACATAGAAAAAAGCCAGAAGTGGTGCTGAGGCTCAAGTGGTAGAGCTCTAGCCTTGAGAAAGTCCAAGAACAGTGCTCAGGCCCAGGATTGGCAAAAAACAAAACAAAACAAAACAACCTCATTTTGCCTCTTTCTTTCCCCTCTCCCCTTTTCTTTTTTGGCTTGAACTCACGGCCTCGGTGCTATCCCTGAGCTTTTTTGCTCAAGACCAGTTCTCTACCACTCAGGTCATAGCTCCAGCTGTTTGCTGGTTCTTTAGAGGCAAGAGTCTCACAGACTTTCCTGCACAGGTTAGCTTCGGTTAGCCTTTCCTCCTCCATCTTCTTACCCAGTCTGCTACTCTGGACCTTCGGCAAAAACAAAACTGCCTTTTCTAGAAATCAGGTGACACAGGCTCTCACCTGAAAACAGGCGACGCAGGTGGCTGCAACCTTAGAGGCATACGGTTTCCCACTGGCTTGCTTGTGCAGCTACGACTGTAAATGTTAACTGCTTCCACAACAGTTTCTCGCTCTCATGTCTCACCTGAATCTGCTCTCAAACACTGTGCTTGTAACCTGCCAAGCGGCTACTTTCTGCCCTCGCAGTAGCCTGCCAGTCTGCTGACATTAACATTCTTTGTACGTGGTTAAGTGTCCCAGTGATTTTCCTGGGGAAGCATTTCAGTTTCAACCTGTGATCCTCAGACGTCAGGTTCCTGAGTCGCTAGGAGTACAGGTGTGAGCCACCAGTGACCCAGTACCTGGCTCTTTTTTGGGGGGACATGGAGTACCGGGCAGGATACATAGCTCACACTGTCCGTTTGATGGGCTGCCCTGACTCCCCTGGCTGTGGGGCTGGCCTCTCCTTGTAGTACCTTGTCACTGCTGGCCTCCGTGCTGGCCTGGCCCATGGTGAGACGCAGCGTGGTGCTGGGAGAGAGGGACCAGCGCTGCTTGCCGTTGGTGGCCACCTCCTCGGCCTCCCCATCCTGCACCACCTCCACCTGCACGCCTTCGGAGTGCTTCAGGCTGAAGGTTTGGGCCCCGGCTGGAGCCGCGCTGCAGGGAGAGAGGACAGATGGGATGGGAGGCCTCTGGAAGGGACAGAGGGTCAGGGGGAGTCTGGGGTAGACAGGATGGGGGACTTCAGGAGAGAATACTGAGAGGGACAAGCAATCTGTCCAGGAACTGCTTGGGGCATTCATGTGGGGTGGTCAGGTTGTAGGTGCTGGGTCTCTGAGCCCAGTTACAGACCAAAGGGCTGGGAGTGCAGCTCAGTGGTAGAATTCTTGCCAAGTTAGTATATACAAGGCCCCGGGTTTGCTCTGGAGCACAAGTATAAAAAGGGGCGCTTGGAAAGGACCCCCCCACACCCCACTGGAGGAGATGGTAAACTGGTAGAGTCTGGTGGGCTATTCCAGATGTTTCCAGTGGAGCTCATAAAAGATGCTCCAAGCCATTTTATTTGTCCTCCCTGTGATCCTTCCAAAGTCTCCAGGACATCAGGGATGCTGGCTGCCCTGAGGCAGGTCCTTTGTTGGCTGGGACAAATGCCTCTGCTGAAGTCCAGAGTCTGGGAAAAAGCCAGGGACTGAGTGTGAGTGGGAGATCTAGGTCTGGGCAGGTTTTGCCCCTACCTGCTATTGGTGGAGAGACTTGAACCAATCCCTGTATTTCCTGGGAGTCTAACCACCACTGCATAAGACCAGGGCATCCCCACCCTTCCTGTCCCGGTCCCCTCTCCCATCCCTCCAGGGACAGGGCTGCATTATAGCTGGGATATTGCCATGTGCACCTACCTCCTTGGGCCATGCCATGCTCCCCCCCAGGGCAGCATTTCATTACCTCCACCCTCGGCCTCAGAGCCTGGTACAGGCTGGGCACACCACACACCCAGCCAGGAGGACAGGCTGAGTGGGTAGACAGCAAGCCACTTTGCTAAGTGTTGTCTCTTTATAGCAATGACAAAGCCTTGCCACATTTACTGTCTTGATATAAATAATCTCCACTTAAAAATACACTACTGGGCCAGGAGTGTGGCCTTATGGTAAGAGTGCTTGCCTAGCATGCATGAAGCCCTGGGTTTGATTCCTTGGTACCACATACACAGAAAAAGCTGGAAGTGGTGCTGAGGCTCAAGGGGCAGAGCACTAGCCTTGAGAAAGTCCAAGGACAGCGCTCAGGCCCTGAGTTCTAGCTCCAGGCCTGGCAAAAAATAAAAATAATAAACCTATTAAGAAAAGTGTCAGATTAAACAAAAAGTTGAGTTGTGCTACGGAGGGAGCATGGGCTGGGAAATAGTGCCAAAGACTGAGAAGTCAGGAACTCCTTCTGGTCTGGGCATTCCTTTAGGGCAACTTGCTCCTTTGCCTCCTAACCTGCTGGGAAGCCTTGGGCAAATGGCTTACCCTCCCTATTTTGGGGAGTGTTGAATGGGAGGGTGAAAGCAGTCCAGGCCAGAGGTAGTCAGGGCAGAGTCAGAGGGGCAGTCTTTGGGCAGAGTGTGGGGAGAGGACAGGACCCCTGCCCTGCTTAAACCAGAACTTCATCCAATTCTATTTATGAAGCCTCTGCGGACAAGGCTACATAGAAGATGCTGCTCTCAGGCCATTCCTGTTCGGCTTCTTTCCTCTGGCCAGTGTGAGACCAGTGGAGGTCCCAGAGGGCCCACATCAAAGCTCCAGGGCCTCCTGCCCATCCACAGCTCGGCATCAGGCCTGCTCAGAGCTAAGCCAATAACTATTCTTGGAGAGGCCCTGTGGCCCAGAAGTGACAAAGGCTTCCATTGTGCTCCTGCAGATCCTGTTGGCTGCCTTCCTCCCAGAGAGATCTTTCTAGAAACCTGAGAGCCAGGAGCTGGAGGCAGCAGGGGGGGGGGGTGTCCTGGAGCCTGAGGGGAGGGGCCCAGGACATTGGTGAGGGAAAGGAGCAAGGCTGGGGTTGGTTATGACCCATCCACTCACTTCCTGGAAAAATGCCAGGCTGCCAGGCCTGTGCCCCAGCTTTGTTCTGTCCCAGCACTCAGGACACGGCCAAGTCCTAGGTATGCTTTGGCAATGAATGAGTGAACGAATGAATGAACCTGCCCCTATTGGCTTCCCAAGCTCTACCACCAGAGTGATGTTTGAAGAACTGAAGTCAAAGCACGTGTTTGCACTAGGATCTTCCACTCTTTAGTCTGGTGCTGGTCTCAGGCCATTTAGCCACTGCATCTCACGAATTGCACACGCAGCTCCGCTCTGTCTGTCCACTGGCCATCCTCACACATCAAGACACCCTCTCCAGCCTGGCAGATGCCCATCTCTTCCTGAATACCTGACAGGCTTCCTGGACTACCTTCTGCTTTTCTTTACTTGTGCTGTGCTGGGGACAAAGACCTAGGATCTATGGGAGGCAGGGGAGAGCTCCCTCGGAGCTCCTCCAAGTCCCCTGGAGCAGGGTCACTGTTGGTTTGCTTTGTGGGGACTCTGGGGATTGAATCAGGTAGTGGCACTCAGCATTTTTTTTCCGCTCAAGGCTGGCACTCTACCACTTGAGCCACAGCTCCAATTCCTGCTATACACTCACACACACACACACACACACACACACACACACACACACACACACACACACATATAAAGAGAGTTAATTGGAGATAGTTGTCTCGGCTGGCTTTGACCCACAATTATCAGCTCTTGGCCTATTGAAAAAAACCCAAACAACTAGGATTATAGGTATGAACCACTAATGCCCTGTGGCAATTGTATTGTGTGTGTGTGAGTACCGGGGCTTCCACTCAGGGTCTCATGCTCCAGTCCAATGCTCTACTGCTCAGGCCCTGCCTCTATTTCCTGGCAGCTGCATTTCGCAGGGGAGCTAACGTGGTTGCACCAAGGACTACACTTCCTAACCACCGAGGGCTGGCATGTGGCTTGAGCGGCAGTGATCTTAACCTTTGGGCTCTGGAGTTCGGACCCCAGTGCTGGAGGTGGAGAGGGAGAGAGGGAGGTGAGAGGGAGGGAGAGATCTCCACTGACTTGGACAAAGGGAGGAGGGGAGGGAAGGAACTGGCACTGGTGGTCTGAGGTGGGCATCAACCTTGCCATGACTGGTCCTTTGAGACATGGCTGGAACTTCGGGCCAAGAGACATGTGGACAGGAAGTGGTCTTAGATTAGAGGGAGCTGGGGCTCCCCTGAGGGCATGGGGACCCCGTGGATGTCTGTCTCTCCACGCTGCAGACAGTTCACCCAGGGTGTGAGGCAGGGACGGGTTTCTGGAGAGCAATAGAGGGAGGGGAGGGACAAACAATCAGGTGACAGCAGCCATGATGGTGGCCATGGTGATGGGGAGAAATGGCCAGGCAGCTTGTGCCACACAAAGGATGTGTGTTCAGTGTCTCCAGTGCTGTGTGCCCGGAGCGCTCCCCCAGCCTCTCTGGTCTTTGCTGGGTGGGTGGGCGTGGCCTGGCTGGGCTGGTGAGGCTCATCCAGCCCCAGCCTTCTGGTTGGCATCTGGATATCTTGGCTTGATTTTCAGGTTTGGGCCTCATTAACACCAGCCAGGGTTCATCCCTGGGGTGACCCCAGCTTCTGGCAGCATGGGTGTGACATCCCAAGCTCTTCACACACCTCGCCTCTTGCTCTTCCTCCACCTGGACTCTTCTGCTGGCTGTTGGAGGCCTCTCCTTAAGGTGGAAACAATCTAAGGTATGGCTTCCCCCCCAACCTTCAACAACTCCCTAGTTCTCACAACGAAGGCCAGCATCTGACAATTCCTTCAACCCCCCCCCCCCTTCCAGCTCACTGACCCGTGGGCCTTATGCTATGGGCCACTTCCAATGGCTTCACTCTCTGTGGGGTATGTCAGCTCCCTGGCACAATCTCCTTCCCTTCTAAACCCCTGATTGTCTTTCAAGACAATCAGTGGCCTCTTCCAGAAATCTTCCCTGATCCAGTCACCCAGGACATATCTCTTGCTCCCTTTTCGCATGCCTCAAACCCTAGCCAGGTTAAATGTTTCTCTCAAGTTCTGGATCGGCAGAGGGCAGGAATGCCATCTTATCACAACTGTTTCCATAGTATAATAAACCTAACACTAATGCATGGCAAACACATATGGGCCCCACTTAGTCCACCTGTATCCAGTCCCCTCCTTTTCATAAGCCTAAGAGTAAAGCCTGACCAGCTGAGGGATTTCTGACACCATATTTCCATCCTGACTCAGAGCCCCAGTCAGCAGAGCTGCAAGGTGCCAGCGCCTCCCGAGAGCCTTCCCGTCCCTGGGCACCGGCTTGAAACCGGAGCCCTGGAGTGGCCCTGCCAGGGCCTCCTGTCTAGAACCGAGGGCTCCGGGTGTTGTTCTAATTTATGGGGCCATGGGACCTGACTTGACTTCTTCCCTCTGTCATTCTGTCAGGAGCAAGCACCATTCTGCCACCTCAGCCACCTGCCCTTGACCTTCTACAGCCCCATCCCTGGAGGCTGGAATTGTGAAGCATATCTGCTTTTATCAATGGCTCCATCTATGCATCTATGCATCTATGCATCTATGCATCTATGCATCTATGCATCTATGCATCCATCCATCCACTCATTCACTCAACCTGGAGCACTTCAGTGGTTCAGGGGAGGAGGGGCATCTGCCCAAAAGTCCCAAGTCCCAGGGCAGCAGGTCAGTCAGGGGCCTGAGCTCTGTTCCCCACCCCTTCCCAGCTGTGCCATTTGGGACAAACACCCATGACCTGATCTCCCTGACTTCCTGTCTATATCATGATACCAACGACTCACGCCTGTAATCTAGCTAGTCAGGAGACTGAGATCGCAGGATCAAGGTTCAAAGCCAGCCTGGGCAAGAAAGTCTCCAATTAACCACCAAAAGCTGGGAGTAGAAGTGTGGCTCAAATGGTAGAGAGTGAGCCTTTGGTGAAAAAGCCAAACTTGACATTGTGAGGCCCCAAGTTCAAGCCCCAGTATTAGCATGAACAACAACAAAACCCAAAAGAACAAAAACCTAAATCACATGTAAATTATTGAATATAACTGCAGTGAGAAAACAAAACTTTTGGAAGGCTTCTGAGTATCAAGTAAGAGTTCAGAATGTTAGCCAGTAGTCGTAAGTAAATAATAACATCTAAAGGAGGGGCAGGAGATAGAGCTCATGGTAGGGAGAGGTGACATGGGGTGGTCAAAGAATGCTTCTTGGAGGAGGTGATGATTGAGCTGAGTCTTGACTGATAAATGCCAAGCTTGTGTAGGTCTTGAAAATAGTGTTCCAAGCAGCAGGGCAGCAGGAGAAGCATGTGCAAAGGCCCTGAGGTGGGATACCTAACAGTATGCCTGAAGCCAGTGTACATGTAGCTAGGAGATAGGATGGGGGAAGCATTCTGGGCAGCGCAGGTCAGGACATGCCCAGGCCCCTATCGCTGTACCTCCCTGGCTTTTGTCATAATGAGATGGTTAAAAAACAAATCTCCGGCCTTGCTAAAGCCAACTATAAGATAGAAAGTCTAGAAGGACTCAGGGAATATCTGGGAAGAGTTTAAATCCTCCAGGTTCTTTCCCAAGGCAGGGTGTAGCTAGCGGGGTTTTTCCTAGCCATCTATCAAGCCAAGTCTAGGATCTTTCTCAGGCCCTCTGCCTTGGACCTATAGGAAATGGCCAGCTGTGGCCTTGGGGAACCCTAAAAAAAGAAAAAAAAAGAGGAAGGAAGGTATTACCCCACCAGCCACTGCAGGGGTTCATTTTGAGCTCTGATGTAACCCAGAGACTGTGCCAGGGGCCAGGACACAACTGTTAATGGCTCTTTTTGTCCTGAGTGTCCTGCTGGCCTCAAGGTACTGGCCTTGGCCTTTCCATCAGAGAGGAGGGGTTAAGAGCTGTATTGGGGTGTTTGTCCCCTTCCAGAGGTGGAGACCTCTTCTCTGTCAAGGGCCGTCTGGATATTTACAGAATGTGATGTATGTGCTATGTCAAATGAGCAATATAGCCACTGAGAGCTGCCAAGTGGTACAGGAGATGAAGTCAACATGCATTTATGATTTCTCCTTACACACCCTTTAGGCTGAAGCCCCACCCCAATGACAGATGTGCAAACTGCTGGAGATGTGCTGGCCCAGGAGAAGGATCTCTAAGCATTGGTTTGTAAGAGGGGGAATCAGCAGCATGGCCACACTCTGCCTTATGCTCTAAGGATGCCCTCCCTCCTCTTTCTAAACTGGGGGTGGGGGAGGGACACCTCGCTTCAAGCTCTAGGGAATCAGATGAGGATGCCGACAGACCCAGTGAGGTAACAGCATGTAGCTAGAGGGACCATGGAAGAGAGTGGGCAAGGTACCTAGAAGATGAGTATTTCAGGGTAGTAAGAAGCGAGCATACAGGCTGGGAATGTGGCTGTTTGCCTAGCATGTGCACGGAGCCCTAGGTTTGATTCCTCAGTACCAAATACATAGAAAAAGCCAGAAGCGGTGCTGTGACTCAAATGGTAAAGTGCTAGCCTTGAACAAAAGAAGCTCCAGGACTGGCAAAAAAAAAAAAGAAAAGAAAAAGAAAAAGAGCAACATGCATATCTCTATTGATAATCACAAGGCATGTTCTCTAGGGCAAAACCAAGTGAACTTACAACTTGTTGGTAGCCATCAGAATGGGGCTGGGTCAGGGCAAATATCCCTGAAGGAGACTCCTGCAGGGAAAGGTCACACCGGCTGAGCCTCTGTAGGCCAGGCAGTGAGAGGGTGGACTATTCCCTAACTGTGGTTCTATTATTGGACACAAGGACCTTCTTTGTCTTCTCTCCCTGGAGGCCCAGAGAAGTAAAGTGACTGGCTCAGGGTCACACAAGTAGGTGGGACCCCGTTTAGGTGACCACAAATCCTGCCTCTGTCCATAGTCCTAAGCCCCTCGGGATCACAAGTCTGGCTCCAGCTGTGCTTGGTGTGGGACGGGCCCACCTTCACTCTGGCCTTTGCGGTGGATGAAGCCTGTTCACTCTCCTTTATGACTCCAAAGGAGGATCACTCGGACCACGCCTCCCTCCCTACCGAGGCTCCTGGCCCTTGCCTTGGTCCATGCCTGCAGGGATCTGTATTTGGGCCAGGCAGGGCCCCATGTGCGGCAGAGTGTCTAGTGGGGGTCTAGAGCGAAGTCTTTGTAGGTTCCTGGCCATAGGGTAGAGGCCACCCAGTCCACCTGCAGTTTGGGGATTACATAGAGTGGAACAGAGGAGAATCCATACCGTGTACGTCAGACAGACTTGCGCCTGTGTGTCAGCAGGCAAATGGCTTCATCTCTGAGCCTCACTTCTCCCATCCACCACATGGGACAATCCAAGAACAGCCTCCAGTGTTAGGGGAGGATGAGGCGGGGCGCCTCGGTACCCACTACCTCCTGCTGTTACCGCTAGATGTTAGGGCATGTGAGAAGTCCTGGCAGGAGTCAGGTCTCTGGGTTCTAGAGAAGGCAGCCTTCTGGGAGACGGGTGACCTCAGCTGGTGGGGAGCAAGCTGCTGGGTGACATCTGGGGTGATGGCTGATGGCCTCTTGTGAGTGGAGACCAGGGAGGCCTCTGAGTGTCCCCTCCATAGAGAATTCTCCACCCTGAATGAGAGGTGCCTGTGGCCGAGGAGCCCAGACCTGGGCTCTGGCGGGCACTGATGGCTGACATGGATGACTGCAGACAGCTTGCAGTGGGACTGGTCCACACGGAGACGTGCGAGCCAAGCACAGGTCGGATTTCAGACTTACCATGAAAAAGAATCAGAGAAGCCCACGAGTGATCTTTCCATCTAATATATACTGAAATGGTGAGATTTCGCATATGTCAGGTGAAAGAGAACGTAATGTGAAACTTATACCTGTTTATAGCTTTTTTTTTTTTTTGGTTGGTCATAGGGCTTGAACTTAGAGCCTGGCATCCCTGAACTCTTTTGCTCAAGTCTCAGACTTTACCACTTTGACCCACAGTTTTCTGGTGGCTAATTGGAGATAATAGTCTCACTGACTTTTCTTGCCCAGGCTGGTTTTGAACCACAATCCTTAAATCTCAACCTCCTAAGTACCTAGGACTACAGGTGTGAGCCACTTGCAGCTGGCTAACTTTTTATTCCTTATTTTAAAAATATGGGGCTGGGAGTTTGGCTTTCTGGTAAAGTGCTTGCCTAGCATACACAAAGACCTGGGTTCAATTCCTCTGTACCACATACATAGAAAAGCCGGAAGTGGTGCTGTGGCTCAAGTGGTAGAGCTCTAGCCTTGAGCAAAAAGCTCGAGATCCAGACAGTCTTGCTATGTAGCCAGAGCTGGACTTGAAGGCACAATTACCCTATAGTATTGACTCTTGGTCTTGGGGGAAACCTCAGGTTGGGGTGTCTTAAGGGAGCAGAAGGGAACCATTTCACCTCTGTCCCCTGTTTGAGAGAGGGTGAGTTGGCACCTATCCCATCCTCCTGACCTCACCAGGCTGGGTCCCTCTCTGCCAGGACAGGATAAGGCAGGAGTCTTGAGCATAGGCCCCCTTTTGCTCTCCTCAGTGGAAGCATCATGCCAGCCTCTGGGGACAGCACCCAAAGTGCCTGGACAAGCAGGCGGGTATGGTGACAGCTGTGGCTTAAAGACCTGAGTACCCTGGCTCCCAGCCTTCGTCCTGCTGGGGGCAGGAAAGGGAGGGGTGTCCTGCCAGGTCACTGGCACCTGGACTCCCACCATTGCTATGTTATGATCGTCAGGGACAGCCCAGGCCACTGCCGACGTTTACAGGTGGGACAGCTAAGGTGAAGACTGAGGCTGAGGCCAGGGATGGAGGAAGGGAGAGGCCCTGGAGCTGGAGCTGGGCAGTGTGTGACAGCATGGCCAGCACCTGCTGTGGAGGAGGCCGCAGACTGGGCAGGCAGGCAGGGCTGCAAGGGCCACAGGAATGGAAGGCCAGAGTGGACTGGGGAGGGCATAGGGAAAACCACGAGGGTGGGTTTTGGAGGGAGCCTGGGAGAGTCAGGTCATGCTATATTTGAGAGCAATAAGGCCCGGGAGGCTAGGGGACCCACAGGGGTCCCCCACATAGGACTCTACCTCAGAGTACCACTTGTCCCTCTGCCCAGCACTGAGCCCACACTTCCAATGCTTGTAACAAACTCCAAACTTGGCTCAGCCCACAGCACACCCCCACAAGATGCACATCCACCCCCTCACACCGGCCTCACCGTCCCCAGACCCCTTCCCCACACTGCACTTGGCCATGTCCTTGAGGCCAGGGGCAGTGGCAGAGCCCTACCCTCTGTGCTGCTGTCCCACAACCTCCCCAAGATGTGTGGACAGAGAGGAGAGGGAGGGACAGGATCCTGAATCTGGGGTGGCCTCAAGCCCCCCAGGCCTTGGCACCCTGAGCCTTAGCACATGAAGGCAGGGAAGCCATCTGGGGACATGGAGCTCCCAGCCAGTGGCTGGGGATAGCAGCCCCCACAAGGTGGAAACTGGAGCCCTAGCCACCCTCAGGGCCCGATTCCACCGCGGAGCAGCTTCCCTCGGGTCCTGCCCGTCCCCAGAAAATCTCTAGAAGATTCTCCTGAGTAGGAGTGGGCAGTGGAGGCTGGGCTGGGCCGGGGGGGAAGTGAAAGGGAGGCGGGTGGAGAAGCTCCAAGGCTCTTGGGGAGAGGAGGGCGGGAGAAGGCCCGGAGGGGGGGCGGGGGTGGGAAGTCGGGGGCTAGAAGAGGGTGGGGGGAGCGAGGATCAGGATTTCGGGGAGAAGGATGCAATCCGGGGGTTGTCCACCTTCTGCGACCCCCAGTGTCTGTGCAGCTGGCGTCGGGGAGGGTTTGGGGAGGTCGGCCTGGGGCGGGGGCCAGGGGGGCGCACGGCACCCGGCTCCCCTGCAGACCTCGCCGGGCTCACCTGTAGACGTCGGTCCAGAGTTGCGTGCCCAGCACGTACACCGCCTCCACGCGGCTCCCGTACTGCAGCCGCACCGTCCGCTCGCGCAGCATCTCGGCCCGAGCGCCTGGCACAGGTGAGCGCACAGGTGAGCGCACAGGTGAGCGCACAGGTGAGCGCACAGGTGAGCGCACAGGTGAGCGCGCAGCCGCCGCCGCCACTCGCCCCTCCGCCGCCGCCGCCGGACCGCGCTCTTATCGGCCGCCTGGGGGCGGGGCGAGGGCGGGGCGAGGGCGGGGCCGGCCGCCAACCCCCGCCCTCAGTGGGCCGCGAGCCCGTCCGTCACGCATGGCCCCGCCCCCGCTCCCTCCTCCTTCCCCCGCCCTCCCGCGTCCGGGTGAGGTCTGCCAACGTTTTTTCTTTTCTCTTCTATATTTGGTTTGTGATTTCTCCCATCCAGTTAACCCCGGCTCCCCTCCGGATGCTGCAGCTTAGTGGGGCGAGGAATGCAAGTGAATTGCTGCTGGGAGCTGAGCGTGGGGTCAGGCTGACACGTGGATCTGCATCACCAAGGAGGATAACTACACAGAGGGACAGCTGTGCTGCCGCGTGTGACGCCGGGCCGGTGCACTTGGAGCCACATCGTCAGAAAGGCGCGCTTCCTGGCTTCCTGATTTATCGTTTTATCACTTTCTGCTGAACAGAGCTGAGACCTGATTACCATTTCTTATTGTTTTATCACTTTCTGCTGAACAGAGCTGAGACCTGATTACCATTTTTTATTGTTTTATCACTTTCTGCTGAACAGAGCTGAGACCTGATTACCATTTCGTAGAAGTGCATTATTGTTTTATCACTTTCTGCTGAACAGAGCTGAGACCTAATTACCCTTTCGTAGAAGTGCATTATTGTTTTATCACTTTCTGCTGAACAGAGCTGAGACGTGATTACCACTTGGTACAAATGTAACCCCTGACAGTTTCTTGGTTTTAAGAGCGTATATGACTGATATTGTATATATGCTTATTTGGTTATTTGAAATAGGATAGGGAAGGGGGGAAAACAAGATGAGGGACGGGGGTAGGGGGAGGGAATTGGGGACCAAGACATGAGAAAGGGTATCGATGTTTGTGAAGTAATACACCTTCTAGCTGGTGAATATAATGTAACCCTTCTAATAATTACAATAAAAATATATGAAAAAAAAGAGTAGATAAGACTGGAACTAGAAATAAATGGGGCTATCAGTCTTAAGCTTATAGCCTTAGGCTATATTCTTGGGCTGTGGACTTAAGCTGTAGACCTCCCGACCCCATCTGTTTCTTGTCTTTTTCTTTTCTCATCCTCACCCCCTAAATCAGGAATCCAGTCTTGCTGCTGGCTGGCTCGGAAAATTTCCGCCAGAGCGTCCACCCAGGGTGCTGCCTAAGTCACTTGGGGACCCAGAGAGCTTCTCCCAGGCCGGAAGGCCTGAGCCCCCTGGACACAGTTTGTGAACTCTGAGTGGCCTGGCCATTCTTTTCTTTTCAAACCAGTCCTGGGCTTTGACTTCAGGGCCTGAGCACTGTCCTTGCACTTTCTCAAGGCTAGAGCTCTACCACTTGAGCCACAGCACCACTTCCAGCTTTTTCTATGTATGTGGTGCCAAGGAATCAAACCCAGGCCTTTGTGCATGCTAGGCAAGCACTCTACCACTAGGCCAAACTCCCAGCCTGTGGCCTGGCCATTCTGCATGACCCTGGGCCCCTGGGACCCCTGAGGGGAGACACAGCTGGAGCCCGCTGGCCAAGGGCCGGGGAGGAGGGGGCAAGCTGCACCGTGTTTATGGATGGAGATTTGGGTGGCACTGGTGTCGGGCAGGACGTGCCGGTGGAGGGACAGCGGGGACGAGGATTAGGGCTGGGTGTGGGGAACGCCCTCGCAGAGGTCAGTGTGGAGGCCAGGGGCTGGGTGACACTGGAGGGGAGCAGGGGCAGGCCCTGCCCCCATCCCAGGTGCTGCTACCTGGAGGAGGCTGGAGGAGGGGAGGCCCAGGGGCAGGGGGCGGGTGGGGGTCTTGGGAGGTCCAGGAAAGGCCACAGCCGGCCCCTTCCATTCCCATCCTGTATCCTGGGGAGCCCAGATTAGGAGCCAGTGAAGAGTCCAGCTGCTCCGGGTAGCTTAGGCGGCTCTGGGGGGAATGTGGGTGTGGAAGGCACAAAATCCTGAGTCCGGGACAGGGGGTCGTTTGCCCCCTCAAAGGCACAGGTGCAGTGACCTAGAAGGGGCAGAAGCTGGGACTTCTGATTGTCCCCGGTGCCTTCCACCCTGCCCCTGTGGATACTTCTTCCAACCAGGAGATAGTTGGTGCACTGCCACCTGTGAGGGATGGGGGAAGACCCAGGTGGCTGGGAGGCGCCAGGGTTTGCCCATGACACCTGGGCACATGTACCTGTGTGCACAGAGAGGGTGAGGAATTATACCTCTGGCTGCACAGCTCCGGGGGTGGCAGAGCGGGACGAGAACACCTGGTCCTGGGGTTGAGGGCAGGTGTGACAGCTGCTCTGGTCCACGCTTTGCTCTTAGTCCCCTTGTTCTGCGGCACAGAGCCCCGTATCCTAAACTTGTGGACTAGGTGATTTTGAGGATGTTATCAAAAGAGATGGGAGGGTCTAGAACATTCTGGAAGTAGCTGGCTGGAGGGGAGCACTTGGCAAACAAAGCCCACTCCCCTTTCACAGGTTAGCCCTGTCTAGCAGCCACACTCAGGGAGGGCTCCGGTCCTGGGCTCTGGCTCACCCTGCTGGCCTTAGAGCCTGGATGACTGGGCAGGAGTTTGCTGGTGCTTGAGGGTTTAAAATAGCTGAAGTGGTCACAGCTGTTGGTGGATTCAGGGCCGGAGGTCTCACACACCATGGCTGCTCTCCCACTCCCCCAGGGGCCCAGAAAAGCCA
The DNA here is from genome assembly GCF_031878675.1 of Megascapheus bottae. Classification (NCBI taxonomy): domain Eukaryota; kingdom Metazoa; phylum Chordata; class Mammalia; order Rodentia; family Geomyidae; genus Megascapheus; species Megascapheus bottae. The sequence goes on along the minus strand of NC_143514.1, from coordinate 74,381,348 downwards.
GGAGGAATCTCATGGTGCTTTTTGGGGCCTGCCAACGAAGGACAGGCTTCCGCCTAGCTAGTCCCTGGCATTCATGAACTTCTCCGCTCCCGATTCTTGCCCTTGCCAAGAAGGAGGGCAGGGTGCCTGCGTGAGGAGGGGGCTCTTGCCCTGTCCTCTGCTGTGACCCTATGTGGGGAGCCTGACTCAAACATTCCGCAGGCCTGCCATGAGCAGATGGACAGCTTACCCAGGTTACTACACAGGCAGGAATTTGGAAAGAATGGAAAATACAAGGTAAAGCCCAGAACAGTGGCTCAGAAACTGGCACCTGAGAAGACCCTGGTACAGGTTTTGGAGTCAATGTGGCCGGGTGATTTGGCTGAGATCAGGAGTGGCTCTCACAGCGGCCAGGCCTTAGCTCACTTCTTCTCACAGCAACCCTGGGTCAGCCTGGATTTGGTGCCAACCTGCCCGGTGGAGAGAATGAAGACCTTTCAAAGTAGTAGACGGGGTCAAGTCTGGTTCTCCCCTTCACCGCTAGCTGGGGTTCTCTCTGAACTTCTCTTTCTTCCTCAGAAATGGAGCTAGGAGGCATTACCCAGCCTCTATGATTGCAGGCTCCCCCAGGTAGCCCTGGGCAGGGACTGAAAAGTCTGATAAAAGGGCCCTCTGGCCTGCACTGCCATTTGATGACATACCAGGGGCTCTGTTGGCTGGGGCCAGGGAGCCCAGATTTTCAGGCTCTGTCTCGTGGTCCCAGGAAGCCACCAAAGGACCCTGGAATCCAGCAATGGCACGGTGAGTGCTTTAGGGGAATCAGTCTGGCTGATTCAGATGGAGCAGAGATTCAGGCAGGAGACCAAAGCACCAGGTCATGGTGCCCTGGGCCCTCCTGACCCCCGCAGGCCTGCCTGCAGCTGCAAGCACCTTATGCTTGGGTCTTGCCCTCACCCACTATCCTCCCCACCAGCAAAGAAAGCTCACCCTCTGGTCCCCTTGGGAGGGGTGTCTGGCTGGCTGTGCCATGGGGGTGTTCACTGCATTGAACCTTGGCCTCATCCTGCAGGAAATTCTTTGGGGGGGGCAGCTGGGTGAGGCTTTGTCCTAGAGCCATGTGTGGGTGTGCTCAGAGTGAGAAAGGTATGTCCTGTGTTGTGCCTGCCCACGGTCCATCTGCCCATCTGGGGACCTTCATTTATCCATCCATCCATCCACCTATCTGTCTAGATATCTTTTATTTCTGTGTGTGTGTGTGTGTGTGTGTGTGTGTGTGTGTGTGTGTGCTAGTGCTGGGGATTGAACTTAGGGCCTGGATGCTATCCCTTAATAGTCTTGCTTAAGGCTGCTGCTCTTCTGCTTGAACCATAGGTCCACTTCTGGCTTTTTGGTGATTACTTGAAGAGAAAAGTGTCACAAACTTTCTGCTTCAGGCTGGCTTTGAAACAGGATCCTCAGGTCTCAGCCTCCTGAGTAGCTAGGATTACAGACACAAGTCACCAGTTTCTAGCTCTGTATCTATCTTTCAGTTCAATGTATGTATGTATCAATCAAGGGTTTATTTATTCTTATTAAATAATTTATTAACATTGATTTTTACATCATATTTCAAATGACACATTTAACAAGTATTCAGGAAGGGAATCTCTATATACAATCACTGGCACTTAGATTTTAGAACATAATTAAAATTAGGCTGAGGGTTTGTATGTCATGGATACATATTAATCTATGTAATAAGACATTATGTCTATGTAGTTGTGTTTATATTTCCAATACCATGTCCATAGCATTGGGTACACAAATATTGAGTCCTCGCTCTTGTACTGTTTGGATCTAATAGCCACATATTAAGGATACCATGCGCCTTTTGTTCCTTTGGTCTTGACTTGTCTCACTCAACATGATTCGCTCTAGATTTGTCCACTTCCCTGCGAATGCCATTATTTTATCTTATCTGTTGGCTATGTAGAATTCCATTGTACACATATATATATGTATATATATCACATTTTTGTATCCATTCATCTGTAGGAGGGCATCTGGATTCACGGGTTTATTTAAATGAACTGGCTAACATACATCTTTGTGGGTTTGGTAGATAGCCAGACTGGCTAGCCAGTGGGTAGAGTAAATGTTTTTGTTTTGAATTGGATGCAAAGGCTGAAAATCCAGGCAGCGTTTTGAAAATTGTATTTTATTGTCGGGGTAATATATAGAGTTACATTTGTTAGGTAGTGGGTACATTAGTTCTTGAACATTGATACCCCTTCTCATGTTTTTGTCCCACTTTCCCTCTTCTCAACTCCTATCCAGGCAGGGTTTCTGTGTTGCATCGTTGGGGCAGAATTTCATCTTTTTTGGAAACTCAGTCCTTGCTCTGAAAACATGCAACTCATTGGGCGAGGCCCACCCATATTTTGAAGGGCAGGCTGCTTCACTTGAGGTCCAGTGATGACATGTTAAACACACCTAAAAAGGATACCCATACTTAAATCTAGATTGAAGTTCAAGTTCACCATAGCCTACAACTGGTAACATTTACCATCACAGGAGGAAAAGTGGACTGAAGTTTCTGAGTCATCAGGTCACCATTTATGTAGTATCTATTTCCTGCCAGGCACCAAATTAAGTGCTCTGCATAGGCAGACTTGTGCTGGAATGTTAGCATGGCCACTATGTCACTAAATGATGGCAACTTCTCCGATTCCTACCTTCCTTCCTTCCATCCTTCCTTTCTTCCGTGTGTGTGTGTGTGTGTGTGTGTGTGTGTGTGTGAGAGAGAGAGAGAGAGAGAGAGAGAGAGAGAGAGAGAGAGAGAGAGAGAGAGAGAGAGAGAGAGAGAGAGCTGGTACTGGGGCAGAAAACCCAGGGCCTGGGTGGTATCTTTTAGTTTTGTTGCTCAAGGCTTTGTGCTCTACCATTTGAGTCACAGCTCTACTTCTGGCTTTTTTTTTTCAGGTTAGAGGTAAGAGTTTTATGGGCTTTTCTGCCCAGGTTGGCTTCAAACTGCAATCTTGAGATTTCAGCTTCCTGAGTACTTAGGATTGCAGGTATGAGCCACCAACCTCCTGGCTCAAAAATATTTTACCATAAATTTCACTTATTTTTTTTTTTTTTTTTTTTTTTTGCCAGTCCTGAGCTTGAGCTCAGGGCCTGAGCACTGTCCTTAGACTTTCTCAAGGCTAGAGCTCTACCACTTGAGCCTCAGCACCACTGCCGGCTTTTTTCTATGTATGTGGTACCAAGGAATCGAACCTGGGTCTTCATGCATGCTAGGCAAGCACTTTAACCACAAGGCCAAACTCCCGGCCCCTTATGTTGTTTTTTTTTTTCCAAAAATATGGCTGCTAGAAAATGTAAAATGACCTGTGAGGTGGGCGTTCCTCACCTGCACTGCACTTCTGGGGCAGCACTGGCAGACTCCTTTCTGCCTGGAGCAGGGACGGGGGCCTCCCTGCCGGGTGTCGTCTTTCCTGGCTAAGCCTGGTAAGAAGTTGGTGGAGAACAGCAACCTCCAGTTTCCTGAAGCTCCGCGGTGAGACCCGAGCACAGGAGAACGTGAAGGTGAAGGAGGGGAAAGGTTGTGGCCACCAGGTGGCACCAGATCCTCATTTTGGCCGCAGGAGGCGACAGTGGGGAGGGTGGGGAGTCGCCATTTCTGGTTTTCTGGTGGTTAATTGGAGATAAGAGTCTCAAAGACTTTAGTGCTAGGGCTGGCTTTGAACCGTGATCCTCAGATCTCAGCTTCCACAGTAGCTAGGGTTACAGGCTTGAGCCACCAGAGCCTGGCTCTACTTCCTTCTATTTCTCTGTCCCGTGAGTCTGGTTGCCTGGTTCAGCAAGCGCTGAAATCACAGAGTGCATGCCAGGCACTTGAGTGGGCAGCAGGAGATAAGCAGAAGCTGACCTTAAGCCATTAGGGAATTGCAAAGGAAGCTTAAAATGAAGGATGAGATCCCAAGGTCTTTGAGAGAAATATTGCATCTGATTCACAGGAGTCCTAGAGATAGGAATTTCCCACAGGCAAGCTCCATAAATCCTCAGACTCCCAGGTGCATTTATTTTCTTTGTTACTTATAATTTTAAGTTTTGGTCATGAACTCAGGGTCTGGGTAACGTTCCTGAGCCTCTTCATGTTCAAGGCTAGTGCTCTACCATGTTGAGCCACAGTGCTGCTTCTGGTTTTTGAGTGGTTAATTGGAGATAAGAGTCTCATGGGAACTTTTCTGCCCCGGTTGGTGTTGAACTATGATCCTCAGCTTCCTGAGTAGTTGGAATTACAGACATCAGCCACAGGCACATAGTATCGGATTTCTTTCCTGATAAACCTTTCCTCTTATTTTTACATCTTGCCTGAATTCCTTTCTGGCTGGACACAGGACTGGGGTATAAAGCTGTACTGACTTCTGGTAACAGCAGAGACCTGGGGAGCAGCCAGGCCCTGCTCCCTGCTCTGAGGGCAGAATGTCCCCTAGGTGTACATACACACCAGCGATGAGTGAGCGGATTGCTGGCTGGGATAAATCATGTTGAACCTGTTTCTTCATCTGTGAAATGGGGCCCGTCTCCTAGGTTGCTGTGCAGTTGGAACAAGGTAACACGAAGGAAGATCTGGGCAGGTAGGAAATGCTGTTGTATCGTGCCTGTGGGTCAAGGCATCTGGAAGCAAAGGCATCTGGAAACTTCCATGAGGAAGAATGACTCCTGGGAACTTGGTAGGGTCTCGCAGAGCACATGCTAATAGAATGTAGAAGGTTCTAGGATCTGGAGAGTGGGTAACAGGAAGCTCTGTGTCATTTGCTGCTGTTGGTAACTGGAGTTTTGGAGACAGGGGAACATGACCGCAGAGTTCTGCCCACCCAGGGGCACAGGAGCTGGGCATTTATCCTCAAGCCAAGGTGGGCCATGGGGAGATATCGGGGTGGGGGAGTGTTTTGGGAGCTAGGACTCTTAGTGCCAGGCTGGGCTCTGGATGGATTCCATGGGCAGGAGGGTCAGGTGAGGGCTGTGTTCCAGGTGATAAATGGAAAAGTCAGATGTGACAAGGGATCTATCCTTGGCGAGGGGCCACTATGGGAATTTGGAAATCTTGAAGTCATCAAACCTTGGCATTCCCTGGGGAGTGCCATAGCCCAAGCTGCTGGCAGAGGGCACCCCAGACACAGAGAATGGGGCTCAGCCTCCTGGAGGCTGGAGAAGGACGGATTGAGTCCAGGGAACAAGTGAATGGCATGGATTCCGTTCCTTGGAGGGAGGTGGCCGGGAGCTTGACCCCGAGACTTCTGGGGTGGGCAGGTCTGGGTTCGAATCCCAGTATTGCCTGTACTGTCAGTGTCTTGATTTCCCCATCTGAAAAGGTGGGTGGTAAAAGTGATAAAAGTGTGTGCTGCACTTGACTGTTACAGGGGCGAGGCCCCTGGCATGTGGTAGGTGCTGATGGGCTGGCAGGGTCCGGCAGCGAGTCACCCACGTGGGCTGAAGGTAGCTTGGTCTCCCCAGAGGAACACAGCCAGGTCTTGCTGGGAAGGCGGGAGGTGGCGACAAGATTGTAATTCTCCAGCTGTGGTTCCATGAGCCTGTGTAGTTGTGGGGCCTCATGGACCTGAGGCTTCTGTGCTGAGAATGAGGATCAGCTTTCTTTGTTCTCCACAACGAATACTCGATGTACCATAGTGATTAATTCAACAATTCCCATTAGGCTTTGCGCTGGGGTTGAACGGGGGTTTTGAATGTAGGCTGTCTGGTTCTTCGTAGCCAAGGTACTGAGAGTCATGGAAGTCACTGAGATGGAGGGAGGAGGTAGGGTGGGTGCCATGGGCTGGGGAGGGGCGTTTCTTGGCATGGAGTTGGATTTGCAAGTTGAAAGGAGATCAGGAGACTAGACAAATGGCAGAGCCAGCCAGTGAACACTGCTGAAGAGCACTTAAAATAGTTATGCAGATTTTGTGTGTATATGTACATATACACACAGCATGTTATTAGATATTATATGTATAATATATAATATAAATATATAACCACAATGTTTTTTTTTTTAACTCAAGGGCTGGGTGCTGTCCTTTGGTTGTTTCATTTAAGGCTACTGCTCTACTATTTGAGCTACAGCTCCACTTCCAGCTTTTTTGCTGGTTATTTGGAGATAAGAGTGTCAAGGCTTTTCCTAACTAAACAGGCTTTGAACCATGATCTTAACCTCCCGGGTAGTTAAGATGATAGGCATGAACAACGGGTATCTGGCCAGACTTAAGCAACAAAGCCAAGGATCAGGGTCCAGGTTTGAGTTCCAGGATACAAACACACACACACACACACACACACACACACACACACACACACACACACACACACACAGGGTCCTATTATTCCTCTAGCCTAAATTGTCTTCACTATTAGATGTACTATTAGATGTATACATTATTGAACACAAATACGTGGATCTGCTGTGTGTTTCTTCCTCCAAAATTGTGGGTGCACTAGGGCAGTGTTGTCATCCAAAAAATGTGGGGGTTACCTACCTTTTTTTTTGGTTGGTCATTGGATTCCAACTCGGCCTGGGAACAGTCCCTGAGCTCTTCTGCTCAAAGCTCCCAGCCTAACCCTTGAGCCACAGCGCCACTTCCAGTTTTCCGGTGGTTAATCAGAGATGAGTCTCATGGACTTTAGTGTCTGAGCTGGCTTTGAACTGCAGTCCTCAGATCTCAGCCTCCTGAGTAGCTAGGATTACAGGTGTGATTCCCAGGCTATTTTTGAGGTTCCCCTCTGCTATAACATTTTTTTTAAATGGCCACAGAAACTTCAGGACTGGACATAGGTTTGGGCCAGTCTATCTGGATGGAATCTGAATTCAGATTTTAGTCACAAACTGGATTGCGAGAATTCACACCTGCTGAGCAGCTGAGTGTCTCAGATCCTATAATTTGAAGGGATGTATGATTAATTTGGGGAAGGTGGTGTGCGCGTGGGTGGAGAAGACAGGGCCGGGTCTGGGTGCAGGAGGGTGAACCCATAATACCTCCCTCCCTCACCCATGTCGACTTCCCCAGGGCTGGAACAGAAAAGACAGCAGGAAATAGTTGCACAGTGATGAGCCCTGAGGACAAGAAAGGGCAGGACAGGCCTAGAGCTGCTGTGGGGGCAGGGTGGACTGGCCCCAATAGCAGCGTGAAGGAAAAAGAAAGAAAGAAAAGAAAAGAAAAGAAAAGAAAAAGGAAGGAAGGAAAGAAGGAAAGAGAAAGAAAGAAGGGAAAGGAAGGAAAGAAGGAAAGAGAAAGAAGGGGAAGGAAGGAAAGAAGAAAGGAAAAAAGGAAGGAAGGAAGAGAAAGGAGGGAAAAAGGAAGGAAGACAGACAGGCGGAAAGAAAGAAAAGAAAGACAGGCAGGCAGACCCTGGGCGCCAGTATCTCACACCTGTAAATCTTGGCTACTGAGGAGGCTGAGATGTGAGGATTCATGGTTTGAAGCCAGTCCAGGCAGAGAAATCTATGAGACACCTATTTCCAATCAACTACTTGGAAAAAGCTGCAAGTGGTGCTGTGGCTCAAGTGGCAGAGTGCTAGACTTAGGACAAAGAGGCCTCAGGAGTGGTAAAAATAAATAAAATAAATGAAGGGGTGGTACAAGGGGGTTACAATTCCATAAGCTGGGTAATGAGTACAGTGCTTTTGGGCAATGGCAAGTCCTACCTCGGCTTTCTCTCATTTCCCTCTTCCAGTCCCTACCACAAGCTGTGGCGTTCATTTCTTACACAGTGTATATTGAATCCCAGGATGGCATTTGCTTACTCTTCCTCCTTCTTTTCCTATCTCCCTCTTGGCCCCCATAAAAAGACAGCAACATGAAACACGGTTTTTAAGTCAAATCAGACGAGTGAACCCAGAGGCTTTATTTAGTTTATCTTTTTTTTTTCCTCCAAAACACTTACTTTTCTCAACTTTCCAGCTTTTGTCCTGTCTAAGTTCTGCCTGAACATTCAACCTTTGTGTTTGTATGAACTAATTTCTGACTTCTCTGAAGGAAAGCTCCAAAGATCCAGTGGCATTTGCCCTAAATAGATTTCCATGAAAACATACATTAAGAGAAGTGGTTATTATTATATTTTTTAAAATGCCAGTACTGGGGGCTTGAACTCAGTGTTGTTCCAAGCTTCCCCCCCCCCCATGGCTAGTACTCTACCACTTGAGCCACAGAGCCACTTCTGGTTTTTTTGTGTGTTTTTTTTGGGGGGGGTCATTGGTGATAACAGTCTAATGGACCTCAGATCTCAGTGTCCTGAGTAGTAATGATTACAGTAATAATGATTACACCTGTGCCTTGTAAGAAGGGATCGCTTAAATTAAAACCATTAGCCAGGCAGAGCTTCTGAGAGCCTGATGCCAGATCTTTCTTCACTAGAGCAGGAGACTGACAAGTGTTAAAAGACTGAGAGCAGAACCACACCCAGACATCCTTCCGCAGGAGTCAGAGTTGAAGGAATCTTTTGCTCTGGGGACCGATGTTTTTCAATGCCAGCTTTCTTTCCCACCCCCCCCTACTCGTGTATGGGGTACTATAGGATCCCATATGCTGACCCCATAATGGATCAAGGCTCTGTCTGCTTTGGGCTCGTCGCTTGCTGGTGGGTGAAGTTCCCCTGAAAGCTTCATTCATCAGACACCTCTCCTTTCCTATGAATTGCTGGTTGGATGGATGGCAGAGAGAAAGTTAGCAGAAGCTGTTTATGAGGGAATGCTGGGGACAGGTGAGGGGGTGGGGCCGGCGGAAGTGGAAACACAGGGGTCTGTTTGATTTCCCTCCCTTCTTTCCCCGGCCCCAGCGTGTTCCTGGGGTTTGAATTCAGACCTGAATGCACTGTCCCTAAGCCTTTTTGTTCTAGGCTAGCACTCTACCACTTTCCAGCTTGTCTGCAAGTTCCTTGGAGATAGGAGTCTCATGGACTTTACTGCCTGGGCTGGCTTTGAACTGCAATCCTCAGATCTTAGCCTCCTGAGTAGCTAGGATGACCGGGGCCAGGACTGGGGCCAGCTGGTGGGACACCATCTCTTGAATGCATCCTGGCAGGTATTCTGCAGAGCAACAGCTCCCGGGGAGATTGTGGGACCAAGATGGAAGCCTTGGCATCACCTGAGCTTAGAGGATTCCAAGCCTAAATGAAACGTGGGAGTAAATTGCCAGTCAGTGTCTGACATTTATCCCAAGTGGGAGAGGCAGAGGGGCCAGGGGCTGACACCTGTAATCCAGATTAATCAGGTGGCTGAGACTTGATGTTCAAAGCCAGCCCAGACAGAAACGTCGGTGAGACTCCTATTTTCAATTAACCATCAAAAACCTGGAAGTGGAGGTATGGATCAAATGAAGCCAAAGGAAGCGCCTGCATCACAAGAATTCCAGGGCCCTCAGGCTTCGGTCGGGAGCTGTGGCTGAGGTCAGGGAGGAAGGGAGGAGGGTAGGGGTCCCGTGAGCTGTACAGCATGATCCAGGTAGCCAGGCTTAGCTGGACCCACCTGGTCAGGGAGTGACCGGCAATTTAGCCAGGATTAGCACAGGTGGTAACAACGGTGGTGACTAACACCTGGGCTTTCAAATCTGGGTCTGGCTCAGGGGAGGGGGCTCCTGAGAGACAGGAACTCTCCACCAATCACAGGCCAGCTTCCATCCACTGCCTCGGCATAGAGGAAATGTTGGATCCCATTGGCTAGTGGCACTGTATCACCAGGCATAGGAACCAGGGATTGATACCCCTAGCTCAGCACCTGCAGGAGGGCTGGTGGTGCCCTCTGTAACCTTGGCAGGATCTTGCCTCAGTGGAACCAATGATGTTGTTGGAGTCGACATTCAGGTCAGTGACACTCCAGGGAGGTCTGTAAAAGGGAGGTGCTTCCACTTGGGCCTGGGGTACCAGTTGCCATAGTTTGACAAAAGAAGAATTTGAGTGCACATGGAGGTAGAGGTCAAGAAAGTTTAGAGGAAAAAAGCAAAGCCAAGCAAAGATAGGGAGATAGAACACAGCCCAGACACCCAGACGTGGTGGGCATCTGATAACAGGTGCCCAAAGTCTCCCACATGTTTATGATGGAGAAGTAGATTGGGGCTTACCACTAATCTACCCCAGGAATGCATGCTCCCCTTTTTTCTGTCACCCAGTACCTGTAGTCATCCTTGCTGTTACACTGTCTTATCATTTGGGCCCATGGGCCCAGAGATTTCCAGGTCGGTCATTAACTTTGGGCCATTATGACACAGAGTTGATAGAGTCTCACAGACTTTAGTGCCCGGACTGGCTTTGAACCGCAATCCTCCGATCAGCTGACTCTCTTTAAACAAAGCATGGTCAGGGTGAATGTCTATCCTTGAGATGACACTGTGTGCCAAGAAAGAGTCCTTTTGTCCATGTATTCCCCCTCGTGGAGAAGGGGCCAATAGTCAGTCACCTGCAGCCTAAGGAGCTGGCTAACATTGCAGCTGTTGGATAGTACCTTCAGGTCTGCAGGGGATGGGCAGGCTGCTGAGGCGGGGGGGGGGGGGAGGGGGAGGAGGGAGGAGGAAGGGCAGGGCATCTGCAGTTTCAGGGCCCACCCTCCAACTCCTGCTCTGCCACAGCCAGCTGCCAACTTGGGGCCCATTACACTGGGGCAGGTTCGTCATAGACTAATACCATCCCTTCCCAGAAAGCAGCTCCAGGCTGGAGTCCTGACCCTCTGGGCAGTGGCTCGCTCTCCTTCCTCTTCCTGGTAGCACAGAAAGGTCTTAGATCCACCCATTTCTACCGTGCCTTGCTCAGGCCTCACACATAGGAGGCTATGACTGAGCATCTGTCTTTGGGGTTTGCCTGATACCACCCCACCATGGGCACTCCTGTCTTCCCGTTGGTCTTGAAGAGAATTTAATGTTCATCTGTATGAAGCCCACTGTGTTGCTAAGCCTTGCCAGATAGTTTCTAAGATTATTCAGTCAGTGATTTCTAAGCAGCTCTGTGAGTAGCGAGGCACACGTTTGCCAGCTGAGGAGATGGAGTCTGGGAGAGGTGGAATCCAGTTTCCCACAGCTAGCAGCCTGGGATTTGGCTGTGTGACACTGTCTCATCTTTTCTGGATCACGGGGACAAAGGGAAGAAGGGATATGGGGTCAGAGCGTCTCCTTGGTGCCCTGAAGAAAGAATCAGGCATGAGAAACTAGGAGAGGGAGGAAGAAAAGAGGAGGAGAGGGAAGAAGAGAAAGAGAAAAAGAGGAAGAAGTAGGAAAAGGAGTCAATACCCAGGGGACTCTGGAATTCTCCCCATTTTCCAAGTGGGGTAACTGAGGCTCAGAGAGGTTAATGACCTTGGCTGGGATTTCAGCCAGAAGCAGATGGCGTCCAGTGGAGAGGGAGCTGTGCTCAGAGCCATCATTTCTCTCCCACAGCATTCAGACTGTAAGTTGATTCTGGGCCAGGGCCCAGGTGCCCTCATTTCTCCCAGTCCCTATCAAGGCTCTCTTTGATCCTTACTGCTTTGGCCTGGCTCAAGAACAAAGTCTGAAGGAAGCACTGAAGAGAGGCTGAGGCTCAGACTTATACCACTGACGTGGGGGCAGTTGCCCCAGGAGGCAGACTGAGGCTGAGAGCCTTTGGGCCACTGATAGGAGAAGAGTTAGACCCTGCCTGGAGCCTAGATTTGAACCTTGAACTTTGTGTTTGCAGCTCTAGAGCTCACAGGGTTCAATGGTTGATACCAGGTCACTTCTTTCCCAAGTGAGGAAGGCTCAACATCTGTATGAGTTTCCTCTAGCTGCTATAACAAAGGATCATGTGGTTGTTGGCTCAACAGTACAAATTTATTATCTTAGAGTTTCTTAGATCCAAATTCCAACCTGGGTCTCAAGAGGCTAGAAGGGCCTCTTCTTTCCAGGAGGCTTTTGGGGATAGTTTCCCTGCCTCTCCCCATTCTGAGATGGCCACTTCTCCTCCGACCACAGCCAGGAAAGTCTCTGAGCTTTCAGGGACTCTGGTAATTAGACCAGGCCTACTGGGATAATCTGGGATAATTTCCAGAGTTCTGTTCTTATTACTTCTTCGTACTTCCTGTTGCTATGGTCACAGGCTCTGGGAATTAGCATATAGGCATTACTATTGAGCCATTATTCCACATGGAAACCTAGTGGTTAGGCAAGCTGCCCTTAAGCCACGCAGCCCAGAAGGAACAGAGCCAGAAGCTGAACACAAGCCCTAAACCCCAGCAATCCCCTTCTGTTATGCTCCTTTGCCACTCTGCCTCTCACTTCTGCTGACCAGGTAAGGGATCCCCTGAGGGTTGCAAGAAAAATTGAACTTAATGCTTCATCTTACAAAACACAGGCCTTGGGAGGTGTCAATAGACTCAGAGGAGAGACATGCTCAGTGATGGGATAGAGGTTTCAGCTACCCTGGTGACACTGCTGGGCTTGCAAAGACTATCTCTCTACCAGGAACTTGTTTGGGAAAGCAAGGAGATTGGCTGGCTCCACCCCAGAAACCAGTGCCCTCCCAAGAGGCCCTTTAATAAGGCCTCTATATTTACCCAGAAGCCTCTGGGGCTTCAATCAGATTTGCATGGGTGGGAGGTTGTAACCTTGAGATCGTTAGTTACTGAAAACCTTCAGAGAGCAGTAGAAGTGGTAGTGAACCCAGGGTTTATCGCCTCCTGTTCTCGTAGTAACGAGAGATTATAGGACCCCCTATAAAAACAATCACTGAGTTTATCCTGGGGATATATATGGTTCAAACTGTTTACATTTGTTAAGAGAGTTACATTTGTTAATAGCCATAAATCATAGAGAGCCAACTCAATGGAAGAGTGTGTTAGCTTATAACACTGAAAAGCCACAGGCAGGCTGGCCTTCAGATAGAGCTGGACCAGCAGCTCGTGTAAGCTTGGCAACCTAGCCTTGCGTGCCCACCTCATTCTCAGGCAGAATCCCCTTTTGTGTCCGTAAATGGCCATAAGGAGCTTTGGGGACTCTATGACTCAAAAAGGACTCTTAGTGGCTGCAGTCAGCCTGTGTCCTGCCTTAGATGGCCTCTCCCATTCCCTATCCAACACCTATGGCCTGCAGGGTGTGGATTTTATTGGTTAAGTCCAATCAGTCCTTGCCTCTGAGGCTGAGGGTAGGTTCACCCAGCCTAAAGCTCTAGGTTGACATACTCAGGGTCCTACTTGGAAGAGAGAATGGATGTTGGGCAGCTTATGGCATCATGTGTCCAGTCATTATTATGTCTCCTATGTTGAGGACACAGCTTTTCTCTATCTGAATAATGGCTATGTTTATTCTGATTATAGTTTGCATGCTGAATGCTCCCCAGAGGCCCACGTGGCCTGGTACCCAGGATTGCACTAGTGAGAGACGTTGGAGCCTTTCAAAGGCGGAGCCCAGTGGGAGGATGTGAGATCAGGGCATATAAGAAGGGTGTGGGAGTGGGGGTGGAGAGGTGGGGGGCTTGTCTTCCGTGGAGATAATGGAACCTTGGAGTTATGAGTCTCAGGCTAGCTGGGATCTTCCTATCTTAGCCTCCTGAGCAGCTAAAGGCATGAGCCACTGGGAACCCATAGTCTTCTCTTTACAAGTTAATTATCTCAGTTATTTTCCTATGATAATGGCTTTCTAAAGCCAACTACTAGCACCTGTGGACACTGTGACGTGCACATGTGTGTCCAAGTAATAAGAAAATTAGCAGAGAACATGAATGTCAAGTCAGTCAAAGTTAGGGAGAATTGGCACATAAAATTCAACTGTACATTCAACTGCCTTGTCTAAGCCTCAGGTTCTTCATCTATAAAAGGAGAATACTAATCCCAGTGGTATCAAATTAAAGGAGAGGACATTTGTAAAGGTTTGCATAAATGGAAAGGAGTGGCCATTCAATCATGTAACAACCCCTTATTAAGTGCCTACTGTATGCCAGGTCCCATGCTAGGGATTTAATTATGGGCCAAAGGGATTTCAAAGGGATCAGGGATTTTCAAGTATGAGAAGTGATGGCTACTGTTGTTAAAAGATGCAAAAACAACCGGGGGAGAGTGAGAGAAGGGGTGACATTGTCTAAAAGAAATATACTTATGACCTGATTTATGCAACTATAACCCCTCTATACATCACTTTAATAATAACAACACAAAGTAAGCTACAGCTTGCTAGGTGTGGTTGGCTCACACCTATAATACTAGCTACTCAGGAGGCTGAGATATGAGGATTGAGGATTCAAAGCCAGCTTGGGCCTGGGAAGTCTGTGAGACTTTTTTTTTTCTTCTGCTGTGGGGCTTGAACTCTGGGCCTGGGCACCGTCCCTGAGCTCTTTAGCTCAAGGCTACTGCTTTACCACTTGAGCCACAGCACCACTTCAGGTTTTCTGGTGGTTAAATGGAGATAAGAGTCTCATAGACTTTAGTGCCAGGGTTGGCTTTGAACCACAATCCTCAGATCTTAGCCTCCGGAGTGGCTAGGATTGTAGGCATGAATCACGGGTGCCCAGCAGTCTGTTAGATTTTTATCCCCAAATGACCACTAAAGAGTTGGAAATGGAGCTGTGGCTCAAGCGGTAGAGTAGCAGCCTGAGCAAAAATCCAAATGAGAGCATGAAATCCTGAGTTCAAGCCCCAGTACCCACAATAAAAGCTTATTTTCAGTGCAGCCTCTCTAGCCATCAGCAATGGAAAGTGACAATCCCAAGGCCCGCACAGTGACTGCAGAGCTGGGACCTGAACCTGGTAACACCCAGGCCTCTCCCCCACCCAGGCCTCCCCCCCCCCCCCCCCCCCCCCCCCCCCCCCCCCCCCCCCCCCCGGTAGCTGCCTGCGGATTAATTGGCCAGACTTCCCTCTGGTGTTTGATGTTGTTTTTTCTGGCTCCGGCGGCAGCCAGGCCCTTCCCAAATTGCTGCTGGTAATTGGAGTGGAGCGTGAGTCACTCCAGGTGGTTCTACTTTCCCCGCCTGGCAGCCTGTATACTGCCCAGGGAGGCAGGGAGAGCCTGAGCACCGCGTAATGATTTTTGGGTTCTGGGATGGAGCCATTGGAGAAGTGGGGCCTGCTCTGCTCGGGGTGGCCTTCCACTGGGTGCACAGTCATATCTGGGCATGGGTGCTGTGCCCGTGTGGGAGGGGGTAGTGTGGGGCAGGGGCTGGGTCTTCCCTAGAGAAGGCCTGGTCTAGACCTCGCTCTGCTGTTCACCACCTGGGGCACTGAGGCCAAGTGGTCCCTATGGCCCTCAGCTTCCCTCGTCTTAAAGAAGGGCCCTTGTCCCTCCTTCAATTCCTGTGGGCAAAGCTGGGAGAGGCAGTACAGCTCCCTGGGCAGAATGGTCTCACGATTAGGGCATAGATGGCCTCTGTTCAAATTCTTGTTCAAGTTTACTGGCCACAGGGCCTTGATTGTATCCCTATACAAAATCGGGAGACTATTAGAAGTTAATCCACTCCAAGTGTCTGTGGGTTATCAGACATCAGTATTTTATGTACTACGACTAAGAAAGATGGTCACTTGGCCCCTCCAGCCAGCTCTCCTCTCTCAGAGGAGCTTTCCAGAGAAGGAAGTTTCCAGGAAGTTTCCAGGAGGTACTGTGAGATCACAGGGTGAGACTGGACCAAGGCGGCTGAGACCTGACACCTGGGAACCCAGGAGGGGAGCCAGGTCTTCAAAGAATAGGTATAAACCACCTGCCATGTGCCTCTAGCTGCTGTCAGCAAGATGGCGGCCTCGCAGGAAGCATTCACTTCCTCCATCCGCTCCCCCCTTTCCCCTCCTTCCCTTCTTCCTTCCTTCCTTTGATACAACCAGTGATGCTCACCACTTACTTTCACACCACTATGAGCTATCCTAGTCCCTGTAGTTGCAAAGGATGCTGGGAAATGGAGTCCTCTGTAGGATGCCATGTCTTTGAGTGGGAAGCCCGGGAAGGAAAGGCAGTGCTAGCTGGGGTTTGGCTGAGGCCTCCTGTGTTCTCAGGGCTGTTTTATCACCAGCTTTCTTCTTTGGTAATTGTACTTCAGTGTTAGCTGTGGCATATTCAGTGAGACATCTGGCCATGGAGCTGACACTCAGTAAGTAATGATAGAGCAGGAACTTAGAAGCTGTTTTGGCTGAAAAGCACCAGGACACAAACTCTGTGTTTTCTGTGTCTGCTTTGTTCCTGTGTCTGCTGCTCTGTGCCATTCTGTCACTTTGAAGCCACCGTGGGTTCTGACTACTAGGGATGGAAGTTCCTCAGGAAGGAGCCATATGGCTTGCTCAGGACCTAGGACCAGGGCTATTTAACAGTTATGCATAGCTCTGATGCCCTCCCTCTCCATCCCATCTCTTCCTCTTTCAGATCTAAAATTCACATGTGCAGCCGGAAGTGCTTGCTTTGTGTGGCTGGATCTGACATGTGGGGCCCCTGGCCTAAAGCTCTAGTTATACTGAGCTCAACAACAGACAGTCTGGCCCTGCCCTTCACCTACGGATCAACTCTCTTCACAGCCAGCCTGTGAGAGGGTTGTGTCCTCCGTGTGTGAGAGTGTGTGTGTGTGTGTGTGTGTGTGTGTGTGTGTGTGTGTGTGTGTGAGTGTATGTGTATGTGTGCATGGGCAATACTGGGTTTTGAATATAGGGCCTTCTGCTCTTGTCATTTTTGCTCAATGCCGGGGCCAGCCGGCAGCAAACCAGGGTTCGCAGATTGGGGTTCCTGAAATAGGGGGCAAGGACTAGGAAAAAATAGAAGAGAGACAGACACACCGGGTCCGGGATGTCTGCAGCCCAAGTAAAGACTGCCTCGTTTATTCAACTCCAGCTTCTTCCTCCTTGAAACCAGGGAACTTCCAACTCTTACATTCATATGGTAAATCTCAGGTAATTTAAACAGAATAAGGCCATAAAACAATAGGACAATAAAGCCATGGTCTGATGCAAATCAAGGTACAATTTGATTCTACTCTGGCTCCCAACAGCTCAAGGCTGGTTCTCTACCACTTGCTACAGCTCCATGTCTAGCTTTTTTCCCCCCCTAGTTGATTGAAGATAAGACTCTCATGGAATTTGCCTGGGCTGGCTTTGAACCTTGATCCTCATATATCAGCCTTCTGTGTAGCTAGGATGACAGGCGTGACCCACCATTGCCTGGCTTCATCCCTATTTTACACAAGGGGAAACTGAGGCCGAGAAAGGTTGAGTCATGCACTCTGCACACCCAGCTTGAGTGCCCAGACCTGCCACCCACTAGGCTGGGAGGGTGACAGTTAATGGATCCCCTCTGTGGACATCACAGGCCCTTCAAGCCTCCGGGCATGACGGCATGGATGTACCCACGAACTGCGCCTCAGTGGTGTGGCCCTTTCTCGTGATTCTTTTTGTAACGATGATAATAGCACCCATTTGCAGGCTACTCACTGGGTGCCAGCCCATGGTAAACATTGTGTCACTTGCTCTTTGCTGGCTCCACCAGGAAGGTGGCTGTGAGTTCTGGGCTTTATAGAAAAGGTAATAGAGGCTCCAGGAGGTGATACATGGCCCCGGGGTACCCCAGGCTGGGGAGGGATGGGCGCTGAGACATGGGCGGCACACTCAGACTGTGCATCTGCTGCTGTCTCCCATGTGTGTATTGGGGACAGAAATTGTTCCGAAGCAGCCGACCCCAGCCATTCCTCACGTTCCACCTGACTCTCCCTGGCCAGGGTAAGGGGGCCAGGGAGTCCTCAGGAGATGGGGAGACTGAGGGCCACTATGGAGAGATGACCCCTCCAGTGAGGCCAGGCTTCTCTGAGAGGCATCTCAGCTGACTGCTCCTGCAAGGGAGGATGTGGGGATGTCCTGGTGTGCAGGGGGAGGGTCAGGCTCTGCAGTGGAGGGGACTCCTCTAAGATGAGGAGAGGCCCCAATGATGATCTGGAGCAGGGGAGACAGGGGAAGGCAAGGCCTCTCCTGCCCCTCCCCTGCCCTTCCCCCCGCCTCTAGGAAGCCATTGAGTAACTGCCCTGCAGGTAGATGGCCACTCATGCACTCATGACTGGGCCTGGAGAGGAAGTCACACAGCCCCACGGGGAGGACCCTTGACTCAGCCACTACCCAGCAGGGCTGCTCCCAGCCTGACAGGTAGGCCCAGGCCCAGTGAACCCCCACTCCAGTGAGCCCTTTCTAAAGACATCCAGCTACGGAAGCCAACGTCGTCCCTCCCTCACCCTGGATGTGGACTTGACTTCCTGACCTGTGTGAATTCTGGCAGGTTCCTAGAGTCCTCTCTGGAAGTTCTTTCCCCTCCCTCGCACCCCCCCACCTCGGGCCCCTGCTGACAATGTGCAGGGCTGGGGACATGGCTGGGCTCAGCTGTCCCTTTGTAAGAGGACTGCACACATGCAGCTGCCCATGGCGCCTTCTCCAGGGCACCTGACAGGACCTGTGCAGGCCTGATGCCCATTCTGGGTGTCCTGAGGTAACCCCAGGACCAGTGCCCTCCCCCCTAAACTTCACTAATTACAGAGATGAAGAAATGGCTTGAACTCAGTGCTTGGGCGTTGCTCCTGAGGTTTTGTGCTCAAGGCTGGTGCTCTACCACTTTAGCCACAGCTCCACTTCCAGCATTTTTGGATGGTTAATTGGAGGCAAGAGTCTCACAGAGCTGGGAATATGGCTGATAGTGGTAGAGTGCTTGCCTAGCATGCATGAAGCCCTGGGTTCCATTCCTCAGTATCACATACACAGAAAACACTGGGAGTGGCACTATGGTTCAAGTGGTAGAGGGCTAGCCTTGAGCAAAAGAAGCTCAGGGATAGTGCTCGGGACCTGAGTTCAAGCCCCAAGACTGGCATGAGGGGGGGAGTGGAAAGGGTGTCATGACTTGCTTCCCTGTGCTGGCTCTGAACTGTGATCCTCAGATCTCAGCCTCCTGAGTAGCTAGCATTCCAGGTGTGAGCCACCCGCAGCCAGCAAATCAGTACGTTTTTAGGTTATCTCACTTGGGAGCTTTGTCAAAGCCTCATGCCCTTCAAAGAGCTGGGGCTGTGAGTCAAAGCCACACCCAGTGGCCACGGGAGACCCTTCAACTCTCCGCTTGATCCAGGTCAGCCTTCTGTATGGAGCCACACCACTGCACCCAGGCAGGAGTATTCAGGCAACTGCCCCCCACTTCTTTTCCTCGGGGCACAGCAGGACTCTGAAGGTCTCCCAGGCCAGCTAGATCTGGATGGATGAGAAGAAATCTGTCTAGAATTCCCATATGCTGTGGACCTCCAAATGCTGTGTGGCAGGGTGGGGCGAAGGCAAAAGCTCACCTGGGTCAGTGGGGGTAGGGTGGGCTTCCTGGAGGAGGAAAGTGTGTTGTAAACGTGCATGTTGAACTGAAGTCAGGGGGGAAGAAGCCACGCACACAGAACCCCAGCATGGTATTGAGAGATTACAGCAGGGAGGATGGAGGGCCTTCCTGGATTGCAAGTGACAGAGCAGTGGTAACAAGGGCAGGTAAGAGGTGGACCCCCGTCTCCAGTGGGGATTGGGCAGTGAGGCTGCAAGAGGTTCTGGTGTGAGGAAGCTTCATCTCTCGGGCATCCAACAGTGCTACACTCAGTCTTGGCAGGTCATGGGGTCTCGTGTGGCCCCCCACTGTCCTCAGGAAATGCCGGTCCCCCTCTCAGCCTGGCCCCAGCCCCCATTTAAAGCCTGGTCAGTATCTCAGCCCCAGTCTCTGCCTCTGACCCCTGAGCCAGGGCTGAAAGTGGCCCCATCTTGCTGCCTTCCTCTGTCTGTCCTGGAAGATGGAGCCCCTCCTCTGCCATGGTCCGTCACCTGCCATCTTCAGCACAGCACATCCTGTGTGTCATTGGCTGGGAGCCCCTGGGTCAGTTATTCAAGGTCCCTGTGCCTCGGTTTCTTCATCTGCCAAATAGGGGCAGTCACGGGGCCTGCCTTGAATGGGTTAACACTCGGAAGGGATGTACAAGCACGTCTGGTATGGGGTAAGTAGTGTTACCTGTTATTAAAATAATGAGTCCAGCCTTTTAGCGCTCCTACGAGGATTAGATGTCAAGGGCTTAGTGCTAGCCTGTGTTTGGATCACAGCGAACCCTCAAAACAGGGGACCACCCTCCCTCTTCCTCCTACCACCATCATCAATATCAGTCCCCCTTCCCGCCAGCCCCATTCCCCATCCTGCTCACACCCCCCACACCCTCCCC
This sequence comes from Megascapheus bottae, assembly GCF_031878675.1. Taxonomy (NCBI): domain Eukaryota; kingdom Metazoa; phylum Chordata; class Mammalia; order Rodentia; family Geomyidae; genus Megascapheus; species Megascapheus bottae. Next base: position 74,361,221 of record NC_143514.1, on the reverse strand, counting down.
ATTCCTTCCCACCCCCATCGCTCCTTCCCCACCACCCTACCACCAGCTCCGCTACAACCAGCTCCACTACGCGTCTTCCGTCCTCTCCATCACTATCCTCATGTCTGCCCACCTGCCTTCCCAGACGTGAGCCCTGAGGCAGACTGTGCCAGTTCCTGGGTGCCCGACTTGGAGGCAGGCAGGCATAGGGTGCAGTAGGTGTTGCTTGGGGGAGAAGCAGGACTGGCTGGGGTGGTTGTGGAAGAGGAGGGGGAGGGTGTGGGGCTGGAGCTGTGGGCCCTGGCAGTTAAATATGGGGAGGGTCTGAGCCACCTTAACCTGGCATAGCCTGGACTAACCAGGGGCCTCCGACCTTTATAGAACAATCCAGAATTTAGGCTCCCATTCGGTCTGCCTAGACCACTGCATCCTCTCCTTCCTGCCCTCCCTCCTTAATATCGCCAAGCAAAGGCTTAGGGGACACTCTGTGGGAACCTCATGTGAATCCTGCTTCCAGCAGGATGGAAGCCAGAAGGACCCAGCAGGTGGACAAGGCTCTGGTCTGGGGCCTCCTTGGTCTTCCCCACCCTCTTCCTTCTCTCTCCTTCTAGGCTCCAGAGGTTTTCCTTACAGGGCCTTGAACCTGTCTTGAGGAAGATGGGTTTGCACAGCAGGTCCTTTGTACAAACTGTTCTCCTCCGCTTTCCTCCCTGGTGTCTGGGGCGTCTCATCCCTGAGCTTCTGTTTAAATCTTACTTCACATGGAAGAAATGTAACATTTTCTTAGAACCCTCTGGGAGCTTTCTAAGGCCTCTCATTTGCTTTCTTCATAGACCTCCTCATTATTTGCAGCCAACTTTTCTGCATTAAAACTTTATTATCAAGTGGCTCCCACTTGTAATCCTAGCAACTAGGAAATGGAGACTTGACAGCTCAAAGCCAGCCCAGGCAGAAAAATCCAAAACGCTCCTATCCCCCAAATAATTAACAAAATACTAGGCTGGTTTGAGTGGCAGAACACCTGCTGTGAGCAAGAAATCCTAGTGAACGCACAAGGACGTGAGCTCAAGCTCCAGTATCAGCACATTGAAGGGAAAGAAAACTTGATTATCTCCCTCCCCATTAGAATATCAGGGATCAGGACATCCCAGAGCCTCAGGCAGTGTCTGGCATCTGGTGGGTCTTTAATATGTAAACCAGACTTTTCCTTTTCTTTTTTCTGTCAGTCGTGGGGCTTGAACTCTGGGCCTGGGCATTGTCCCTGAGCTCTTCAGCTCAATGCTACCACCCTACCCCTGAGCCACAGTGCATCTTCCCATTTTCTGGTAGTTAATTGGAGATAGGAGTCTCACGGTATTTAGTGCCCAGGCTGGCTTTGAACCTTGATCCTCAGATCTCAGCCTCCTGAGTAGCTAGGATTACAGGCGTGAACCACTGCACCTGGCATAAACCAGACTTTTCTGTTTGGAGATGGGGAAGGCAGAAGAATTGAGGAAGGCTTCCTGGAGGAAGCATTCCATGTTGGAAGCAAGTAGAGATGGGGATGCTTAGTTAAGGGGGCCTACAGGAGCCTTCCCTGGGATTTCTTTTTAAAAGTCCCACCCAGGGTCTGGACACTTCTACATATGACTTAGCATAGGTGGGCCGTCCTGTGAGACTTTAGAGCCAGGCATACCAGATTTTGCAGCCCAGTAGCAGCGTGCCTTTAATAGCACTGGGCCTCAGTTACCTCATCTGCTAAGTGGGCTGGTGATCATGGCCAGCATTTACCGAGTGGCAGCTAGGTGTTAAGTGCTTTAAACACGGTGGCTAATTGAACCCTCCTCTTGCCACGAGAGACGGGCGAGGTGGGGGAGGAGGCCCTAGAACAGCATAGGCACCCATGGGCACGCAGGCCTGAGAGCTGCCCATGACACTGGAGCTGTATGAATTGGTCCTGAGGGACAGTGCAGGTGCTGAGTCTTTCTGCGTGCGGACTAGGCCTGAGTCAGGGCCATCTTGAAAGTCCTGAACTCCGTGCTGCTGCCCATGCTGGAAGTGGGGGGGGGGGGTGCTGCAGATCGGCTGATCCCTCTGGGACCCCTCTGGGCCTCTGCTTCTACCGCAGTCTTGTGAGTCAACAGCCCTACCTCCTTGGCTGTGAGCCCAGCTGGCTTCCTTCTGTGCTTCAGGTTAATTACACCATTAGTGTCGTTATAAAAAGTTATGTGATTTCAGGCAGGTTCAGGAAGCTGCCCAGGGCTGGCTGGAAGCTGCTGCTCATGGAGGAAGTCCCGCCCTGCCCGCCTGGCCTCAGAGCTCCCCGGGTACTGGCAGTCTTGGAGGTTGATGATGGAGTTAGCCTGGAATTCAAGCATACCAGATCTTTTGAGCTGGTGAGAAAGCAGGGGGAGCATTAGAAAGTATGTGCACGTGCACACACACACACACACACACACACACACACACACACACACACACACACACACAGAGGCCCAAGTGAAGTGGGAGAGAGAGAAAAATAAGTCCCCAGCTGGCCGATGCCCAGTGATTTCTGTGGACTATGATTTTGCTATTTAAAGTCATGGTCACATTTACATAGAGTAAATCTTCCCCTGCTAGCAGATTCTTTGTAGTCTGATGAATGCAGACCTCCCTGCGCTGGATCCAGGACAGTTTCACCTCACTACTTTTTCATGCCTTCTGATTGTGGTTCCTTCTTTTCTCCCCTCTGGCCACGGCCGGTTCTGATCTGTGTTCTGTTCTCCATGCTGTGGCCTTTTCCAGGATGTCAGCTCCGTGGAGCCCTGGAGCGGGAGCCCTGTGAGGCCAGGGTTTCAGTCAGAACAGGGCACCCTGTCCTCCACAATGGGTGTTCAACAGGTGGACTGTCTGTGCACTGTTGAAGGGTACCTGGGTTTTTCTCGGCTTTTGATTGTGTGTGTGTGTGTTGATATGGAACCAACCCAGACACCCCTCAGTAGATGGTTAGATAATGAAGATGTATTTATACACAATGGAACTCTATGCTGCCATCAGAAAGAATGGCATCACCCCATTTGTAAGGAAATAAAAAGACTTGAAAAAAAACCCTATTAAGTGAAGTAAGCCAGACCCAAAGGAATATAGGCTTAATGGTTTCCCTCATTTGTAATAATTAGTACAAACCTAGCAGAGGATTACAATATCTCAAAACCTAGATAAATAAGGCATGTAGGATGAGGCTAAATGAAAGGGCATCCAGGATATGGAAACAAGAGCTAAATAACGAGTGAATGTTGTTCTTAATGTACTATGTTATTTCTCATCTCTTTTGTTGTCCCTTGGTTATTCTTATGTTGTTATAGTATCTTACCTTGTAATCTGGCATATTGTATATGTGTTTATTTGAAATAGGAAAGGGAAGGGGGAAAACAAGATGAGGGGAGGGGTGGGGAGAGGAAAATGGAGACAAAAACATGAGAAGGGGTATCAATGTGTGTGAAGTAATGCTCCTATCTGGTGAATATAACTGTAACCTCTCTATTAATTATAATAAAATATATGAAAAAAAAGAATAGCAACTTGGATCAAAGAGCAAGAATCCAACCATTTCTTGCCCTCAGGAAACACATCTCATTGACAAGGGCAAACCCAATCTTTGCTTGACGGGATGGAAAAGGCTCTTCTAGGCAAACGGGCCCTGAAAGCAGACAGGAGTAGTTGCTTTTTATACATTATGTAAGCAGACTTCACATGAAAATCAGTCAGAAGATACAAAGGTGGCTTTTTATTAACCAAGGGAATGATCCAGAAGGAGGAATTTACAGTTGTCAACACACATTTATCAAAATAGTGGCGAGCCCAGGTCCTATGAAGAGGAAAATGTCCTACCAGAACTGTGATTCAGCAAAGGCCCTAAGCAAAGGTGAAACTGCTATCTAGGTGTTAGGAGAAATCAAGCCATAGTTTTTGTATTGCTGGTGGCTACTGTGAATGGAATTTGTTTCCTGATCTCTTTCTCAGCCTGATCAGGATTGATATTTAGTAAAGCTACTATTTTTCTTGAGTACTGATTTTATATCTTGAAAACTTTCCAAAGGGATTAATCAGTTCTAGGAGGTTTTGTGGTGGAGTCTGTAGGGCTTGTCAAGTACAGAATCAGATGATCAACAAATAGGGACAATTTGACCTTTTCCTGTCTTCCTTTGAGTCTTCACCTTGCCTTATTGCTTTGGCTAGGAACTGAAGTATCACATTAAATATGAAGGGGGAGAGTAGATATCTTTGCCTTGTTCCTGAATTTAGGGAGAATAATTTTAGTTTTCTCCATTTAATAGGATATGGGCCATAGGTTTGGCATATATAACTTTTTTTAAATTACATTCAGGTATGCCCTTTCTATAGTTTCTTTAGATACCTTTTTTTTTAAATAAAATATTATCAAAAGTTTTTTTCTGCATCAATTGAGATGATCATGTGATATTTTTTCTTCTTAATTCTATTTATGTGATCTACTACATTAACTGATTTATGTATACTGAACCATCTTTGCATCCTTGGGGACAGAACCAACTCAACCATGATGTATAATTTCTTTTGACGTGTTGTTGAATTCAGTTGAGAATATTTTTCATTGATACTCGTCTACCAGATTGGTCTATAATTCTGTCCTCTCTCTGTCTCTGTCTCTGTCTCTATTTCTCTTTGTGTCTCTGTCTCTGTCTCTGCCTCTGTCTCTCGCTCTCTTTCTTTCTCCCCCAGTCCTGGAGCTTGACCTGGGCACTGATCCTCAGATTCTTTTGCTCAAGGCTATAACTCTACCACTTGAGCCACAGTGCCACTTCCAGCCTTTTTTCTTTATGTGGTACTGAGGAATTGAACCAGGGCTTCATGCATGTTAGCAAGCACTCTACCACTAAACCACATTCCCAGCCCTGCCTCATTGATTCGTGAAGTCTCCCTTTTATCAGTTGCTTCCTTGGTCTTTACTATTTCTTTCCAGCTATTGTTTTAGGCTTGGTTTATTCCTGCTTTTCTAGATGTTTGGAGTGTTTCCTAAAGATATTTGAGCATCTTCTTTTTTTTTTATTTTGTCAGTCCTGGGCTTGAGCTCAGGGCCTGAGCACTGTCCTTGGGCTTTCTCAAGGCTAGAGCTCTACCACTTGAGCCTCAGCACCACTTCCGGCTTTTTTCTATGTATGTGGTACCGAGGAATCAAACCCGGGTCTTCATGCATGCTAGGCAAGCACTTTAACCACTAGGCCAAACTCCCAGCCTTGAGCATCTTCTGTAGGCAGTTGTGGCTATAAATTTTTCTTTCAGCACTGCCTTTGCTATATTCCAAAGACTCTGATAAGAAATGTTTTTATTTTGTTTAGACTCTGCGAACGTTTGATTTCTCCCTTTATTTCTTCAGTGATGATCCACATGTCATTTAACAACATGTCATTCTGTCTCCATATCTGAATATTTTCTGTAGTGTCTTTTTTCTCTATTGGGCTGTACTTTAATTCCATTATGGTCTGATAGACTGCAGAAAGTCATTTCAGTTTTTACGTATTTGCTAAGACTTGCTGTATGCCGTAGGATATGAACTAAAATATTGGAGAAAGTTCTATGGACTGCCGAAAAGAATGTGCATTGTGCAGCTACTGGTAGATATTCTCTTCAGGTTCCTATTCAATCTATTTGGTCTATGGTGTTATTTAATCCTGTGGTTTCTTTGTTGATTTATAAAACCAAGAAAGGGAATACTACAAATAATTTTACAAATATACATTTGGCAACTTAGATGAAATAGATAATTTCCTTCAAAAACACAAGCAGCTAAAACTTGCCCAGTAGGAAATAGGTAATATGTGGTGATTGTGTGCATGCATGTGTGTGTGTGTGTGTGTGTGTGTGTGTGTCTATGTGTCTGTCTGTCTGTGTGTGTTTTGCTGGTGATGGAAACCAGAGCTGTGGCTGTGTGGCTATTTGCATACCACACAACTGCTTTATCTCTTGAGCCATTTCCCCAGCCTTTTTGTTGTTTTGTCAGCCGTGGAGCTTGAATTTAGGTCCTGGATGCTGTCCCTGAGTTCTTTTGCTTGAAGTTAGCCCTCTATCTACCTTTTTGTTTCTAGTTTGCTTTTGAGTTAGTGTCTCATTAGTTTCTTTGCTCAGGCTGGCCTCAAAATTCTGATCATCTTCCTTTGCCTCTGAAGTGGCTGGGATTACAGGTATGCTTTGCCATATCCAGCTGAAATAGGTAACTGTAGCTTCACACACACACACACACACACACACACACACACACACACATATGTACACACACACACACACACATATTGCCAGTCTTGGGGCTTGAACTCAGGGTCTGAGCGCTGTCCTTGGGCTTCTCCCTCAAGGCTAGCACTCTGCTACTTGAGCCACAGCACCATTCTCAGCTTTTCTATGTATGTGGTTACTGAGGAATCGAACCCCGATCTTCGTGTGTGCTAGGCAAGCATTCTACCACTAGGCCTAACTCTCAGACTATATTTTTGATATTAAACTTGGATATTGGACTAGGAGATTTAATATGTCTCCATAATTGAAAGATAAAGCAGACAGAAGTAATAAGGAATAAATAGAAAAAAAAGTTGGTGCTGGGGTAATTTAGGGCCTTGAGATTGTGAGATAGGTGATCTACCACTTGAGCCTTGATGACAGAATATCTGATGGACAGATACAGTGCCTTTTGTGCCACAGACATGGGGGTGACCCAGTCTCAGCCAGGGGGAGCAGCCTGAGCACATTCAAACACAGACTTAGGTGTGTGCTGGCTGAAGCAAGTCTGGACAAAATTGATATCCACAGTATCATCCTAGACCACATCCCCCAACTCTGATGTAACCAGCCTGAAACTCAGCAAGGATCACAAGAAAACCTCATCCATCCGGAGATGTGAAAAGCCATCTTTTACGTAAGTCAGCCATCAAAGGAGAGCTTGTGATGGGAGCTGACAGAACAAGTGGGGGAAGACAGTGGGGGAAAAAACTCACCAACTCAGCTGAATCGATTCCAGAATAGAGGCATAGGCTTGCATGTTACCAGAAGACAAAGAAGGGGACGAGCACATGTGGTAAGCATCCAATTTGAAAAGTTAAAAAAATGCCAGCAAAATTAACTCAAAGGAAGAAGAGAATGTTGGAAAGGAGAAGTTGGCGTGTGTGTGTGTGTGTATGTGTGTGTGTGTGTGTGTGTGTGTGTGTGAAGGATTAAAAAATGAAGCATAAAAAGGCAGTGGTACTCAGCAAATGAACTAGACAACTTGTGGGTGGAGATGGGAGGGAAAAACTTGAAGAGAGGAAGGAAGGGTTGAGACTGTCCAAAAAGAAATACACTCTTTACCTGACTTCTGTAACGGCAACCCCTCTGTATAGCACCTTTATAATAATAAAGTAATGGCAACCCCTCTGTATATCACCTTTATAATAATAAAATGAACATTAAAAAAAGAAATGCGCTAATTAAAGTTGGTGTACTTCTGATGGAGCTCAGTAGAAAAGAAACAAGATCAGAGCCATATGAGAAGTCCCTGGGAGGGGATATTCTGCCCTTTGCAACCCACTGTGGAAAGGCAGATTGGTTGTGTCGGGTGTGTTGGTTGGTGTTTTGAGCTTCCACCTGCACAAACCCTCTCTGCACACAGTCCTCAGGTGACAAGATGCTTGGGGGTCCTTCCTTCCCCACCTCTGCAGCTCCCCCAGGAGAGACCCAAATGCACAGGGACTGCCTTGATGTTTGCCAAGATGGCGACATCTTGGGACGTCTCCATTGGCAAAATACGGGGGCTCCCAGCTTCTCCACCCTCATCATCACTGTCACCCTGTCCTTTCATGGCAGCATCATCAAGGGCGGGAGGCTGGGTATCCTTGGGGTTTTGTTCTGCTTCTTCCTACTGATGATGGGGGTGTCTTCCTGGCTGTATTATTGGTCCTTATCGTATCTTTGGGGAAACGTCCATTCAGCTCTACTGCCCATTTTGTAGTGAGAGTGCCTTTTTTGTTTTGTGTTGGTACTGGGTTTTGAACTCAAGGCGTGGGTACTGTCTCTTTACTTTTTCAGTCCTAGCTGGTGCTCTACCACTTGAGCCACAGCTCCACTCTTGGAGATAAGAGTCTTTGGAATTTTTCCTGCCCAGTTTGGCTTGGAACTGTGATCCTCAGATCTCAGCTTCCTAAGTAGCAAAGACTGCAGTTTCAGTGGCCTTTTTCGTTTCTTTTTCAATTTCGCTGATTTGTGGGAGCTCTTTACAGATGCTGGTGGATATTAGACCTGTTCATGTGTACAGTTGGCAAATCTTTTCCCTGGGATTAGTCATTTCATCTTCATAATATTGTGGTAATTTTCTTTCTCCTTTAGTTTCCAAGGCTAGACTTCACTGGAAGGAGCTAGCCAGCAAGCCCCTTGCTTGTTAGACAGACAGGTAACCCTGCTTTGGGAAGACATGTTCAGGGTTGGTTCTTCAGATCCAGCCACTGCCTATACCTTCAGAAATGGAGTCCTTGAACAGCTCTATAACCAGAGAGGGAGCCAAGCCCCTGGCCTGACATCTCAGGCCCTTTCTTTCTGCAGAAGGAACCCTGCCAAACCCCACTCAGCCCAGGAGAGTCACGGAGCCTGCAGAGGTATCTGAGCATAGCCTGAGCTTGGGCCCAGTTGTCTCCCCTTCCTTTGGAGGAAAAAAAACCTTCCGTTTTTAGTTTTATTTTTTAGAAGTGCTGGGGCTTGAATTCAGAGCCTCATATTTCTTGTTTATTTGGTGCTCTATCAGTTGAGCCATGTTCAACCAGCTTTTTGCTGAATCTGTTGGAGATGGAGTCTTATAGACTTTTCTGGCTTTGAATGATAAACTTCTGGCACTCAGTCTCCTGAGTATAGGATTATAGGTTGTAAGACACAAATACCCAGCCCTTCCTCCTCTTTTCTTCCTTCCTCCTTCCTGTCTTCCTCCGTCCTTCTCTCCTCCCTCCTTCCCTCCTTTTCTCCCTTTCTCCCTTCCTTCCTCTCTTTCCTTTTTTGAGTCCGAGTCTTGATATGTGGCCAGGCTACTGGCCTCGGACTTGCAACCCTCCCAAGGACTGAGATTATAGGTGTGTGCCACCCCCACCCTCCTTAGTTCTTCCCCTCCTCTTCTCTCCTTTTGATTCCTGAAACTTTAGACCTAACTGAGCACATGTAGATTTATACATCATGTTCTTGGCAAAAGAGGATCAAAGAGGGCCAGCAACACACCCAAGGTCACACAGCGGGACACGGCAGAGCTCAAGTAAGGGTTGCCAAGCCCCTATGCTTCCATCCTAGTCTCAGATATGTGCCAATGTTTTCCTGGCTCATCTATCCTCTTTAGTGGATCCCAGCCCCCCCCCTGCAGTCCTGGGAATCTAAGTGGGGTCGAGGAGACCCCAGTGCCAAGCATGCATCCATCTGCCCCATTCCTGTGGGAGCTGGTAGCTTTGAGCCAGGCAGAGCCAGGCCCTGTTGTATCAGGCCAGTGGCCTGAGGTGGCAGGATGCCCTGAGCCCTCCCTGCAGAAGGCAGACAGCCCCTGGGACCCTCCCCTGGGGAACAGATGGTGCTGTGAAGAAATCAAGCGTGGGCTTCTGGCGCAGACACGCCGCCGGCATGGTGGATCCCACGCAGGTGCAGTGTGGCCCGGGGCATGGTGTCTCAGCCGCCATCTTGAAACCACAATTTCCTCTCATAAAGCTGTCTGGTCTGGGGCGGGCGGTGAGGGCAGGGAATGACTGCTGTGCTCTGGGCTCGGCCGGGGGTGCACACAGCATACCCTCAGTAAGTAGAACATGACTCCTCCCCCAGAACGAGTGGCTCAGGAGTCTTAGGGGATCCTGGTGGCTGGAAAAGGGGTGGGATGGACTGATGTGACTCCTTCTGCTCTCCACATCCTACAATAATCAGGTAACCCAGCTAGGGCATGGGTCAAGCTCTCCCAGGGCCTGGGGTTCTGCCTCAACAGGACAAGGCTCCAGGGACTCCCAGGACAGGTGCATGTGTGTATGCGTGCATAAGTGTGTGAGTGAGTGTATGTGTGTGTGTGTGAATGCACAGGTATTGGGACTTGAACTCAAGGCCTCACATTCTCACTTGGCTATTTTACTCAAAGCTGCTATACTCCCACTTTGAGCCACAGCTCTACTTCTGGTTTTTGCTGGTTAATTGGAGATAGGAATCCGGAAGACTTTTCTGCCTGGGCTGAGTTGAAGCCACCATCTTCAGATCTCAGCCTCCTAAGTAGTTACACTCACAGGCGAGAGCCACTGGGACTTGGCTTCTGGGACAGCTGGAGGGGAAGAGCGGCCTTGCCTAGCTCTTTTGCTGTGAAAATCCTGGCTGAGAACCCCACAGGGATAGAGCCAGGTCAAAGGTCTTCTGCTGTGGCTGGCTGCAGTGTGCTCTTGACCAACTCACAGCCCTTCTCTGATTCTCCCTGCACCTTTCTCTACAAAATTGGAGGCCAGCCAGCTCGTGCCAAATCTTGGCTTTTTGAGAAACTGTAGCCAGGGCTGCACCTTGGCAGGTGTTTGAGTAGCGAGAGAAGAATCTGGGCCCCAGGCTCTCTGCACCAGCCCCATAAAGCAGGCCTATAAATCCTGGCATGGCAGCAGGTCTCCCTCAAATGAAAAGCAATTGCCAAACAAGCTGGAGAGAGGCCATCCCCAGGGCACCGGGGCAGAGGGTGCCTGGTAGCTGGAGTCTTCCAGGCCCAGGGTGTGGGGAACCAGCCATCTTAGTCACCTGTGCCTCCTCCCTGGCTCTCTCTGCAGTTCCACTGCGGCCATGGCATGTGGCCTTGGGCCCCCATCTTCTCCTGGCCCCATTTCCTGAACTGTCAGATAGGAAGGCCAGCTGCTGCCTGGCCAGGCTCCTAGGTTGATGGAACTGATGAATGGAAAGACTTCTTCTTTCCAGGTCCAGTAGCCTACACCTGTAATCCCAGCTACGCAGGAGACTAAGATCCAAGGATCATGATTTGAAAGCAGCCTGGGTGGGGAAGTCCATGAGACTTTCATTTCCATTGATCCACAAAAGCCAGTGGCTCAAGTAGTGGAGTATCAGCCTTGGGGAAAAAAGAAAAGCCAGGTGAGAGGGTGAGACTTTGTGTTTAAGCCTCAAAGCCAGTATGCACACACACACACACACACACACACACACACGAGGGTCCCTGAACCCCCTAAATTCCCTCCTGTGCTCCCCTCCACAAGCTCTCAGCTCAGTGCTGGCCCCTCACTGACCAAAGGCACGTGGGGGCAGCAGGACCCGGTTGCTGACTGCACAGTCAGCCTTGGTGTATGCTGCCTCTGCCATCGGGCAGGGAGGAGCTGGGGCCCAGAGTCAGGCTAGGGTTCTCCTGGGGAATGAGGCCTGTGACTCATCCATGGCACGAGGAGGAATGGAGGATTGGGTTCCACAGTGAGAGAGCAGGTTCCTGGGGGATGGACAGTCCAGGCTCACTCCCCGCCTGGACTATGCCTCTCCCATCAGGCTGGAGGACTCGCTATCCAGCACTTAGCACTTAGCTCTGTGTGTAGCTGGCTCTGGGGACCAGTGTTGGGTGCCTGGAAGATGGAGACCACATGTGGATAGAGGGGACGTTAGGCAGAATCTAGGGTTGAGGCAAGCAGAGGTTGTAATGAGGTGTCCACCTGCCAGGCCACCCTGGCACCTGGAACCCCAGGACAGGGGTGTCGGGCAGGCAAGGTGAGGTTTTTTTGGGGCTGGTTGGGCTGGTGGTCAGACTTGGCCTGACCTTGGCCTGACCTTGGCCAGCCCCGCCACAGACCACTGATGGGTCTGGGGAAGGGGAGCTGCTGGTGAAGAGAGGCATGAGCTTCGCTTCGTACACTGAGTTCAGGGTGGCCAGGACTCAAAGAAGCAGCTGCCCATCAGCTCTCTCTGCCCAGATGCAAAGATGCAGGCTGAAAAGAGGGCACACAGGGGTCACCCAGTGACCTGTGGGTCTCAGGCCCAGGGCTCTGGACTCCCAGCCTGGGGCATGGCAACTTCTTGGGGACACTCAGCTCGTACTCTTAGGGAACCCCTGTCCCACTTGAGGGTAGATAGAATCCCATACTCCACCTCTGTGCGGGTCAACTTCCTGTGACTGTGTTTATTCTGGTATCCTGGTTCATGGTTCCAGTAGTTTCCATCCATGCTTGCTTGATCCTATCTCTGTGGGTCTCTGGTTAGGCTGAATATCATGAAATGTAGGAGGGGGATAAGAATGAGGGAGGGAGAGAAGGAGAGAGGGAGAGATGGAGAAGTTTCACCACCTCTCATCACCATTAGATGATCAGTGCATCAATGATCAATCCATCGATGATGTCAGACCTTGTGGCCTGTCACCATCCCAAGGCCCCTGCCCCTGAGCCCTGCTGCTTTGGAGACCAAACTTAACGTGTAAGCATCTTGGGGTTGCATTTCAAGTTCAAAAGGTAAGACTCAGTGGTAACCACGAATCCCACGTGGCCTGGGGCTGGGCAAGGCAGGGCCTGCTGGGGAACCTTCCTGCTCCCGTCCTTTCTCCCAGCATCCCTCACTCCAGCCTCCCTCCCTTCCACAATCCCAAGTGCCCTTGGCACAGACCCCAGAGAGGCACTGTGGAATCACTCCCAAAAGAAGCCAGGGTTTGCAGCCAGGGCACCTGCTAAGAGCTCAGGGCCTCCTTAGCTAAAATCTGAGTGCACATTGTTTCAAGTCTACCCCATAATTCCGCTGTGAATGGTCAGTCAGGGTGTGTAGTGACCTCTGACTCCAAGGAGGCCACTGGTGAGGGCAACTTCCTGCCTGAACTCCAGTGACCAGGCCTGTGCCTGTCTCAGGCAGGGTTTCTTCTATCCCCCAAAAGAAATGTCTTCTTGTTTATTTGCTTGTTTAACTTCTTCTCCCCACCAAAGATGCTCTGTGAACTGGCAGTGGTCCTGTCTTGACACAGCTCTGTGTATTTAGAAAACGAGTCTGTGGCTGAGTATGGTGGCATGGGCCAGCTGCTCTGGAGAAGGTCACTGGGAGGATGGAGATTGGAGGCCAGCCGAGGCACAGGGCAAGATCAGGCTGCACATGGTGGCAGGATGCTGCCCTCCCAGCTCTGTGGGAAGGGTAAGTGGATTGTGGTCCAGATCAGCTGTGGGTGAAAAGTGTGAGACCGTGGGCCAGGAGTCTGGCCTAGTGCTTGCCTTCTATGCACAAAGACCTAGGTTTGAGTCCTTGGTACCACCTACATAGAACAAAAAGCTGGAAGTGGTGCTGTGGCTCAAGTGGTCGGGGTCTAGCCTTGAGAAAGCCCAAGGGCAGTGCTCAGGCCCTGAGTTCAAGCCTAGAACTGGCCAAAACAAACAAAAAACCATGAGACCCTATCTTGAAATAGCTAGAGTGAAAAAGGCTGAGAACAGAGCTCAAGTAGAAAGTTCGGTCCTGCAGGAGTTAAGGCTCTGAGTTCTAAGTCCAGTATCATTCAAAAATTAAAAAATAAAACATGAGTGCAGGCCTTACTGTGTTGGAGAGATGTGTGGAGATTGGGGGGTTGTGTGTGGCGCAGCCTATGGAGATTGTGGCCTGGGGTGGAGAAGGAGGAGGGTGGAGGCATGGGCGGAGGTCAAGGGTGCCTGAGTTGGGCTCTAGCCCCGCCTGTTCAGTGTGCCACTGCTCTCAGCATCCTTTTCAGCTCCTCTGTCCCCCTCCCCCCCCCACCCCCGTGCAGCGGGTCCTTCAGCCCATCTAGCTCTCATCCTGTGGGAGGGAGCAGCCTCAGGGACCCCAGAGGACAACCAAAAAGCCAAGGAGCTGTCTTCACTGGAGGCCTGAGACCCTGTCCTCGGTCACCCCAGGGTCACCCCTCACACAAAGGCCCCTGTCCCTCTTCTCTGGGGAGGTCTTCTGTGATGAGCTGTCCTGGACTGGCCCACATGCGCAGAAAACTCGGAGCCCTCTTCATTCAGCGTCGCCCTGAACTCGGGGTCCCCTCACCTCAGCATCCGGGACTGGGAGGACCTGGCTGATGGCAGCACCCACATCTGAGGAGCCAGGGCCACTGTCTGTGGAAGGCTCTGAAAGTCTGGGTCAGCTGGGAGGGTCTGCAGACGCTATGGAGAGGGGCAGTGTAAGGACCCCAGACAGCATGACGTCAGGCGAGATCAGAGACCCCTTGAGACCCTGCTGATATCACAGTTGGGGGTACATGGATGACACCCTGGACCTCAGCCTCTCTGCAGGGTCTCCGGGGTTGGTGGTCAGGGGTGGGAGGCACCATGCCACCAGCTGAAGGCCGGCTCCCAGGGGAGGGGTTTGGACAGGTCTGAGCAGTCCAGTGCCTGCCTTTTCCGTATAGGAAGCAAAGGCAGGAGGTGGCCAGGAGGAGGTGGCAGGAAGTAGTTGACAGGCTCCAGGGTGTCAGCCTCAGCCCATCTGATAAGACCTGGAGCCTCCCTCCTGAGATGTTGTTTACTTTGGAGCCAGCCATGATGCCAGGGGAGCTGGCTTCCTGCTCTGGTGCTGCTGTGTGACCCACAGCTGGCACTCTGCCGCTCTGAGCCTCTGTCTCTTATCCAGACCTTTCCTGGATGCATGGAGGGTCTAGATTATATAGTTATCATGTGATGGTTCCCAGCCTTTGCTCCTGCTTTTCTCTGTGTCGCTCTGTCTGTCTCAGTTGCTGTCTTCGTGTCTCTGTCTCTGTCTCTCTCTCTGTCGCTCTCCCTGTGTATCTGTCTGTCTCCCCTCCCCCTCTCTCCACGTGCTTCATTGGGTCTCAGAGTCTAGGCTGTCAGCCAAGCCCTCAGGCCAGGGGACAAGAGGTGGGCCTGCTGAAATTCTGTGTAGAGATGGCAGGAGCCTCTGCCTGGGCATAGGGCTTCAAAGGGCTGGCATGGCCTGCCAGTATGGGGCTATCCCGGCCCTTTCTCTCCTCAGGGATGGGGGAGAAGGCTTGTGTGGCTTTGGATCAATGACTTGCCTTCTCTGCTCTCCCCGTAGATGGCTGCATCTTGACTGGAGGATCTCTAGCTGCTAGTAACTGGGATTACAGGCATGCACCACCACACCTGGCTCAGATTTTTCTTTCAGCCATTTTTCAGCTTCCCTGCCATTGAACTCTGAGCGTGGTGGAGAAAAGTCTCAGGGACTTTCCTTTGAACCCTGATATTTAGATCTCAGCCTTCTGAGTAGCCAGGATTACAGGCAGGATTACAGGTTCATTGACTTGCTGCCTGGCCTGAGGCAGATGCCTCTGGGGTGTGTGTGTGTGTGTGTGTGTGTGTGTGTGTGTGTGGACGGATGGGTGGTGACTTTTGGAGGGGCGCTGTGGGGGTCTTGGGAGCGGTTCATGGATGGGTGAGACAGCCGCTGGTCTGCTCTCAGTGCATCCACACTAGGGAGAATGTGGCTTCCTGTGGTGTGCCCCGCCCCCTTTCCACTTGTTACAAGCCAGCCATTTGTTAGTGTCTTCATTTTGAGTACAACTGTCAAGGCAGTGTACTCCCCCTGCCAGCCACAGTCAGGCACCATGGCAAATCACGTCATGTGGGCCAATAAAACCACACGGGCAGCTCACACCTCTGTAGTCCTAGCTACTCAGAAGGCTGGGATCTGAGGATTGTGATTCTAAGCCAGCGCAGGTGGGACTCTTATCTCCAATTAGCCATCACAAAAACCAGAAGTAGCGTTGTGCCTCAAATGGTAGAGTGTGAGATTGAGCACAAAAGCTCAGGGACAGTGCCCAGACCCTGAGTTCAAACCTCAAGACAGGCACAAATTGTTTTTAGTTAAAGAAAACAAAACAAACAAGAAAATAGGCTGAGCACTGGTGGTTTACCTTAGTTACCCAGGCAGGGAAGTCCATGAGCATCTTATCACCAGTTAACTACCAGAACACTGGAAGTGGCACTGTGGTTCTCAAACTAAACTTGAGCTGAGCTCAGGGACAGCGTCTAGGCTCTGAGTTCAAGCCCCATGACTGACAAAACCAAACCAAACCCCCAGGTGTGAATCTGCCAACTCATAGCAGAGATGCCAGCCACCACTACTTCTCTTCCTCCTCCTCTTCCTCCTCCTCCTCCTCCTCTGCCTCTTCCTCCTCCTTCTCCTCCTCCTCTTCTCCTTCTCCTCCTTCTTTGTTTTTTGTTGTTGCTGGTTGTGAGACTTGAACTCTGGGCCTGGGTGTTGTCCCTGAGCTCTTCAGCTTAGTCACATGAACTTTGTCTATCACACCAGGAGTGACCCCCTTACCTGGGACTTACAAAAGAAGGAGCCACCCCAAGACTGGGGTGTGGGACTGACTATCTGTTCAGGAGACTTTCTAGGAAAATCACCATAGTAGGGGGCCTTTACCAGGGTCCCCAAGGGGGCTTGGGGACAAGCAGAACATGCTCCGCCAGAGAGCCTGGCTCATGTGCCATGGACTCTCCATGCTGCCTGTGGCCATGGGTGGTCTTGTGTGGCCACTCACAGAGAAGCGGCCTCTTCTCTGCTGGGCAGCTCTGTTAGCTGGGGGAATGAGCCAGGGCCCAAGTGATGGGAGGATGCTGAGCTGGCCATTGGTGGGGCGACTTGGCTGATCCACCAGTCCCTGGGGGCAGAGTCCTCGTGCTGGTCAGCAGGGCCTGTTCCGTGCCCAGCCCTGGGCACTGAGTCATTTGTGTGGCGGTGGTGGCGGCGGTGGCGGCGGTGGCAGCTGCTGCTGGGGGCCCCTGGTGGTCACAGACCCAGGGAGG
Organism: Megascapheus bottae; assembly: GCF_031878675.1. NCBI lineage: Eukaryota > Metazoa > Chordata > Mammalia > Rodentia > Geomyidae > Megascapheus > Megascapheus bottae. The sequence goes on along the minus strand of NC_143514.1, from coordinate 74,344,530 downwards.
GGCGTAGTGGTTTCCGCAGGGCCTCACTGTGCAGTGGGTATGCGGGCCTGCATGGGCTCTGAGGGGGTGGTGGATCAACCCAGTTGACAAGTGGCCCTCATCCCTGCCCACCACGTCGGCTGCTGGCCCAAGCCCCTGATGCTGTGGGAATTGGCGGGCCCTGCATTCTCAGGGCAGCCGAGTCAGCACACCAACCAGGCTATCCCTGGCCCACTAGCAGGCCCCAGGGATCAGGGGCACAGGAAGGGAGGAGGCTGGCTGAGGGGACCCCAGCAGGTGAGTTAATATGAGGCACGGAGAACACACAGCGAGTATTCCTGGAACATCTCCTGTAGACAACGTGTTTCATGGATGTTGGGTGAGTGGATGAACGAACAGGTGAGTGAATAGAAGAACAGAGTGTTTCAGAATTGGAAAAGCTCACAGATAAAGTCAATGGCCACTGTAGCATCCCCAGATGCCCGACTGTCACCTGGCCCCAGGCCATTTGCATGTCCCATGATGCTGAGTCCAGCCAGCCTGGGCACCCTATCCCACAGTTCATCCAACCCCCTTCCCTCCCCACCTCAATCCTCAACAGTCCATGCCCAGGTCTCAAACTAATGGCCTCAAAGTTCTGCCCACAGTCCACAGGATTTTGTTTATCAGGGAGCTGCCTCAGTTTACCAAAGCAAGCTGCATCCCCGGCTGCAGTTGCCACCCACCCTTATCACCTGTCACCTAACAGCCCCCTAACAATTGGGATTGCATAATGGGTGCCTGAGCCCTAGAGATGTCTAGTCTGGACTGGAAACTCTGACTTAGGTGACTGGGGGGTAGGGGGGTGGGGTACCTAAGGAGTCTAGGCCCCCCGTGTGAGGTTGGAGAGCCCTGGAGAGGGCGAGGATCTCTCAGATTGGTGCTCAATGCTGTTTCTGTGAGGATATCTTCTCTCATGGTGCTATGGCCATGCTCCCCCCCCCCCCCCGCCACGGTCTTTTCTTCCATATCCTCCTGGAACTGCCACCAGAACCCTAACCGGAAGTCTCTTCTTTATCCCGCTGGCTCCTCTGAGGCTTGGAGGGTTTTGTTCCCTGTTAAATTATCCCCAGGGCTAAGCACGAAAGGCAGGTGTCCCGTGATTGTGTTATGGAAAGCCAGGTGCTGGTGTCTCACGCTTGTAATCCCAGCTACTCAGGAGGCTGAGATCCGGGGATGGCAGTTCGAAGCCAGCCTGGTCAGAAAAGTCCCCGTGAGACTCTGATCTCCAATGAATCACTCAAAAACCAGAAGTGGTGCTGTGGCTCAAAGTGGTAGAGCACTAACCCTGAGCAAAAGTGGCCCAGGCTCTGAGTTCAAGTCCTACAACCCAAAGCCCTCCCCCTCAAAAACAATGTTGAAGAAGGTGGACGATGAGTTCTGAACAGCAGAGCTCAGCACACACATGTCCTTGTTGTGTTCCAGAGCTGGCCTGAGTCCCCAAGACCTCTCAGCACCCCCAGGTCCCATCAGGGGCAGCTTCCCTGATGAATGTTCCACCTGCCAGCGGTGAAAGGTCCCTGCATGCCAGACCTGGCTCTCCACCCCACTCCTCCCAGATCTCACCTGTCAAGCCTGGAGTCCGGAGTTCAAACAGACCACAACCTGGATGTACTGGCTGTGCCTGCGTGTGTGTCAGGCAGGGCCCAGGCCTGGGCAGGTCACCATACGTCCAAGGAAATGTTCCCAGGCTGGAGGGAGGACGGGAGGGGGCAGGGAGGGAGGTGACGAGGCCACAGAGGGTGGTGGAGACATGTCTAATACGTTTCTCAAAGAAAAGTTGAAGGTGCCTGTATTTTGGAGGGGAAGGGGTGGGTGCTTCTCCTCCCCTCTCTCTTTCTCGCTCGTTCCTCTTTCTTTCTTTTTAAACTTTTTTCTTTCCTTTTTTGGTATTAGGGATCAAACCCGAGACATGGCACTTGCTAGGCAAATGCTTTGCCACTGAGCTACATCCTAGACTTGTTTTATTTAGTTATTTGTGTATGGTGTGTGTGTGTGTGTGTGTGTGTGTGTGTGTGTGTGTGTGTGTGTGTGTGTGTGTGTTGGTTTTAAGTTTCCGAGCCTGGGCACTGTCTCTGAATTTTTTTTTTTTTTTTTTTTTTTTTGCCAGACCTGGGCTTGAGCTCAGGGCCTGAGCACTGTCCTTGGACTTTTTTTCTCAAGGCTAGAGCTCTGCCCTTGAGCCACAGTACCACTTCCAGCTTTTTTTCTATGTATGTAGTGCCCAGGAATGGAACCCAGGTCTTTGTGCATGCTAGGCAAGCACTCTACCACTAGGCCAAACTCCCGGCCCCTGAAATATACTTTTATTTTATTTTATTTTTTTGCCAGTCCTGGGCTTTAGCTCAAGGCCTGGGCACTGGCCTTGGACTTTCTCAGGGCTAGAGCTCTACCACTTGAGCCTCAGCACCACTTCTGGCTTTTTTTTTCTATGTATGTGGTACCAAGGAATTGAACCTGGGTCTTCATGCATGCTAGGCAAGCACTCTACCACTAGGCCAAACTCCCGGCCCTCTCTCTGAATTTTTTAAGGCTACTGCTCTACTACTGGAGCCATAGCACTATGTCCAGCCTTTTATTGATTAATTGGAGATAGGAGGCTCACAGACTTTCCTCCCCTGGAGGCTTTGAATGGCAATCCTCAGATCCCAGCTTCCTGAATAGCTAGGATTACTGGTACTAGCCAGCAGTACCTGCTTAGGTGCTTGCATTGTTCTTTAAGTTTCTGACATTGTTTCCTGAGAACTGTCCTAACAACACAGAAACAGGTGGAAGGTGAAGACAGCCAGGAGCTGCACCTTCCAGGGTCCACAAGACCTGGACGCAAACCCTGGCTGGGCCAATCTCCAGCTTTGGAGGTGGAGGCTTCTAAACGCCTCCTTTTCCTCATCTGTAAAACAGAGGGGCATCAGGCTTCCCCCTGGCCTCCCCTGCCACCTCTGCCGGTCCCATTCTGGCCTCTTTTCTTTTTCCAACAGCCCTAATGATAACTTCCGGCCCTGCCCAGGGCCCCTGCCTGCCCACACTGGCAGAGAACACAACCAGGCTGTAGACTGTTTGAACTTGGCCTGCTAGGCTCTTGGTTTGTTGGGTACTGGGATTGGAACTCAGGGCCTTGTGCTTGCTAAGCAGGTGCTATGCCCCCAGTACACTGCTCAGTCCTCTCGGCATTGCTGTGAAGATGAGGTAAATGGAGTGTCAAAGGGGGCCTACCAGGTGCCTGGCGTGTGGGGAGGGCCATGCCAGTGCCCGCAGCACCGCTGTCCTTTCTCATTACCATTCCTGGTACCATCACCATCATCTTCACAGCCAGCTCCTCTATACCAGCCTGCCTTCCGTCTCTTTTCTCACCTTTCCTATCCACCACCCATCCACCTATCTATCCATCCATCCTCCATCCATCCCTTTACCAGCTATCTGCCATCCATCTACTACCATCCATCCATCTCCCCATTACCAGCTGTCCACCACCTATGCAGCCACCATCCATTATCTACCCATCATCTATAGATCTAATCTATCCATCATCTATCTATTCATCCCCTCGCCCTCATTCATCCATCTATCCATCTAACATCCATCCATGTGTCTACCACCTGTCTACCACTCATCCATCTACCCATTTATCCATCCTTCCTTCACCTATCTTCCATCTATCTCTCCATCCATCCATCCATCCATCCATCGGGCCTCCCTCCATCCATCTACCCTGCACGCAGGCAGGCATCCACCTTCAAATATTTCAAGTACTCCACAGACATTAACATTTATCAAAGCCAGACGTGGAATTATGGTTCAAGTGATAGGGTGCTAACCTGGAGGAAAAAGCCAAGCAAGGATGCAAGGTCCTGAGTTCAGGCCCCAGTACTGACGCAACATAATACAACATGACAAAATAATTTCAGTAGTTGATAACCTCTCCCTCCCCTTTCTCCTATTCTCACACAAAATACCATTAGAAGAATACATAGCTAAAATATGGTGATCAAGTAGATGCAACATTTGATTTTCTCCTTTAGTTTTCTCATATGCTTTCAATGAAAAAGAAAACCATGAGTTTTTTGCATAAAGAAAGTGCCAGCGCCCCTCAGACCCCAGGGATGCATCTTGAGTTTGTGCAGTCTGGTGCCCGCACCTCCCTTCTTGCTTTTCTCCCCTTGAGGTGGCTCTGGGCCACACGCCTGACCTCTGGAGAAGGCCTTAGCCCGCCATGATTACACAAGAACAATGCAGACAACCTTATAGGATTGTGGGGAGAATGAAAGATAATGTAAGGAAAGCTTGGGAAAGGGATTCCCCTCCCTCCCTCCCTTCCTTCTTTCCTCCTCCCTTCCTAGGACCCCACACTGACCTTGAACTTCCCATCCTCTTCCTTCAGCCTCGTCAGAGCTGGGATTACAGGCTTGCCCTGGCACGCCTAGCCAGGAGAGGGATTTTCAAAAATGGAACCAGGGCTCCCCCATTTAAAATTCCCTTCACTCTGGGTGGCCCTAGGGTGCTTCCTGACGTTGTCTTCTGCCACCTCTGGAGTCTGGGTGCCAGGGACGTCATCCATTGGGGGCATCTAGTGAGAGGAGTCAGGTAGAGCTGGATAAAATATAAACTGTTGGGTGAGGAGAGCGGGTTGGTGGCTAGCATTTCTCCTAGGCTGTGCGAGCCTCTCTTCACACACTCAGTGGCTCAGTCCTCACATGCATGGGGATACTGAGTCACATGGCTCAAATGTCAGATGTTTCTCCATGGTTTTAGGCAGAGCAGGCTTTGAACTCCCGCAGTCTGACTCTTCTGACCTCCGAGCCCAGGAGATAAGATCTGCTTAGTGCTTAGCTGGTGCCTGGCTCACAGTCAGCCCTCAAGTGCTGGTGTGGACACAGTGTGGGCTTGGGACAGGGGCAGAGCTGGAGGGGCTCTGTGAGACTCCTGTTGGAAGCTGAGCCTGGCTCTGCCCAGGCCCCCACCCCTCCATCATCTCCTTTCCTATCCTGTAAGAAGCCTAGGGCCTCCTCCCGGCCTCCGGGATTGACAGTGGGGAGTGAGGAGGACTGGGCGTGGAGCCAGGAGGTGGGGACCAGACTCTGGCAAGCTAACCAGGTTGCAGGGTGAAATTAAAAGGGAGGAGGAGAGTAGTAGCCCATCAGAGCTCACGCTCCTAGCTGGCAGCCAGGTGCCCAGGAGAGGAGCTGGCAGCCGGGGCGTGTGGCCACCAGGTGCCTGACATTGGAGGCCGGGAGCTGGGCACAGGATGGCCCTGCGGGGAGCTGTGAGGCTGTCCCTGAAAAAGCCGGCCTATGCTGTGTGTGTGGTGGGTGTGGAGACGCTGGTGGACGTCCACAGGTGAGAGCAGGGAGTCCTCGCCTGGCCTAGTACCTCATCAGGCTCAAGCACAGGACCCTAGGACATTGGCTTGGGTGTGGGGATGTGTGGGGGCTGTCACATGGACTGGCAGCTGAGAAGGTGGAGGTAGGTGGGGGGGGGACTAGGATCTGATCAGGTACATTGAACCTGGGCACCGGTGCCAGGATGGACCCCTCCCCCCAAGGGTTGGGGTCAGGATGCTAACTCTGTGCCCTAGGCCTGGTTCTGGGGCTGGCCGTCCTGTCTTGACATGAAAGGGGTAGCTGCTTAGTGTTGGGGTTTGGGGGAAGGAAGGAAAGAGGATGGGGCGTCCCCTCCCCTCCCATCTCTCAGCTTCTTGCTAAGTCCTCACATCTCTGTGGCGAGGAGTGTTTGTTGCAGTTTGATTTCTGGAGGCCAGCCAGGTGCAACTAGGGTGACAGATCCAGAGGGAGTGGCAGGAGACCAGAGTGACTCAATGACTTAATCTAGGGAGCCAGCCTGGAGCACAGCCTGGGACCAGGGCTTGGCATGAGATGATGATTGATGATGATGATGATGATGATGATGAAGATGATGATGATGATGATGATGGGCTGGTAATGGCCGTGATGGTGGTGATGGTGATTGTAGCTGTGTTGGTGGCAGTGACAGTGGTAATATGGTATCTGGAGGGTCAGCTGTAACATCAGCTTCTCTTGTTGGCTCAGATCCCCCTGCTTCTCCAGTTCGGCCTCAGATGGGGCTTCAGGAAGCCCAGCTCAGCCATTGAGAGCGCAGGGCTGGGTGACCACTGGGCCTTGTGAGCGTCCATGCATGCTCTACTGGCCCCATCTCTGCTGGCAGGAGGCAAGCGTGGGAATCTTCCCAGAAGCATCTGTGGCTGGGCTACTGGATAGGGTCTGAGCCCCCACTGTCCTCCTGAGCGTCAGCCCCAAGCTTGCCCAGGTGTCCAGCTGGCCTTGGGCGAGGCTCCCTCTCTACCTGGCTCCCTGTCCCTTCTGGGGCAGTGACTTGGTGTCGGGGTGCAGGGGTGGGAGGAGGAACAAGGGGGCCTGAGGTCAGCCAGCCTTGGACTGGAAGTGGCTGCCGGAGATTCACCAGGCCAGTGGGGTCTTTGTGTCTCATGTGCTTTCAATACATGGCTGCTAGATTTAATGCGGAAAATATCGGCTTTCTAGTGAAGTGGGTGCACACTGTGCATGTGCGTGTGTGTGGTGCTAAGCATTGAAGCTGGGTCACCCACGTGCCAGCAGGCGCTCCATCACGGAACTCCCGCCCTGAGCTACTTCTTCTGTGGGTTGCATCAAACACATTCACGTCTGGCAATCCCACCTTGTCGCAGGGTAGAGAAGGAGGCCTCTGTGGGTTCCCTTCTTCGTTCCAGATCCCTGCTCACATTCAGGGGTGTGGCTTACACCTTAGGCTGTGCAGTGCTGCTCACTAAGCCAGCGGGATCTGTGTGGGAACCCGCGCTCTGCTTTGGATTGCCAGACCACGGGGCCTCGGAGCTCTGTTTCTGGCTCGAGGGAAGTTGTGTATCTAGATTCTGGGGTTGCACAGGCTCTGTTCCGGAACGGCTTTGGCAGAGGATAAAGGAGACAGGCCCCTTTGCGTGCTGGGTGCCCTGGCTGTGGGAGGGGCCCGTGGCTGCCGTCTTCTGCCTGGCTTAGAGGAGACACTGCTGTGGGATCGTGGAGGGACCTGTGGAGAAACCAGGCTGACAGCCCTGGAAGCTGTGTGCGGGCAGGCGTTGGTGGGGCTAGGGTCACAGCTCTGGAGACTGGGCCTGAGCAGTGGGTCCTGATGGGCTCAAGAGCCTGGTGTCCTGGGTTCAGAAGGCCTGTGGTGCCGTGGATGCTGTGGGCTCTGTGGGGTTTCCAGGCCCCCGAGGCTCCTGCAGCCTGGGCTGCCAGCAGGAAGGAGGGGCTCTTCGGTTGAGGCCACACAAGGGGCATCCAGTGGGCCTTGCCAGGGGAGCAGGGAAGTCACCCAAAGAACAGCTGTGCTGTCGCCTGAGCTTCCTGCACCTGCGCCTCCAGGAGAAGGGCAGGTGGGCGTGAAGTCACGGCGGTGATTCATTCCTCAGGGGCTGTGTGCACTGGCTAGCTGGAGAGGAGAAACATTTGTGTTTGGGGTAATTGGGCATGTCATCCAGCCTCGGGCACTCTTAGGGCTCCCCTAAGTGTCTAGCTCACCACCCCAGTCCTCTCTTAGTGGGCTAGCTCACCACCCTGAGTTCTCACCCAGTGGGCTAGCTCACCACCCCAAGCTCTCTTTTAGTGAGCTAAGCTCGCTACCCTGGACCCTCTATCAGTGGGCTAGCTCGCCAGTGGGCTAGTCCACTCCGCTGAGCTCTCTCCTTGTGGGATGGCTCAGCAGTCTGACCTCCGCAGCCCAGTAGGGTAGCTATGGAGACCATCTGACTCCTCTGATGAGGCCAGACTGCCTGGCTGTCCTTGTCTCTCCCTGGGGACTCCAGGTGCTCCCTGTGGGCCAATAAAGAGGGTGGGCAGTGTGGGGGTGCACTGGGGTCCAGCGTGGCCCCCCTTTCTTGCTGTCTTGGAGCTAGAGTCAGAGGAGGAGGGCGGTCACTGAGCTTGGAGGATCGTGGGCCTCTGGCGGGGCAGGGGGCAGGGCCTGGCTCCCTCACTTCCCTCGTTCTCTTTACTACTGCAGAGCACGTCCCCTCCCCACCCCGTTCTGAGCTTTCCTCATTTTTGGAGGCTAGAGCTGTCCAGGAGTCGTCGAACCTGCCCCGTCCATCCTCTTGTCTACGGGGTGTAAATGACGGCTTTTACCTGCACGGAAGTAACCCGGAGTATAAATGGGCTCCTCTGGAGATAATTACAGGACGGGCGGGACAGACACTAATTCTGGGTGACAGGCTGCTGGCGCCAGCCCCCACCGTGGGCTCCATCCTGTGGTTTCAGGCAGCAGCTGGAAGGGTGCCCTTACCTGGACATGCACGTTTCAGTTAGAGCAGGGGGAATCTAAGACTGGACAGGGACACAACAGCTGAGCTGGAGCAGCTGCTCTCCAGATGTCAGATTCCTCCCCCTCCCCCCACCCCCATCCCAGCTTCCCTGGGTCCCGGTACCACCTGCCATTTAGAGGCAGGCTGGGGTGCCTCCCTCCCTCCCTGGCCTCCCCTTTCCTTCCTACGACTTCAGACTTGAAATGGCCAGGCATGGCCACGCGTCTGCCTGATTACAAGCAATTCTATCCCGAGTGCCTGGGGGTCCCTCCCTTGGCCCCCCATTCGCTAAGTATGTGGGGTTCACCCTTAGAGGTGGGGTTCACCTCTCTCTCGGCGGGGCCTGAGTAAATGGCCTTCTGTTGAGTAATTCCAGCTCAGATATTTCCTGAGGTTGGTTGGATTTGAGTCGTCTCCACCGCCTTCCATCTCCTGTGGTGGGAAAGCTCCTCGGTGTGAAGGTTCTGGCACCATTTTCTCATTTTTTCGTGGTCCTTTCTCCCCCTGTTCATCGGCTCCTTTCCACTCCGTCCTCTTTATGTCCGGACTTTGCAGTGTATGAACTCTGTCTTGTCTGCACATCACTCTGCAAACAAGCCACGGGTTTCTTTTCCACTCAGTGTCAAATGCCTTGTGTTGAAAGTGTACCAGCGTCATTTCTGACATATAGACGGCTCCTCCATGTCACCCAGGACATTTGGAGGATTCCCAAGCTGCCACTGGCTAATACCCGGGCCCTGCCACACACAGCTTGATGCTACGGAGGCTGAGAGCGTCGACCCTCTGCCAGCCTCACTGCTTGGGCAAGACAGCCCTGTGCCTGGATTCCCCAGGCAGGAAACATGGTCTCCCCTTATTGGAGTCTAAAGTCTGCTAGCCTGCAAGCCCTTGTGCCTTTGGCATATTCAGCACTCCTGCCCCCCCCCCCCCAGCCCCTCTGCAGGCCTCAACTTCCAGTCCATGTCTGGATTCTGCTGAGAGCTGATAAGGCTAAGTGAATGCTAATTCATGACCTCTAGTCTGACGAGTCCTTGTAGGCTGTGTGACCTTGGACCAGTTACTTCACCTCTCTGAGCCGGTTCTCTTCCAGGCTAGGTAGGGATGACATCACTTATTGTTTGTACTTGGGTGGTTGACACTTTTATTTTTCTCGTTTTATGGAAGAGGCATTTCATAACCCACAGAGCACAGATGTCCTTTGGGGAGAGGAAAGTGACTCATGGCTAACAAAATTGAGGATGCTTTCTCTTAGAGCCTTTTTATATGACAGGCACTTTGGTCCCCAGTCCAGGGGACCCCAATACCAAGAAGTGATAGCACCTTCCCTCCACCCCCCTCCCCGATGCTTGGGCAGCCAGGGGTCCACTTGAGGGCAGGCCTATCCAACCAGGCTGTCCTGCTGGGCTGCCTGGAAGGGCCCTGCCCTGAGCAATGACAGGGCACCGACATCCATTGATCGCTGTCTCCACAGGCAGAGCCCGCAGCCACGCCCTGCATGTGGTGAGTCCTGCAGTAGCCATGGCCCTCCCTGACCTCTGTCACCCACCAGCCAGCCAGGGGAGGGTGGAGACGAAGGTCCAAGCTGGGGCTGGGGGCCCAGGGTCCAGGCTGGGCTTCTGCTGCAGGCACTGGCACCCCCACACTAAGAGTACCCTGTGGAGATCTTTGGGCCTGGGGTCACTTAACTCCCGTTCCTGGCACCTGGGCTCTGGTGTTACAAGGAGACACAGATGTGTGCAGAACTGGAAGGCGGGATGGTTGGTGCTTCTGGACCCATGTTGGTTTCTGGATGCTGGTTTTGGAGATCCCGTGGCTTGGTTCGTCTGGTGAGAACAAAAGTGGGGGCAGCCTTCATACATGGGGATCCATGGTTTCTCTCTCAGATCTGCCGACCACTCTGTATCTTTCATCTTCCTTCAAGCTGTGGGAGGCAGGGGGAGCTGTGTTCCAGCTACGCCTCAGCCCACCTGTGAGACAAAGGGGATCAGGATCCCCACTTTGCAGAGGAGGCAACCCAGATGCGGAGAGGTCCAGACTTACAAACATGGGGGGATAGGACTTGAACCCCGTCTGCTTGATGGCACCTTCTGTGAGCATCTACTCTGCTAATTAGAGGATGAGCGAAATCCTTCAAAAGAGCCCACTGTCAGGGTCATCTCTGAGCTGGCTGGGTCCCTGTGGCATGAGGGGCCTGGCAGGGGCAGAGCAGTGGGCTACCATTCAGTATCAGCTCTGGAGCTGGGTACTAGTGTTTCCCATCTGCAGTCCTAGCTACTCAGGAGGCTGAGATCTGAGAATTGTGCCTTGATGTCCAAGTAAGCCAGCTTGGGCTGGAGGCATGATTCAAGTAGTAGAGTGCCAGCTAAGTATGCAAGCTGAGTGAGCATGCGAGGCTCAGAGTGTTAGGAGTCACCTGTGACTTCTCTGCACTCCAGTTCTGCTCCATGTGCCCTCGTTCACGGCCCACAGGGACCTGTGGAAGCTTCTGGACTGTCTGTACCCAAGCTTGGGGGTGAGAACAGGCAGGGAAAGTGGCTTATCTGCCTCTGGGCCCCCATCCAACCTTCGGTCTCCCTGGCTGACTCCTTAATGGGGAATGTTGCACAACTTCTCTAACACTTCCGGAATGTTACCCCTTCCTTCCCTCAGAGAGAGCAGCACATCCAGATTGCACGTTCATTTTAATGTCTACCCACAACAGAAGACAAACCTGCTGGTCCCCACTCCCTCTCCAGCTGTGTGACCTGAGAAAAGTTACTTCACCTTTCTGGGAAGGTGTGTCCATCTCTAAATGGAAACGGTGGCACCCAGCTGGGAGGGTTGTTGTGCAGTGGGGTGCCTGTTACCAGTGTCAAAAGCTAACCCTGTAAGCGGGGCACCAGTGACGCATACCCGTCATCGCTATGCAGGAGACTGCGATCTGAGGATCGTGGTTCCAAACCAGCCTGGGCAGGAAAGTCCGTGACATTCAGTCTCTAATCAGCAAAAAACGGAAAGTGGAGCTGTGGTTCAAGTGGTAGAGTATCAGCCTTGAGCACAAAAGCTCAGGGACACCAGCCAGGCTCTGAGTTCAAGCCCCCTGCCCCCTGTGTGAGGGCCTGTGGTTTTTCCTGCAGCCTGTGGATCCCGGCTGGGCTGAGCCTGCCCTGGTCCTGGGAAGCGGGCCTGGGAAGGGTGCCCTGAGAGTCAGGGTTCGAGGGCACCAGTCCTCGGGAGCAGGGAGGACCGGGCAGTGTGTAGGTGGGGCTTTGGGCTCAGCGATGGTGCCGTCACAGCCCTGCCCACCAATCAGGAGCTGGCGATGCAGAGTCCGTAAATTCCCGAACAGGAAGTGGCTATTGAGATTAAGTCCGTTTCACAGAGGAGAAAAGTTGAGACCCAGAGGTGGTCAGGGACCAGATTCCAGGCCGTTCTCTGCTTGAAGCTCGCCTGAGGTTCCATGGGGAAGGTGACATTTGGGGTCTGGAAGAACCAAAAGATGCCCCCTCCCTCCTTGGGAGGGCCTGGGGAAGGGCTCCATCCTGACAGTGGATATCATGATACAGCTCACGCCGGGGCTAGGAGTCATGCCACAGTGGCCTTGCACTGGCATTGAAGGCTCTGTGCACCACGTGTCCCCACACCTGCCATCCTTCAAGCTGGGGCCACACCCACCGAGCCGGGATCCCGGACGAGGAAGGGCTGTGGGAGAGCCAGGCCTCCCAGGTCACAGGCAGGGTTGAGGTTGGGATGCCAAGGGGATGACAATCCAAGTTGGCAAAGCCCTTGCCTGGCATAACCGGCCTCGCCAGGGCACCAGAGAGAAACAGCCGTCCCGGCTCCATGTCTCCAGAGAGCTGGATTGCAGCCTGACCTGGAGTGGGGAGAGCTGAGCTCTGGAGTGGGGGCTGGACTTGAGCAGGCCCCTCCCAGAGGTGGAGTGGGAGGAGCCCAGCTGGATGGCCCTGGCCTCCCCTTGTCCATTCCAGCGCCTTCTGACCAAGCCCCCTTTACCTGGCAGCTAGCCGCAGGAACCCTGCTGAGATCTGGAATCTAGCACCCCAGAATGGGGGTAAACTGAGGCAGGATCCCTTGAGCAGGCTTGAGGGAGGGAGACCTGTATATACTGTAAGAGGCTGGTGAGCTGGAGTGCACTGAGCTCAGGCCTGCTTGCCCTCAGGACATAAGACATCTTTATGCGATGTGTGCAACCCATGTGCATGCTGGGTAAAGAGAAGGTGAGGGGGCAGGGGGTATGAAGCCCCAAACAGAGCCCATATCCCTGCAGGAGTCCTGGTCCAAAAGGGTAGGTTCAGCTACTGCCATTCCTGGCAACGCCCCTGTCCCATCCATATTGCATTTATTGCCCTCCCAGCCCCTGCCAGGCGCTGAATTGGAGGCTAAGATACTGGGAAAATTCACCCAGGAAAGTTTCTCCTTCTAGAGGAGGGAGCATGGGGGAGTCAGGTGACAGATGTCCTCGTTTGGAAGAAAGCTGGGTGCAGGTGTCTGGGGTCCTTCTTGTGACTCTGGATGAACTCGAGAAGGGAAGAGGCAGCTGCACCCCTCTTCGAAGCTGTGGGTGTTGTGTGGGGAGCTTGAGATGATGCATAGTGGAATTCTCACTACAGAGTGGTGAAAGATCACAAACACACAATTGTGTATTGTTGTCTAGACTTAAGCACCATAATAGAGGCTGGGAATGTGGCTTAGTGGTAGAGTGCTTGCCACGCATGCTTGAAGTCCTAGGTTCCATTCCTCAGTGCCACATACACAGAAAAAGGCAGAAGTGGTGCTGTAGCTCAAATGGTAGAGTGTTAGCCTTGAGCAAAAGGAGCTCAGGGACAGGGCGCAGGCCCTGAGTTCAAGCCCCAGGTCAGGCAAAGAAAAACAAAACAAAACAAAACACAAAAACCCTGTAACAGAGAAAGGTGAAGGGTTGGTTGTATGTGGGGGTGCCTGCCTGTAATTCCAGTGCTCAGGATTATGAGTTCGAAGCCAGCCTGGGCTCCATAGAGAGACCCTATTTATTTCCCTTGTGGGTATCTATTAACTATTACATGGGGCTTAGAACGAGGGGTGGAGGCAATCTTCTTTCCGTATTTCTGTGGTCTCGTGTTCGTCTCACGTGGTCACTCATGGGAGGACGTGGGCAAGATGGCCCACCCAGTGTGTTGGTGAAATGCCTTTGCTCTCAGCTCTGGCTCGGCCTCCCCACCACCCTACCTCCCAGCTCAACTCCAGCTGCTTACTGGGGACAGGGTTGCTGTGTCTGGGGAGGGCAGCCTGAGGGCTCTGTGGCCCTCCCGTGCAGAGCTTTGGGGCATCGGGCAGGGGAACAGGGAGAGGATGAATGGGGGACCCACTAGTTGCATACTGCACCTCCTGAAGATAGGCTTAAGACCTCCTGGGAGGAAGCAGGAAGCGGACCCTATTTGCTCACTAGCCAGTGCTCGCTGGGCACCTCCTATATGCCAGGTGCCACACCGAGGGTCTAGTGGAGAATAAAATATGAGGACAGCACCTAGGCCTAATTAAGGGCCAGAGAAAAGCAAGAAGAGCTGGGGAGGACAGGTGGGGAACAAGGGCGGCCAGGGGCTGTCTTCAATGGAGTGGTGGCAGTGGGGTTCACAGAGAAACTTTTCAGCAGAGCCCTGAAACGTGAGTCTGTGGGTACCTGTGGAGGAAGCAACCATGCAAAGGCCCTAAGGCTGGCCAGCTATTATGGGGTGCCGGCAGCCCACCCCCCTCCCCTGGGGACATTCTCCTGAGCCCCTGGCTCTCTTCCTCTCTCTTCTCTGTAGTGATGTGCCTGAGGGCGCAGAGACTTTTGCTGTCTCTGGCAGTTCTGGGGTGGAGGTCCTCACAGTCCATGGCCCCTCACGAGTGACAAAGCCTGCCGGCAAGGCCCACTGGCCCCTGGACGGCGATACGGATGTGGTTGTCTCTGTGGACACAGCCAGCAAGGGTTTGGATGACTTTCAGGTGAGTGTCCCTTCCACAGACCCCCTTGTGACACCCCACAGACAGACCACCCAACACAACCAGACCCCACCATGAATCACCTAGCAACCCCATCTCCACAGCCCTACAGAGGTCACTTCCTAACCTTGCATGAGCCCGCCTTCACCCCGTGCTCACCCTGTACCCCGGGGGTCCCCTCAGAAGCCCCCGCCTTCTGGTACACACAGACCTCTACAGCAACACAATGGCCTATGTGTGCCCTGGCACCCACGCTCGACACGGCTTTCCACTCCTGTGCAAACCCCGAATGGTTGTCAGATCAGAGCTTAGTGAGGTTAAGTCGCTGTGAGGTGACAGTCACCTTTGCCTATCCACTTCCTCTGAGGGCTTGGCCACTCCTGCTGTCCCCCCACTTCCCTGGGCAGCCCTGAGGCCAGGCTGCACCTGGCTCCTGGCTAGAGTATCAGCGGTACCCGCACGGGGCACCTGGGGCCCAGGGCCTCCCTTGCCTCTGAGCAGCGGCTTCCTTCCGCAGGTGAAGGTGTCTTTCTTTGGGCCTCAGGAAAGCCATGCTCTGGGCCGCAGCGTGCTCTACCTCACTGGCGTGGGTGAGTGCCACCTCCTGTGCTGGCTGGGGTGGGGTGGCAGTGGGGAGGTCACGATGCGGCTCTGAGGAGGTCCTGTCCAGCCTCCACCACTGAGGATGCTGCGCCTTCCGAGTTCAAGGCCAAGGTCAAGGCCACCTGAGGTCCCTCAAGGCCGCAGAGCCACACTGCAAACCCCAGGGCCAGCTCCACAGGACACTGGAGGGCAGGGGATGGTGCCCAGGGCCGGTCCTCCGGGCTGGATGCTGGGTCTTCACAGAGTTTGGGGGCCTGGACAGTGAGGGCACAGAAATGGAAGCCCCTCTCCTCCATTTCCAGATGTTTCTCTTGATGTGGACACACGCCGCACAGGCAAGGCAAGGAGGAGCAGGGGTGACAAGGTGAGACCTGCTTGCCTTCCCATAGGCCCTTCTGACCCATCCAGCATGGCTCACTTGGCACCAGAGAACATTAACCTATGCCAGGTTATTGACATGCTGTATGATGAATGGAAAACTGCTTGCCCTTTCTGGTCTTTCTTATGCCAACTTGGAATTGAGATTCGCTCCTTTGCTTGCTCGTGTGTGTGTGTGTGTGTGTGTGTGTGTGTGTGTGTGTGTGTGTTGATGGGCATGGGAAGGAATGGGAGGGAGCTGCATGGCTGTGCAGGTGGCTTACTGCCCCAGAGGTGAGCAAAGCAGTCAGCACCTTGCAACCCTGTCCTGGTCCTGCTGAAGGGTGGCATCTGTCCAGAGGGTGGTAGCCTGCCACAGGGTGCCACACAGGCAGGCAAGGGCCCTGTGCCATCCTGCCTGTCCTTCTGTGAGCTTGGGCTTGAGCAAGACACCAGGCGTCTGTGCCACAGGCCCTAGAGAATGCCAGGGAGGGGGTTGTGCCCCCCCCCACGACCTCTGCAGCCTCCCGCCCTCCAGATGGGACAGCTCTACTGCAGCTGTTTCTGCTCCTCCCCTGCGTGCAGGCTGTTCACTGGACAAGTCCGAGTCCAGGCCTTCTTTAAATCTTGACATCTGTGGGCTAACGACAGCCCACCCGGGGCATATCCAGACCCCTTCCCAGAGACCCCGGGGTCCCCGCTCACCTCAAGCCTCTCTGACTTGGTACAGAAAGCCTGGTACTGGGGCCCTGAGGGCCATGGAGCCATTCTGCTGGTGAACTGCGACAAGGAAAGCCAGAGGTCCACCGAGCCTGACCTGAAGCACAGCCAGCTGACCTCGCTGGACGGTAAGTGCCAGGAAGTTGCTGGTGAGAATGGGTGGCAGAGGGCTTGAGGCTGACCTCAAGGGGACCACGTTCATCCAGGCACCAGGGGCTCGTGCTTGTAATCCCAGCTACCCAGGAGGCAGAGATCTGGGGATTGAGGTTCGAAGGCCAGCCTGGGTAGCTCTTATCTCTCATGAGCCACCAAAAAGCTGGGAGTGGAGCTGTGGCTCGGGCGGCAGAGCGCTAGCTTTGCATGGGGAAAGCCCCGGGCCCTGGGCTCAGGCTCTTAGTACTGGCACACACCAGCCTGGGGGCCCCTCCCCAGACCTGCAGGACATGTCGCCCATGATGCTGAGCTGCAGGGGGCCCGAGGACATCTTCCGAAGCCACACGCTGCTTCTCAAAGTGTCCCCGCCAGACTCCCAGAGGCTGCGAGTGTTCTGTGCACGAGGTGAATGGCCGGCTGACCCAGCCCAGCCCCTGCCTGCCCCACCCCTGCTTCTCTTCTCCTGGTCCCTTCCCCCCCATCTCCCCGGGCTCTCCTCCCCCTTCCAGCCCCAGCTCCAGCCCCCCTGCTCCTCCCTAGGTGGGACGTCCCTGGCCAACTACAAGCTTGTGCTGGGGCCCTCTCACCTCACCTACCAAGTGGACCGCCAGCCAGGCGAGCGGGAGATCCTGTTCCACGTGGAGGGGCTCAGCTTCCCCGACGCCCACTTCCCAGGGCTCGTCTCCGTCAGCGTCAGCCTGGTGGACGCAGGGGTGTGTGTGTGGTGTGGGTGGAGGCTGAGGGGCTGAGGACCAAGTGTGGAGGTTCCCGGTGGTAGGGAAGGGGCAGGCTGGGGGTGAGAGGCAAGGAAGCCTGTGTCCCCCTTCTCCTGCCCCCAGGCCCTGTCCCAGGTGGCGCTCTTCACAGACACCGTGGTTTTCCGTGTGGCTCCCTGGATCATGACGCCTAACACGCAGCCCCCCCTGGAGCTGTATGTGTGCAGGTAAGCCCCGAACCCCATCCCTGGACCTGGAGTTGCTGGCCAGGGTACTGGGCAGGGCGGTCACAGAGGGCAGGCAAGGTGGCTGTGGAGTTCCTGGCTTCATGACTGGGCAGCTTGGGTCTCCACCGAGGTCACAGCTCCTACTCCCACCCCTGCCCCTGCCCTGCCCACCGCAGAACCCTGATTGCTGAAGTTTGGCCTGGGCAGTGGGGCCAGGCCCTGCGCTGGCTGCAGGAGGCTATGAGAAACCAGGCCTCACTGCCACGCCAGTGACTCCTGTGCCCAGTGAGAACAGGGGGCCCAGAGTGGGCAGGGTCCAAGGCTCCCCCAGCACCTGGTGAGACCCTCAGTGGAGGACGGCCCTCTATCAGAGCCCTGTCCTCTCCCGGCTGCGTACCAGCCCACGCTGACTTCTGCTCAGGGTCCCTCGGGTGGGCAGGGCTGATGGTCCTCTTGCTTCTTGCTGCCATCTTTTTTTTTTTTTTTTTGCCAGTCCTGGGCTTGAACTCAGGGCCTGAGCTCTGTCCTTGGACCTTCTCAAGGCTAGAGCTCTACCACTTGAGCCACAGCACCACTTCCAGCTTTTTCTAAGTATGTGGTACCAAGGAATTGAACCCGGGTCTTCATGCATGCTAGGCAAGCACTCTACCACTAGGCCAAACTCCCAGCCCTCTCTACCATCTTAACTGGTGTCATCAGGCCTCCACGGTGGCCCTGGGCTGCCTGGCTGGGTTTGGTGCCTGCCCCTGGGCTGGGCTCCTGGGCTGGCCTCCAGCCCCCAGTGCAGGTCCCCTGCGGTGATTTGAGCCCACACAGCCTCCCTCACTGCCGCCCATGGCTCCCAGGATGGCGGGGGCCCCCGTGCAGGCTGAGGCCAGCCGCCATTTGAGATGACTTCTTTTGCAGTGTGATAGATCCCCATGGCTCAAATGAGAAGTTTCTAGACGACATGGCTTACCTGGCAGTGAAGGCCAACTGCAAGCTCATCGTCTGTCCCCGGGTGGAAAATCGCAATGACCGATGGATCCAGGTGGGTGGGGAAAAGGGAGAGCTGAGGTGGCAGTGAGGAGGGGGGAGGGCTGAGACCCCAGGACAGGGGTGGGGGAGCCCTCCTACAGCTGGGGCCCCCGGTGGTGTGACTCCCATCCTGTCCTTGTTCCACCCCTTGTCCCCCAGCTGGGGACACGTGTCACCACTGAGGCTCTGTCTTCTCTCCTGTCCAGGATGAGATGGAGTTTGGCTACATCGAAGCTCCCCACAAATCTTTCCCTGTGGTCTTCGACTCCCCTCGAAACAGAGGCCTGAGGGACTTCCCCTACAAGAAGATTCTGGTGTGTGCAAAGAATAGAGTGGGGAGCCCTCGGGTGGCCCCTCTTGTGGGAGTCCCTAGTCGGGCCTCACCTGCTCCTTCAGGACCCAGGAAACCAGACCAGACCGGGGAGGGGTAAAGCATAGGAGAGGTGTGACATACGAACCACATGCAAATCACATGCAGATACCATGCAAATAGGCAACCCCCTAGTCTGAGAGGAGCAAAAGAGCAAAGGTCCCCAGGTAAGGAGCTCTCAGCAGGGGAGCTAATGAAGGGGTCAGCCCTGGGGAGACCAAACCCAGTGCAGAGTCCTGAGCAGCCCCCTCCCCCCTCCCTCCATCCTTCCCTCCCTTCCGTGCTGCAATTAGGGCTTGAACTAAGGGCCTCATGCTCTTGTTTAGCCTTTCCATTAAATGCTGGCGCTCTACCGCTTGAGCCACACCTCCATTATAGGCTTTTTGCTGGTTCATTGGAGATAAGGATCTCTGGGCTTGCCAGCCGGGGCTGGTTTTGAACTGTGCTCCTCAGATCTCGGCCTCCCGAGTAGCTGGGATTACAGGTGTGCTCCACCCGTGTCAGCTTCATCTGTTCCATTTTCTTTGGGTCAGATTTCTTGGACATGGAAGCTAAGATTCTCCAACCTTTTGTTGTCCTCGTGTGTGTGTGTGCGCGTGGGGACGCCTGGCAGGTTTCATTGCTGCATTGTTTATGGCTTTGTCTGCCAGGGCTGTCCGTGTGCTTGCGTGTGCTCTTTTGACTTTGGTTTTGGTTTTTGAACTCAGTGCCCACCACAGGTGCACTCCCGCCTCCCGCCCCTGGCTGCCTTGGTGGTTTTCAAAGGAGAATCTCATGTGATGTCCAGGCGCCTGGACTGTGATCCTCTCTCTTGTGCTTCCTGGAGTTGCTGGGGATACCAGGCGTAACCACTGCACCTGGCATTGGCTGAGATGGAGCCGTTCGATCTTTCTTTTTTTTTTTTTTTTTTTTTTTTTGGCCCCTTTCTCTTTCTGGCCCCGCTCGCTCCAACCCTGCTCGCTCCGGCCCGGCTAGGCCCCCTTTCTAGCTCAGGCCCCGCTTGCTTCCGCCCGGCTCGCTCCAGCTCGCTCTGGCCCCGCTCGCTCCGGCCCGGCCAGCTCTCGCTTGCCCCTGGCTCTGCTTGCTCTTGGCACCGCTCGCTCCGGCCCTGGCTTGCTCTGGCCCCGCTCGCTCCGGCCCGGCCAGCTCTCGCTCGCTCCTGGCTCTGCTCGCTCCGGCCCCGCTCGCTCCTGCCTCGCTGGCTCTGGCTCGGCTCGCTCCCGCACGCTCCGGCCACCACTCGGTTGGGCTCTGTTCACTTCAGCTCAGCTCGCTTCTTTCGCTCTCTGTCACCGTCGCAGTCTCGTCTCTGCCACTTCCGGCTTGGTTGTGTATGTGGGATACCGAGGAATCGAACCCGGGTCTTTGTGCATGCTAGGCAAGCACTTTAACCACTAGGCCAAACTCCCGAGCCCCCGTTCGATCTTTCATTTTCTCTTTCTCTCGCTTTCTTTCTTTCTTTCTCCCTCTCTCTCTGTCTCTCTCTCACTCTTTTTCTCTCTCCCCCTCCCTCCATCCCCCTTCCTTCTTTCCTTTCTTTTTTGCTCTTCTTTTCTTTCTTTTGCTTTCTTTCTTTTTCTCACTCTCTTTTTTCTCTCTCCCCTTCTCTTCCTTCCTTCCTTTCTTTCTTTCTTCCTTCCTTTCTTCCTTCCTTTCTTTCTTTCTTTCTTTCTTTCTTTTTTTCTTTCTTTCCCTTCCTTCTTTTCTCTCTCTCTTCCCCGTCCTTCCTCTCGTCCCCTTCCTTCTTTCTTTTTCTCACCCTCCTTCCCTTCTCTCTCTTTTTCTTGCTTTCTCTCTTTCACCCTCTTCCTTCCTTTCTCTTTCTCTTTCTTTTTCTTTCTTCTTTCCTCTCTTCCCTTCCTTCTTTTCTCTTTCTTTATTCCTTCCTTCCTCTCTCTCTTTCTTTCTTTCTTTTTTCCTCTCTCCCCCTCCTTCCTTTCTCTTTCTTCCTCCCTTCCTCTCTCTCTTCCTTTCTTTCTTCCTTCCTTTTTTTCTCTTCCTTCCTTCCTTCCTTCCTTCCTTCCTTCCTTCCTTCCTCCCTCCCTCCCTCCCTTCCAACCTCCCTCTCTTCCTTCCTTCCTTCCTTCTTTCCTTCCTTCCTTCCTTCCTTCCTTCCTTCCTTCCTTCCTTCCCTCCCCCCTCTCTCTTCTGCCAGGGCTGGCCTGTTAGTCAGATGTCCCCACCTCTGCCTTTCAAGTCACTGAGATTATAGGCTCAAGCCTTACTTAGACCGTGGGGTTATTTTTGTTTGTTTGTGTTTGGTTTTGTTTTTCTTCTGATCCTGGGCACTGTCCCTGAGCCAATTTGTGCTTAAGGCTAGCACCGCTGAGCCACAGCGCCACTTCCTGGCTTTTTCTGTGGATGTGTTACTGAGGAACGGAACCCAGGGCTCATACAGGCCAGGCCAGCTCTCCACCACCAGGCCACATTCCCAGCCCAAGACTGCAGCTTCTTCAGACAGGAGCCGCCCAGCTTCCACACGCTCGCTCGGGCCTTCCTGGCTCTCTCTGGGTGGCTGACTCACCCTTCATTGCCCAGCGTCAGCAGCAAGGCTTGCCCTAGTGACCATGGGACCTTTCCTGCCGGGGAGGGGGGAACAGGAGCCCCCCTGCCGCTTTCCCTCCTGACGGGCCCTCCTGCTGGGGCCGGGTCTTGCTACTCCTTCCCCAGGGTCCTGACTTCGGCTACGTGACCCGGGATGTGCAGTTCACTGGCTCCTCTAGCCTGGATTCCTTTGGCAACCTGGACGTCAGCCCGCCGGTCACCGTGGGCGGCAAGGAGTACCCCCTGGGCCGGGTGCTCATCGGAGGCAGCTTCCCCAAGTGAGCGGCCGTCGGGGGTGGCAGGGCTCGGATGATGGTGGGATCCGCCGTTCCCCAAATGGGAGGCGCCCCCCCAAGCTGTATAACCTGGGTAAAGAGGTGGCTTCGAAGGCTTCATGTAGTTCAGCCCTCCCCACCCGTGGAGTGGGTTGGAGCTCACTGGACCAAACGTATTGATGACCTACTGTGTGCGAGTGCTGCACAGCGCTTTACCCAGGATACCTGACCAAGGTCAGGGCAGCCCCGCGGGGTTGAGCTCCACCTGTGCCCATTTTCCAGATGGCTCAGCAAAGTAGAATTCCTGGCCTTTGATTATACAGTCATTCTCTAGTTCAGTGACTGTGCTGTGGGGGCCTCCTAAGGGATAGGCTTGGGAACCTGTGGGGGGGGGGATAAAAGAGTGAGGGAGACCGGTGGGCAGAGCTGCTCTGCTTTTCATCCCTTCCCGAGGGGAGGAAGGAACCAGAGTAGTTAAAGATGGAGCCACTTAGGACCATGTTCCTGGGAAAGGAAACAACACATGCAAAGACCCTGAGGCAGAAACATGCAAGAGACCTTAGAAAAGCTGGGAGGCCACTGGGGCTGCAGCTGTGTGTGGGAGTAGCTCTGGGGGTGGGGGGGGAGGAGGAACCGCAGAGCTCAGTAGAGCCCCCTCTTCAGATGGTAATGAAAGCCATAGAGCTCAAGAGATTAAAAGAAGTACTTAGTGTCAAGCACTCTGGGCGTAGAGTAGGTATCTAAGAAATGCACCTCCCTTTTCTCTGCTGTCTCTGTGCGGCACACTTAGAAGGATCTTTGGTCAGTTCTGCCCCCTGGTGGTGGCTTGGGTAAAGACTAAAGACTGGGGGAAGGTGGAGGGGGGCTGGCCCTTCCCTGCCCTCTGTGGTGGTGGGAGAGGAGGAGGGGAGGGACGGCTTTGGTTGAAGACAGGGCCACAGGATGGAGGCAGGTCTGGGACAGGAGGGAGGGGTGTTATGGAACCAAAGCAGCCCCTGGACCACATCCTCAAAGACTGCAGATATCCCCCCCCAACAGCCCCGCCTACATCCTGCAGAAACTACCCCAGGTAAGCAGACCCCACGCCACAGAAACACGGGGCTCAGCAGGGGCTGATCAGGACTGGTCGTAGTTGGAGTGAAAGCTGTGTGCCCCTTAAGCAAGAAGGCAACGCCTCTGAGCCTGGGCTGCAAGATGGGGGCATCCCTTTCCCTTGGGGCAGAAGATGGGGGCTATGTGGGGCCTGGCCTGCCCCTGGGATACCCCACCCACCACCCAGCTCAGAAGCAACTGCAGTGCTCACTGGCCACCTCTGGGCCTGCATGGTTCTAGGGTTTCAGCCCCCTCTGGTTTGGGGTGTCCTCCTGGCCCCTGCCCCAGCGTGGGGGTGGCTGGATTGTCATCCTGTCCTAGCTCAGCCACGTCAGCACTCCCAGCCTCAGTTTCCCTCTGCTGGCCCCCTTGGATGGCCGTTGCAAGGGTCCCCTGAGGAGCTGTGTGTGGGGACGCCGGGCGACAGCTGTGTGTCTCCTCCTGGCCAGGTCCAGCGGGCGGCGGATGGCCAGGGTGGTGCGTGACTTCCTGCAGGCCCAGCGGGTGCAGGCGCCCGTGGAGCTGTACTCCGACTGGCTGTCTGTGGGCCACGTGGACGAGTTCCTCAGCTTCGTGCCCACCTCCGACCGGAAGGTGCCCCTCCTGCCTTACCACCCGACTGCCCCGACCCAGCCACCTCTGCCCCTGGCCAGCCTCGGGGACACCAGGGCAAGGCCACCGGGACAGATCAACTTGGCCAGCTCGTCATCACTGGGGCCAGAGTCTGGGGTCTGGCGGGGTCATTGGGGTGGGCTCAGGGAGGATGGGGGGCTGGGCAGGAAACGTCTGTGAGATTCTTATGGCCATTTAACCACCAAAACTGAATGAAAAACGAATGAATCAAAAGCTGGGAATAAAGCTGTGGTTCAAATGCCAGCCTTGAGTGAAAACGCTCAGGGACAGTGCCCAGGCCCTGAGTTCAAGCCTCAGGACTAGTACAGATGTGTGTGCACACTGTCTCCCCACACCCCCCACCTACACACATGCATGCACGCACGCACGCGAGCACACACAAGTTTACTCAGAGCCTGGCTTCAGAAGCTCACCCCTGTAATCCTAGATAGTCAGGAGGCTGAGATCTGAGGATTACAGTTGAAAGCCAGTCCAGGCGAGAAAGTTTATTATATTATCTCCAATTAACCAACAAAAAGCTGGAAGTGAATCTGTGGCTCAGGTGGTAGAACACCAGCCTTGAGTGAAAAAGCTAAGGGACAGTGCCCAGGCCTTGAGTTCAAGCTCCATTAACTGACACGCCACACACACACACACACACACACACACACACACACACACACACACACTCACTCTCTCTCTCTCTAAATAAAATATTGAGCATTTACTCAGACCAACCCCAGCAGCTAAAAGCCAAGAATGATACTTGTCATAAATTGTCACCTACTAAGTAGAAAACACTGCATTCACTTTAATTCATGTAATTCACAAGCCTATTATTATTATTATTATTACTATTATTATTATTATTATTATTTTATCATTCCCATCCTACAAGTAAGGAATGGGCTCCGAGGAGTTGTTAACCCATCTGCGCACACAGCTACAGATACAGGGAGGGCTGCTGTAGATAAGGGCTTCCAGGAAGGGAGAACAGCAGAGGCAAAGCCCTGGCAGTAGGATCACGGAGGGGTTGTAGATGGGGAGTGGAGGGGGAAGAAGGGAGCCCCCGGTGCCATCTGCCACCTGAACTTGGGTCTGCCTGGGTGTGGGGTCTCCTGTGCACTGAGCCAGTTTCTTCCCTCTGTGTCAGGGTTTCCGGCTTCTCCTGGCCAGTCCCAGCGCCTGCCTCAGACTGTTCCAAGAGAAGAAGGAAGAGGGCCATGGGGAGGCAGCTCAGTTTGAAGGTGAGTGGCCCAGGCCCCAGCCCCCTGGCAGGGATCTTGTGCTTTTCAGTGCCAGTCTTGGGCACGTTCACCAAGGAGCTCTGCAGAGCTGGCGGGGTGGAGGTGGGGAGTGGAGCCAAGCCTGCATGCACACTCACCAGCGCTCACACTGGGAATGAGGGAGCTGGGTTCAATCCCAGCCTCACCACTGGCTGAACCACTGTACTATGAACCTCTCTGAGCTGCTTCCTCTTCTCTTAATTAGTGGTGGTAATTAAGCCCTTCTAGGATTTTTAAAGATCAATAACAAACGAAGGATGGTTCCCAGAGATGGTAGGCGTTGAATTAACAGGCTGATGGCCGCCATTAATAAATAGGCCAAGTCCCAGAGTCCCTTCCCCAGGGGTTGCTGATCCATTCCCAGGTCTTACTTGCAGCCAGTAACTGCCACCCCAGGGGCTCGCAACCTGTGATGGGAGGAAATCCTGGCGTGGATCCAGCTGTTCCCAGCTTGCTTTCGCCCAGGACTTCTGGACTCACGGCCGGTTCTCTCTTGCAGGGTTAAAACACAAGGCAAAGAGAACCATCAACGAGCTACTGGCAGACAGACACCTGAGGAAGGACAGTCTCCACGTACAGGTGAGGGGCAGCTTCCACCTGAGGTGGGACCCCTGTCCCCACCAATAATCCGTAGCCTTCTGGGTGAAGCTGTGTCTGGCACAGGGTTGGTTCCATCAGCTGGACTGGGGCATTCAGTACACAACAAGGACTGCTGGAACCAGAAACTGCCCGGCTCCAAACCCTAGCCCCACTGACCACTTCCTAGTTCTGTGTCATTGCTCAGGCTGCCTGTGCCTCAGTTTCCCCAGCCTTGGCTCCTATGGCACAAGCTGATGAGGGGCTCACCCAAGTTGACAGGGAGCAGGCCAGGCACAGTAGGTGTTTACATATTAGAGCCTTCTGTGTCCCTTTCCCCTACTCTCTGCTGCTTCTCCCCAGAAATGCATCGACTGGAACCGCGAGGTGCTGAAGCGGGAGCTGGGCCTGGTGGAGAGTGACATCGTGGACATCCCGCAGCTCTTCTTCCTGAATGGCCTTTATGCAGAAGCCTTCTTCCCTGACATGGTGAGGCAGAGCCTGGGGTCCTGCTGGGATCTGAGCTGACCCAGGAAGCTGTCCCAGGACGGGTCGGGGTGCTGCCTTTAACCTGCCTTGCACACAGAGAGCACGCCCAGGGTTCAGTGGGGGGACTGAGGGAGCCAAGGGCGGGGGAGACTGTGCCGATCGACTCCCCTGCTCTGCCACTCGCTCACTGAGCCACCCATTCACCTTCTGAGGGCCTCAGTTTCCCCTTCTGACAAAGGAGGTCCGTTGCGTATCTCCTCAGGGCCCTTCTCATCTTGATGACCTGGGATCCTTCAGGGCTCTGAGCTGGAAGGTTCTCCCAGATGGGCATCTGATGGGGGTGGGGGGCTTCTAGCAGGCGGGGGCAGGACCCCGGCCCATGGAGGGATGGCCAAAGACATGGGTGATTGCTGAGCTAGAGGCACTGGTCCCGGATCTCAACACCATCATTGCCGCCCTTGGCTGCTGGAATGCATGCTAGCCACATGTCGAGAAGAATCTAACCCCCTGCCTCCATCATGAGAACATTCTAAGAATTCTCAAAGGGAGGGGTGGGT
Organism: Megascapheus bottae; assembly: GCF_031878675.1. Lineage (NCBI taxonomy): Eukaryota > Metazoa > Chordata > Mammalia > Rodentia > Geomyidae > Megascapheus > Megascapheus bottae. The sequence continues at coordinate 74,318,646 of NC_143514.1, read as the reverse complement.
TTCCCCATGGCTTGTCACAACGAGAGGGTCACTAAACTGGAATCCAGGCCTGGCTAGATAGGGCCTCTAAACACACTCCAGCACCCACGGCAACCGCCAGCCCAACCTGCAGACCCTGGGCTTTCTGTGGTGGGGACACTTGGCACATCCCGCACCCACCTAGTGCCTTCCGTCATTCACACTATGAGCTTTGTGTTGGCAAATGTCCTGGGTAGCCCCAAAAGGGCAGACTGGAGGGGAGGGTCCAGGGTCTAGGTCAGCTTTTCTCTTCCCTGAGATAAGCTAGGGCCACCCTCCAGGGGCCTGAGGCTCCCACAATCACGAAGGGTACCCTGTACCCCCTTACCATCCACCTGGGGCTGAGATTTCCTCTAGGAAACCTCCATCTCCCCACATTGGGGCCTCCAGCCAGGACCACCACCAAGGGAAGCAGAGGTGTACTCCTAGCCCCTGGCCCTCACTCCTCAGCCTGGCAGGTGACCCCCTACTCTGGAGGAACATGGGGAAAGAGTATGGATTTGGGCCTGAGTCAGGTCCGAGTTCAAGTTCCAGCTACCCAGTGGCTGGCTGCATGGCTGAGATGTTGCCCGTGAGGTTTAGTAATGAGGTTAGCGCCTGGCACATAAAAGCTGCTCCTTCAATGGTGATGGTGAGAAGGCCCACCACGGGCAGGGGACTAAGCTGTGAGCCATGCAGAACCCCCCACGTGGAATGGAGACGTGGGGACATTTGTGCAGCAGACTTCCTGGCCAACGATGTCCCAATCCGTGGTCACAAACCTATGGCCACAGCAGTTCTCTGCTGAGATGGCTGAGGGAGGATGTGGAGGCGCCCACACTGCTGTGATTGACAGCTCTGGCTGGCGCTGACCCGCCCTCCCCACCTCAGGGCTTCCGTTTCTTCTCTGCTGGCTCCTGAGCGAATCCTCCTCCTGTTGCCCAGGGTGATGATGGCGCGCGAGGACAGTGATGGCTTTGCCTGGTCAGAGCTGGAGTGAGATCTTACCAGTGGGGCCTGGCAGCCAGCCCAGCCCCCCTCTTGTCTTTTGCAGGTGAACATGGTGGTCCTTGGCAAGTACCTGGGCATCCCCAAGCCCTACGGACCCCTCATCCACGGCCGCTGCTGCCTGGAGGAGCAGGTGCGCGCGCTGCTGGAGCCCCTGGGCCTGCACTGCGTCTTCATCGACGACTTCCTGTCTTACCACAAGCTGCTGGGCGAGATCCACTGTGGCACCAACGTGCGCAGAAGGCCCTTTGAGTTCAAATGGTGGCACATGGTGCCCTGAACGCCCCCTGCCAGCCTGCCACGGGGGAGCCCCAGAGCCTGCTGGCTGGCCAGCTGGCCACCGTGCACTCCTGACTCCGGGCAAGGGGACATCTCCCTTCCTCATCTCCTAAGTGACCCGCCCACAGAAGCAAGGATGGACTCCATGCTCTCCTCCCCTCCGCTCCCAGCTCCCCAAGATCCAAGATCAAGAGCCTGGACATGTGCACACATGGGTGTGGGGGGCCTCAGCAGAAAGACCCCCTGCTTTGAGTTGCTCCCCCTCAATTCTGACACCTCCCCGGGTGTATGGAAATGCATCTGCTCCAGGAATAGGAGGCAGAGGACCTGTGCTGTGGGGTGACACTCCCTCTCCCCATTCCAGGTGGCCTTGGGCTCTTGTGAGACAAAATGGGAGATTCCAGGTGTCCTCTTTCTAAAGGGAAGCCCGGGCTGTGACCTTCTCCCCCACACCCCAGTGCTCTTCAGGTGGGCAAACAAAGGTACTCAACACTGAGGACTTGTTTTGCAAAGGAAAAGAAACAGCCTAGTAGGAAATCCCTTTAATCTCTACTCCATCTTCAAAAGTGCTCGTTACCCATCTGGAGAGCCTCTAATTACCAGCTGGCTGCTTCTGGCTAGAAAACAGTGAGAGGCCCAGAGGCCCAGGAAGCTGCCCAGAGGACAGGGCAGGAGGGATGGCCAGAGAAGAGGCTGAGGACAGGTGACTCCCTGACTGTGGATTTTGGACTCGGAAGGCAGGGAGCTTTCTAGATGTGGCTGGGTGGGAGCCCAGATGTTAGCCACAGAGGGTGGAAGACAATTAGGTTATCTCTGAAGGTGGGGTGTAATTTCCTCTAATGCTCTTTAATTATTCCCCTTTCCCCTGCAGGCAGAGGGAGGGGGAGACAGCCTGGGCCTGCTGTCCCCAAGCAGCAGGATTCTGTAGCTTGGGTTTGCCGTGAGTAGCCACTGTCCACAGCAGGCCCACGTTCCCTCCCAGGGACGGGCAGAGGGCAGGCAGCAAGGCTGGCTGGGCTGCAGAGCAGACTTGGGGTGGGGGTAGCCTGCCCTTCCCCTGTCTGCAGGCCCATGGACGGTGTGACACGTCAGTGAGGCCCCAGACTGAAAAATCTGTTTGTCACCCTAGTCAACAGGGGCTTCTGTGTACCCACAAATGTCCAGTCTTCTGGAAGGTTCTGTGAGCTCCCCTTTGCCAGCTCCTCCTCTAACCAGATAAGCCCAAAGCAGGAGCTGCTGAGCCCTGAAGGAGAAAGAAGCTCATGGGAGGAGGTGGGGGGAGGACCATGGTTGGGGGAGTGAACCTCAGAGCTGTTTAAATGGGGGGTTCTGAGGTGGCTGCCAGTGCCATGGGGAGGGGAGTCCCCCTGGCTGGGGGATTGGGGAGGGCCTGGGTGACCAGTCAGCTCCTTTATGATCAATAAAAGCCATCATCATGCATTTCTTCAAGTGTCTCCTTGGCCTCTGCTGGCTAGGCTGGGGGAGGGGGAGGGGAAGGGAGGGAGGGAAAGTCAGGGGCAGGGAAGGGGGAGGGGAACTGAGGGATAGGAGGAGGGGAGGGGAAGGAGGGGAAGGAGGAAGGGGGAGGAGAAAGTGAGAGACATCGTCCAGTGCTCACCCCTGTACTTGCTGGGGTGCACCAGGCAGTGGGGCTGATTCAGGTGAAAGGATGTCGCATGCCACGCCCCAGGCCCGGGCCTCCTGCTGAGATGGGTATCGGGAGGGAGAGGTCCCTGCTTCCTCTCTCCTCCCAAGTATCTCCTCCATCTGTCAGAGGTGCTGAGAAGGGATGGATTGGGCCTAGAGGCGGCTGTGGGGGGCAATCTCACTCAACCTTGGTTCCTGAACTGTCACCCCACATCTCTGGCACTTGCTGCTGCAGCCTCAGGTGTCCTCCTGCCCCTCCACTTTTGTGTGGACTAGGAGGCAAAACGTAGCAACCTAGGGGCTGGGAGGTGGCTTAGTGGTAGAGTGCTTGCCTAGCATGCATGAAGCCCTGGGTTCCGTTCCTCAGTACCACACACACAGAAAAAGCCAGAAGTGGCCCTGTGGCTAGTGGTAGAGTGCTAGCCTTGAGCAAAAGAAGCTCAGGGACAGTGCCCAGGTCCTGAGTTCAAGCCCCAGGACTGGCAACAAAAAAGTTGCAACCCATTTGTCATTGACACTTTAGTCTGAATGAACTCTGTCTGTATGTGTGTGTGCGTGGTCGCAACTCATTCGATTTGCTCACTCTACTGGTGTTCTACCCCTTGAACCATGCCTCCAGCCTGACTTTTTTTGCTGGTTACTTTGGAGAGGGAGTCTAGGGAACTTTCCTGCCCAGGCTGGCCTTGAACTGCCCTCCTCTAGATCGATCTCAACCTCCAGAGTAGCCAGGATTATAGGTATAAGCCACTGGCACCCAGTTCCCTTTCTGACAGTTAGTGTCGGCTAGGGAGCAATGTGGACGTGGGCTATTCCCAGAGGGAGGGACAGGGCAGCAGTGAGCCACTGTCCTGGAGGGGCCATTTCCCAGGGCTGTTCAGAGGCAGGCGAGGGCTTCTGCCTGTGCTCTGCGCTTCCCCGGGGCTGTCGGCCACGGAAGCCATGTTACACAGGAAACATGGAGTCACTGGCCCAGGTGTTTCCCAGACACTGGGTTTACCATTAGCTGGGGCCTTGGGCAGCACCAGCGTGTCAGCTGAGGTCCTGTCCCCACCTTGCCTGGCGGTCAGTGGCATGGAGAGAGGAGGAGACTTGGATTCAGCATCTTTTGAGCCCTGCTGGGCAGGGCACTTCCTCCCATTATCTCTGTTGGGACTGGTGACTAGTCACATTTTCTATGGATGAGGAAACTGAGGCTGGGAGAGAGGAGCCCACACCCAGGACTGCTTCACTGATGTGCGTGGGGGGGGGGGAGTGTGGAGTGGAACTCACATGTGCCCTTCTGTTTTATTTTATTTTATTTTGCCATTACTAGGTCATGAACTCAGGGCCCAAGCACTGTCCTTGGGCTTTCTCAAGGCCAGGGCTCTACCACGTGAGCCACAGCACCACTTCTGGCCTTTTCTATGTATGTGGTACCAAGGAATCGAACCCCAGTCTTCGTGCATCCTGGGCAAGCACTCTACCACTAGGCCAAACTCCCGGCCCCTCACATGTGTCTTTCAGAGAGTTTTTTCTCTTGTGGTTCCAGGTGGGGCCTGGCCTCAGTTTCCCCACTGGGAAAGCAGAACATCTTATGCTGACCTTCTAAGCTCCCAGGGTCTACATCTCCTCTGGGTGCCACGTCCGAGGTGAGTGGAGCTCCACACTGAAGTTCCACCAGCCTCTGCCATGCCTGATTGCTCAGCCAGGACCGAGAGGTAGGGCGATGCCCACTTCCCCTTACCACCCATCCAGCTGTAAGGAAAAGGCTGGCATTGCTCCAGGCCTGTCAGAAGGTTTTAGAGCTGGCACCAGTGGCTCACACCTGCAGTCCTAGCCTCACAGGAGGCTGAGATCTGAGGATCTATGTTTGAAACCAGCCTGGGAAGAAAAGTCTGGGAGACTCTTATTTCTAATTAACCAACAAAAAGCCTGAAGTGGGGGTCTGGCACAAGCGGTAAAGCATCAGCCTTGAGCAAAAATGTTAAGCAGGAGTGCAAATCTCCCAGGTGCAGGTGGCTCACGCCTGTAATCCTAGTTACTCAGGAGGCCGAGGTCTGAGAAGGCCAGTGTGGGCTTTCCATAAGACTCATCTCCTTTTAACCACCAGAAAACTGGAAGTAGCACTGTGGCTCAAAGTGGTAGGGCACTAGCCTTGTGCAAAAAGAGCTCAGGGACAGACCCAGCCCCTGAGTTCAAGCTCCACGACTGACAAAAAAAAAAATCCCTGAGTATTGGTGCAAGCATGTGCGCACACATGCACACACACACACACACACACACACACACACACACACACGGAAGGGGGGTCCAGATCAATGCCTCACACATTGCTCCCCTATTCTCAACAGCCCTTCCTGCCTTGGCCAAGTACCTGTGGGGACTTGTTCCCCTTAGATCTGGAAATTAACTCCTCGCAAGCCCCAGGTGAGAGCAGCAGGTTCATATGCAAATACTGGGGCCTTTCCAGCCAATCCCAAAGAGACGATTGGCTCTTGGCCATCTGGGAAGGGGCTGAGCTTCCAGTACTAAAGCCAATGAGCAAGTACCCAGGGCAGGAGGGGTGGGGCCAGGGACTTTTAAACTACTTCCCAGGGGGCCTGCGGGCAGTGCTGGGTTTGGAGGCCAAGCCCAGTCCCGGGCCAGCATGTCTCTGCAAAGGATGGTGAGAGTATCCCTGGAGCACCCTACCAGCGCTGTGTGTGTGGCTGGCGTGGAGACCATCGTGGATATTTATGGGTAAGAGCCAGAGGCCCTGGAGTTTTGTGGCCCTCCTTCCTGGGAGCTGCACAGGGCACCTAGCCTGGCTGCCCCCTTCCACTGACTTGGCCGTAAAACAGTTGCTGGTCGGGGAAATGTGGGCCCTTGCCTTTATTAGCCGAACTGGAATGGGTCTTGGGACGGAAGGGCTGGAGGGGTACACAAGAGACTCACAGGCCTGGGATGGTGCTAAGGGTTTGGAGGCTGCAGAGCCCATAGGGTCCTGTGCAGCTTGTTTAGGGATCCTGCAGGCAAGACTGGGGTGGGCAGGGGTCTGTGATACCGCAGGAACAGGATGAGGTGCCCATCCATACGAGGTGCCACCCATATCCATTGCCCCTTAGCTTACACGCTTGAAAACAAGCGTGTAAGTCATTTTTAGAAAGATCCTGTGTGCTTGCCTAGCACTTCCAGGTTGATGGGTTGGTGGATGGGGAAGGCAAGAGTCACTCTAAAATGTAAAACTCTATAACTCTGCACTGACTGAAACCCTCTGGCTGGGGCCAGCTGTGGTCATCTCAGTCTGATAGATGGGCAAGTTGAGACACAAAGACGGTGAGCCATGCCTTTGAGTCACTCAGTGACCAGTGGCGGAGCCCAGGTCCAAGCCCACCTACTGGCTTGCTCAGACTTCTGCTTCCAGCCAAATGCCAGCTATGGTCTTAGATCTGATCCCTTTGCTGTCCCTCCCTCCCTCCTTTCCTCCCTCCCTCCCTCTTTCCCTCCTTCATTTGTGCCCAGGCCTTTATGAGGTGGGGAATTCTCCCCACTCCCTCTGCCTGAAGGCCAAGAAGGATTTGGCTAGGGGTTCAGGAGCCAGGCCTGAGGAGTCAGGTCCAGGGCTTCGCTTTGGAGAGGGAGGGGCAGGAGGGGCAGAGCTCTGTTACTGGAGTCACCCCTCAGCTCCAGCCGTCTCTTGGGCAGCTCCTTGACCTTAACTTCCTAGAGACCAGTACCACCCCCACCATGCTGTGGCCACCAAAAAGGCTTTTCCAGATATGTCCAGCTATGGCCCAGCAGGTAAAACTACCTACTCCTTGAAAACAAATGTCCTAGACTAAGAGTTTAAAGATGGAAGTGAACTTAACAGGAAGCTGAGATGGTCCCCAGATGAGAGGAGGTGAGTGGCTCATGATGAGAGGAAACCAAATCTAGAATGGGTGGAACCCAGCTTGGAGCTAGGTGCTGAAGCCTGGTTGAGGGCAGGTGGGCCAGGACAAGAGGGAAGGGGATGGGCGTGGGAGAAGAGGAGGAGGAGGATGAGGAGGAGGAGGAGGAGGAAGAGGAGGAAGAGGAGGAGGAAGAGGCTGGCGCCACCACCTGCTCCAGACCTGTGAGAGTGACTCATCCTCCCCCCAACTTGTGCCCATTGGGCAGATAAGTCTCCAGTTTGACCCGTCCAGGAAGCTGGGCTTGCTCCTCCCCCACAGAGCTGCCTTCTGTCTTGGAGGAAGATGGAAGGTGGCTTTGGGCAACAGGAGGCCAGGCAGTCGGTGGTGGGTTTGGCTGTGGGTAGATGCTCTGTGGGGTGAATCATGGGGGAGGCTGGGAGTAGGGCAGCCATGGAGCTCCAGCATCTTCCAGTGGAGGATCCTCAGACCCCAGTGGGCAGCCTCCATGTCTTTGGGTGGTGGAGACCCTCGCCCATTCATGGTTGTAGTCATGGCTTGTTTTGGGGGGTACTTGTGCATGCTGGAGCAGGGGACACACGGGAGAGGCTCTGTCCCTCCTGGGGTGGCAGGGACACTGGTCCTGGAAGGCTAGGGATGCTGTGTGTGATTGGCAGTCCTGGGTGTGGCAGTGGGAGTGGAGGTTCCATGAGGCTGTGACTTTTCAGCTGTCACCAAGGTCAGTGAGAACTCACACTTTCCCTAGCCAGAGTTCCCAGGGAGCTAGTGCTGCATGCTGTCACCCCCTCCATTTCACAGGTGAGGAAACTGAGCACAGAGAGGCTGAGTCACTTGCCCACTCAGCGTATTGAACACTCCACTGTGAATAGACTCCAGGATGGCCAAACCCTCCCGACTCTGGCTAGCTCCCAGGGAAAGGCAGTGAGGAAGGCCCTGCACGAGGAGGCTGGTGTGGCCTGCTCAGGAGGACAGGGAGGGTCTGAGGCAGCGTGGAATAGGATGTGGACAAATGGTCCATCACGACTGAGGCCCAGAGGGGCAGGATCTTACCTGGAAAGGGGTCCCAGGGACCCCAGGGAAACTTGGGGCTGGCAGGCTTGGTCTACAGCCCCAGAGCCAGCCCACTGCACATGTGAACCCCAGAACTATCAGAGTCATCTGCTGAGCTGCAGAGAAAGCGGAGCCCAGATGTCTCTAAGAAGGGACAGCCTCGACCTTGAGGGTGACCTTGAAAGAACTCACCTTGGAATGACCTCAGGGAGCAAGCCCTGGAAAGGCAGAGGGCAAGGAGTCTACCATTAAGACCTGCTGGGAAGATCGGGGTGTGTGTGTGTGTATGTATTTGGTGGTACTGGGGTTTGGGCTCGTGGGTTTACTAGGCAGGTGCCCTACTATTTAAGTCATATCCCCAGACCTTTTATTTTTAGTTTAGTTTTTTTGAGATTAAACCTAGGCTAGAACATAGTCTTCCCACCTCCACCACCCTCACAGCTGGGACTACAGCATGTGCCACCAGGTTTGGTTCCATTGGCTATGTCGTGGTACGAGGACGGATGCCACTTGCCTCTTTTCCTTCCATTAGCAGGTTTCTTTTAAGGAAACACCTGGACTGAGCTGGTGGCCTCCTCTTCTCTCCAGTGGAGGTTTTCTACCTCTGGCTTCACACTTTGACTCACCCAGGATCTTAAATAAGTATTCAAATGTGGCCGGCTGGGAGTGTAACCCTGAGGAACAGCCTTTTCCTGGCAGGCACGAGGCTCTGGGTTTAATGCCTCAAAAGGAAAAGAAATACTTTTCCAGTCTCCCTGGAAAGTGTGGTTCCCTGGGTGCTGGCAGGCCACGTCTATAGTCTAACTCCTCAGGGAGCTGAGATCTGAGGATTAAGGTTGGCAGCCAGCCCGGCAGGAAAGCCCATGGATGAGACTCTTACTGACAACCTCTAAGAAGCTGGAAGTGGAGCTGTGGCTCAAGTGGTAGAGGCCCAGCCTCCAGTGAGAAAGCTAAGGAGACAGAGCCCAGGCTCCAAGGACCAGTGCAAGTGTATGTGCACATACACACAGTGTGGCTTGGCTTGTGTTAGCTATCATGGGGGTCTCGGGGTCTCAGGTTCCTGAGACTCCTGTGTGGCCATGGCTGGGAACCACTGGTCCCTTCTAGGAAGGTGGAAAAACTCAGATACTCAAAGGCCTCTTCCCGGAGCCAGGAGCCCTGGGTTTGGCTCCTGTCTCTGTGGCTGAGTTGTCTGAGCAGCTCTCTGCTCCTGTCTGAACCTCCCTCCCATTGAGTTTTCCTATTGGTTTGGGGGTGGGGGGTGGGGCCAGGCTTTCTGAGCAGCCCACCTTTTGTGGTGTGGCCTTCAGAAGGGGTTTATTGGCAGCAGTGCTGATCTGGCCTGAGGTTGGCCATCTTTGGGGTGTCCCCCGATCTCTGGGGGGAACCTTTCAGGTGTTTTCACCAAAGGGTCTATAGTCATGGAAATGTGTGCCTCAGTTTCCATGGCCACTCCTAGGCTGGCTGGGGAGCTCTGGTCAGCCTGTGTGTGGTTAGTCCTGGCTATTCCAGGAGCACTGTCTAGATGAGAGCCACCCACATGCCATGGTGGTGGGGGACCTGGCCACACTGGCAGATCCAGGTGGCCTGGCCTGAGGAGGAGGGGTGCCAGGGGAGGTTCTGGGTGTTTCCCTTGTCTCCCAGAAAGTGGGAAGTCTGGATCATGCTGTACCTGATGCAGGATTTGGTCATCACAACACAGGGCTTCTGTGTCGGGCCCTGAGCAGTAGACTAAGAGACCCACAACTCTTCTAGGCCTCAGTTTCCTAGCCATGAAATGAGGCCATGCCTTTCTCTCATTCCAAGGGCATTATGCATACTTGCCTCTTCCATCTCCTCCTTATCTTCCCCCCCTACCCCACCAAGTAGGCATGATTCTGAGGCTGCTGTCAGGGTCTAGAGCCAGAGGGTGGGATGTGAACCCAGAATGCCTGGATGAGGGACACACAGCCTTGTCTACCCTGTCATGGTTCCATTATTCAGCCTCTTTTGCTGGAATCTTGATCTGGCTTTGGGGAGCAGTCCTTTCCTCAGAGCCCTCTCCTCCAGGAAGCCTCCCATCCTCGCATGCAGCTGTCTCCTGACCTGTGCTCCATAATGGACTTTAATAGTCCTTTTCTCACCCCTGCTCAGTGAGACTGCCCGTGGGTTTAGCTGTCATTATCCTGCGATACAGGGAAGGAGACTGGGCCAAGAGGCCAGGTGACTTAGTCAGTGTCACCTGCTGAGGCGTGACCCACCCACCTCCAGATTCTGTCTCTGAGGCCTCCCTCCCCAGCTCAATGGCTGCTAATCCACCCACGTTGTAGCCATGGCCTGTCCTGGCCTAGGCTTCTTCTGGCCTCCCCCCCAGCATCAATCTGAGGAGAGGGGTCTCTGCACCTCAAACCTGGGGCATGGGGCCTAGAAACAAAGGGGCTACCACACCAGAAAGGCTATCTGGGATACCCTCTCATGGACGCAGGGACAGGGACAGTGTGGGGATGGGGTTGGGGGGTCCATCAAAAGTTTACTAGCTTCCTGCTTGACTAGGCCCACCCCAGGGGAGTGGAGGGGAGGCCTCTGTCCTCCGTGTCTGTCTCGGTCTCCTTCTCTATCTCTTTGGGCCTCTCCATCTGTTTTAGGGAAGTCACAGTACCACTGCTTCAGCTTGACTTCTGCAGACACAATTCAGGAGTGCTTTTCATGGACATATGGCCCGGATATCACACGAGTGTACATTTATACGAAAACAGTTGCATGTCATTTGTTTTCTGTATCTGGTCGACTGTCCTGGGTGGGGGCTCCTGGCTGCCCCAGGAGCCCTCCTCCCTCCCCACTCTCCCTGCTCTTCCCAGGTCGGTCCCTGAGGGCACAGAGATGTTCGAGGTGTACGGGACCCCAGGTGTAGACATTTACATCTCCCCCAGCATGGAGAGAAGGCGGGAGCGCGCCCACAGCCGGCGGTGGCATTTCAACCGGGGGCTGGAGATCATTGTCATTATGAACTCCCCGAGCAATGACCTCAATGACAGTCATGTGAGTGGCCCAGACCTCTGCTGTGGGGGGGGGGGATGTCAGGACTCCCTCCTCCATTCTGACTTCCTGCAGGTGGGTCTCAGCAGCTGAGCTGCTGGCAGATCCCAAGTTCTGCAAGTCAGGATCCAAGTCCACATGATGTGTCCTTGGGGTTTCTGGTCTGGCCTGCCCATCGGTGCAGAGGTGGGGAGGGTGGACACCTTTCATCCAGGTACAGGGGTGAAGCCAGCCCTCCTCCCTTCTTCTCTGGTGTGAAGGGAGGAACGGGCTCCATTCAGCTGCATGGAGCCTCAGTTTCCCCATCTGAGGATGGGTTGGTTAGGCAATCTTTAAGAGTGGACACAGGAGGGGCAGCCCTGTCCCTTCTAGAGATGTTTCTCTAAGAGGCTTTCCTCTCCCCTCCACTTCCTCCCGACCGCATTTGTGTGGTATGGGTGGGGGCAGGGAACTCAGCATCTGTCTCCAGCCACTTTATTGCCACAGTCCTTCTTGCCCTTATCTGAGGTGGGGACCTACATGGCCCCTGTTTTGCAGATGAGGAAACTGAGGTAGCTCAGCGAGGTGAAGTGTCTTGGCCCAGATTCATAGGGAGACCCTAGAGGTGAAACTTGCCTCCTGCCCAGGCCTGCTGAGTCCCACAGGGAGCACTGATTTGCTAATTCTCTCTCCCTCCTCCCCCTTCTTCATCCCCCTCCCACCCCCAAATCTGGCAAAACTTGGGTTTAAAAAATGACATTTTTTTTCCAGTCCTGGGGCTTGAACTCAGGGCCTGAGCATTGTCCTTGAACTTTCTCAAGGCTAACGCTCTACCACTTGAGCCACAGCACCACTGCTAGCTTTTTCTATGTATGTAGTACTGAGGAATTGAACCCAGGGCTTCGTGTATGCTAAGCAGGCATTCTACCACTAGGCCATACGCCCAGCAGTACTTGGTCTTGCCAGGCAGCTGCTCTACCACTTAAGCCATGTCCCGAGCCTTTGTTATTTGCTTTACTAATTTTTCAGCTAGAGTCCCTATGGGCCAACCAAGATGTGGGAGGAGTGATGACTTACAGAAGGCAGGGGAGGGGGCTGCACCCCCCCCGTGGGGTGTCTCCATGCCATTTTTGGGCAAAACACTGAGCTCCAAATGACCTGTTTCTGCAGGTACAGATTTCCTACCACACCAGCCACGAGCCAACACCCCTGGCCTATGCTGTGCTGTACCTTACCTGTGTTGGTAAGCAGAGCTGGGGGGAGGAGGAAATATCTAAGAAAGACCCTAAATGAGGTCTTTTTTAAAGTATCAAGTGTGTGTGTGTGTGTGTGTTGGTCCTGGGGCTTGAACTTAGGACCTGGGGGCTATCCTGAAGCTTTTCTTGCTCAAGGCTGGCTTTCTACACCTTGAGCCACTGCTCTACTTCCAGATTTTTGGCCATTATTTGGAGAGAAAAGTCTCACAGACTTTCCTTCTTGGGCGGGCTTTGAACTGGAATCCTCCTGAATAGCTGGACTGCCAGCGCCAGGCTCATTCTCTGTTCTTGAAGAAGCAAAGATGTTTTGTAGGTACAGGAAGGTTCATTCTGACCCCCGAATGCTCCATTTATGTTTTATCAGCTCCCCGTGTCCAGAAAACATGGTGAAGCAAGGGTGTGGGAGGTAGGGAGTCTAAGTAGGTGCCAGGCCAAGGTTCAGGCTGGCCATGCAGTCAGTAGGCCAGAGAGGCCAATTTCTGTCCAGGCCCCCCTGACCCCCTGCCCTAAAAAAATGTACCAAGTGACCTGAGCCCAACACAGGACGAGCCTCAGGCAGCAGGGGCTCCAGAGAAGCAGAAGAGGGAGCTGCCACTGAAGGCTTCCTGGAGGAGAACAACCTTTGGCTGCAGCCAAAGAGGCTCCCAAGACCTTTCTCTCCCAGCCTAGAGATGGGTCCCCCTACTTCTGGGTGTGTCTGCTGGGAGGGGAAATAGCTCCATCTCCCCCACTGCCTCCTTGTCCCCCTGCAGACATCACCTTGGACTGCGATATCAACTCCGAGGGCAGGCAGGACCAGAATTTCATGGACAAGGTAGGCCTGTTTCCTGTCACCCTGGTCGAGGGGTGAGGGAGTGTGGGGTGACCCTGCTATAAGCCAGGTGCAGGGGGAGGGGCCTTTGTGGCCCCTCTGAGCTGAGGAACCCCGGGCAGGAATCTTTAGCACCAAAATGATCAGTTGTTCTTAGCCCTTGAGAGGCTTTGATTTTTCAGAGGAAAAGTTTCAGATCCAAACCAAGAGCTGGCAAATTTGAATAAATACATGAAAGCCAGATTGTCATGATTTCTGTCACTGGGAACCATGCTGTGTGGATTTTCCCATGGGGCTGTAGAAGCAGCCACAATTAATACCTAAACTGATCATGTGGCTGTGGTTCTAATAAAGCTTTATTTATAAAAACAGGCCATGGGTTGCAGTTGACCCATGATTACTAATGAGCTGGTATCTAGATGCAGCTGGAAAGAAATGTTACCAAGTGTGAAGTTCTCAGAGATCTTTGAAGTCAACTGTGGGGGCAACCAAGAGCCCTGGGGGCTAAAGGAGAAGGACATGGGGCCTGGAAGGGGTACAGAAGGAGGGCGTGGCAAGAGAGATATGGAGGGAGGAGGGAGCAGCATGAGATCTGTGGTCTTAGAGAAAGAAGACTGGGCTGTCTCAGAGTGCTCTGTGGTCAGGACTTAAAGGCTGGCCGAGGCAGTGGGGAGGATGGTGGGGTGTGGCTGGAGCCATCACAAGCTGTGTCTGCTCTGCCTTCTCTCGGGGCAGCGGCAGTGGGTCTGGGGACCCGAGGGCCATGGTGCTGTTCTGCTGGTGAACTGTGATCGGGACAACACGGATGATAATGGTCCGGATAACTGGGACCAGCACGTGAACTGCCTGCAAGGTGAGGGCCTTGTCTGGGATTCCAGGAATAAAGCCTAGAGTTGCAGCCCCCCAACATGCCACGATAACCCACCGGGGGCTGGCAGCGGACCCTCCTCAAGGCCCTGGGGCCTGTGGGTGTCACGTAGGGACAGAAACTCCAGGCATAAGCTGCCCACTTTTGTCTTCCTCCAGAGGAACACAGAGACTAAGCTTGCTTGGTCACCTGCTGTGTGTCGGCGTCATCCTCCCCAGTTCTTCCCCCATTTAAGTGATTTAAAGGTGGCATGGCCAGCTGGGTGCCAGTGGCCTGTCATCCTGGCTACTGAGGACACTGAGATCTGAGGATTACATTTTGAAGCCAGCCTAGGCAAGAAAGTCTGGGAGACTCATCTCCAATTAGCCACCCAAACAGCCACGAGTGGGGCAGAGGCTCAAAGGCCAGAGCACGAGCCTTGAGGAGGGGGAGAAAAGCCCCTCAAGGACAGCACTTAGGCCCTGAGTTCAAGCCACAGGACTGGCACCACACAAACCAACAAAAAAATTAGGCAAGTGTGCTGAGGGTCAGAAGTCAGGGAACTCCCCAAAGTAGTGAGAGTCAGTCTGTGGCTGCCCTTCCAAGCCCAGGTTGGACCCTCTGCCCCCTGCACCTCTGGCCTGTGTGCAGGCCCAGCACCCCAGGTGCTTCTCAACCGCTGCCCCTCTGCCTGCCTCACAGACCTGGACGACATGTCCATCATGGTTCTGCGCACCCAGGGCCCCGCCGCCCTCTTTGAGGACCACAGACTCGTGCTCCACACCTCGAGCTTTGACGCTGAGCGGGCCCGGGTCTTCCATGTGTGCGGTGAGCCAGGGGGACCTTGTCTGTCTCCTAGGGGGGTCTTTGGTCTAGGAGATGCCCCAGGGAGATGGGGGTCACAGTGGGGGACTCTGTGTGTGTGTGTGTGTGTGTGTGTGCGCGCGCGCGCATGCACGCACACACATGCCAGGTCTGGGACTTGAACTCAGGACTTCAAGCTCTTGCTTAGCTTCTTTACTCAAGACTGGTATTATACCACTTGAGCCACACTTCTAGCTTTTTGACGGTTCATTGGAGATAAGAGTCTTGGGGATTTTCCTGTCTGGCCTAGGTTCAAATTGCAATCCTTAGATCTCAGTTTCCAAAGAATCCAAAGTAGCTAGGATTACAGTCTTGAGCTATCAGTGCCTGGCTACAAATGGAGTCCTTGGTCTTTGTTGTTGTTGTTGTTGTTTGTTTTTGCTGGCCTTGGGGCTTGTACTCAGGGCTTGGGCGCTGTCCCTGAGCTTCTTTTTGCTCAAGGCTAGCACTCTACCACTTGAGCCACAGCACCATGTCTGGCATTTTCTAAATCGTTTAGTCGAGTTAAGACTTTCATGGACTTCTCTGCCAGGGGCTGGCTTCAAACTGTAATCCTCAGATCTCAGCTTTCTGGTCAGCTAGGATTACAGGCGTGAGCCACCAGCGCCTGGTTTATGGAGACTTTTAATGGAAATCTGCGTGCGTATTTCTAATAGGAGACAGACTAGAATTAAAGTAGCTGGATTGGGATCATTTCAAGGTTGATTCTTAGCCAGGGAGCCTTTTCCTAACCAGGGAGCTCAGGGTCCTGAGATACCTCCTCTTCTTTGCCAAAGCCCAGAGGAAGACATGGAGTCTGAAGTTAGGTGAGGGTGGGGTGGGGGGGAGGAGTTCAGTTCTCCCATTGCTCATACTCCCCAGAGGTCAGGGGTCAGGCTTCCCAAGAATCACAGCCACCTCTTCTCCCTCCCCCCTTGCCTCCCCTCCCCTCCCAGGTCCCCAGGACTCCTGTGAGGCCTACAGGTGTGTGCTGGGGCGGGACAAGGTGTCCTACGAGGTCCCACGCCTCCACGGGGAGGAGGAACGCTTCTTTGTGGAGGGCCTCTCCTTCCCTGACGCTGGCTTCCCGGGCCTTGTCTCCTTCCATGTCACTCTGCTGGACGACTCCAATGAGGTAGGGGGTGGCGGGGCGGAGAGGTGAGAAGGGCATCGCTGGTGTGAGGGGCCCCTGGCTTCCTGGTGTCTCTCTGCTGGGTGAGATTGAACTCAGGGCTTTGAACTCGCTAGGCAGGTGCTTCACCACTTGAGGCATGCCTCCAGCTCTTTTTGCTGGCCTTAGACTATGATCCTCCATCTACTGCCCACATATCTGAGATTACAGGTGTGAACCACCACACCCACCCTCAAATGTCTTTTTTGTTTGTTTTTTTAGCGTGAGTAATGGGGCTTGAACTCTGGTTCTCATACTCTTGTGCTTACTTTTTTGTGCTCAAGGCTGGCACTCTACCATGTGAGCCACAGCTTCACCTTATGGATCTGGGGTGCTTAGCTGGAGTAAGAGTCTCACAGACTTTCTCCAGAACTGGCTTGGAACCTCAGCCCCTTGAGTAGCTAGGATTACAGGTGTCCATCCACCGGTGCCCGGCTCCAATGGCTTTCCTAGGAACTGCAGAGTAGAAGGAGGACTTGCCTGGCCCCTGGGCTCCAGGTGAGGCCCCCCCACCCCGCCCTCCCCTACAGTACTTCTCTGAGTCGCCCATCTTCACGGACACGGTCGTGTTCCGAGTGGCGCCCTGGATCATGACACCCAGCACCCAGCCGCCCCTGGAGGTGTATGTGTGCAGGTAAGTCTGGGGCAGTGGAGACCTCCCGCTGGAGACTGGTTGCTAGCTCTGAGCCACCGTCCTCGCCTCGTCCACAGTGTGAGGAACAACAAGGGCTTTGTGGAAGCTGTGGCAGAGCTGGCCAGGATGGCTGGCTGCAAGCTGACCGTCTGCCCGCAGGCTGAAAACCGCAATGACCGCTGGATCCAGGTAACCATGAAGAGGGGCCCAGAATGCCCACCTCCCTCACGGGGGAGAAATGCCAGGTGCTTTCATGAGATTGTCCTATCAAATCGGAGACCAACAGCCCTTGCTCTAGAACTTTCTGGAAGCCAGGAAGTTTTCTGCTGCTGGGTTTGACACCCTTCCCCTATCCAGCCAGGGCTAGCACTGGGCTAGATGGTGGGGGTGTGGGACTTGTGTGCCCTGCCCTAGGCAGCTGAGCCAGAGACAACTCATCCATCCTCCACCAGCTAGAGACACCTTTGGTTGTCACCCTGGGAGGGGCGGTGCCACCTCCTGTGCCCATGACCAGTCCACAGAGAAGCTTCTGGTCCATGGTGTGGCACTGAGCTGCCTGGATGAGTGAATGACACTTACTAGACCCCTTACTCAAGGATGTAGCTGGTTGCTAAGAGAGGCAGCTCCAGGGGGCGGGGCCTGGGGGAGCCTCTGGGATTGGGGCCAATGGGGTGACACCTTCAGTGGGAGGGGCCTTGAGGAGGAGGAGCTCCATGGTAGGGGCCAATGGAGTGGGACATCCAGGAGGGAGAGTCCTCCAGAGGTGAGTCCCAAGGCCAGAGCCTGGAGGGGCAGGGCCAGCAGGGTGTGCAGTCATCAGAGCTGGACCAGATCCTGCACACACGTGGATAATGGCTTTCTGCCAGGCCATATGTAGCATCATTTCATCTTGACAGCCCCCTGTAATTACTCCCATCTTTAAGAAGCTCACGGGGGAGCAAACACCCAGGTTGCAGAGCCGGTAAGGGCAGTGCTGGGATGCCAGCTGTCCACTACCAGGAGGTTCAAGATGGGGGGTCCTAGAGGAGGACCAGAATGTGCAAAGACCCACAGGTGGGAGGTGGCGTAGGTGGGGGGTGGGGGCTCTCTTCGGTTAGGACAGTGGCTTTGGGAAGGACAGGTGGTGGGAGACCTTGAATGCCAAGCTAATTAACTTCTGGATGCTTAGAGATTAATCTGGTGAGTCTGGGGCAGGCAAGATAACGGGGGTGATCCAGCCTAGGTTTGAGTCCTGGCTGCACTGCAGACTGGCTGTGTGCCCTTAGAGAAATCACTACACCTCTCTGTTCCTCAGAGAGGAGCAGAGCCTCTGGACAAACGTGTTGTGAGGATTAATGACAGAGCCAAGGGCAGGGCCAGACAGGCTAGTATGTGCCTCACTGTCCATGCAGTTCAGAGAGGCCTGGCTAGCCTGGGCTTTGTTTAGCAGAGGGTTGGAGACTGCTCTGGGCCTCACACGTCTGAGGTGTATCTGCTCCTACTTAGTTCTCTCAGCCTGGCCAGCTACGAGCGACCCACGAGGGCAAAACAGGCCTGAGAGAGCAAGTTGGCAGGAAAGGTCTTTCCCAAGGCTCCAGGTGTCTACCGCTGGCATCTCTCTTGTTGGCAGGATGAGATGGAGCTGGGCTACATTCAGGCACCGCATAAGACTTTGCCAGTGGTGTTTGACTCCCCCAGGAACGGGGAGCTGCAGAATTTCCCTTACAAAAGAATTCTGGTAAGTGGGGCTGGGGGTGGGGAGGTGGTACCTCCGCCACACACCTGGGAGGCACAAGGATGGGCACTGGGAAATTTGAGCCTGGCCAGATTTGGCACAGCAGAGACACATTCATGTCTGATTTCAGGGGATCAGACTTGTGTTAAAAGTCTGCGTAATTTGTCTGCAGCTCAAGTTCTTGGGGCATGCTGCACTTTGTTTTGTTAAATCTGGAAGCCCCTGAGGGGTGCCTGTGATGGCACAGTGATAATGACACAGTGACACAGGTTCTGCCGTGAGAGCTGTGTGACATCGTGTGAGCAAACCCCATCCCCTCCCAGCCTCAGTTTCCTCATTGATGAGGACTGTATTTTAACCCTGGCTTTGAACATGTTTGTGAAACTCTGGTGGGCCAGAGCTCCGGTGAGATAGTAAAAAGAAAACAAAGGAGACACAGGAGTCCAGAGGACAGAAGGAAGACTTCCTTGGTGCCCCAGGGAATAAGACACCCCTCAAGATCCCCACTGCACCCCCCATCAAAACCCATCTCGGACTCAATTCTTTTTCCCCAAAGAACAAGAGGCTACTTAGACCATACTTTGTAGGAGCTCAGAGTCCAGCAGGTTAATTCTAACCCCTTCTAGGCATTCCTTCCGATCCCTGCCTGACTCAGTTTCCCCCACCAGGGTTTGGATTTTGGCTATGTGACTCGGGAGCCACGAGACAGATCTGTGAGTGGCCTTGACTCTTTTGGGAACCTGGAGGTCAGCCCGCCAGTGGTGGCCAACGGGAAGGAGTACCCTCTAGGGAGGATTCTCATCGGGGGCAACCTGCCGGGGTGAGTGGTGCCAGCTGGGGTCCTCAGGGCCAGGGGCCAATCTGACCTTCCCTGGAGGGGCCAGGCTCTTTGCTTACCCCAGAGTGTGAGATTGCCAAGTAAGTAGGGACCCACGAGATTAGGCAGTCTGACCTCTCATTTTACAAGTGGGCACAGAAAAGGCAAAGGGAGTCACACATAAGGCAAATTTATGACAAGACTCAGGTCTTCTGGTTCTGAAATTAACAGATGACGCCAGTACCACAACGCTTCCACCGATAGTCATAGGAGAAAATGTTTCCATTCCCACAGTCCCAGGAGAGAAATGCATTTCAGTCAAATCTTATTCATACTAAGTGGTGAATGACTCATGTCAGATCTTTCCCTGAGAAATGAAGAGACGTGAAAAGTGAGATGATAGTAACAGACGGATGGATGGACAGACGAACGGAGACAAACAGATGTGTTACTCTTGTGTGACACAGAACTACTGTGGAGAAGGAGAGGAATTATATCATAATGGTTATTTTTTGTAGAAGAGAATAAGACACTGGGCCAGTCAGGTTCAAATTCAGCAACGTTTGTAGGCAGATTTTGGATCAAGTAATAGATGAGTCCAGACACAAGCTGTAGAGGGGGCTGAGTGCCCTCAAATACATGACACCCTGGAGAGGGCACTGAGGCAGGCCTTATCTTGGATACATTTTCAAAAGGCCCATATATATGGGCTGGGAGTTTGGCCTAGTGGTAGAGTGCTTGCACAGCATGCACAAAGACCCGGGTTCGATTCCTCGGCACCACATTCATAAAAAAAAAGCTGGAAGTGATGCTGTGGCTCAAGGATAGAGCTCTAGCCTTGAGAAAAGTCCAAGGACAGTGCTCAGGCCCTGAGTTCAAGCCCCACAACTGGCAAAAAATATATATATATATATATATATGACAGGTTTATAAACAAAATGTGGGGGAGTGGTGGCTCCTTGTGGGATTTGAACTCAGAGCTCTGTACTTGCTAACTTGAGCCATGCTCCTAGCCCTTTTGGCTTTAGCTAGTTTTTTCAGGTCATTGTTTTTCCCCTTGTGCACTCTTGGCCAGTGATCCTCCTATTTTGACCTCCATTGTATCTAGATCACAGGCATGTGTCCCCATACTCAGTGTGTTCTTTTGAAATGGAGTCTCGCCAACACTTTGGCTGTGGCTGACTCTGGAATGGGGTCCTGTCTCTTGAGCAGCCAGGCTCGCAGATGCAGGCCGCAGTGACTGGAAGCAACACATTTGTAGTCAGAGACTGCAGACGGCTCCAGTGCTTGCCATTCTGGCTCTGCATGGAGCCTTCTTTTTTAGCTAAGTGGCTTTTCCTAACCCCACGGGCCTCAGGTCGAGAGGCCGCAGGGTCACCCAGGTGGTGAGGAACTTCCTCCACGCCCAGAAGGTGCAGCCCCTAGTGGAGCTCTTTGTGGACTGGCTGTCCGTGGGCCACGTGGATGAGTTTCTGAGCTTCGTCCCTGCTCCAGATGGCAAGGTAAGCCCTAGGTGGCGTGCCTCTCCTGATACCAGGGGCAGGAGCTCTGGGGGAGGACTCAGCCAAGTCTGTTTTCTGCACGCAGGGCTTCCGGTTGCTCCTGGCCAGCCCTGGTGCCTGCTTCCGGCTCTTCCAAGAAAAACAGAAGTGGGGCCATGGCCGGGCTCTTCTGTTCCAGGGGATCATTGGTGGGTGTCGGTCCTGGGACCCTCAACGCAGCTCCCTTGAGTTACAGCGATGGACAGAGGGGGTGTGGGGAGAATTGGGCGATAGCTGGTTTGTGGCCTGTGTATAGGCACCAGGCCTCTGCTTAGAAGGACCCAGTGGCTGGGTTGAATGTTCTTGGCTGGACATCTGAGTACGTGTGTTTTGCAAGTGATACTGGATTGGAGTCTGCGGAGAGTGCAGAGCCTCTGCCTCCTCTCCTCCTGGCCTCTGGCATGTGTGGGGGGTGAGTTCAAAGGTCCCATCAGGACACCCTGGCCGGGAGGTTTCAGTGCTCAGTAGTTTGCCCGGTAGCTGATGCCTGTGGGAAGGTTTGGAGCCTGGCTAGGCCAGCTGCCCCAAGCCTGCACAGCACGTGGTCTCCTGCAGGGGGCAACAATGGGCAGGCAGCCAGAATGGACTGTGGAAGGAAAGACCCAGCTTTGTGTCTGAGTACCTTTGGTGATGGGGTGGGGGGAGGGGGATGTGAAGGTTGTTGTTATACTGGAGTTTGAACTGTCAGTACCTAGCACTTCTTGGCTTTCTTGCTCACAGCTAGTGCTCTGCCACTTAAGCCGTACCTCCAAACCTGTTCTTTGCTAGTTAATTGGAGATAAGAGTCTCATATACTTCTATATCCATCTGGCTTTGAACCATGATCCTTCAACTCTTGAGTAGCTGGGTGCTTCGTTTTGGTTTGATTTTTTTTCACCAGTCCTGGGACTTGAACTCAGGGCCTGGGCACTGTCCTTGGACACTTTTTGCTCAAGGCTAGCACTCTGCCACTTGAGCCACAGCACCACTTCCAGCTTTTTCTGTATATGTGGCACCAAAGATTTGAACCCAAGGCTTCGTGAATGCTAGGCAAGTACTCTACCACTAGGCTATGTTCCTGGTCCTTTGATTTGATTTCTGGTATGGTCCTGGGGCTTGAACTCAGGGCCTGGGTGCTGTCCTTGAGCTAGGCTCGCCCTCTACCACTTGAGCCACAGTTTCATTTCTGGCTTTTTGGTGGTTAATTGGAGATAAGAGTCTCAGGACTTTCCTGCCCTGACTGCAATTCTCAGATCTCAGCCTTCTGAACAGGCAGGAACACGTATGGGCCCCATGCCTGGCCCTCCTTCCCCCACCCCTCCGGTTTTTGAACAAGGACACACAGCAAGATACCAAGGCACAGGCTGGCTGAGCCTCAGTCAGCAGTGAAGAGCTTTCTGGAGTAGCTCTCAAATCTGCCCAATTTCCTGGCAAAAGGCCAAGGGGGTGGCACAGGGAGGAAGCCAGTGTCCTGGACATAACCATCTCAGGGAGAAAACCCTAGAATTGTCCCCATACCATCCCACATCCCTACCTTTCCCCGGCACTGTCCTTGCATGACAGACCCCAACAAAGTTGGGGTCTCAGACCCAGCCTTAGAAATCCTCAATCCCTCCAGGTCCCTGGCGCTCACGCCTGGTCCCCTAAATGCTTGAGAGTCCGAGATCAGAAGGGTCACAGTTCCAGGCCAGCCTGGGCAGAAGAGTCCTCCCCACTCCATGCCAACAGGCAAAGCTGAACATGGCGGTGTGTGCCCATCATCCCAGGTGTGATGGAAAGAAAAGAGAGATGGAGGAAGAGAGAAAGAAAGAGGAAGATTACAGTCCAGGCATACAATGGGCAAGAAGAAGTGTTGTTCAGCTACAGGGTGCCTGCCTAGCAACTACAAGGTCCTGAGTTCAAACCCTCGTACTGCCGAAGGCATCCTCAAATCCACATTTACGTGCTGGTGGGGTGTGTGGGGAGTGCATTTGGCTTTTCCCAGGAAACCAGGTTTCTAGGGAGCAAGGCTGGGTCATCCTGAGCCAGTCCCCCTGGCCACGAGGTGGACGTGGCTAGCTGGTCACATCAACGAATCTGGCTTAGTCTTTGCGGCTCACAGTCACTATCCACGGACCCCAGGAGAGCCTGGGAGGGCGACTCTGTCCATCCCCTTTCTACCAGGGCTGAGAGGCCCCCAGAGGACAGACGCTGCCCCAGCGCTCTCAGCAGGAATACAGTGGAGCTGGGCCTGCAAGGGAACCACAGAGTTCCATTGGGGGGTGGGGATAGAAGGGGGTGGGGTCCCTCCTTTCCCGGCACTGCTCCCAAGCCCTAGGCTCACAGAGCACCAGCCCCCCTCCCCGTCCTAGCTGTGTGACTGGGGCCAGCCAGATGCTTGCTCTGAGCTCGGCTTTTCCTCATCTGGCGATGCCGACTTGCTGGGGAAGTCTAAGTGAGCTGCAGAACGTCAAGTTTCCGGCCTAGGGGGATGGATCATGACATGGGCTGGTATGGACATAGCACAGGAAACCAGGGACCCCGCCTCCCCTTCCATGGCCAGCCCATCTCCAAGGCCACCCCTGGGGCAGGTCAGGTGTGCTCACCCCCTAGAGGGCAAGTCAGAGCCTGCTGGCTCTGGGCAGTTCCAGGACTGGCTGGGTCACTGTTCCCTCCCCCACCCCGCAGCAGCTGACCTAGCTCCTCCATTAGCCAGAGGCTGAGGACTCATCCCAGGGGTGCTTGTGAATGTCCAATTAAAGCATTACCATGTCCAGTGAACCCAAATAAAAATCTAAAGGTCATTGCTCAGCTGCCATGGGACCCTCCCTCCCCTGTCCCCTCTCCTCCCCTCCCTCAGGCAGCCAACTCTGCCAGAGGCTCTGCCTGTCCAGGCCGGCAGAGAGCAGCTGACTCAGCCGGGACCAGCAGCTGTGAACTTGGGCTCTGCCTGGCGGCTTCCCAGAGCAGAGAGTCCTCCTGGGGCCCTGGTCCTTGCCCCGCCATGTCTGTCTGTCTTCTTGACAGGAGAAAGGCAGGTCCAGACCATCTCCATCAACCAGATCCTTTCTAATGAGAACCTCATCAGCTTTAACAAGTTTGTACAGGTACTGTGGCCGGGGAGCTGTGAGTGGAGGGTGGACAGGAGCGGGGACTGGAAAGGGTGGCCCAGTTGAAGCTTACAGATAGGTGTGATGGACCCAGACCCAGGGGCCTCCAAGGGCCTTCTTTGTCCTGCACCACCCACTGTGACCACCAGAGGGAGATCTGGCCTCAAGTGTAGTTTCAGAGCTGCCCAGGAAGCTGAGGTCAGGAGCACTGTGACTTGAAGCCGGCCTGGGAAGAAACATTGGCCAGACCCCATCTCCCATTAACTAGCAAAATGCTAGACTAGAAGTAAGACTCAGATAGTAGAGTGCCTGCTGGGCAAACTCAAGGCCTTTTGTTTCAAAATTAATGAATTAATTTCTTTTGTGGGTCATGGGGCTTGAACTCTGGGCCATGGGCGCTGTCCCTGAGCTCTTCAGCTCAAGGCACCACCCTACCCCTAGAGCCAAGTCCCACTTCACATTTCCTAGTGGTTAATCGGAGATAAGAATCTCAGGTTCTTTAGTGCCCTGGCTGGCTTTGAACCTCGATCCTCAGATCTCAGCCTCCTGAGTAGCTAGGATTACAGGTGTGAGCCACGGCACCTGGCTAATTTACTATTATTTTTTGACCCAGTCACATGTATGCACTTGTTAGATACCTAATCAGGATGCAAAGTTGCAGTATAAAGTTCTAAACCATGAGAAGGGGAGAAGATCCCGAGAAGTGAGGGATGTAGAGAAGAGGGTCAAGGATGGAACATTCTGGAACAATCTCTGTGGTAGCCCATCTTCTGGGGCAGGATGTAGGTGGGTGGGGGTATTTTGACTTAGGGCTCCAGAGGTTAGTGTGTGTGGATTGTGGAGAGCGGCATCTTGCCCCTCCTGGGCCACACTTGAGCCTCCCTCCCAGTCCCCCTCCCCCTCACACACTGGCCCAGTGGCCCCAACACGCCCCTCGCCCTCCAGAGCTGCATCGACTGGAACCGTGAGGTGCTGAAGCGGGAGCTAGGCCTGACAGACCGCGACATCATCGACATCCCGCAGCTCTTCAAGATGGAGAAGAGGAAGGCTGTGGCTTTCTTTCCGGACCTGGTGAGCCTCCAGTTACCGGGGAGGGGAAGCTGTTGGGGGGGGGCAGGAGAGGCCAGGCCAGCACAGTGGCTTCCAGTCCTTAAGGGCAAGGGGACGTCGCAGTGGGGACATGCCCCACTGACCCAGCCTGTGTGATAGTTAAAGGAGCTGGGCACTGGTGGATCCTACCTGTTGTCCCAGATATGCAGCAGATTGAGGTCTGAGGATCACGCCTCAAAGCCAGCTGGGCAAGAAAGTCTATGAGACTCTTATTTCCAATTTACCACCACCACCACCAAAAAAAAAAAAAGCTGGACATGGATGTGTGGCTCAAGTGATGGAGCATAAGCATTGTGTGAAAAGCTCAAGGACTGTGTGCTCAAGGTCCTGAGTTCAAACCCAGTACTGGCAGAAAGCTGGCAGAGAGAGAGAGAGAGAGACAGAGAGGGAGACAGAGACAGAGACAGACAAACAGAAAGAGACAGGGAGAAAGAGAGAGAAGCACTGCCAGCCCCAGAGACAGAAATAGAGATCCAGGAAGATTGCATGGGAGAAGTGGCTTTTGATGGAGCCTCGGGTACTCACACCTGTATATTGCTTTCCTCTGACTTTTTGCCCTCTCTATCAAGGCCTCTTGTTATCCTCTTTCTTCCTGCATGCTCGGGGGCCTTGTGATCATGCACTTGCTCCCAGAACAGTTCACCTTTCCCTCTCCCGCTCCTTCTCCTTTTTCCTTTACTTCTTTGGTGCTAGTATTGGTGCCAGTATTGGAGCTTGAACTTAGAGCCTTGTGTTTTCTCTTGGCTTTTTCCACTCAAAGCCGGTACTCCACCACTTGAGTCATAGCTCCACTTCCAGCTCTTGGTGGTTGATTGGAGACGCGTCTCTTGGATTCTCCTGCTTTGAACCATGATCCTGCGATCTCCGTCCCCTGAGTAGCTGTGGTGACAGGCGTGAGCCCCTGGCTCATCACAGCCCCTGGATGCAGTCAGGATCTTCAAGGCTCCTGAAAGACTTCCTTTCCGGTCTTTCTGGGCGGGTGGAGGAGGGAGGCAAGCAGAAGGGGAGGGGAGGGGCTGTCTCTGACCGGGCACCCCGTTTCCGCAGGTGAACATGCTGGTGCTGGGGAAGCACCTGGGTATCCCCAAGCCCTTCGGCCCCCTCATCAACGGCCGCTGCTGCCTGGAGGAGAAGGTGCGCTCGCTGCTGGAGCCCCTGGGCCTGCACTGTGTGTTCATCGACGACTTTGCCCCGTACCACATGCTGCACGGGGAGGTGCACTGCGGCACCAACGTGCGCCGCCAGCCCTTCTCCTTCAAGTGGTGGCACATGCAGCCCTGAGCAGGCCACCTGCTACCCGCCACTCAACCCGCTGTCCTCCCATGTGAGGTGGGCCCATGGGCGATGGGAACTGAGCCAAGGAGCACCAGGTGACCCCCGCCCCAGGCTCCCAGTGGCGAGCCCAGGGTGACCCGCCCCTCCAAAGCCTTTCCCTTCGCATGTCTGTGCCCCGCTTGACCCCCGCTTGGCTCTCAAACATGAATCCTCTTGGTCTTCTCCAGAAGGCCCTCATTTTTGTGGCTTTCGTGGGAATCAACACAATAGGAAAGGGGCTCCTCCTTCCAACACCCAAAACCCTCTGGGGACAGGTTCAGGTAGGTTGTGTTTCCTAACGAAGGGCCCAGCATTCTGCTGTGGCCTGACCGACCCTTACCTGGAAGGGAACAGATGCTCCATACAGGACAGGGGAGGCCTGCCCCAAACTCCCCCTAGGGAAAGCCCTGGGGGCCCATTTAGGTGGAAGTGGGGGCCATTGGTCCCAGCCAGATGTTGAACTCAGTAGGTACCTCTAGATGTGCATAGAAGGAGTTTGGTTTTATAAACTCCCTATCATGTGACAGGCAGAAATACAGCGTTGTCTGAAATCCCCCTGGAATTCTGGAGAAGTGACTGGGTGTTGTTTGGGGGAGACTGTGCCAGGGTGAGATGTGTCCTACACACAGGTTGTCACGGGTGGCCCTATCTGCAGGAAGAGGGGGCTTCCTGGGTCCTGGGGATAACCCCCCTCCCCCCGCCAGGTGATTGGTCCTTCGCCCTTCTGCGGCTGATCTCTACGTGGATCCATATCCTGGCTACAGCAGAAGCTGCACAGGAGTCACTGGTGGCTCCCAAGGGCACAATTCTGGGAATGAGAGAAGCTCTGGGAATGAGAGGCTCTGATGTAGGGGGTGGGTCTGAGTGTGGGGCTTGGGCTGTGTGGAGGGCGTGGCTGCAAGTGAGGCCTGGCTCTGGGTGTGGGGCGTGGCCTGGGTGGGGGCGTGGCTGAGAGTGGGGCGTGGCTCCGCTCAGGACATGGCTCTGATCACAGGGCGTGGCTGAGGATGGGGTGTGGCTTGATGCGGGGTGGGGCCTTGCATGTGGGTGTGGCTCTGGTATGGGGCGTGGCTCTGGCACAGAGCATGGCTTTTTCAAGACCAGTGTCCCTGCTGTATGTGTGTTTTGCGTGGGTAGAGGGGGGTTTCCATCCACAAAGGCACAGACAACCATGGTTTCACTTGGACCCCTTGGTCTTGGAAAGAGAAGGCAAGGGTTGGGAATTTGTGGCTGCAGGACCATTTGCTGGCCTGTCCCCACCCGCCTCCACCCTACATGAAGTGTTTGGGGTTCTTTTTGTGGGGGCAGGGGTCCTGGGGCTTGAACTCTCGGCCTGGGCACTGTCCCTGAGCTCTTCAGCTCAAGGCTACCACCCTACCTCTGAGCCAAGCCCCATTTCCCGTTTTCTAGAGGTTAAGAGTCTCAGGTCCTTTGGTGCCCGGGCTGGTTTTGAACCTTGATCCTCAGATCTCAGCCTCCTGAGTAGCTAGGATGACAGGCGTGAGCCATTGTGCCCAGTGTGTTTGGGGATCTTAAGTTCAAATTTAGATAAGGTTGTGAAGCTGCTTTGTCATGACCTTAGGACAAGCTAGGACTGTGAGGATAGAGAACCTTAAAGCAAGCCAGGACTGAGTGAGTTAGGCCAGAGCTGGGAGGCTATGACGGGGTGGGTGGAGTAGCACAGAAGCTGTGCAGGGCTGGTGGAGGCCCGTTTGTGCCCCCTTTCCACCACAGAAAGGCTCCCCTTGCATGCTTCAGGCATGCAAAGGGAAAAGGCACCCTAGGAGATGGAGGAGGGAAGAGACAGGGGAAGACTCACAACACAGATTAGGATACAATCCCTAATGCTCATTTTCTTCAGGGGGAGCTGAAAATGCTGCTCGCTCTTTTGCTATTTCTCCTCCTCTGTCCTATTATGCTAAAATAAAAAATGCAGAGCACATGGTCCTGGAGATGCATGTACATTTCTGCTGCAGTGACACTGCCCTCGCCTCCAGTGGTGGGTAAATCCGGCACCTGTGCAGGTTGAGATCCTGCTTCCTCACACGTGAACATTTCATCGTTGCCTCTAGGTTGGAGAATTTAGCGTTTCAGTGAGGCCATAAGTAGCAACCTGTACTCTAGATGATGCTGAAGAGGGAGACCAGCAGCATGAGCCTGTTGAATTTGGTTCTCCTGGAGGGCTTTATCTGAGAGGTTAGCTGTCATCCTGAGAGACTGCAGCTTCTTTCTCCACAAGCATGGGTCCTTGACTCCCCAAAACGTTCCTGTTCCACCCCAGAACACCAGGAAGGCAAGTCTGCATTCACAGCTGCCCTGCCAACTCCATGTTTTCTCCACAGACAAGCATACTTGTGCTAGCAGTTCTCCACCACCGTGACAAAGTGCTGGAGGAAAACAATTTAAAAGGAAGAAAGGTTCCTTTTGTCTCCTGGTTTCAGAGGTTCCATCTGCAGTCAGTTGGTTTCACTGATTCTAGGCCTGTGGAGAAGCAAAATATTAAGAGGAGGGCAGCATTGGTAGAGTAAAGCTGGCGGGGTGGGGGGGGCGGACAATATACCCTTCAGGATTCCATAACAAATTCCTAAGCGGAATGAGGCCATCCCTCCTCAGCCTGTCACCTTGAATGCTGCTGCCTTGGAGAGCAAGTGACAACTGTTGGTAACATTTATGATCTAAGTCACAACATTTTCCTTTTGGATGACATGAGAAGGAGTTACAGGCTTTTCTGAGGCCATTTCCTGGTCCTGCTGTACTTATGGCCTCTGGAATGTTCTCCCATCACTGCCTCCTATAGCTAGATTTTGACAGAATGAGTCATTACTTCCCACCAGAGGGATGTAGAGACAAATGAGGAAATTAGAGGTGGTTTTGTTTTTGTTTGTTTGTTTTTTGCGGGTCAAGGGGCTGGAACTCTGGGCCTGGACACTGTCCCTGAGCTCTTCAGCTCAAGGCTACCACCCTAGCCTTGAGCCAAACCCCACTTCTCATTTTCTAGAGGTTAATTGGAGATAAAGAGTTTCAGGTCCTTTTGTGCCCAGGCTGGCTTTGAACCTTGCTCCTCAGATCTCAGCCTCTGGAGTAGCTAGGATGACAGGCGTGAGCCACGGGTGCCCCGGCTGGAAATTAGAGTTTTAAAGATGGATTCCTGTCAAGTCTTTGTCTCCGATTTCCCCCATGGGGAACTGGAAATATTTCTTTTTCCTCTACTTCTTCTCACTTTTATGTTGCTGTTGTTGATGGTGGTGGTGGTCATGGGACTTGAACTCAAGGCCTGGACACTGTCCCTGAGCTCTTCTGCTCAAGGCTAGTACTCCACCATTTGGGCCACAGGTCCACTTCTGGTTTTCTGGTGGGTAATTGGAAATAAGAGTCTCAAGGCCTTTCCTACCTTGGCTGGCTTTGAACCACAATCCTCAGATCTCTGGCTCCTGGCTAGGTAGATAGGATTACCAGTGCCTGGCTGCTACTTTATATCGTATTCTAGTGTCTGCTTGTGAGGCTCCCCTTCAAACACTTTTCCATGCGTGGACCTCAAAGACCTCTGGTTTTGTGCAGAAACTGGGAAGCAGAGTGAAGCCAACCTTTTTCACCAGCCAGGGACAGAAATGGGCCAGCCAGCGGGGAGCAGAGGCTCAGGAGTGTGGGTTTATGAGGGACTTAATGCAGGCTAAACTTGCCGTAGATTCCTGTCCTTTTCAGGGTCTGGCCCAGACAGGAAGCCAGGCCCTGCCCTTCTAAGGGAGATTCCAGGCCTACCTGACCCAGACTCACCCCGGCTTCCTTCAGCAGCAGGAATTAAAAACCACAGGGCCCTTTAGGAAGTTGCCCAACCTATGGCCTCTAGAACTTCAGCATCAGGGCGTGCCGGGGTGAGGTGAAGGTGGCAGCCAGTGGGGAGAGAGCTGTCGAAAGCACGGTTTCCAAGCTGGTCATCTCGGGCACTGTGTGTGTGTCTGTTGTGACAGCAAGTGTGGCAGGGAAGTGCCACCCCCACCAGTCGCCTCCATTCCCCCACACAACATGTCATGGTGCATGGCCAGCAGGACCCTCACTCTGGATGGGGGGAAACTGGGGTGCAAGGAAATGAAGCGCTGCGTGTGGGACCCACCAACAGAAGACCGCTCCACCCTGGCTTCTAGACAAAGGGCTGCAGCCTCCGTTCTCTGTCTGGAATCTTCTGGAAGGTCTTTAGCTTTGCAGAGGTGGCCCCGCCATCCTGGCCTGGAGATTGGCATTTACAGAAGGCTGTGGCTGAGACCTGCCCCTAAGCCTCTGATGCTTCCTGCCTTTCCTTTGTGCCCCCCTCCTCCTGAAGCCTCCAGTGAGCCATTTCAGGGGTTTGAGGCTCCTCTCCCCTTCATGGGGGCTGCAGAGGCCCCACCAGCCACACCGTTCCAGCCCCAGGCCAACTGTCTGGCTTGGCTTGTGGTACCCAAATAGAGTATAAGACCTCTTCAGGCGCATTGAAAAGACAGATTTCTGGGCTGGAAATGGTGGTTTATGACTATAATCCCAGCAACTTGGGAGGCAGAGAGGGGAAGAATTAAGGTTGAAGACCAGTCTGGTCCAGAGAGAAAGCTAATGAGACCTCATCTCAATCCGTCAGCCAGGTGTGGTGTGTCTCTGGTCTTGGCTACCTGGATGGCCTTGGGTAGGCATGGCTGGCTTTTGGCTAGCCTTAGGTAGAAGTTTGCAGCCAGGCCTGGATAGAAACACAAGAGCCTACCAGAAAATTAACTCAAGCAAAAAAAGGTGTGAGCGGCTGGAGGTGTGGCTCAAGTGGTAGAGTGCCTGCCTAACAAGTACGAGGCTCTGAGTTCAAACCCTAGCAACACACACACACACACACACACACACACACACACACACACAGTCCTGTATACCACTCATAGATTCTTAGGTTCCTTCCCTCCAGCAGGCTCCCTGGGCCTGGGCATCTGTATGTTTCTATTTTGCATTAAAAGACTACTTCTTGTTTGTTTTGGTTAAAAAAAAAAAAAAAGAATCTGGAGGGCCGGGAGCTTAGCCTAGTGGTAAAGTGCTTGCCTAGCATGCATGAAGACCTGGGTTAGATTCCTCGGTACCACATACATAGAAAAAAGCCAGACGTGGTACTGAGGCTCAAGTGGTAGAGCTCTAACCTTGACAAAGTCCAAGGACAGTGCTCAGGCCCTGAGCTCAAGCCCAGGACTGGCAAAAAATAAAAGAATCTGGAAAGGGTGGGTGTTTGTCAAGGAGTTCCCTCACTCCTTTATTTTGTATGCTGGCGTGAGCTCTGGATTTGGGCGCTGTCCCCCCATACTTTCTTCTCTCAAGGATAGGGCTCTACTGCTTGAGCCACAGCTCCACTTCTGGCCATGTGGTGGTTAAGTGAAGATAAGAGTCCCTTGCATTTGTCTGTCCTGGCTAGCTTTGAACTGTGATCCTCAGATCTCAGCTTCCTGCATAGCTAGGATTTCATATGAGAGCCACCAGTGCTCAGTCAAGGAGGCCCTTGAACATGTCAGATGCCCCACACCTTGGGCTATGAACCAGCATTTTAAAGAAAAAAGAATAAAGAAGACTTTTTGGGAGGCAAACATCTTCACCTATCACTGGGAAATATAATTTATTAGGTTGGCTAAAGAAGAGCCGCCTTCTTTCAGGTTAGTAGACGCTGGTCTCCTTGGTTAAGAAGGAAGTGATATCCATAAATAATATTTGTGTTTGCATTTTAAAAATAACAAACAGGAACCATCCCACCTGCCTGCAGGGAGGTTTATAAGGTACGGAAGGGAAGGGCAAAATGATTCATGGTGTGTCAGGCGCCGTGTCATTGTGGTCACTCTGGACTCACCTGTGGACAGCCATGTGTCGTATGTGGCACTGGAGAAAAGTGAGAGGAAAAACGTGTATACAGTTCACCTGTGCGTGTGGCAGGGAAGGGCCAAGCTCAACAACAAAGCAGGGGGTGGGGGCGCTTGTGTGTTTGGTATGGTTTGGTTTTGGAGCCAGTTCTGGGCCTCCCACTCAGGGCCTTGTGTTCTTGCTTAGTTCTTTTGCTCAGTGTTGGTGCTCCTCTACTACTTGAGCCACAACTCCACGTCCAGCTTTTTGCTGGTGAATTGGAGATAAAAGTTTCTCCAATTTGTCTGCTTGGGCTGGCTTTGAACTGGGGTCCCAAGATCTCAGCCTCTGGAAGAGATATCATTGCAGATGTGAGGCAGAGAGCCTAGAAGTTTTGGGGCAGGGTCTGGCTATGCAGCCCGAGGCTGGCCTTGGACTGCTTGCTTCTCCTACCTCTGCCCCTCTGAGACTGCTGGATGATGGGTGTGAACTACCACACACGGTTTCTGTTCATTTTTAAAATACAAATGGCCTGAGCCTTGGGGACAAAGACTGGTCTCCACTGGAAATGGAAGAGCAGGTGCAAGCTGAATTTTGGAGAGTGGATATGGAGCCTTAGGAAGGTGACATTGCTGAAAGTCCTGAGTGGGTAGTGTTCTAGAACCCACTGGGGCATGGAGGTCGGGGAGAAGGTGGGTTGAGGTGCTGAAGGAGGAAGAAGAGGACATTGGCAGAAGTCAGGTCCAGCCTGGGGCCTAGGAGGCCAGCAGGTGGATGTGGCTGTAATTCAGTAGAGGGGAAGGCAGGGCCTCTACTCAGGCGTGGCCCAGACTGGGCCTGCACTTCTGAAAAGAAAACACAACTGGTGGCCCACAGCCACCAGGGATGAAGAGATGGCATGGGAGCGAGGAGAGGCATCAGAGGTGGCAGGTTAGTTCAGAGGGGGAAGTGACAACCCAGCCCACCATGTGTGTTAAAGCAAACGTCGCCCCTCACACAGAGACATGAGTTGGGGCAAGTGGGAGGACGGGTTGAAGTGGCTCACACGCATCCCATCTTAGCTACTGACTACTTCATATAACCCGGCTTTTATGCTGCTTCTGATTGGTGTAAAGGACAATTATAGAGCCTAGCCTGGAATCCCTAACTACTTGGGAGGCTTCGAATGGGAGGATCACAATTTGAGGCCAGTGAGACAAAAAAAAAAAAAAAAGCTCCCAAGATTCTTTCTGAACTCATAGCTGGGTGCAGTGACATATACTGGACACCCCAGGCTACAGAGGAGGCTGAGATCAAGAGAATCAGGGCACCAGGCCTGGCGGGGCAGAAAAGCCCATCTGACTCTGTCTCCATGGAGGGAAGCTGGACGCGGTCCCAGGAAGAACAGGAAGTCTATATTGGATAGAGCAGGGCACTGACACAAGCCCAGGTGGGAATCAAGATCTTCTCCTAGGGCCGGGACCATAGCCTAGTGGTAGAGTGCTCATCTAGCATGCACGAAGGCCTGGGTTCGATTCCTCAGTAACACATACATGGAAAAAGCCGAAAGTAGTGCTGTGGCTCAAATGGCAGAGTGCTAGCCTTGAGCAAGACGTGTCCAAGGACAGTGCCCATAGGCCCTGAGCAAGATCTTGTCCTAAAATTAACTGGTGGAAAACAGGGCTGGTTGTGTGTGGCTCGGGAGCATCTTACCCGCCCAGCAAGCCAGAAGCCCTGAATTCAAAGAAGAAAGAGTTATGAAATCTTACCTACTTGGGAGGTTAGAGATCAGGAGGATCAAGGTTCAAAGCCAGCCTGGACAGAATGTTTGTGAGACCCTATCTCAACTAACATGTTAGACATGGCCGTATGCACTGGTGGTCCCAGCTACTTGGTGGGAGGGAGGAGCCTATAAGTCCAAAGCAGGCATCAGATAAAAGCACAAGACCCTACCTGAGAAAATATCTCATGCAGCAAGAGACTGGGCATGTGGCATTCATAGTCAAGCATCTGCCCAGAAAGCAGGAAGACTTGAGTTCAAATCAGTCCAGGGGGAAAAAAAAGGACAGTAGTTATAAAATAAAAAGCTGTGTACTCAGCACTCAGCCTTCTGGTCTTTAAGACAGGGGATGCAGAGGAGAACATTCCAGACTCCTTTGTGGCCCACTGGTGACCTTTCCCACCCCTCCCTTGCCCAGGATTCTCACTGCCCTACATTTTGTGTCTGTCATTTCCTGGTTCCTCTTCGTGGTTCCACCACACATGTAAACATCATTGATCTGGCTACTGCTTCAGTGCACCCTACTAAAGGTGTTTCTCTGTTGATGGCTCTCTGAGAATGCTGGGGTTTGAACTCAGGGCTTTGTGCTTGCTGGGCAGGTAACCTACTACATACCTACCTTGTTCATTTAGAGTATGATTTTTTTTTTAAGGACAGGGTCTTATGGAGATGCCCATATTGTATAGACCTTGATCCCCCTATTTACCTTTTTCAGGGGACAACACTTGGCATAACCTCCCTCATCCAACTATTGGCTGAGATGGAGGGCTCGTTCTTTGCCCAGGCGGGACTTGAACCTTGATTCTTCCTATGTCTGCCTGCCAAGAAGCAGGGATTACAGGCGCCAGTTACCACCATGTTGGGCCCATGACTTGTCCATTTTATTCATCATTGTGTTGGCAAGATTCATTCACATTGCCTGGCCTTGTGTTCATTTCTTTTCAGTGCTCTCTAGTATTCCATTTTTTAAGGAATACATCACATACAATTTATTTTTGCACATCATGTATACTTGGAAATTTCTGTTTTATACTATTAAAAAAATTGGGGTGGGGGAGCAGGTTAAAGGGAGAGGGGCACACAGCCCTGCCACTGTGCAGCCAGGAGAACTCTATGGTCACACTTGGATGCAAGGGACTCTGGGAAATGTAGTCCTCAGCTAGGCAGTCACCTCCCAGAGTCAAGTGTAAGTATGAAAAGAGAGAGACATTTTTCACAGATGCCCAGGAAATAAAAGAGGATGGGAGAAAACCAACAAAAGTAAAAAATCTCTTTGGTCAAGGGAAGCTGCCCAGGCCCCACTCACACGTCTGTGCGCTCTGCTTGTTATCCTGTCCGTAGGGGTCTGCCTTTCCCCCTTGTCCCAGCTGTGGGCTACTCCGGGCCCCTTATTCTTCAGCTAGATCTACCTGTAACTCCACAGCTATGAGGAATTGAGTACCAGTGGCTCATGCCTGTAATCCCAGCTCCTCAGGAGGCTGGGATCTGAGGATCAAGGTTTGAAACCAGCCTGGGCTGGAAAGGCCATGCATCTCTTAGCTCCAATGAACTACCAAAAAGCTAGGAGTGGTGTTGTGGCTCAAGTGGTAGAGCACCATCCTTGAGTAAAAGAGCAAAGGGAGGGGCCTAGTGGTAGAGTGCTTGTCTAGCATGCACAAAGACCCGGGGTTCAATTCCTTGGTACCACATACACAGAAAAAGCTGGAAGTGGTGCTGTGGCTCAAGTGGTAGAGCTCTAGCCTTGAGAAAAAATCCAAGGACAGTGCTCAGGCCCTGAGCTCAAGCCCAGGACTGGCAAAAAAAAAGCAAAGGGAGCCAGGCACAATGGCTTGTGCCTGTAATCCTAACTATTCAGGAGGCTGAGATCTGAGGATCAAGGTTCACAGCCAGCCCAGGAACAAAAGGACCTGAGACTCTTATTTCCAATTAACCTCTAGAAAACAGGAAGTGGGACTTGGCTCAAGGGTAGGGTGGTAGCCTTGAGCTGAAGAGCTCAGGGACAGAGCCCAGGTCCAGAGTTCAAGCCCCAAGACCCACAAAAAAATAAAAATAAAAAAAGCAAAGGGACATCACATGTCCCTGAAGTCAAGCCATTCCCTGGAGAGACTCCAGGGTCTTTGTGTCTTCAGATATCCTCAGAAAAAGAAGAAGCGGCTGTCCTCCGGAGGTGGGTCGCTGACAGCTGTGTGGGGAAGTGTGACCTCCTCCCGCCTTTCCCGCGTTGCTGTTTGCGGCAGTGAGGCAATCAGTGTCTCAATGCAGAAGCAGGTGGCGGTTTATGTGCCAACCTGGGCTTGCCTGTGCTGACCAGTGCGAGCTCTGCAGAGGAGAATGTGGATGGCCCGCGCTTGATTCGCTCTCCTTTAGTCCATCCCATGTTTGCTGGGCACACACGCTGCATTCCCACGGTCGGTGACAACGGCTGTGGCCATGCCATGATGCCCTCCTGGCTGTGCCGTGGCCTGCTGTGTGGCCATAAGCAAGCTACTTAACCTTTCTGAACCTCCCTTTCCTTGTTGGTAAGACAAGGCTCAGAACACCTGACTCAGAGGATTTCTGAGAAAGAGGCCACCAGCTAAAGTTCTTGACATAGTACCTGGCACCCAGAAAACCACAGCTATGTCTCAGGGAGAGCCTGACCAGAGGTAACTTCCAGGAAGCCAAAGAGATGGTGTACTTGGCACTGAAGACTTAGTTTGGGGGCTTTGCTCTCTCAGGGCACTCTTACCCACCTTTGCTTGCGGATACACTTTGTGTGTATGTGTGTGTGTGTGTGTGTGTGTGTGTGTGCCTGATCTAGTTCTGGGGCTTGAACTCAGGGCCTTGTACTCTCATTTTGCTTTTTTTTTCGTTGTTCAAAGTTGGTGCTCTATCACTTGAACCACACTTCCAGCACAACTTTTTGGTGATTAATTAGAGATAACAGTCTCTTGGTCTTTCCTTCCCAGGCTGGCTTCAAACATCGATTCTCAGATCTCAACCTCTGGAGATTGCAGGGGTGAGCCACTGGCTGCTGGCTGATGGTAGATTTTTTTTTTTTTGGCCCAGCCTCTGTTTGAGGGAGAGAGGCTGCCTGGAAAGTACAGGATTCTTGACAGGTACACTACCTGGAAGATGCTAACAGGTGCCTAGCAGCGGGTCTCACGTCTGATTCTTCCTGTCCCAAGCTCATCTCTGTGCACACCATGTGTCCAACCTGGTGACAGAGTGCGAGGACTTAGAGGAGAGTGCAGAGGGTGTGGCTGTCCAGTAAAACATTCAGTTAGCAAGCTCTGAGGTCGTGAGTTCAGAACTCCAGTACGGTATTGAAGAAAGAGAAAACAAAAAACAAAAAACAAAAACGAATCCAACAGACTGATAGAACAAAGGGAAAAAAAATCTAGTTGGGCTCCAATGGCTTACACCTGTAATCCTAGCTACACAGGAGGCTGAGGTCTAAAGATCAAAGTTCAAATCCAAACCAAGCAGAAAAGTGCATGAGACTCCTATCTCTAGTGAACCAGCAAAATACAGGAAGTGACGATGTGGAGCAAGTAATAAAGCTCTAGCCTTGAGTGAAAAGCTAAGGGACAGCACCTAGGCCTGGAGTTCAAGCTACACAAAGAAAGGAAGGAAGAAAAAAATCTAAAATCTGCATGGTAATCACAATAAATTATTTTTAAAAAAAGATGACATGACTGCCATTTATATATTTTTTTTAAAGGAAAAAAATTTTTTTTGCCAGTCCTGGGCTTGAGCTCAGGTCCTGAGCACTGTCCTTGGACTTTCTCAAGGCTAGAGCTCTACCACTTGAGCCTCAGCACCACTTCCGGCTTTTTTTGTATGTATGTGGTACCAAGGAATGGAACCCGGGTCTTCGTGCATGGTAGGCAAGCACTTTAACCACTCGGCCAAACTCCTGGCCCCTGCCATTTATATTTTTAAAAGAAGATATATTGCTTAGAAAGGTCTTCTTTAACTCTGTAGGGATATTACAGTAATGAGTCTCTAAGTGAGGTCCTCAGAGCATAAGCCACACAGCCCAGAACGGCGTGAACTTCACCTCCCACCAGACCTGAGTCAGAGTCTCGGGGGCTGAGGGTTCCCTGAGTTGGCTGAAGTCTAAGAACCACTGATCCACCAAAACCCATATGGCTGCCCCACCCAAATCCGCTAGCTTGGGCCAAATGAATGAGGAAGAGCTGATTTACTGGCTAAGCCAGCAGGAGGATGGGAGATGCCTGAGGTGTCCTGAGCTAGTTTATCTCGGGATTCCACTGCTTCTATCTCCTGGAGGAAATGGCTAAAGAAACCTGGTGAGACATGTCAGAGTCACATGTGAGGTGGAGAAGCCCAAGCAGAGAATATTCTAGGTCAATTGACCTTGTATGGCTAGTGTAATGGCTCATGAGGTTGTGTACCCAGGAAAGCCCAGGGCTCATTCCTCCTTCCTTCCCTCCCTCCCTCCCTTTCTTCCTGCCTTCCTTCCACTTCTGCAGTAAAAGAGGATTGAACTCAGGGCCTTGCACTTGCGAGGCAGGTGCTCTATCCGTGGAGCCACACCCTTAGTATTGGTTATTTTCTTAGTAGGGTCTTAATTTATGCCTGGGCTTCAGGGCTCCAGTTTTGGAGTCAATGGGATAACAGCAACTGCTCTTCACCATTGGTTGAGATGGAGTCTCACCAACGTTTATGCCAAGGTTAGCTTTGAACTTCAGTCCCCCATCTTCCCTTTCTGGGTAGCTAGGATTATAGGCTCTAGCCACTGTGCCTGGTTGCATATGCTTTTTCTATAACAGAAACCATATGTATGGCCACAACATTAAGTATTATCTTGAACGCTAGAATGATCGAATTCCCTGTAGGACAACAATGGGCACTGGTATCTCTCCTATTTAGCAGAAGGTTCTTGCTAGTGAGTCTAGAGATTGGGAAGGAATTAATATACATTAGAAAATTCCAGCCAGGCACTGGTGACTCGCACCTGAAATCCTAGCCACTCAGGAGACTGGGTTTGGGAGGATGGTGGCTCAAGGCCAGCTGAGGCAGAAGTTTGTGATTTGCTTTTCTCAACAGACAGCAGGGTGCAGTGGAGTTTCTGTTTCTTCACTGGCCATGCTGGCATGGCGTCCACTTTTGCTATGAGTCTGTGAAGTGCCTGTACACATACACACTCTGCCAGGTGAAGGGTGGGTTGTGCAACTGCCAGAGGTGTGCGTGGACAGAAAAGCACTGCGGAATGCTCACGGGCACAGATCCAGCTACACCACAGCTCACACGGACCACAGGAGGTCCTGTCCCATGTGGGGCAGGTGAGAGGACACACAGTCCACAGAAGGGAAAGGGGCCGGGGGCAGCTGGCAGGTGATTAGGCCCACTCTTCTGGCAGGCGTATTCCCAGATGTCAGGGGTGGAAGGCGGCTGTGTTAGGAAAGCCTGGCCCGGCCCAGCCTAGCCCCTGGTGGACATGGGCAAGAAGAGCCAGGAAGAAGGCTGACTCTTGGAGAAGATTCGAGCTGGTCTTGCCCTGGAGTCCCCAGGTGGGCTTTAGGGCCCAGAGGCATGATGGTTGAAAACCACAGGGTGACATCTGGACACATCTGGGCAGCTGTGCTCTGTGAGGAGTTCTGTGTACTGTAGGGTCAGGACAAGGAGCTGGTAGAGTCACCAGTCAAGGAGCCGTAGGTTGTCCTGGCAACAGACAGTGGTCCCAGCCTGGATAGTCAGGTTAGAGTGGCTCTGGGCTCTAGAGTTCGTAGTCAGCCTTGAGCAGCTGTTGGAGTAAAAGCTATCAAGTCCTCCAAGAAGCAATGAGTTTGTGATGTCTCCCAGCACCCAAGCTGTGGCCCTTTCCCTCCCTGACTCTACAGAAATGCAGCAACAGCTGGAAGACAAACTGGGTTGGACCACTGCGTGAAACCTGATCAACACCGAAATCAACAGGAAACACAAGAAACACAAGCAATCAAGCGAATTCCTGGGTAGGCTGGGTGGGGGAGAGCAGATAGATAAGTTTACGGAGTAATTATCATAATTATCAGATGTGCCTCCACAATGTAAACAGGGAAATAAAAGCATTATCTCAGAGAGACACCTGCACTCCCACAGTCACTCCGTGTGGTGCTCAGCTGCTGAAGGGTGACAGCGACTAGTTAATCTGTAATCTAACACTTAGGTAGTGGAGGAAGGAAGATTGAGAGTTCCCTGAGAGCCTGGGCTACATGGAGTTCTGTCTCAACACACCAAGAAATGAACAAGCAAAAGTGTGCTACAAATTACACACCATGGGCAATCATTTCACAATGTATCCATTTATCAAACATCTCATTGTGCCTCTTAAATATGCATGTGCATTTAAATAACAAGTAGGTGGAAACAAAAAATATTTTAAGGGTTGGAGGCATGGCTCAGATGGTAAAATGCCAACCAGTGAGTGAAAGTGTCAAATACCAAGTTCAAGTCCCAGTCTCAGACATATTTTTTTTTTAATATCTTAAAAGAAAATGAAGGGCTGGGAGCATAGCCTAGTGGTAGAGTGCTTACCTAGCAAGCATGAAGCCTTGGGTTCTATTCCTTGGTACTATATTCACAGAAAAAGCTGGATAGAAAATGAGTAAAGTGGAGTTCAAAATACAAAGACATAAACTGTGTGGCATTCAGCCAAAACAGTCCCAAGAAGGAAATGTATGGCCTAAATGCTTCTAGTAGGAAAAGATTAAGTCTTAAAACCGTAATCTAGATTTCATCCTCAGGAAACCAGAGAGGATCAGAAGAAACTCAAACTAAGAACAGAGAAAAAGCCAGGTACAGTGGCTGCCATCCTAGCTACTCAGGAGGCTGAGATCTGAGGATTGCAGTTCAAAGCCAGCCCAGGCACTAGAGTCCATGAGACTCTTATCTCCAATTAACTACCAGAAAACTGCAAGTGGCGCTGTGGCTCAAGGGGAAGGGCAGTAGCCTTCAGCTGAAGAGCTCAGGGACAGCACCCAGGCCCAGAGTTCAAGTCCCACAACTGACCAAAAAAAAAAAGAGGAGGAGGAGGAAGGAAACAGTAAGGATAAACACAGAAAATAATAGAAGTGGAGTAAGGGTAAAATAGAGGAAAAGCAACATAACAAAAGTCTTAACGAGGGTGGGTGGGCCTGGGTGCCATCCCTGAGGGTCTTCTTGCTCAAAGCTAATGCTCTACCATTTGAACCACAACTTCACTTTTGGTCTTTTTGGTGGTTAATTGAGATAAGAGTCTCACAGAGTTTCCTCCCCGGCTGGCTTGGAACCCCTACCTTCCTTTTCTCAAAGGTAGCATTCATCCTACCTGAATGATATTCTCACACTCCCGATTTTCTGCTTGGAATGAAGAGGTCAACCCATGATCCCCATGTCCTCCCATGTGAGCCAGAGTGCTCACCCGCCCCTTCCTGCAGGCTCAGTTTTCCCATCTGGAAAATGGGCAGGCTCTAAGTCAGAAATGAAGGTTGCTAAGAGAACTGGAGAGGAGGCCAGTGAGGGCCTAGCCAGGCCAGGGCTGCACCAGAGCAGAGTATTCGATGAAGCTGGGTTGAAACCTGTACCGTAGCCCTGTGACCTTGAACCTGGCTTCTGTGGCTCCGTGGCCATGTGTGGGCTGCACGGAGAATTCCAGGTAACAGTGGCTCAGGCACTTGGTGACAGATTTCACACACATGGACTCATGCCATCATCGGGTGCTTGTGAATTTATATTACACAGAGCCAAGGTTGACCTCTCAGAGAGGTCAGAAAGATACCTAGCAACACTTGCTAAATGAACAGCTCCGCAGATACATGTCGCCTGTATTCCTGAATGAATAGGACTCAGGAAATAAGGCTCAGACCCTTGGTGCCAAATAAAAGTACTCTGTGCCTGTCTCTGAGTCCCTGAAGCTGTCCCATTACCCTGATCCCTTGTCCCAGAATGACAAACCACAATTGCCTGGAGCTGGCTGGGACAGGGGCTCGAGTTCCAGTCACCTGAGCCTGGGATATCCAGTGGCCTGGCCAGCTCTCACATCGGGAGCCTGGATGGTGACCCAGCTTTCCCTTGAGGCCCCAGCCTGCATTCTGAACTGGGCTCATCGCATGTGGGAGAGTTTTCTTCACAACCACAAGCATCCCTTTTAGCCCTAAAAGGGCTCCTCTCCTTTGCTGTCTTTTTCTGGCTCAGGGGCGCTCATCTCGGGAGGAGGCATGCTCTGAGTTCCCACCCGTGCCTTTGGTGCTGGGCTGATGATGACCAGGACATCAAAAACGCAGTCCTCAGCTTTGGGTTTTGAGTCGGGGCTACAGACAGGGACCCGGCTCCTTTAAACACGAGCTGTGACCAGTCTTGGGAAAGAGCAGGTGACTTGGAAACAGCAGAGTGGGGCAGAGTCCAGCCGCCAAAACTGCAGCATGGTTTTTGAGAGTCTCACAACTCTCACTTGGGCATATGTGCTCCTGGCCAGTGCTTGACTGCTTGAGCCAGGCCTCTAGCCCTCTGTCTGCTTCTTGTACCACCATTATCAGCCCTGCCCATCACAGAGCCTGGGTGGCCTGTGACTAGATGGACAGCCACAGAGAGGCTTTCCTCACAAAATGCAGTGGCGGCGCCTGTGCACGCATGCGCACACATGCACACAGGAAAGTGAGTTTTTTTTTTTATTGTAATTAGTAAAAGGGTTACATGATATTTGCCAGATAGAAGGTGTATTAATTCACATACATTGATACCCTTTCACATGTCTTGGTACCCATTACCCTCCCCCCAGGAAAGTGAGTTTTTACAGCATTCTTTGAGATAGCAAATAACAAGGACACTCTCCTTTGAGAGTGTCCTGAACACGCCTCTGGGTCTTCTGGGGAGGACTGGTGCCCAAGGCTAGGCCATCTCTGCCCCCCCAGCTCTCTTCTCTTTCTGTGCCATTCCCTGCTGAAGCTCAGATGTATAAGTTTCCAGGCTGGTCTTGTCTGTTCAATTCTGCAGCCATGCATCCAAGGTGACTCACGTTTGAATCAGGGCTTTACAAACCCCATGTCTCCATGCTGCCTGCCTGCAAGGCTCCCCTGACCTCTTCCTGCC
The DNA here is from genome assembly GCF_031878675.1 of Megascapheus bottae. Taxonomy (NCBI): domain Eukaryota; kingdom Metazoa; phylum Chordata; class Mammalia; order Rodentia; family Geomyidae; genus Megascapheus; species Megascapheus bottae. The sequence continues at coordinate 74,276,034 of NC_143514.1, read as the reverse complement.
TCAAGTGCTCAGGCAAACTTTTTTTCTTTTTTTTCTTTGTGCCAGTATCTGGACCTTGAACACAGCACACCATGCTTTTGCTTAGATTTATTCTCTCCCTCCCCTCCCCTCTTCCCCACCCCCCCCGACTCCCCCCCGACTCAAGACTGGTACTCTACCACTTGATCCAGGCTTCCAGTCCCCTGGCTTTTTGCTGGTTCATTGGATTTGTCTGCTTGGGCTGGTTTTGAACCTCAGTCCTCAGATCTCAGCCTCCTGTGCAACTAAGATGATGGATGTGAGCCGGTGGCACTGGCAAGTCCTCAAACCTTTGACTCCTCCCTCATTAGCACCCAAGTTCAATTCCACACCAGAATGGTCAGTGTGCCTCCACTGCTCCTGTCCTGGCCAGACCCCAATATCTGTCCCCTGGATGAGAGCCCTAAACCCACGGGTCCACCTTCCACCCTGTCCCCTGCAGCCAGAAGGATGTCACGCATACAAAGGACATGCCTGGTAGGGCTTACCCTGCTCACTGCCCCCCTCTGCTTCCCCCAGGTCAAGTGTAGTAGAAGCAGAAATTCTCACGATGCCCAAACAGTCCCACAGACTCACCCCTGCCCCTTGCCACTGTCATAGCCATGGCAGGCAGGTCTCTATCTCAGGGCCTTTGCACTGGTTGCAAACATTCTCCCGGCAAAGAACCACATTGTTACCATCTTTGAGACTTGGCTCAAATAGTCACCTTCTCTGACCATCGCATGTGAAACTGCAGCAAGGCTTAGCCTGCATTTCTAGGGGCCCTCGTGCTAGGTTTTGTTCTCTTCCCAGTTTTGTACACCACTTAACACACCCACTTAGAACTCACTCATGCGTCTTGCTTACCCACTGCCTCTTTCCAGCAAGGGGGAAAATAACATGCTCCTCAAAGGCAGATTTTTGTCTGTTTTCATGGTATATTACAAGTGCCTGAAAGAGCGCCAGGCAGTCAGGAAGTGCTCCATAAAACACCTGCACTGGGGTGTGGCTCAGGGGGAGAGCGCTGGCCTGGCATGCACAAGGCCCTGGGACCAAGCTCACCACTAGAAATGAACAAACCAGCAAACAAAAACTAGTGAACTAGCAAAGTGATTTGGGGCTGGTCTGGGACTTGTTTGTGGCAGGTTTGAACTGCCATAGTGAAGGGAAAGAAGGGAACAGAAGGAGGTTACCCCGGCCGGGAGTTTGGCCCTAGTGGTAGAGTGCTTGCCTAGCATGCACGAAGACCAGGGTTCAATTCCTTGGTACCACATACTTAGAAAAAGCCAGAAGTGGTGCTGAGGCTCAAGTGGTAGAGCTCTAACCTTGAGAAAAATCCAAGGACAGTGCTCAGGCTCTGAGCCTAAGCCCAGGACTGGCAAAAAAAAAAAAAAGAAAAAAGCGGCCGGGAGTTTGGCCGAGTGGTTAAAGTGCTTACCTAGCATGCACAAAGACCCGGGTTGGATTCCTTGGTACCACATACATAGAAAAAAGCCAGAAGTGGTGCTGAGGCTCTAGTGGTAGAGCTCTAGCCTTGAGAAAGTCCAAGGACAGTGCTTAAGCCCTGACCTCAAGCCCAGGACTGGCAAAAAAAAAAAAAAAAAAAGAAAAAGAAAAAAAAAAAGAAAAGGAGGTTACCCCAGGAGAACCAAAGCTTAGGACACAGCCCAGGCTCCCCACTGAGTTGCTGTGAGACCAGTCATGTCACACCCCCTCTCTGAGCCTCTATATCCCTTGGCCACAGGAGAGGGCTGGGCCCAGGGGCCTCAGAGTGCCCGGCTCTGGCAGGTCTCAGCTTCCTGATGTCACTTTCCATTCGAAACTCAGAGTAGATCTTGTCACATGCATGACCCGCCAGGACCCTGGAAGGTGGGGTTACGGAAGGTGGGGTTGGAGGCACCGGAGGGTCCTGGGACCTGGAGCACCTTGGCCTCAGTGGTCTTGCCTGGAGCATGGGTGTCAGACTGGGATCTGTGCCCTGGGGAAGCTGGCACAAAGGAGGGGGAGCCCTCAAAACCTGCCTGATCCCACAGCCGGCTCTTAACCCACAAAGCAATGGGACTGCTTCAAAGCCAAGACAAATGAATAAAAACCTACGCAAACTCTCCCACCCCCAGCTAATGCCCGAGGCTCACCGCAGGTGCCTGACCTGGGCACTTCCTGTTGGGGCCTGCCCGTCCCCTCTCCGCTGGTATCACCCCATTAGTAGGCAGAGCCTGGCACCCAGGGCCCAGGTGAACATTCCCAGAGCAGGAGTGGCCCACCACTGTTTCAGCCCCAGGAGGCCCCAGGCCCCAGGTCAGAAGCCCGAGGCTGGTGAGTAGGAAACACCAGTTTCTAGGTCAGGCGACTGTCACCTCCCAGCTCTGCCTCATGCCCCAGCAAGTCACTTTTCCTCTCTGGGCCTCAATTTTCCCTTCTGTAAAATGGGTTAAGCACAAGAGCCCATAAGGACCTTGTCTCCTGTCGGAAGCAGCTGTGCGCGGTCTGGAGCACACGTGGCGTGGGCAGGGAGCTCGTAAACCTCGGCGTCTGGAGCCTTGGAACCTTTGATTCCTATCCTCCTCATTCTACCAGTGTATCGCTGTGTCGCCTGCCTGTGCCTCAGTTTCTCCTCCTTGTAAAACAGGTGCTGACCTCAGAATGCGGCTGTGAGGATGAAAGGAGGGGTAAAAAAAAGCACCTACTTCACAGGCAGGTGAGCTCCGGGAGAGGGGGCCGGGCCCAGAGGGGATGCCTGTGACAAGTGGGCAGCTCAGCGGTGAGACAGTCCTGCTCTTGGAGTGAATGGATGACCTGGGCCTGGTCCCTGGCACAACAGTCCTGCTTTTCTTGCCTCTGCTCCCCCCGCCCCCCACCATGCCCCTGTGGGCAGGCAGGGTTCTGCGATTCCAGGCTCCCAGCAAGGGTGGCCCAAAGACATGAGCCCATCCACCACGGGCCTCTCTCCCAGGCTACCCAGGAAGCGCCGGGCCACTGCCTGATTCAAGCACCCATGCCCATCTCGGGGTCTCCAGGGCAGAAGTGTGGCAGTCCACGCCCAGGGCTTGAGTGGAGAGGAAGGGCTGGGCTACCGGGCCACAGGCCACAGTTGCTGACTCACCGCCAGGCTGGGGGTATAAAGGGAGCCACTCGTGAACTTCCTGCAGCTGGCTAGAGATGGCCCAGGGGACAATGATCCATGTGGCCCTGGAGCAGCCAACTCATGCCGTGTGCGTGCTGGGCACCCCAGTGCAGCTGAACATCCACAGGTGAGGGGCCCCCAGGGCATGCGGGACAGGGCCCAGGGTGTCATGGCCAGCTCTGCCCACAGCGGGGGTTGGGGGGGGACTCCATCTTCACGCCCTGGAGCTGGGGAGACTAGGATGAGACCATAATTATTTGTGGGGCAAACACAGCTTGTCCGAGATGGGCAGTGCTTCACCCCCAAGGCCGCACAGTGGGTGTGGGCTGGAAGGGAGGAGAGAACCCAGCTCCCTGACTCATGGGAGCGGTCACCATTCTCTCAGTCAGCCTTCCCCACTGGCTCCTAAGAGCATGGCAGGGTGGCATGTTAGCGAGGAGATGTGGCTCACACCTGCAATCCTAGCGACGTGGGAGGCTGAGCTCTGAGGATCAGAGCTCAAAGCCAGCCCAGCAGGAGAGTCCAGGAGACTCTTAGGGAGAGAACCACCAAAAGATAATGGAGATAACGAAGCACCAAAAGTGGAGGTGTGGCTCAAGAAGTAGAACCCCAATCTGGCCAGTGTTGGGGATGGATGAGATGGCCCAGCCTCAGCTCACAGGGAGCCTTCGTCCCCGTCTTCCCAGTGGGCTAACACCCCCTTCAGGCAGCGTTTAGAGGAACTAATGTGAAAACTACCAGCGTATTTGTTAGTACTAGACCTAGCTAGTACGCGTTCCATTGCCATCCGATCGTGTGTTCATTCACTCAACAAATACTGGTGCAGGAGCCAGGTGAACCAGGCCCCGTGCCAGGCTCTGGCTTACACAGGTGGTAGAGGACGTGCTCTAGGAGCGTGCATGGCATCATCTTTGTTGGTGGCAATTACAGGGGCAGCCCAGGCTTCCTCACCAGGCTGGGCGTCCCTGGGGCTGGCAGGATGCCCACAGGCGTGGCTGAGAGTCTCCCTGCCAGGCTGCTCGCTGTCTCACCCAGCAGCCGAGTCGCTGTGGAAGTCTGGGCTGTCTCTCAGGGCCACAGGAGCTGCAGGAAGGTGAGTAGTCAGAAGATGAAGGGAAACCGAGGCTAGATACCACCCCAGCTTCCACTTTTCAAAGAGCTACTCAGTGGTGAGGGGAAAGGACAAGGAAGGGGCCAGAGCTAGCCTGGGCCCCTGCATGTATACCCAGGCTGACCCTCTTCTTACTGCAGAGGTAGGGCAGCTCAAAGCCACAAGAGGAAAGCACTGCCATGCCCCTGAGAAAGAGGGGGTTCCCAGGTCCTGTGTCTCCCCAGCCATGAGCCCCGTTATGTGTCCTCTGAGTGTTTCCTTCTGAGTTTGGAAAGAACTTTCCATGGACTCTATTCAAACCAACCCTTGGCATAAACTTGCATTTGCATTTTGGTACTTACCAGTGAACGGCAATGCTGCTTTGTGCATTTATTGTCATTTGTGTGTCAATTTCTCTGAGTGTCTGCTCCTCTCTTGTGCCCATTTTCACTGGTTCCTTGGAAGGAAGGGTCTCATGGACGTTCCTGCGCCCATTTTCACTGGTTCCTTGGAAGGAAGGGTCTCATGGACGTTCCTGCCCAGGCTGGCTTTGAACAGTGATTCTCACATCTCAGCCTCTGGGGTAGCTAGGGTGACAGGCGTGAGCCACTGGTGTCTGGCCTCCTGCATCTTTTTAGCAAGGATGCGAAGTTGAGAGTGTTGTGGGGAGCTGAACCGTGGTGGAAGGCTGGGACTGGCTTCTTTCATTGCGCTGTGACTCCTCCCGTGGATAAGTGAGGCGCCTTCTGTGGACATCTATGATGCAATCTCCTCTCCCCCATCCTCAATTCTGTCATAGATCAAGTAGCGTCATCTCTTCCCTTTGTCTTGGCCCTAGTCATCACAACCCCTTCCCAATTTCCCTAGCGCCATTGCAAATCTTCTACCTGGTAGGGCAGTCTCTCACCTTTTACCTCCCTTAATGTAGTAAATCTTGACCTCAAAACCTGTGTACTTTCCCTTAGCTTTTTCTTTTTTTTAAACTTAATGTTGGTGCTCTACCACTTGAGCCACTGCTCCCATTCTGACGTTTTTGGTGGTTGATGGGAGATAAGAGTCTTTCTGTCTGGGTTGGTTTAGAACCACAATCCTCAGATCTCAACCTATTGAGTAACTAGGATTTCAGATGTAAGCCACTGGTATCTGACCTGTTGATTTTTTTTTTTTTGCCAGTCCTGGGCTTGAGCTCAGGGCCTGAGCACTGTCCTTGGATTTTCTCAAGGCTAAAGCTCTCCCACTTGAGCCTCAGCACCACTTCCAGCTTTTTTCTATGTATGTGGTACAGAGGAGTTGAACCTGGGTCTTTGTGCATGCTAGACAAGCACTCTACCACTAGGCCACACTCCCAGCCCCTGACCTGTTGATTTTTAAAATGGGTTTTGTTTATGTAAAAATGTTTTGGAAAGATTTGGGGGAGATTGACTCATACCTGGATAATGTTTCTTTTCTCCAAACACTATGGAGATATCATTCAGTTTTCTTCCAGGCTTCATTTGGGCTGTTGACAAGTCTCCTTTCCATTGAATCACTGTTCATTTCTGGATAGTCTGACTTTTTGTGGGGGTGGGGATACTTTCCTTTCTGTATTGAGGGTATGTTAGTAGATACATACAAGTTGAGAATATCTTCCAGTGAGTGGGGCTTTGTCATTAGTTTGTCACCTTCTCTATTGATAAGCATGTGGTTTTGTCTAATATTTTATTTTTGCCTGATGTTAAATGTCCAATCCAGCTTTCTTGGTTAATCTTTTGCACTTCTCAGTTTAACCATAGTATGGTTTTCATGGGTAATTGGGGGGTGGGAAGAGAGAGAGAAAGAGAAAGAGAGAGGGAGAGGGAGAGAAGGAGGGAGGGAGGGAGAGAACTTGACCGTTCTAGTTCAAGTTCAGGGCCTTCAGGTGAGGGACTCCTTTTCTGTTTCTGTCATCACCCAGGCATAGTCTCTCCCCTCCTCGCTCCAGTGGGGAGTCACGGGGCCTCCACTGGGGGAAAAGAGGAGGCATCCCAGCGGAATCAGGGGGGCCCTTCCTCACTGGGCTCTGGGCCCTGGCTCTGCCCCTTCCATAGCGCTGCCCCTGAGGGCTGCAAGACCTTCGGCATCTCGGCGTCCGCAGGGGTGCTTGTGGAAGTTACCCACGGCCCTCCAGTCAAGAAGGGCTCCGCAGACTCCAAGTGGCCCCTGCTACCGGGGCTGGAGGTAACCCTGCGGGTGAAAGCGGCCAGCAACAGCACTGATGACCAGAAGGTGAGTGTCACAGTGGGTGCAGTGGGACAGGGCAGCCACAGGTAGCAGCTCTCACGGCGGGTCCTGCCCTGGACCCACAGTGCCCACTCCCGAGAGCCTCCTCACTGCTGGAATTCCTCCCCCATCAACCCAGATGCCCTGCCCTGATCTGGCAGCTGGACCAACCAAGAACATTCTTTCTGAATTCCTCCCATATCAGCCCAGATGCCCCGCCCTCATCTGGTAACCTGGTCAATCAGATATGCTCTGCTGGATTTTATTTTATTTTATTTTATTTTGCCAGTTCTGGGCTTGAGCTCAGGGCCTGAGCACTGTCCTTGGACTTTCTCAAGGTTAGAGCTCTACCACTTGAGCCTCAGCACCACTTCTGGCTTTTTTCTATGTATGTGGTACTGAGGAATCAAACCCAGGTCTTCGTGTATGCTAAGCAAGCACTCTACCACTAGGCCAAACTCCCAGCCCCTGGATTTTAATTTTTGAGGGGTGGGGTTTGCTGGGATGGAGCCCAAGGCCACACAAATGCTAAGTACAAGTTCTTCCACTGAGCTACCCCACTTGAGTCCTCCCTGGATTTTGAACTTGTATCGGAGGAGGGTGATATTTCTTCTGAACAGCTCCTGCCCTGGGGATCAAGGTGCATCTAGAACTCCTTCTGCCTCAGGAGTCCCTGTCCATGTCTCACGGCCAGCTCTCTTCCTCTAATGACTCTTCACCCTGTCTCCAGTCCCTGCTCACCTTCCAAGACCTTCTCAAGGTGTCTCTCTTTGTTGAGCCCCCTGACTCAGGCAGGGTGAGCCCCTCCATTTCTAGATGTATGCCTCCATTTGGGGGGCTCCTGCAGGAACTCCTGGTCATCTGAGCTAAACTGGGCTGAGCTGGCATCCAAGTTTGTTGACTGACTAAGAAAAGTCATTAATGGTCTGCTGCCATCTTACAGGTTCAAATTTCATACTATGGACCTAAGGCTTCAAGGGCCCAAGCCCTCCTCTACCTCACTGCTGTGGGTGAGTAATGACTTCTCCCTCGCCCTCACGCGGACCAGGGGCCCGTGGCAGGCTGCGAGAAGCATGGGGCCCCAGGTCTGGAATGACAGCGCAGTCGTGTCTTCCAATGTCATGTCAGACCTGGTGTATGGCTGGAATAAGATATTTGCAGTGAGATCACGAGTGTGTTTATTCACAACTACTCAGTCCCCCATCCCAGGGTCCTCCAGGGCTGGGGCTAGGATCAGAGTCCCTCGTTGCGGTGATTGGGGATTCTTCCTGATACTCCTGAGCATGGCAGAGCTTACACAATTATGTCACCCTGAGCTTGTGCAGATAGTCCAGTGCCCCCAGCCCTCTAAATCATAGCCTGACTCTGTGGGGACCTGAGGTTGGGCTGTCTTTGTAGACAGTTTCCTGTCCACCCCCCATCTTACCTCTCCTTTTACTCCTGGGGTTTCAGAAATCTCCCTGTACGCAGATGTCACCCGCACGGGCAAAGCCACGTCCACCAGAGCCATGAAAGACCAGGTACTGACAGCTCAGTCCTGCTGGGTTCTCCTACAGCGCCGCCTTGTGGGGAAGAGGTGGATAGCAGTGCGTCTTCCGCTCCCGATGCTAAAGGCGTGATTCAAAAAGACAGAAAAAGAGAATGAAGCAGGCACGCTGGTGCTACCTGCAATCCCAACACTTAGGAGATGGAGGTAGAGGAACTGCAAGTTTGAGACCAGCCTGGGCCAAATTGCGAGGCCTTATCTTAGGGAAAAACAAGAACAAGATGCGCTTTCCTGGAAGCTACTTCTCTACAGTTACTCAATGACTGTAGAGCACAGAGAAAATTCCTAGTCAGATCTCAGCTGTGCCACAGGCTTTTGTGACTGATAGGTGAGAGTCCCACAGCGCCATCTACAGAGGTGGAGGACAGAGGAAGGAAGGGTGGTTGGGAGTAGCCAAGGGGGACAGGGAGCCATGTGTACCAGGACCTGGAGGCTTAATCTAGGGTCTGTGGTGGGATGGGGGGCGGAATTGCAGGGGATCCTGAAGCATCAATGCTGCCCACCCACTTTTACGCTAGTGGAATGACCGTGTGGCCAGCATAGAAGGACTAAGAATCCTCCAGGGGTTCCTCCAAAAGTGCAGGGAAATGAGGGTTTCCAGTGGCTCACACCTACCATCCCAGCTGCTCAGGAGGCTGAGACAGGAGGATGGAGATTCAGAGCCAGCCCGAGCAGATACATCTGTGAGACTCCGATCCCCATCTAGCCAGCTGAAAGCTGCAACTGGAGATGTGGCTCGAGTGGTAGAGTGTCAACCTTGAGTGGAAAAAGCCAAAGTAGGAGTTCAAGATTCAGTGCACACACACACAAATTAAACAGTGTGGGGCTGGGGGCGTGGTTCAGTGGTAGAGCACCCTGCCCCCAGGCACTACCCCAGCACTGCAGAAATAAAAGTACAAATAAGGTGTCAGTATGGCAAAGGCTAGGCTTGGTGGACCCCAGCCCTTAGGCCCACCCCAGCCAGATGCAGCCACCTCCACCCCTCCTCTGTGGTGGACAGGTTGCCCCCACGGGTTTAGTCATCATCACCTGGGGCTCAGCCTGATCTCATCAGCGGCACGTGGTGGAGGCAGGCTAAGGATAACAGCACCCACGCTGCAGGACTGAGTGATTCATACTCTGCAGCGTACTCACTGTGTAGACTGAGTCTAGAGGGCAGGTTTGGCTCCACTCAGGTTGCTGAGCCAGCGTGTATATGTGTGTGTGTGTGTGAGAGTGCGTGCGTGCGTGCGTGCGTGCGTGCATGCATGCACGCATGTGAACATGCTTGTCCTGGGGCTTGAACTCAGAACCTAGGCTCTTTCACTCAAAGTTAGGGCTTTATCTCTTGAGCCACAGCTCCACTTTAGGTTTTTTGGTAAGATAAACGACTCATGGGCTTTCCTGCCCAGGCTAGCCTTGAGCCACCATCCTCAGATCTCAGCCTGCCGAGTAGTTAGGATTACAGGCGAGAGCCACCAGCGCCTGGATCTCTCAAGGGCTCCTTGTGGAAGGGTGGCTGCAGTGCACTCTGGGTGAATTTCTGGCCTGGGTATTCCTTGGTCTAGAGCATGAAGGTTAAAGTACATGAGGGTAGGGGCGGGAGGGAGGGCACAGAGAGCCCGGGCTTTGGGTTCCTGAGTGCACCCCTTGTCTCCTGATGCCCAGAGGACCTGGACCTGGGGCCCCAGTGGACAAGGCCCCATCTTGCTGGTGAACTGTGACAAGGATGACCCCAAGTCTTCTGCCCCAGACTTTGAGGATGAGCAGGTGTTTGACCCCAAAGGTAAGGCCCCCGGCTGGCCTTGGGCCCAGCCTCGGTCCCTGTTTCCACGTGGCTTTGGCAGGACCTCGGAGGCCAGAGTGACTGCATGCACGCTTCTACAGGTGAAGAAATAAAAATGTGTCCGGAGAGGGCATGACCCTTCCAAGGTCACGCGCAGTCAGGGAAAAGCCAGGGCCAACCCTAAGGCAGCCCACAGACCCCAGCTTCCATGCCACCCATCTGTGTGGGCTTCAGATCCCAGGCCCAAGCAAATGCAAAGAAAAGATGGCCCCCAACGCACTCTGCCAGACCTTTCTCTGAGCACTGCATAATAAGCCACTCATTCGATCCTTCAATGCAAGCTAAGCTTAACTGAGGCATACAAAGGCTAAGTCACTTGCCTGGAGCCACACAACCAACCATTTGAACCCCACGTGTGAGGCCCTAAGAGCAGGCTAGAGGTACAGAGCCGGCGGTGGGCACAGAGTCTCTCTGGAATGGGAGGGAATTACTGGGATGCCACCAGGACAGCATGGCTGGGCTGTGGGCAGCTGTCTGGAGGGTAGCCCAGTAGTCCAAGACACAGTACCACTTTCAGGGGCTGCAGGGTACTAGGATAGCACATGGCACATGTTATCTCACTGCCATGCAGACACACACTGCCTCCAGCTTAATGACTGGGAAACTGAGGCAGCAAGCATGGAGGGAACTGTCCCAAGCTCACACAGACTTGGCTGACCCCACAGTCCCCTGCCTCTGAGGTTGAGTCCACCAGAAATGATAGCCTCACGTGTGTCCCTCCCAGCCTGGGCTGGCTGGCCCCTGGCCAGCTTGGGGCGAGGGACCAGCCTGGGGGCAGCCAGTGGAGCACCGACGCCAGCCCCAGCCTTGCTCGTCACTCCAGACCTGCAGGATATGGCGCTGATGAGTGTGAGCACCAAGGCCCCCAAGGGTTTCTTCCGCCAGCACCAGCTGCTGCTGCATGTGGCCAAGGCCGAGATGGAGAGAGTGAGGGTGTTCCAGGCCACACGTGAGTCACCAGCCGTGTTCCTGTCCCCCGGGCGTGTCACCCCTGAAGCCGGGCACTGCCTGTGGCTCACACCTGGAATCCCAGCAACGAGGGGAGGCTGAGATCTGAGGATCATGGTTTGAAGCCAGCCCAGGAGGAAAGGCTGGGAGACTCTCATCTCCAATGAACCCCTAGGAAACAACTCCCCACGAGAGCAGCAACTTCTCTGCAACTCAAGGTTGCCCTGCCCCAAGGGTGCCAGCCTCAGCTCCTGGCACCGGGCACAGAGCCAGGCACATGACGCACTCCCTGTGTGCACCTGAGCCCGGGAGAAGTGGGAGAAGAGCACCCCTTGTCAAATAGTTTGCAGAGAGGAGAACCACTTGCAGAAACCCTGGGAAGGGTGACCCAGGCAGAGCGAGTGGCAGGTGCAAAGGCCCTGAGGTGGGTCCTGCCTGTGCGTGTGAGGAAGGCATGGAAACTGGCAGGTGTGGATTAGGGTGAGCAGTGGTCCAAGGGGAGATGAGGGCCAGAAGTCATGGCCCAGACGAGCTGGGTGAGGATTAAGGTGAGCAGTGGTCCAAGGGGAGATGAGGGCCAGACGTCACGGCCCAGACGAGCTGGGTAAGGGCAAAGAGCAAAGGAGAGTTTCCATGTGTGCAAGTTCGAGGAGCAGGGCAGCGGGGGGTGACTTGGAGGCAAGGGCAAGGCCAACAGAGTGGCTTTTGCAGTGGCTCAGTGTGACCACCTCCCCTGTGTTCTAGACCAGTGATTGAATCCATGTTGCCTCCACCTGTATATCACCCCTCCAGGAAGCCCTCGCGGTCTCCCTCCATCCCCACACTGCCTGGGCGTTATTTGATAAGTCCTGGCCGCTCCATAGATGCAGAGGACGGTGGCTCTGTGTTATTAATGGTCGCACCCCAGCGTGGCTGAGACCTAGTGGAGCAGTTGCTCAGGAATGCATGAACGAGTGTGTGAATAAATGAATGACTAGCTCAGCGGTCGCACCCTGCTCTGTCTGGACATCTCTACCCAGGGCTTGGCCCCTTTCTCTGAAGAGAATATATGGCCAGATTTACCAGGCAGGGGCTGGAGCGGGGGGGGGGGGGGTTGAGCTCAGGGTCCCTGAGCCTCCCCTGCCCCGTCTAGAGGATGGACGGCCATCCAGGTACAAGGTAGTCCTGGGGCCAGAGAAAAACTCACACTGCCTGAAGCTCCCGGGTGACCAGCACTGCGTGGACTTCTACGTGGAGGGCCGGGCCTTCCCCGACGCCGGCTTCCCTGGCCTCGTCTCCCTCGGCATCTCCCTGCTGGACACATCCAAGCCGGTAGGCCCAGCTGGCCTGGCTGCCAGGCAGTGGGGACAGTGTGGAGGGGGGGCAGCAGCCGGCATGGGCCCTGGCCGGCCTGACGCCCCTCCCCTCCCCTCCCCTGCAGGAACTCCCAGACACTCTGCTTTTCCAAGACAGTGTGGTCTTCCGCGTGGCCCCCTGGATCATGACCCCCAATACCCAGGCCCCTCAGGAGGTGTACATGTGCAGGTGAGGCTGGCAGGCCGGGGCCAGGGCACCCCCAAGTTCTGGGGCAAGCATGCCCTCTGTGAGTTTTGAAAAGGCCCTGATGAGGGCCTGCCTTGCTCCTGCAGGGGGTGGGGGAGACCCCAACAGACCCCAGCCCCCCAAGTCAGGCTTCTACGTCTCTTCAGAGTACAGACTGTGCCCCCATATTAGAAGCTTCAGGAACGTGTCTGGATGGGCACAGGGCCTCATGTCTGTAATCCCAGCCATGCAGGAGGCCGAGATGGGGAGGATCCTGGTTTGAGGCTCTGGCCAAAAATGTAAGAGTCTCATCTGAAAAATCACTACGGTACAGAAGGGCTCAGTGATACATGCCTGCCTGCCACAAGTGCCAGGCCATGAGTTCAAACCCCAGTACCACCCAAAATAAACATAAATGTACCTGTTTTGGCTGGCTACTGAGCTGGGCTCCTATGTCTGGGGATGGGGTCTCCTTGGGTCCTTGAGAGATGCAGATTTGCCCCTGGTGAGCAAGCCAGGGGGTCTTACAGTCTTACAGTTCCCTCTCTTGGGAGGGGTGAGGAGGGGCCAGCAGGGTCAGGACCGAGGTGTGGGTTAGCCCTCACAGGGGCCTGCCCGCCCCCTTCCCCATGGGAGTCCAGCCTCCATGTCCAGCTGCCTATGTGCTGATACTGGACAAGAGCAGAGATGGGTTCCCCACTCAGGACGTGGGCTCCAGCGTCCCCCATTCCCAGGCTGGAGTTCCAGAAGCTTCTTTCTCTAGGATTTCTGATAATGAAGGCTTCCTGAAGTCGGTGGCTGCTCTAGCCAAGAAAGCCAAGTGCAAGCTGACTGTCAGCCCGCAGGAGGAGAACATGGATGACCAGTGGATGCAGGTGGGTGGCCTGGGCTTGCCGGCCCGTGTGCTGGCACTGGGGTTCCAACTCAGGGCCTGGCTACTCTATCCTTTAAGCTTTGTTACTCAAGCATGGTGCTCTACCGCTTGAGCCACAGCTCCACTTCCAGCTTTTTGGTGGTTCACTGGACAATTCCTACTTGGGGTGGCTTTGAACCTGGATCCTCCCATCTTCAGCCTCCTGAACAGCTAGGGTGACAGGCAGGAGGCAGGGACTGAAGCAGCTGTTTGTGCCTCTCTCTGGCTCTGCTCTCCCTGCTCCCCTGACAGCCCTCTGTGTCCTCATTCCTTGTCACCATCGTCACCATTGTCACCCCCCTCCCCCCGTGCCCCGGCCCGCCTCCTGGGCTCTCTGCAGAAGTGCTAGTGGGGAGGTCTCAGTGCCATGGGAAGGGCAGGTCTGAGTTCTGGAAGCTTCTATCTGGGATCAGGTGTCTCGTGGGACGTGGCTCCAACTCCAGGGTGGGGGTGATGGTCCCCTCAGCCCCACCGCAGTGCCGGGTGCCCAGACCCAGCCACAGGAGCCACACAGCCTCTCCCCTGGCCCCACCAGGACGAAATGGAGTTTGGCTACATCCAGGCCCCCCACAAAACGCTACCGGTGGTGTTTGACTCCCCGAGGGACAGAGGCCTGAAGGACTTTCCCATGAAACGTGTCATGGTAGGAACATGTGTGGGTGCCTGGCTCCCCAAAGCCCTCCTGGCCCATCCGCCCTGCTCCACCCTACAGGCCAGCACCCCAAAGCTGAGCTCTAGCCAGTCGGGTGGGCGGAGCCTGTCTACCCAGGAGCTGGGCTTCTCTCTGAGATTACCTGTCCAATGTAGTATCCTGAGCTGACCCAAGGGGCATGGCAGCTTCAGACTGCCTCCTCAGTGGGGTTTGGCTTTGGGGGGCCCCTCAGGTATGTGGGGGGCTCAGGATCCATGGCTCTTTCCTAAGTGTGACGTTAGTAGTTGCAGTCTCCACGCAAGGAGGTGTGGGTGACGTCAGCACGGCCTGCTTGACTAGCGAGGTAGACGGATGTGAACTCAGCACAGAGGATGATGATGATGATGATGATGATGATGATGATGATACAGTAATAATTGCACATATTGAGTTTGCTTTCTCATTAACTCATTTAATGACAACCCCAGATAGTGATGCTCTCAGGGCCCCACTTTACAGATGAGGAGACTGTGGGTCTGGTGGTCTGGGTGGAGCAGTGAGGGTTCAAACCCAGCCACCCCTCCAAGAAGCAGGCCCCTTCCCCCACACCTGTACCCTGAACCAGAGAAAACACAGCAAGGAATGGGGTGTGGGGTGTGCTAGGACGGGAGGTTTTCTGGGGAGCATCCTGTGCCCCAGGGAAGGGCAGTGCCCCTGCCCACACAGGTGGTGACACAGCCCCCAGCTGACCTGCTTCCTTCTGGCCACGCCCTGGTGGCAATGAGGAGATGGGGGGGGGGGCGGGAATCCAGTTTGCTGTTTCTAGCCTGGGGCTTTACGGTGGGTACTGCCCTGAACCCTCTCCTGTGTCTGCCCCACTCACTGCCAGTGGGAGGCAGGCTGCATCCTCCTGTGTGCTAAGCCAGAGCTCCAGAGTCCAGGGGGACAATGCAGACCCTGGGGAACCAGGGGTTCCCCTCCCCTGGGAGGGGGAGGTCAGGATGGAAAAAGCCTAACTTCAAAACCCATTACCAGATGAGAGGTGGTGTTCACGCCTAAAATCCTAGCTATTCAGGAGGCTGAGATCTGAGGATCACAGTTCAAAGCCAGGCCGGGCAGGAAATTCCATGAGAATCTTATCTCTAGTTAACCACCAAAAAGCCAGATGTGGCAATATGGCTCAAGTGGTAGAGTGTCAGGCTCTAAGGAAAAAGCCAAATGAGGGCATGTGGCCCTGAATTCAAGTCCTAGTATCAGGACGGAAGGGAGGGAGGGAGGGGGAGGGAGGAAATCTTACAGACTTAGTTATTCTGCCCGGCCAAGGTTTAGGGAGTGACGTGGCCCTCACCTGGGACAGCAGCCCCAGCCCGGAACTCCTTCCTGGGGCCCAGTCCATCTTTGAACTCCCCTGTGTCCACCCAGCATCTCGAACCCAGGCCCTGCTCTCCCATCTCAGGGCCCAAACTTGGGCTACGTGACCCGAGAGCTGGCCTCAGATGACATCACGGGCCTGGACTCCTTCGGGAACCTGGAGGTGAGCCCCCCAGTGGTAGTGGGGGAGAAGCAATACCCACTGGGCAGGATTCTCATTGGAAACAGCAGTTACCCCAGGTAAGGGGGCAGCAGGGACCCAGGCTGTGGAGGTGAGCAGTTGTCCCCCACTGTCCCCAGGTGGCATAGCATGCACTGGGGGGAGGGAGAGAATCCAAGGGCAGCTTGGGGGAACAACAGGGCCCAGATCAAGTTCTACACTGGCACTCAACACTGCAAGGCAGTGGATGTGAATTTACTGAGGAGCTGGTGATGTGCCATGCTTGTGTCATGGAACCTCGATTCTCAGATCTCGGCCTCCTGAGTAGCTAGGATTACAGGCGTGAGCCACTGCGCCCAGCAGCCATGTCCAGCCTTTTCTATGTACGGAATCAAACATAGGGCTTGGTGGACGCTAGGCAAGCACTCCACTGCTAGACTTTTGAGCTGAGGCCTGATAACATGAAAGCCACGACCACATACAGATCGTGTCTGAGTGTTCTGGCATACGAAAAGCATGTGCGGAGATCCTACGGCAGGAATGGAGGAGGCTTGGATTGGTGATGGATCAGGCAGTACTTTCTGAGGCTGGGTGCTGGTCTGGGCCTCAGTTTCCCCCATTCCCCCATCAAGGGAAACTGGAATGACAATTCTTCAACTCAGCTTGTGAGAGATGTGATGATGGCAGACGAGGCTGCCTTCCCCAGTTGGAGGAGAGACCCCCCCCCCCATCCCTGGGTATCTCCCCAAGGGACATTCCTCACCCTGTGTCAGCAGCAAGGACAGCCGGGATATGCATGCGGCACTGCAGGACTTCCTGCGGGCCCAGCAGGTGCAGGCGCCCGTGGAGCTGTACTCGGACTGGCTGTCCGTGGGCCACGTGGACGAGTTCCTGAGCTTTGTGCCCGCGCCTGACAGGAAGGTGGGCTTGAGAACTGCCTGAGGCAGCTGTGTCCCTGCCCCGGGGGTCCCGGTTGGGTGGGGGCCCAGGCCAGCTCCCCCTCCTATCCCGGGAGCCACAGAGGCAAAGCTGTCCTCTTCTGTCTCTGCCCCCAGGGCTTCCGGCTGCTCCTGGCCAGCCCCAGGGCCTGCTACAGACTGTTCCAGAAGCAGCAGGAGGAAGGCCATGGGGAGGCGCTGCTCTTCCAAGGAATCAAGAGTAAGTCAACCCAGGCACTGGTGCTCACGCCTGAAACCCCAGCCACGTGAGAGGCTGAGGTCTCAGGATCACAGCTGGAAGCCAGACCAGGCCAGAAAAGTCTGCTGAGACTTTCCAATGACGCAGCAAAGAGCTGGATGTGGAGGGATGGCTCAAGTGGTAGAGGGCCAGCCTTGAGCAGAAAATGCCAGGTCTGTGAGTTCAAGCCCCAGTACACACATGTACACACACACACACGGCCTAAGCCAGCCCTGCCTTATTCTGCACACGCCATCCTCCCTTCCTGGTGGGAGCACCCAGGAAATAGAGGTCTTCTGAACATTGTGTGTCAGGAGCCATGCCAGGCACTAGGCATCCCAGCCAGCCGAAGGAACAGCAGGAGATTGGGGGCAGCAGGTGGAAAGCCAGAAGGGCTTCCTGGAGGAGGCAGAGGCTGTGTGGGATGAGCAGGGGCCATGAGGAGTGAGGAAGGAGAAACTTGCCGTAAGTGTAAAGGGCTGCGGCCTGCAGAGAACTGGGCTGAGGTGGAGGCTGAGCAGCCCTGTCTGGCTGAGCATATTTACTTCATACGCAGAGGAGTGCTGTGCCCTGCATGGAGGGGCACAGACCTAGGGTTTCATCCAGCTCCTGCTTCTTCCCTTCTGAACCTCCAGGGAATGAGCGTGTTTAATGGGGTGACAGATTGCCCACAGGGGGCCTGCACACCAGAAACCCCATTTTGCAGATGTGCTGTGGGGACTCCATACCCTTCTTTGCTTTTATTTTCCTTCCCCTCCCTGACAGGAAGGAAACAGCAGTCGATAAAGGCCATCCTGTCCAACAAGGTCCTGAGAGAACAGAATTCCTACGCACAGGTGGGGAGCCTGGGGGTCTGGGACATAAAGACCAGGCCCTGCTGAGAGTGGGAGGGGCCCGCTGGTGGCCCCGCCCATCACAGCCCCGCCCCCGCCCGCCTGGCCTCACTCCCAGTCTCTGCCTTTGCCCCAGAGCTGCATAGACTGGAACCGAGGGGTGCTGAAGAGGGAGCTGGGCCTGGCCGAGGAGGACATCGTGGATCTCCCACAGCTCTTCAAGCTCTCGGGCAACTCCAAGGCGAAGCTCAAGGTGGTCGCCTTCTTCCCCAACATGGTGAGGAGATGGCAGCTCCTGCCCTCGGCCCTGATGCTCCTGAGAGGAGAAAGGGAACCTCGTGAGAATGGCGCTCCTGCACTCCTCTGTCCCCCACTCCTGGTGACACTGAGGGATTCCAGATGAGACACCTAGAAGGATGCCATCTGACACAAGTGCACACAGCACCAGAGGGGGACTTGAAGATGGGGTCTGCCTGGCCAGCTCTAACCCGGGGACCCCCTCTGCTGGTGCTCTAGCGGCATCTGGCTAACAGGCTCTTAGCAGCCAAGCTTTCTCCCACTGAGCAGGAAGGGCGAGTAGTTATTTGTGCGTGTGTGTGCCCTTGTCCTGGGGTTGAACTCGGGGCCTGGGTGCTGTCCCTGAGCTTTTTTGCCCAAGGCTAGCACTCTACCACTTAAGCCGCAGCTCCACGTCCAGCTCTTGGTGGTTAATTGGAGACGGTCTCTTGGATTCTCCTGCTTTGAACCATGATCCTGCGATCTCCATCCCCTGAGTAGCTGTGGTGACAGGCGTGAGCCCCTGGCTCATCACAGCCCCTGGATGCAGTCAGGATCTTCAAGGCTCCTGAAAAACTTTCTTTCCGGTCTTTCTGGGCGGGTGGAGGAGGGAGGCAAGCAGAAGGGGAGGGGAGGGGCTGTCTCTGACCGGGCACCCCGTTTCCGCAGGTGAACATGCTGGTGCTGGGGAAGCACCTGGGTATCCCCAAGCCCTTCGGCCCCCTCATCAACGGCCGCTGCTGCCTGGAGGAGAAGGTGCGCTCGCTGCTGGAGCCCCTGGGCCTGCACTGCGTGTTCATCGACGACTTTGCCCCGTACCACATGCTGCACGGGGAGGTGCACTGCGGCACCAACGTGCGCCGCCAGCCCTTCTCCTTCAAGTGGTGGCACATGCAGCCCTGAGCGCCCCCACACACCCAAGGATTCTGGGAAAGGTGGGGCTCCCTGGGTGTGGCAAGCCCTCAGGGCAGTGGCTGCTCTCAGCACCCAGCTGAGAGCCCTACCTCCAGGCCTCTCCACCCACAACCTGCCCCAAGATGGTTCTTCCATCGCAATAGCTCTGCTCAGAGAAGCTATCATAAAGATATTGTTAATCACTTTCTACATACAGCTGTAAAGGTGTCCTTGTCATTCTCCCATGACCTCTGCTGCCCTGGCTGTGACAAGTTCAGGAAAGCCACCAAGACATGTGGAAGCTAGGTGGCTGCTGAGTGGTTTGTTGTTTTTTTTTTCTCCCAGGAAAATAGTTGCTCTATGAAATCTGGCAGGACCTGAGTTGGTTCTGAGCTTCTCATGGAACCCATGGAAGGGCCAGGCAAGTGCACGCCTATAGCCCCAGCTACTCACAAGCTGAGGCGAGAGGATCTGAAATTGGAGGATAATTTGGGCCAAGTTAGACCCTGTCTCAAAGACATAATAAAAACAGGGTAACAGAGTTACACTTAAATGGACATGTTGTACAAAGGGGTTTCAATTATTTGAAGATACCAATAATAGTAATATTACATATAAAGGGCTGGTGATGTGGCTCAAGTGGTTGAACAGCTGGTGTGAGAATGTGGGTTTAATCCCCAGGACTGAGCAGAAAGAGCAGCTGGATGCCGGCAGCTCATGTCTATAACCTCAGCTACTCAGGAGGCTGAGATCCGAGCCTCACACTCTGAAGCCAGCCCAGGCAGAAAAGTTCATGAGACTCTTACCTACAATTAACCAGCAAAAAGCCAGAAGTGGAGCTGTGGCTTAAGTAGTATAGTGTCAGCCTTGAGCAAAAGAGCTAAGAGACAGCACCTCAGCTCTGAGTTCAAGCCCTAGTAACGGGGGGTAAAAAAGTTTCCAGAACCAGACTGCTGGCCTGCACTTATTCCACATTTTAAATGCCACAAAGTGAGATGACAAACAAGGCAGGGAAGAAAAGCCAGGAAGGCTGTGAATCCCTGGTCCTGCAGAATGCGATGACTTCCAAGAGGCCATTGAGCCCAAATTGAGGGGGTCAGAATCAAAAGAACTTGCTTATGCGGGTGAGCAAAAGAACCACAGAGCACCGGGGTTTTAATCATTGGATTCTGAGTCCCACCGGGGGCAGCCTTGGCAGGACTGGGTCAAATGACCCTGCCCCCTCCCGGGCCTTCCCCAGCTGTGGGCCCCCCATTCCACACCCCACGTGAGGAGAGCCAGTGCCATGGAGCACATGAGGACAGTACTCGAAATCTCAAACAGATGAAGCCTCTCACCCCTCACTGACGAGCTCGCTCAGCTTGCAAGCCCAGGGAAAACTTCCAACCAGTGCCTGTGTTTGGAATAAAAGTCAGGGCATGGCTCACTTAAGACTATGGCTTTCCAATCAAGTACCTTGAAACATAAAAGTGATGTGTGCCACCTCAGACCCAACCCAACCATGTCTTCCCTTGAATGTGGCTTTTCCCCAACAACGCCTGCCTCGACTCATTCCTGCACACTGGGCGTGATTTCCACCACATCTGCTCCGTTCCCCCTCATGGCCTCCAAATTGCTTTGCATGCCTTCAAGCAAGAGCGTCTAAGTCCCCTGGCCTTGTTCCCCACCCTCCTTTCCCCGGAGACCACCTAGTCATCTCCCAGTCACAAGCCAAGAGGCTTCAAATATTGTGGCATCTCAGCCACTCAGGTGGGACTTGAACCCTCAGCATTCAAGTCATCAGTACTCAGCGAACTGAGCTTGGAGTGGTTTTAAAAAGCTGAGCAGCTACTGCTCTCTGCCTTGGGGCTCCAGGGGGGCTGAGCTTTTCAAGGTATGCACCACATGCTACCTTAATAATCACGAAGGAAACCACGCACACGTGGTCAAGCGAGGCAATGTTACCAAAGCAGAATTGTTGGCGGTTAAACTTAGCAGGATATTACAATAGCAGAGGTTCAAATGACCCTGGGACCCCACCCCACCCCTCCATGCGAAGTATTTTCACATCTAATGTGACATTCTGGGCTGCAGGACCTGATATCTTGACAGGGGTGGGTGGCTGAGGCCCAGACTGGAAGCCAATTATTATTACTGGAGGGAGAAGGGAGAGCAGAGCTCGGTGTCAGTCCCTAAGCTTGGCGTCTGCATGAACCTCTACAGGGTAGGGAAAGTCGGGAAGTTTAACTTCATAAAACCCAGCTTCCACTTTCCAACGTCCGAATGGAGTCTGACACCTGTTTGAAGTGTCATTCCCAAACCAGATTCTACACCAGAGATTCTTCTGAAGGAGCCTGGTGTGTGTCTCAGAGCCCAACTAGAAAGGAGTATGGGGAGAGAGGGGCTGCCCCAGGCTGCAGGAGCTTCACCTGCTTCAGTGAGGGGCTCTGGACCCCAGAAGGCCCCTCTGATTGCAAGCAGCCTAGTGTTTGTCCCTTACATTGGATAGGCCACCCGTAGAAGGGGACATAGTTCAGCTGAGCAGGTCC
This sequence comes from Megascapheus bottae, assembly GCF_031878675.1. Classification (NCBI taxonomy): domain Eukaryota; kingdom Metazoa; phylum Chordata; class Mammalia; order Rodentia; family Geomyidae; genus Megascapheus; species Megascapheus bottae. Next base: position 74,254,963 of record NC_143514.1, on the reverse strand, counting down.
TGTGCATGGAAGATGCTTCCAGAAGGATTTGCTGTGAGCAGGTGAGGCCCCCGTCTCGGCAGTTGGGAGAACACAGGCCTCTCTCAGGAAAGAGGTCTCACAGGCCCACAAGTGTCCATCCATGCTGGTCTCAAGCGGACCACAGGGCCTTGGCTCAGCTGAAGAGTCCCGGGGAGCCCACTGGGTTATTTAGGGAAGCAGGGATGGTCACTTAGTCATTTAAACACCCCAATAATTTGATCAAAACCCTCTCTCATCTGGGGATCTTGCAAGGACTGGGGATTTGGAGGTGATGGGGACCCCCGCCCCTCCCAGAGTGCAGGGTATCCTTCCCTTTCTCCTGGTAGGACAGGCCAAGCACTTGCTGCATTTTAGAGTCTTCCTGGCTAGCCCTCTACCTCCAAGGAGGAATGAAAGCAGCTCTGGGCTGTTTTACCGACACCAGAATCCTTCCCTCCATGCAAGGTGTTTTTCTGTAACGAGTGGGCCTGGCCCACTCCCAAGTCTTCCTCAATTGCCTAGGATAGGTCTAGGGACCAGCAACCGGCAGCTGCAGGGATCAAAGCAAACCTCGGCTCCCACCTATCATAGCCCTGCCCTATGCAAAACGCAGAGCTTTTCCCCAAGCTGGACCAGGAAGGATGAGAGCAAGGCTGGAACTCTAGATAGCGTGGACTACTCCTCAGGTTTGGTAAACAGGAGAGCTGGGTGCTACCCTCACTCCCAGCATCCTAGCTACTCAGCAGGCTGAGACCTGAGAATTGTGGTTTGAAGTCAGATGAAGCAGAAAGGTCTGCCAACCTCTGATCTTCAATGAACTGGCAAGAAGCCAGACTAGGGGTGTGGCTTAAGTAGCTGCGCACTTGCCATGAGTGAAAAACCAATCAAAACCACAAGGCACACACACAAAAAAAGAGGGAGGGCTCGGGGTGTGGCTCAAGGGGTACAGAACTTGCCTAGCAAGCACTAGGCCCTGATTTCAACCCCCCCACCCAATCTAAAACATCCTAAGCCTGTGCTCTGCTGAGGTAGATAGCACTTGTGATGAATCCCCGCTTCCCATTTGTCCCCCTACCTCCATGTCCCTCCATTGTTTGGCAACAGCTGTGGACAACCAGCTTGCTTGAATCACCAGGAAGGAGACACAGCCTCTACCCCCTGCCTCCCTACCCCCTCCTCCTCCCCCTCACCAGCCCAGAGATGCCCAATGTTACCAAACTTCTCCGGTGGTTTTTATCACCACCATTCTGGAAGCACACACCTTATAAATCCTGGATCTTGGGGTGCTGTCCTGACCATGGCTCCAGTTATCCCCCCTGTCCTACAGATCTGTCTGATGGCTTCTAGAAATATCCTTGAGTGCTTAATCTGTCCATGCTTGGGCTTCCCGTCACTCGCCTCCTCCCAGTTGAAGGTGGCCAGTCTTGAGTTCAAGCACAGGAGCTGCTGATACCTCGGAGCTGAACCTGCACCCTCTACCAAAGAGCAGCCACACCTGGGTGGGGGCCGAAGCCTCCCTCCCCTTAACAAGGGGGCGGGCTAGGGAGGTCCTCGCTCCATAACAGGGGAGAGCGGGCGTGCACCCGGGTCTCCTGGGCCGCAGTGCTGAGAGGGGGTGGTCAGCTGAGATAGCCCCGCCATGCCCTTCCAGAACCTCATCCGCCTGTCCACGGACAAACCTGTCTACACCATCTGCGTGCTGGGCTTGGAAATCAGCTTGGATGTCAATGGGTGAGGCGGGGTGGCTGGCACCCTGCTCATTGCCCCTGAAGATCAGAGGCTCTTTTTTTCGGGGGGGAGGGAGGAGATTGTAGGTTCTGCTCAGCCTTAGGGAGCCCAGAGTGGGTCTCTAGAGGTCCTTCCATGTTGTCACAGAGCCTGCCTTAAGTCCCCTGGCCCAGTGCTGGCTGCACACTGTTAAGGAATCCAGGGCCTTAGCACCTCTCCGCTGCCTTGGTCCTGGGGAGGAGGGGAGGCAGCCTGCAACGGAAGCAGCTTGCTCGGAGCAGCAGCGTCTGCCTTCCCTGGCCCTCTTTCCTTTTCTCTGCAGTAGGGGATTGCTCCCCCTCTTTGGGAGCTGGGAGTTTGTGTCATGTAGTTTAGATGACTTAGCATTGGTGGGAGATGGGGAAAGACCCTAGGAGACAGGGTGAGGCCAAGTTGTTAGGGTCTCTCTGCCTCAACTTCTCAGGGGGGAGAGGATTGTGGGCCAGCCTGCAAGGGAAATCTGCAGCTGACTGTGTCTCTTCCCTGGGCAACTCAGGTGTGCCCCCCAGAAGTGCTCGACCTTCACCATCCGTGGCTCCCCCCGGGTCCTCATGGATGTCTCGGGTGCCATCCTCACGGGGAAGGAGGACGCCGTGGTCTCGCAGCCCCTCCCCAGTCCCACCCATGTGCAGCTGAGGATGCTGTCGGCCAGCCTCAGTGAGGACGAGGACAAGGTGAGCCTGGCGGGGGGGGACGGATGGGGCTGGGGCTGAACCTCACACAACAGGGAGCTGGTCTCTGGGTTCACACAGGGAGGGTACCTCAGTGGGGCTCAAGTTGGGGTGTAGGGCCAAACCCCCAGGGACACTGTAACACCCCCTGCCAATGCACTCAACTTGGGGAGTTGGCACCCTGCCTTTTTTGGGGGGGCCAGTTCTGGGGCTGAACTCAGGGCCCGATCCCTGTCCTTGAGCTGCTTTTGCTCAAGTTTAGCCCTCTACTGCTTTGCTGCAGCACCACTTTAGGCTATTTTTGAGTAGTTTATTGGAGATGAATTTCATAGTTTCCTGCCTGAGCTGGCTTTGAACCATGGTCCTCAGCGCTCAGCCTCCTGAGTAACTAGAATTGCAGGTGTGAGCTGCTGGTACCCAGCAGTGCCCTGCTTTTATAGCTAGAGGTCCACAGGTGATCCTGGCATGGAACTTGAGTGGGGAATGGGTAGGCCATCTGGGAGGAAGCCGGCCTGGCTGACAGGTGGGCAATACAATTGTGCGTGGGAGAGAGCAATTCCCCTAGTCAATCACCCCTAGGTGAGCCTTTCCTGGGCTCAATTGATGGGTCTCAGCTGGACCAGAGTTCAGTCTCCACCACCACCAGGAGAGGGCAGTAGAGCGAAGCTTGGCCTTGGACAGGAGGCAGACCCCATGCAGGACACAGCTGGCGAAGCACTGGGTCCCCAGAAAGAGCTGCCTGCCGTGGGACAGGGTCCCAGGAGGGCCACAGAACTTGGCTGGTGGTGCTGGCAGCCTGGATCTCCTCTGCGGGCAGGGAGGAGGGAAGGGGGTAGGAAGTAGACAAATCCCCCCACCAACACATCTGGAGGGGCAGTTGTGTGCATAAACATCAAAGGGCCTGGGATGTCATGGCAGCTTGAGTGGCTGGGGACTTATGAGTGCCCAGTCTCCCAGGCCAGTGCTCAAAGATGTTGGGAATTTGAAAAGGGAAACCTGGAGTTCAAGGTCAAGTCCCTTGGCCTGTGCTTCTGCTCTGGAGCTCTACAGGTCCCACGTGCTGTCTTCCACAGGTACTGGTGTCCTATTTCTGCCCTAATGATGACGCCCCTGCCGCCACAGCCTTGCTCTACCTCACCTGCATTGGTGAGTCTCGCTTCCACGGGGGACCCAACCCCACCATCCACAGAGCGGAGGCTTTGCCCAGCAAGGGAAGTTGAGGCTGGGCCTGGGCTATGCCTCCTGGGATCCCGAGCCAATTGAAATTGTACCCCTACCGTTTCTTAATGCCTCCCTAATTCAAGGTATGGTCCCTAAAAGGCTGGTCCTTTCTTGACAGTTCTACCCACCTGCTCCTTCTCAAGATACATGGCAGGACTCCTTCCCTTGCTGGCCAGGGAAGGTCTTCCACGCTCACCTGGCTTCAACCAGTTGCTTGCAGAGCCACTTTACCCCCAACAGTCTTCAGCCAGGCAGCGCCAATTTAGCTATCATCTACTGCAATGTAGTTTCTTGGGTGTCTAACTCGACAGACCCCAAATGAGTGAGTTCTATCTTTCAAACTTAACTCTTCTAGTAGCTTCTCTCGTGCAGTCTATGGTCACTTCTGCCTGCTTGCTGCTCAGATTGGGAACCTGGTAATTGCCTGGAGTCTCTGGTCCGCATGTGTCAATTGGAGTCTTTAAGAACCTGCTCTTCCCATGCTCTCAACTTGGTCTAAGCCTCCATCCCTTCTTGTCTCTATAGTCAGATCTCCAGTGACCCTGCTGCGTTTGCTCTTCCACTGGTCTTGACTTGGTCTGGCTGTGTGTGTGTGTGTATGTACACGCGCATGCCCTGTATGCTCAGAAGCCCATATGTACACACGAGTCCTGGGGCTTGAACTCAAGGCCTTCCACCCTAGCTTCACCCCTTGAGTCATGCTTCCACTTATGGCTTTTTTGCTGGTGAGTTGAAGAGGCTCAGACTTTTCTACCCCTGGCTGGCTTTGAACCTGGATCCCCATATCTGCCTCTTGAGGAGGTAGGATTGCAGGCCTAAGCTTCAGCCCTAGGCTATGTGACACATCTGAGGACGTTGGTGCCTCTTCTTGACAGCTCCAGGTCTGCTGACATTTTAGCTAAGAGTCTGGAGATGTGGCTAGTGGTAGGACACTTGTCTAGCTTATGGAGGGCCCTGGGTTCAGTCCCCAGTAGCCCTCAAGACAAGACTTGAACTTGGGCTTCTCTGACCTAGGACTGAAGCTGTGCTCTCCACACTCTCTCCTGTATGTGTTCCCATTTCCCATGGCACTTCCTGCCATGATAGTGTGCATGCATTCCTGCTGTCTCTGCTGAGCCCCACAAGACTGTGTGCCCCTGGAAGAGAGGCATGTGTCCGGTACTGAGTAGCCTGTCTCCTAGCTGGCACTGGGGCCTGGAGTACCTGGACTGGGTGCTGAGGGTCTGGCAGTGGCCAAGGACTTCTGCTGGCCGAGCTTGATGGTACTTGAGACCCTTGAAACACAACCGTGGTAAAGCCCCAGGTAGGTGGGGTGCCAGGCGAGAAGGCAGCCTCTAGGGTGAGATTTGGAGCCTGGATCCTGCTGTAGAAGTATGGAGCCCTTCCTGTGTAGGACACAGAATTGAAAGAACTTTCTAGAAGGTGGCATCGGGACCTGTGGCCTTGTTTTGTGGATTCTGGTGATGCCCCAATCAATTCAGTGAATGCTTGAAGCTCTCCAGGGGAGCTCACAAGAAGTGGCTGTGGGGGTGCTTCTGCCTCTGAGCCCACAGGGTGTTGGGAAGGTTAGGGAGGACTTGGTCCCAGCCTTGAGTGGCCCCAAGAAAACTAACCATCCAGTCCAGATGGTGAGACACACCTCTTCCCTTTCAGAGGTCTCCCTGGAGGCAGACATCTACCGTGAAGGGCAGCTTGAGATGCCAAGTGACAAGCTGGCAAAGGTGAGATGCTGCCCCCTTCCTCGCCTCACCTCCAGTCTCCAGAGTCTCATGTCAGGATTGGCTTCACCAAGCCAGGTGTCGGGCAACTCCAGACATACCTTGCCTGGCCTGCTGGAACAGGGCTCACTGCCAACCTGTTGGGGCATGCCTCTTGAAGATACCCCACTTCCGTGGCACTAAGCTGAGTTGAGCTGGGAGGCTAGACCAAGAATCTTCCCCCCCTCTTGGCTCCCTGGCCTGAGGCTGCCACTTCAACCTCTGTCCCCACGTGTTCCTAGGGTGGAAGGGACAGGCTGACTCCAGACTGGGTGGGTGCTGGCATCTGAGGAATGGAGGTTTTATTGTTTCTGTTAAGCTGATGTGCATTCTCACTTGCAGAAAAAATGGGTGTGGGGACCCAGCGGCTGGGGAGCCATCTTACTGGTGAACGCCAATCCTATCCATCTAAGCCAGGTCACCGATGGCGTCCAAGGAATCTTCTCTAACGGTGAGCCTGCTGGTCCCTGCTCTGCCAGGCCCACCTCTGGACACAGGCCAAGGTCCCTTTGGGTAGATCAGATCTCCATTCTTGAGCTGACTGGTAGAGTGCTAGCCTAGCATCTAGTCCCAAAAGTCCTAGGTCTTGTTTTTGTGCCAGTACTGGAGCTTGAACTTAGGTACTGTCCTTGAGCTATTTAGTTCAAGGCTGTGGTGCTCTTAATCCCTTGAGCCATGGCTCTACTTCAACCTTTTTACTGGTTAATTGGAGATGAGAGGTCTACAGACTTTCACCTACCCCAACTGGCTTTGAACTATAATCTGTTTTCAACCTCCTGAGTAGCTAAGATTACAGGTGTGAGTCCCTGACGCCCACTCTGTCCTGGATCTTGAGAACCCTATGAAGGCATAACATGCATACACCAATCTTTTCCACAGCTGTTCCATGACAGGTCATGTGACTTTGTGGGAAGAGCCTGGGCTGTGCTGGGGTTTGAACTCTGATCCTTATGCTCCTTCACTTGACCCATAAATCAAGCCCTTCTGCTCTTTTTTTTTTTTTTTGGCCAGTCCTGGGCTTGAGCTCAGGGCCTGAGCACTGTCCTTGGACTTAAGGCTAGAGCTCTACCACTTGAGCCTCAGCACCACTTCTGGCTTTTTTTCTATGTGGTACCGAGGAATTGAACCCGGGTCTTCGTGCATGCTAGGCAAGCAATCAACCACTAGGCCAAACTCCCGGCCCCATGCTCTGGTTGTTTTTAAGATAAGCCCTCTTGGACCAGTTAAAGCATGCACTACCATCTGTTTATGCTTTGGGGTATAGCTGGGATGACAGGCATACACTACCATGACCCAGAGTTGTGTTTTGTCAGACCCTGGCTTTGAACTTAGGACCTGAGCACTATCCTTGGCTTTCTCAAGGAGCCTTAGCACCGCTTCTGGCTTTTTCTATGTATGTGGTACTGACGAATCAAGCCTAGGTCTTTGTGCATGCTAGGTAAGCACTCTACTACTAGGCCAAACTTCCAGCCATGGCCCAGAGTACTGTGTGTTTCCTTTTGGTTGAGATGGGGGTCTCAATTTTCTTGCCTAGGCTGGCTTGAAATTGTGATCTGCCCATCTGTCCAGTCTCTGGGGTTGTGTGTATCACCACGCGCATCCAAACACAACTAGGCTTTAATGTCCAGATGTCAGCACACCTCACCAACCTCTACCTTGGTTTCTGTCACTTCAGCCATGGGACACCAGGGCCTGAAGTTGATGTCTTTTCTTTTGCTCAGAAATACAGACTCTGGCTCAGATGACTCTGACTGTGCAAGGCCCCAGTAGCACCTTGAAGAACTACAAGCTGGTTCTCCACACCTCTGAGGAAGAGGCCAAGAGGATAAGAGTCTACTGGCCTCACGGTAAGGGTCTGCCTAGGCTCGCCTGGAGCCAGGCTGGGGTGGGCCCTCACATCCGCTAGCTAGGGTCTTGGCATGGTCCTGCTGTGAGCCCAGAGCTGCACGCCAGTGGGGGCAATGGTAGGAATGGGGTCCCACAATGTTCCTGCTGCCACCCTTGCCAGTGTAAAATGGGAATGTGGCCACCTATTCTGTAGGATTCTTGGAGCAAGGAGACACATTTGTTCTAGCTGATAAGACAGGGCTGGCCTTAAGGGAATCTTTTCCCAGTTACCTCCATCAGAGGAATCACCTGTATCTGTGTGTGCACAGGTGAACACATGCGTGTGCCAATACTGGGTCTTGAACTTGGAGCTGTGAGTTCTTCCGTTTTTTTTCCTCCATTAAGGCTTGGTACTCTTATCGCTTGAGCCCACTGCTGTACCTGGGATTTTGTGGTGGTGAGTTGGAGAGAAGTCTCATGGACTTTTCCCTGTCCAAGCTGGCATTGACCTGAGATCCTCCTAAGCAGCTATGATTGCAGAGTGAGCCACTGGTACCTGGCTTCCCATCTGTATTCTTGAACTTACGAATTCCGGTGCCAAGAAACCAGAATGGTGTGCCTGTCCTGGCACCTACACCCTAGGCAGCCCGTCACCCACTGCCTGCATCCCTGGAGACAGGCGCTCACCCCGCCCTTCTGCATGCTGGCAGGGTTCTGGGTTGTCGGGTAGACATGTCAGGAATCACTCAAGTCTTGATTTGCAATGTCTGGTGGCTTGGTTGAATGCCTGAGTTTCTTGGGTTGAGACTTGAGTCAAGTGTACGGTTCCTTCCCTACCTACTGTGGGCCTTGGCTTGCCATCCTCCATGCCAAGGCCTCTTAAGTCGGAACACTGAGCCCATGCCGTGCAGGTTACCCTTTCTCATGTGAGGGGTCAGTCGTGAAGAACTGGGGTATCTAGGCTTGACTCGGGCTGTTGAGGGTTCCCTAGCTGAGTTCTCAAGTATGGAAAGCTCAGGGCTGGCCTGGGTTAGGCCACATGGTCCCTGGAAGCCTCCCAGAGGATCACACGCTGCAATTAATGAGTACCCTGCATAGTGACCCACCCGACCCAAGACAGGGACTCCGAACTTGACCTGATGCCTTTTGCGCACTGGCTGGCCCTCTACCACCTGAGCCATACTTCCAACTCCAACTTGTTCTCAAGCTGGGCCTGTGGCCAATATGCGGGGAGAGAGGTACATCTACCTAGAGGTCACTGGCAGTCACCCAGAAGAGGCCAGCACCTGCCCCAGGGATGGCTGAGGATGTAGAAGGAAGTGGAAGCCTGAGGAGGAGATGGTGACCTGATCAGAGAGGAGTCAGGAGTCCGCTGGGGCAAGAATCCTTCAGAGGCTTTGTACAGGGGGTGGGGGGAGAGCATGGCTGTCGGCTGTCTTGTCAGGGATGGATGTGGGGGGCAAAGGTCATGGTACAGCCAGGTAGGAGGTCGGAGAGGACAGGTGGACAAAGCTGGGAGGCCGTGGGTCAGATGAGCTCGTGACAGGTAGTGACAAAGCTTGGGGTGTAGCCAGCAGAGTGCCCATGGCATGTGGGGTCACCTGTGTTGGATCTTGTGTGCATGGTTTTCACCTGAAGTTGAGAATGGATTTCAAATGAGAGACCACAAGAACCTTGGATTTCTATTTTTTTTGTTTGTTTTGTGCTGGTTTGGGGGCTTGAATTAAAGGCCTGCATGCTGTCTCTTAGCTCTTTTACTCAGGGCTAGCGCTCTACCATGTGAGCCACAGCTCTGCTTCTGGATTTTTGATGGTTAATTGGAGATAAGACTCTTAATGCCTTTCCTGATCATGCTGGCTTTGAACCTTGATCTTCATATCTCAGCCTCATAAGTAGCTAGGGTTATAGGCATGAGCCACGTGGTGCCTAAGAATCCTGTTTAATTTTTCACCAGTTCAAGGTTTGAACTTGGGGCCTCACATCTACTTGGATTGTTTATTTGGCTAGGGTTCTGCCATGTGAATCATGCCTCTTGCCCAGCTTTTCATTGGAAATGAAGTCTAGTGGACTTCCCTTCCTGGGGTGGCTTTGAAGTGTGATCCTCAGATCTCAGTCTCTAGGTAGGATTCCAGGCATGAATCACTGCCCAACAGATCCCATCCTTTTTTTTTTTCTAGTGCCCTGGGACAGCCTGAGTGCCAGCCTGAACACTGACCTTTTTGCTTAAGGCTAGTGCTCTACCCCTTGAGCCACAGCTCTGTCTGGCTTTTTTCTGGGTACTTTATTGGAAACAAGTCTCATGAACTTTCCTACCTAGGCTGTCTTTGAACCCCAATCCTCAGATCTCAGCTTCCTGAGTAGCCACCAGCGCCTGGCTCTTCTCTTGGGAGTTTGACTTTCCCAGCTGAGGCTACTGGGTAGAACTTTGCACAAAATCTTGGCTTTTGAGGACTTTATTATGTTCTGCCGTAAAGCTGGGTTTGTGGATTGGATGTGGAACCACCTGCTATGAGTCTTGCTTGTCCTGATGGAGCCCTGCAAACAAAGCACTTCCAAGTCCCCTGACACATCTTGGGCCTTCAGTGTACACTGATGCCTAATAGGCTTTTTTTTTTTGGCCAGTCCTGGGGCTTGAACTCGGGGCCTGAGCACTGTCCTTGGGATTTCTCAAGGCTGGCTCTCTACTGTTTGAGCCACTGTGCCACTTCCAGCTTTGTAGTACCAAGGAATCAAACCCAGGTCTTCATGGATTCTAGGCAAGCACTCTAGTACTAGGCCAAAATCTGGGCCCTAACAGGCTGCTCTTTATAAACAAGAGCTTGTTGACCCTGAATGCTAGAATGGACCAGCCTGCTCAGCTCCTGGAGCTCAGGCTGGCTCCTGACCCAAGATGGGACACCAGTACCCCACCTGGTAGATAGGAGAAGCCCTGGGCTGTTTCCGTAGCCAGTTGTCCTTCTGTCTCTAGAAACCATCCAGTCTTTTTACAATCTGGTGCTGGGCCCTGGCCAGCATTCCCACACCCTGTGGCCCCAGAAGAGCCTGGAGAAGATCTTGTACGTGGAGGCCATCGACTTCCCCAGCAGCAACTTTTCTGGTCTGGTTTCCTTCTCTCTCTCTCTGGTGGAAGAACCACAAGACTCGGTATGTCCTGAGCTGGGGAAGGAGGGAGAGGAAACATCTTCCATAGCTGGACAGAGGCTGGAGAGGTTCAGCGGAACATCATGAGCCTGGAGATGAGTTCAGACTTGCTGGGGGAGGGTGGGTCAGAACCGCTCCCCACTGACCTTGTCTTCTGTCTCAGGTGATCCTGGAGACCCCAATACACAAAGACACAGTGGCATTCCGAGTGGCACCCTGCATCTTCATGCCGAGTACCCAGATGCCTCTGGAGGTATACCTGTGCAGGTAGGCACCCCCCCCAGCCCAGGCTACAGTTATCACTGGCACTCCCACGTGTGCAGGTAGAGTTGTTTTAGACAGCTTGCTAGGAAACCACATCCGTCTAAGCTGCCTGGACCTCCGAGAGTCTTTGAGGATATGTGGAGGACTCTAAGGGAGCTGGATTCGGCAGTGCATGGAGTAGTCCCATCCTGGAGGCTGTAGGGTTTTTTTCAGGGGTGGGATAGTTTAGACAAACAGCGTGATTTCAGGCAATATAGACTACTATAGGATTCCATCTTTTGGAATCCTAGCTTCTCAGGAGACTGAGATCTGAAGATGGAAGCTCGAAATCAGCCTGGGCAGGAAAGCCCATGAGACTCTTCTACTTCCGATGAACAGGGGCCCTTGAGTCTCCATGGGGAGATAATGCAGGCACAGCTTGACTCGGCTTAGCCACCATCTACAAGGTGGGGAAAGGGGAAGAATGGATGCCCACTTCACCAGAGCCTGGGTGCTGTCCTGGGGCTTTTTTCTAGTTAATGTTGACACTGTGCCACACTTAAGCCACAGCTTCACTTCTGGTTTTTTGGCCAGTTAATTGGAGATAAGATTTCTCATGAGGAAGTGGCATTGTCTCTCAAGGACAGCACCCAGGCCTGGAGTTCAAGCCCATAATTCACACACACACACACACACACACACACACACACTCTCTCTCTCTCTCTCTCTCTCTCTCTCTCTCTCTCTCTCTCTCTCTCTCTCTCTCTCTCTCTCTCTCTTTCTCTCTTTCTCTCTTTCTCTCTTTCTCTCTTTCTCTCTCTCTCAGATCTTAGCTTCCTGCCTAGTTAAGGGTTACAGGCATCAGCCACTATCCTTAAGCTCTTTATTTTGTTGTTGGTTGTAGGGCTTGAACTCGGGCCAATACACTGTCCCTGAGCCTCTTTTTGCTCAAGGCTAGCACTCTACCACTTGAGCCAACAGTGCCACTTGAGGTTTTTGAGACGTTAACTGGGACTTTTCTGCCAAGGCTGTCTTTTAACCTCTTACTCTCAGATCCCAGCCTCCTAAGTAACTAGAATTACAGGTGTGCGCCACTGGTGTTCAGCCCCTATCTTTTTTTTTTTTTTTTTGGTGGTGGTACCAGGGTGTGAAGTTGGGGCCTTGAGCTTCTGAGGCAGGCCCTCTGTTGATTCATGCCCTCCACATCCTAATTTTCACACTTCAATGAGTATGGCCTTGTTCACATTCAAGTCACGGGGATCCATTTTCATAAAACGAAGATCTTGGCAGGGGGCAGTGGCTCATGCCTGTAATCCTAGCTAGTGGGGTGGCTGAGATCTGAGGATCAAGGTTCAAAGCCAGCCTGGGCACAAAAGGACCTGAGACTCATTTCCAATTACCCCTCTAGAAAACAAGAAGTGGGGGGCCGGGAGTTTGGCCTAGTGGTTAAAGTGCTTGCCTAGCATGCATGAAGACCCGGGTTCGATTCCTTGGTACCACATACAAAGAAAAAAGCCGGAAGTGGTGCTGAGGCTCAAGTGGTAGAGCTCTAGCCTTGAGAAAGTCCAAGGACAGGGCTCAGACCCTGAGCTCAAGCCCAGGACTGGCCAAAAAAAAAAAAAGTGGGGCTTGACTCAAGGGTAGGGTGGTGGGCTTGAATGGAAGAACTTGGGGACAACACCCAGGCTCAGGGATAGGGCGGTAGCCTTGAGCTGAAGAGCTCTAGGAGAGCGTCCAGGCCGAGTTCAAGCCCCATAACTCACCCCCCAAAAAAAACAAACTGGAAAATCTTTCATCAATCTCAAGGGTCTTCAGTCTTAGAGCTTGGAGCTTTAGAAGCCGGATGGCCCCCTGGTGGTGGTGCTGTGTGCAACAGTGCTGAGATGCTAGGGGTGGGGGACCACATATCCTATTGACCTTCCTGGTCACCTCCAGGCACCACCTAGCTTCCTGACTTCACCAGTCCTGGGTTGGAGCTGGGGGAGCCCTGGGCAGGAGGACAGGGGCAGGGGCTAACCAAGGGACATGGGGTGGGGCTTTCCTGGGCAGGTAGTAGGTAGTTACTCTGCTCACCAATGGGTGGGGGGAGAGGGAGGGAGGGCCCTGGGCCATGCCCTCTAGGACCAGGCAGTTGAGAGCAGCAAGGTCAGAGGCCGCTTTGTCTCCCATGGCAGAGAGCTGCAGCTGCAGGGTTTTGTGAACTCGGTGACAGAGCTGAGTGAGATGATGAGCATCCCTGTGGCGTCCGTGTATGAGGACCCCAACCGACTGGGCAGGTGGCTCCAGGTAACACCCCACCTGGGGCACGCCAAGGACAGGGCCACCCCCCATGGGATCTGCCCCGGCTTCATGAACCCCCCCTTTGCTGGCAGCCTGAGTGAAAGGAGCTGGCAAAGTCACAGACATGGGGAATAAAGCTTAGTGTACAGCCTACCCCTTGCCACCTGACCCCAGGTGCTACAGGGACAGCACAGTGATAGGCCCAGAGCCAGGGTGGCTCTAACAACACAGAGCAACTGCCACCGCCAACTGGTGTGCCACACGAAGGCAGAACCGAGCTGGGGAACAAATGTGCCTGGCCTCTAGCAAGGCCCAGGGCTCTGACCAAAAATAACGGTCAGTTACCAGACCCGCAGGTCAAGGAGTCTTAGAAATCCTTGCATGAAACCTGAGAAAGTAGAGAGCTGCTTGTGCAAAGATCCTGAAGAAGGGGGGAGCCCTGGGACAGAGAAAGGGGTAGCTGTCAGGAGGTGGAAGGGCTGGGGGCCGTGTGAAGCACAGGCCAGAGAGGCCAAAAATGAACAAGGTGCATGTTGCTGAAAGGGAGAACACATCTGTGAAAGTTCATTTTTTTGGGGGGGTGGGGGGTGAGGCTTGCACTCTGGGCCTAGGTACTGTCCCTGAGCTCTTCAGCTCAAGGCTACCGCCCTGCCCCTTGAGCCACAGCACCACTTCCGGCTTTCTAGTGGTTAGTTGGAGGTAGGAGACTCAGACTTGAATGCCCTGGGCTGGCTTTGAACCTCGATCCTCAGATCTCAGCCTTCTGAGTAGCTAGGATGACAGGCGTGAGCCACCAAGCCTGGCAAAAAAGTTGATTTTTTAAAGGACCCCCTACCTGGGGGTTGGGGGCTTACAGCTCTAATCCTAGCTACTCAGGAGGATGAGATCTGAAGATTGTGGTTCAAAGCCAGCCCAGTCAGAAAAATCTGAGACTCTTAGCTCCATTCAACCACCAGAAAACTGGAAATGGCACTGTGGCTCAAAGTGGTAGAACACTGGCCTTGAGCTGAAGAGCTCAGGCCCAGAGTTCAAGCCTCTTGACCAACAAGGAAAAAACAAAACCCCTAGAGTGAGTGGTTGTGCATGTTATAATCCCAGCCTTTGTTCGGGGGCTTAGTATTCTAAGCCTCCCTGCCGCTGAGAAGTAGACAGAATTGGGCTGGAAGCAGTGAAGTCCTTCTGCCATTCTCTCGGGGAGCTGGGCATGGGCAGGAAAGTAGGTAGTGGTGTGATCTGCCCATCCCTTCCTGTCTCCTCCAGGAGGAGATGGCTTTCTGCTACAGCCAGGCGCCCCAGACGACCATCTCTTTCGTCATTGATAGCCCTCGGACTACCAAACTGGAAGACTTCCCCATGAAATACTCACTGGTGTGTGGGGGGCTTGGTTTGGCTGAGCTTACAAAGGCCCAGCCCCTGGGTGCTGTCCAATGGGGAAGTGGGGTGTGTCACAATCTAGATAGGAAGAGGGGGGCTTACAGCCGCTCCCTCCTAACACCTCTGGCCCTTTTTGATCACCAGAGCCCTGGTGTTGGCTACATCACCCATTCTACAGAGGACCATCGAGTGGCCAGCCTGGACTCTGTGGGGAACATGATGGTATCCCCCCCAGTCAAGGCCCACGGGAAAGAGTACCCGCTGGGCAGGATCCTCATTGGCAGCAGCTTTTACCCCAGGTGAGACAGACCAGAGGCCGCCTAACTACCTCAACAACCAAAGGGAGCTGGGCGCCAGGGCTCCTGCCCCTAACCCTAGCTACTATGAAGGTGAAAATCTGAGGATCAAAGCTTGAGGCTAGCCTATGCAGAATAGTCCACGAGACTCCTGCCTCCAATTAGCCAGCGAAAGAGTGGACAGAAGCGGAGGTATGCCTCAAGTGGCAAAGTGCCAGCCTCAAGCAGAAAAAGGCCAAGTGTCAGAGCCAGAGCTCAAGCCGTGGCACTAGTGCCAAACAGTGGGGAGAGGTGTGCAGACACGTAAGCTGAAGCAAGGCTCCTGAGTCTTTCGGCATAAATCACACGAGAGGCAGAAAAAGCACAGAAGCGAGCGCAGTTCAGCTTGGACGCTTATTTCCACAAAAGAATGTGGCTGGATTTCTGCATGGCCTTTCATCTGCAGCCAGCTGAGAGGGAAATCAGGGCTTCTTGAGGGAACATCTGGCTGCATCATGAGTTGGGTCAGAAGCAAAGGGCTCTTGGCTTCACCATGGCTTTGGCTCTGCCTCCTCAGCTCAGGAATGATTCTTTCAATCTAGTGCAACGAGCCGGACCATGAGCAAGAGCCTCCGGGGCTTCCTGGATGCCCAGCAGGTCCAAGCCCCTCTGGAGCTCTTCTCCGACTGGCTCATGACTGGACATGTGCAGGAGTTCATGTGTTTTGTCCCTGTGGAAAATGACAAAGAAGACACAAAGGTAAGGAAGGGGGGCTGGGAGTTTGGCCTACTGGTAGAGTGTTTCCTTAGCAAGCACGAAGACCTAGGTTCGATTCCTTGGTACCACATACATAGAAAAAAGCTGGAAGTGGTGCTGAGGCTCAAGTGGTAGAGCTCTAGCCTTGAGAAAGTCCAAGGACAGTGCTTGGGCCCTAAGTTCAGTTCCCATGACTGGTAAAAAATGAGGAAGGGGCTGGACAGGGTGTGGCGGGGGGGGCAGCATCGGAGCCCTTTAGAACCTCCTAGGAGGTATGGGGCAGGTGCAGCCTCTGGTTCTAGCCTTCCCCTCCAGGATTTCCGGCTACTCCTGGCCAGCCCCAGTGCCTGCTATGAACTGTTTAAAAAGAAGCAGCAGAATGGCTATGGAAACGCGACTCTGTTTGAAGAGGTCAGAACTGACCAGCTCACTTCTAATGGTAAGGGAACCTCTTCCTTCGCCATGCCT
Source organism: Megascapheus bottae (assembly GCF_031878675.1). Taxonomy (NCBI): domain Eukaryota; kingdom Metazoa; phylum Chordata; class Mammalia; order Rodentia; family Geomyidae; genus Megascapheus; species Megascapheus bottae. The sequence goes on along the minus strand of NC_143514.1, from coordinate 74,239,183 downwards.
TCCCAGCCTCAGCAGAAGGGAGGTGGGAGAGCCTGGAAGTAGATGGGGTTGCCATGTTGGGGCAGCCAGCACTAAGGGGGATTCTGTGGGCCACATAGTTCCAGGAAGGGTATTAGATAGCATATGGCAGTGTGTGTGCATGCAGCTCCTGAAAATTGTTTTCGCCAGTCCTGGGGCTTGAACTCAAGGCCTAGGCACGGTCATAAGTTTCTTCAGTTCAAGGTCAGTATTCTATCACCACAGCCACACCACTACCTCAGGCTTTTTCTGTTTGTATGGTATTGAGGAATCAAACCCAGGGCTTCATGCATATTAGGCAAGCAGTCCACTAAGTCACATTCTCTGTCCCTTCCTGGCAATACTGACTTCAGAGTGCTGGGTTAGGTGTCTCGGTCCCTTAAAGCACCATTTAAGTGGACACCCAGAAATGCTATGGCTCGCCGCTAGTGGCTCACACCTACAATCCTTAGGAGGAAGAGGTCTGAGGATTGCAGTTGGAAGCCAGCCTAGTAGGAAAGTGCATGAGTATTTCCAATTATCCAGCAAAAAGTCAGAAGTGGAGGTGTTACTCAAGTGGTAGTGTCAGACGTGAGTGAAAAAGCTCAGTGCTCGGGCCCTAAGTTCAAGACCTAATAATGCCTCACTGACAAACACAAAGTAAGAACACAAGTAGACTTGCCCCAGACAAGAGGAAGAAAGTTTCCCCAGAAATGTGAACTCCTAGACCCTCCAAGATACAAAGTACAGTCTTGAGAGTCAGCAGATTTATGTCTTGTGGGTAAACGTAGTAAGGGATGAGCTGAATGCTGGTGGCTCACACCTGTAATCTCGGCTTCCTGAGTAGCTGGGATCTGAAAGGCTTGTGTTTTGAAGCCAGCTTGGACAAGGAAGTCCAGACTCTTATTTTCGATTAGCCAGCACAAAGGTGGAAGTGGGGTATAGTTCAAGAATGCCAGCCTTGGGGGCCGGGAGTTTGGCCTAGTGGTAGAGTGCTTGCCTAGCATGCATGAATACCCGGATTCGATTCCTTGGTACCACATACCTATTAGAAAAAAGCCAGAAGTGGTGCTGAGGCTCAAGCGGTAGAGCTCTAGCCTTGAGAAAGTCCAAGGACAGTGCTCAGGCCCTGAGCCCAAGACTGGCATGCAAAAAATGCCAACCTTGAGTGGGGAAATGACTGTAAGGCCTGAGTTCAAGCCCTAAGACTGTGCATGTCCACCCCTGTTTTGGCCTCCTGGCCACAGCACAGTAGAGAGCCCTCAGTGGGGACCACACACAGGCCAGTGACAGTCATCTCACAGAGCTGATGCCAAGGTTGGCAACCTTGTCTCAAAGACTTGTTAACTTTGGTCCTCAGTGGCCATGACCTGCCAGGCTGTGGGGACCAGCTGAGATGAGGACATGGCTATGTTCTGGGCTACCTTGTTCATGGCAGGGACATTGCCTTGTGACAATAAATCCTGCCTCAGATTCCCCACGCAGCCCCTAGGACCAGCCAGGCCACTGGCCATAGTCACTGGCCCCCGAATGCAGCCAATTGGCTGTGTTGGTTCTGCCCATTCCTGACCCCCAGGCCTTGTTCAACAGGGCGTGAGGCCAAAACCATCAATCAACTCCTGGCTGATGAAAACTTGAGGAAGCAAAATGACTATGTGGAGGTAGGCCGGGTGTGGGGACTTGTCCCAAGAAGGGGCTGGTGGTGTGGGCTCCGGGGAAGGGCCTGGCCTGCTCCTAACTGGGGATGGAGTAATCCAGACTTCAGGGACAAGAGGGGCAGGGCCTGATGGGGAGGATTGGAGGTCCCCGATTGGTCACCATCTCCATTCATGTGGGGTGGCTTGCCCAGCTCATTTCTACTCCTATCGGGCTGAGTATCAAGACGACCCAGTTGCCTATCTCCAAGTCAGAAAAGCCCTAAAAGTCTGGACCAGCTCCAAATGGAGCACCTACAATGCTTCAGTCGTTGTGATGTCTGAGGCCTGGGGTGACTTGACAAAATAGAGCCCAACCTGCTTACAGCACAAGGAAGCTCACATGAGGCAGCAGTCTGAGATGAGGTTGAGCTGGGATCGAACCTAAGTGCACCTCCAAGTTCATGTCCTCAATTACTTTGTGTGTGTTCTGGAACTCCAGACCTGGGCCTTGTTTTTGCTCAAGGCTAGCTGTCGACCACTTGAGGCACAGCTCCTCTTACTGGCTTTTGCTGGTTGATTGGAGCTAAAAGTCTTGTAAACTTTCCTGCCTGAGCTGGCTTTAAACTATGATCCTCAAATCTCAGCCTGCTATAATCTCAGGATTATAGGCCTGCTAGTCTACACTTAACTCACTGGTGTACCTTTTCTATGGAAGATCAGCTGAGCTCCGATTCCTGACAGGCCCTGGGCTCTACTCCTCCCTCCCCTCTGAGAGGCGTTTGGTATCATCCTGCCATTGCAGTTCTGAGGTGCCATTCGGGGTCGTCAGGCCCTAGAACTCTGGCTTTGAAGAGCAGGGGCCTCAGTCTGACTTCTGGGAGGCGAGGCTGAAGTCTAGGAGGGAAGGGTAATTTTTGCCCAAGGTGTCAAAGCATCAAACTGGCTTTGCTCACTGAATCTTCATGGCCCTTAAGCAGCAGGCCCTGTGCCCTGACGTCTGCAGAGCCAGAAAATGCTGCCTGGCCTGACCAGCTGGTATTGGCTGGTTGTGGGGCCAAGGCAGTATCCCTGAGCTGCTGGCTGGGTGTCCCCAGTGTGGCACCCCATCTCTAGATCCAGAGGTTACCGGAAGACTGAGATGGAGCTGGCCACTTAGGCCGCTTCTTGGGCCTGGGAACCCCTGCTTGCCGTCTGAATTTACCCAAACCCCACTCAGGGTCGGGGCCAGAAGCTGCCCAAAGCTAACTGGCAAGGGCTCCCACCTCATCAGTCCAGGTTTTTCCTCAGAGCTCTGTTCCTGGGGAGAAGGAAAGAGGCCCCGCTGTGTTGATCATGGCCTGTGGGGTTCTTGTCACACAACCAGAGATGAAATCGAGGGCTGTGGCTCCAGGTGCAGAGCAGAAGGAAGGCAAGCGTCCCGTTTCTGATGCTCGGCCTGTGTCTGGTCCCTTTCACCCCACAGAAGTGCATCCACGTGAACCGCAGGCTCCTGAAGAGGGAGCTGGGCCTGTCTGAGAGAGACATCATCGACATTCCCCAGCTCTTCTACCTGGAGAAGCTCACCAACGTCCCCTCCGACCAGCAGACCGCCAAGCTCTTCGCCAAGCCCTACTTCCCTAACCTGGTGAGGGCCACAGCTGGAAAGGGCTGCGTGGGGGAGGGGTGGGTGGTGGGTTGGGTCAGAGCAGGAAAGGGGATGGGGGTCTTTGTTTCGCCCTTCGAGAGGGCAGAAAGTGATCCCGGGAGTAGGTAGGGGAGCTGGATTTGCAGGCTGTGATCCAGACTCCAGGCCAAGTACTGAGGGCTCTTAGCTCAGCCTCACTGGGCTCCATCCTGAGGTTCGTGGAAGATTCCCTCAGATGAGAATCGAGGTGCTGGTGGTCCTCAGACATTCCCCCAAGGACAGGGTCTTCTGTCCTGTCCCTCAAGTCCAGAGCAGTCCAGAGCAGCAGTGTCTAGTGCATGGGAATACTGTTGGGTAGTAAGGATGAGCAGGGGACCCACTCTGCCAACGGCAGTTTACATGTGAGGGGGACATCTCCTGTGACCTATCACTTGTGTCAGGAAGCTAAGACCTCTGCATTCATGTTTTACATACCTGCCAAGCTCCTCCCTCCTCCCCAGCACCATGCATGTGCCTTCTATAGTTAATGTTGACTGGTAACCCCTGGGAGCTGTTAGGAGTCTGGTTGGCAAAACACCGCTGAGGATGAGTTACAGATAGGAACTGGGCCTAGTGGCTTCTGCCTGTAATCCCAGCTGCTTGGAACCAATCCCAGCTGCTTGGAACCACATGAAGAGTGGGTAGTCTATAGTTCAACCAGGTCAATCCTGGGCAGAAGGTTACCAAGACTCCATCTCCAATAAGCTAGTGTTGGTGGCGTATTCCTGTCACCCCTGATATAGTGGAGGCATAGACAGGATCTTGGTACAGATCAGTCTCAAAATTAAGACTCTGGGCTGGGAGCATAGCCTAGTGGTAAAGGGCTCCCCCAGCAGGCACGATGCCCTGGGTTTGATTCCTTACTACCACATACGTAGAAAAAGTGGGAAGTGGTACTCAAGTGGCATAGCACTAGCCTTGAGCAAAAACTGTCCAAGAACAGTGCCCAGCTCCTGAGGTTAATTCCCAGGATTGGCAAAAAAAAAGACCTGCCCGCAATAAGACTGAGGGAATGGCTCACGGTAACACATCATGAACTCAAACTTCATGTTGACAAAATCAGACAAGGCCAGGCACTGGTGGCTCAGCCTGTAATCCTAGCGACTCAGAACTGTGATCCTCAGATCTCAGCTTGAAGTCAGCCTGGACAGAAAAGTCCTCATGAGACATCTCAGCTACTCAAAACCCAGAAGCAAAAGAGCTCAGGGACAGGGCCCAGACCTGGAGTTCAAGCCCACGACCACCACCAACAAAAAGATGGACATTAGTCAAGTCTAGAGGAATGGAAGGTGTTCAGTACACAGGAATATGGGGTCAGAATAGTAGATACAGAAAGAATAAGTCAACAAGGCCAAATGCTAGCTATACAGAATTTGGGCTTTGCAACTGAGAAATTAGAGGTACTGAGAAAGTAAACGAAAGTTCACTGAGGTAGATTGACAATGTTTGACCGGCACAGGCCTGGAAGTGGCGCCTCACTGAGATTGATTAGTAATGTCTGCATGGGCAGGGCCTGGAGAGTAAAGAGCTCGCTCTCCCTCACCCAGCCAATCCTCAGTCAGGTAGGGTTTCCCCTGCCTTTAACCCATGGTGGGAGGTACTTGGGGATATACAAGATGCTTATTCCTTCAACTAGTCCTTGCTTACTCTTAACAGCTGCAGATGATTGTGATGGGCAAGATGCTGGGGATCCCCAAACCCTTTGGGCCCCAAATCAAGGGTACCTGCTGCTTGGAAGAAAAGGTCTGTCACTTGCTAGAGCCCCTGGGCCTCCAGTGCTCCTTCATCGATGACTTTGACTGCTACCTAACTGAAATCGGAGATTTCTGCGCCTGTGCCAACATCCGCCGGGCACCCTTTGCCTTCAAGTGGTGGAAGATGATTCCTTAGCCCTGGTAATCGGCCCTAGCTGCAGGATTCCTGGCCCAATGGGGACGCTCAGGAGTCGAGGGCAATACACCCCTTCCTGCCTGATGTACCCCTGTCCTTCAGATCCAGTGAGATGGCAAATGCCACCAACATGAACCCCCTGGAGGGCAAAGGGAAAATAAAGCTCCAGCCTTTGTGAAAGCATCTTGTGGCAACCTCTTTGCTCTGAGGGAGGAGGGCTGAGCAACAGCTGTTCCTGACTGGTGGGGTGGTGGGAAACATCCTGAGTGCTCCACTTCTGTAGTGGGAAATGGCCTGACTGAAATGATCCCAACACTGCCTCTGGTTGAAGCATGCAGCCATGCTGGCTCCCCACAGGACCTGGAGATGGGCCGCGGGCCTCAGGAGAATGCAGTCTCCTTAGAGGCCCTCTGTCTGGAGGGATGAGGTAAAACTCATCAGGCTGGGCTAGCCTCTGCTCAGCCCACAGTGTGGCACTCTATAGAGGTGACAGCTGGTGTCCTGGGAGGGGGTTGCGGAGGTTGCTGAAATGTCACACCTGAGCTCCAGCTCTGCACACACCCAGGACGTCCTCCAGCCCCACGGCAGCGCTGGGCCAGGAAACTGCCTTGATTCCAGCCAGAATCAAGGGTGGCAGGCAGTGTTTGGCTGTCCTCTGCTGCTGCTACAGGAGAGGTAACAGCCTCCATTTTAGGCTGTCACCAATTACCCAGCAGGCAGTTCTGCAAGGACTCTCTGCCCTGAGTTCCCTTGATTTTTTTTTTTTTTTCATATTCTTGTACTCCATGTACCAGCCCTGGAGAAGGGAACTTCAGGTTTAGCCAGAGGCTGTGGAGTGAACAGGCCAGCTGTCAAATGCCTGTATCAAAACTAGTGGGACTGGATGCCGTGGCTCATGCCTGTAATCTTACCTATTCAGGAGGCTGAGATCTGAGGATCAAAGTTCAAAGCCAGCCAGGACACCAACCTCCATGAGACTCTTCAATTAATGACCAGAAAATGTGCTGCTGTGGCTCAAGTGGTAGAGAACTAGCCTTGAACTAAAGAGCTCAGGGACAGCACTGAGGCTCACACTCCCTGTTCAAGCCCCAGGACTGACAAAAAAAAAAACGCCCAGCTCTCGGTCCTGCTAGGCTGGGGCCACTGAGCATCCTTGACACCTGCTGTGGTGGTCGACCTTTGCCCAGGTAACTCAGATTGGCTCTTGAGCCCTTCTCACCATTCAAGGGTCCCACAAGAGACCTGGGCAGGCAAGCCTAGCCTTTCTCTCCTGCTCACTTCAGACCCTTGCTAGAAACATCTGTGGTCTTGGCCTGTCAGCAAACACCCGGGGTTGCTGGTTGTCTTTAGGGCCCTCACAGTGTTGTAGATGCCATTAAACTAGGCATCAATGTACATCTTCCTGCACCAGGAAGTCAGTCCTGCCCCCTATGTGCCCCCTGCCAGTGCTAAGATCAGGGTGTCCCTGGTACCTGCCGAGTAAGGGCTCTGGATGTGGCCACTCAGGCTGTTTACAAGGCCCGGCAACTGCAGGCTAGACTCCCAGTTTACTCCCAAAAGCTGGAGACAGCACCTCTGGGGCCGTAAAGAGCCTTGCCAGCTGCTTATGCCCACCACTGGCCTCCCTGGCTCTAGAGGGACATGCACGGGGAGACCTGGGGATGGGAGGAGGAGGTCGATGTGCATGATTAAGACTCGGACTGCAACCTCCCACACACCCATGTAAGTGCCAGTACTTCATGCCAAGTCCCCTCCCCTGAGCTTCCCCAGTGGCTTCTGTACACTAGACTGCTGATGTCCACTTTGTACCCCAAGTGTCAGGTGAACACCCACCATCCTGTCCACTGAGGGCCTCTAGTATGGCTCTGCATGACCCTCAGATTCTCTTGGTTGAGAAGCACCTCCAAGATGGGAGGTGCTTCTTCAGGCCTGGGGCAGGGCAGGACGGCTGGCCAGCCCCTCAACTCTCCTGGAGCCAGAGGAGCTGTTGCCAAAGGCACACAGGACTTGCAGCAGGTTGCTTTCAGCATTGCTGGCTGGACCAGGCCCGGGCATGTCAGCTCTTGAGGGCAGAAGGGGCTCTGGGTCTCCACAGACAGACCTGCAGTCAGGTCCTGTAGAGAAGGGCCCGAGGGGGTGGAAAGGGGGTGGATGGGGCTCAGCAAGAGCTCCAAGCTCCATGGTCTTCTCTCATCCTCACTGCACTCAGGATTGGTTCTGCTCTGCACCACCCCATCTTCTGTGAGAGGAAAATCATGATGCAACCTCAGGACTGTGTGTGTAACTGAAAGTGGCAGCCTGAGGGCCCAGCAGTCCCCACCAGACCCCAGGACCTGGCGCCAAGCAAAGGCCTACTTCCTTTTCCAGGCTGGCTAGGTCTTTTGTACCGGCCTGGTCTCTCGGCGCCCCCTGCTGGCAGCTAGATACTGACCCTGCAACATTGTTGGCTCTGGCATACCATCAGCCCCTCACAGGGCTAAGGTGTAGCTGAGACATCCATCACTAGCATGCCTAAGGCCCAACACCATTAAAAAAATAGATACCCATGGGCCGGGAGTGTGGCCTAGTAGCAGAGTGCTTGCCTAGCATGCGTGACTCTTAGATTCAATTCCTTGGTACCAGAAAAAGCCAGAAGTAGTGGTGGCTTAAGTGGTGGAGTGCTAGCCTTGAGAAAGCCCAAGGACAGTACCCAGGCTCTAAGTTCAAGTCCCAGGACAAAACAGAAGTTTACAACACCAACATTACATGTGAACCCCCCAGCAGGCCCACTTCCAGAGGCCTGGAAACATCACGAGGCACACCCACTGTGTGCAGACAGTGTCAGAGGCCATGGTCCACACAGGCAGTCCACTAGGCCTCTGTGGCCAATCAGGAAAGGAAAGGGGTGTGGACAGCCCTGCCTGCTCTCCCTCTCTCAGGCCATGGATTCCAAGGAGCAGAGTTGGAAGCCGAAGTTCCCTGGGGGCGTTCTCCTGACATTCCCTTTTGTGGGTGCTGGGTCTTAGGGGACACACACGGGCGGGCTGACAGGCAGGCTGCCATTTTTTTTCCCAACTGAAAACCAAAACACCAAAGCCCAAACAATGATGCAGTTTATTTAAAATGTTTACTCCAAGAAATATATATATAAAAAAAATTAAGACAATTACAACACTAAACCAGGCACCTTCAACCAAATCCCAGCGCCCTTTTCGTTCCCCTTCACCCTCGGCGAATCCAAGCACGTTCCCAGTGGGTCCTCTGCACCTTTCTCTGGGGGCACAGGACACCCCAACTCCTCAAGCCTTTCCTCCATGTGGAAATCATGGTACATCTCTATGTCTAGAGAAGGGGATGCACGGGCAGGAGGACGTAGGACCGGCCAGTGGCTGCTGGGTTTAGCTGTCCCCCAGATCCGAGCCCCCTCAGCCCAAGGCGGCCCCTGGGCTCTCGCCCTAGACAGCGACCTCTGGGGTGCCGGGAGCCACGCAGGGAGGGTCCTGGTCCTGCACAGAGGCTCAAGTGGGGTGGGGCATCCTGGACAGAGCAGTCAGTTTCACAGAAGCTGCGCTGCGGAAGCACAGACCTCACGCCATCTATGTAGGACGGAGGCCCTGGGACTGGCGGGCTCTGCCACACGCCCAGCAGGACAGAAGCCATTGTGGAGTGAGAGGCAGGAGGGCAGGAGGTAAGCAAATAACCAGACAGATCATTTTTGGCATTTTAACTCTGAGACAATGACAAATGGAAACAACAGCAAAGCAAAAACAAATGTTGAAAACCAGCATTTTGCCTTCCCGTCCCCCAGTCCCACACTAGGCTCTCTGAAGCACCACGAACTAACATCTACTTAAAGCACCCAAACCAGTCCAGACCCCTGGAAGCCGAGAGCCCAGCCCAAGTGCCGCCTCACTCGGGTTCTGGGGAAGGCACCTCGTAACTCACGCCGCGCCGTCAAGGGGGCAGGCTTGGGCAGGAGTCTCAGCTGTGGAGCAGGGGACTTCTTCAGGAACCCCAACCATTTGATACCACAGCCAATGAATGGAGTACTGCAGGGCAGGCGTCCCTGGAGGACAGGCTGCTCGGCTGGAGAGCATTCATCACTGGCTGGTCAATCTCTAAGGAGCTCCCACTGGAAGCTGGGCAGGGACTTGACACAAGAGCCATAAAGCCAGAGCTCCCCCTTCCCAGGTGCAGGCATGCCCCACTGTTGCCCGCGCCTCCGGGTCCCTAACCACCTGATTCTCAACTGGACTTATCTTACAGCTCAAGTTGATACAAACAGCCATACACAGACCTCAGAGCCCCCACCAGGGGGGACAGGACAGGGCTGACTCTGAGCCAGAGGCTGTGGGGTGCACAAGCAGCCAGGAGGGCAGGGCTAGGAGGAGGAACAGCAGGCAGGAGACCCAGATGCCTCCGTGGCATGCAGGCGGCTGCGAGGGGACCGACCACCAGGGCCGCATCTCCTATCCTGCCGGCACCCTCAGATTACAATACTACGTACAGCTGGAATGAGAGGTGGGGGTGAGCAGATATAGGTGAGAGAGAAAAGAAATACCATTTAGAAAACCTCCTCAACTGCTCCAAGTCTCTGCCTCGTATAGGAATGGTAAGTCAACTATGAGCAAATATTTTAATTAAACATGGGGAGAACCACTTTGGAAAGCATACAGAAAAAGGTAGTTGACGTTGAATCACGTAGAAAACGGAACCGTGGGGAGTCTTAACAAAATGCACCTTCGGTCAACGTCTGCTTCCTAAACTCCATTGGACTTCGGGTCCCAGTGCACTTGGAATGAGCTGCCACGAGGGGGCGCCTCAGAGTGTGCGCGGGTTGTACTCGGGCAGCCTCTTGAGCTTCTCCTTCTCTGTCTCGCTCTCGTCCCGTGCGATCACCAGGGAGTGGGAGTAGCCCATGGCCACCTGTGGGGACACAGCGCATCACAGGGCGTGCGGCAGGCGCACGAGGGCAACCCAGTCCCCTGGTGAAGCAGAGGACCCTCTTCTCGCTGAAGCCAAGGGATCGACGCCCTCCCAGCCAGATATGGGGACGTGGGCCTGACCCACCCAGCCAGCCCAGCTGGGAAGAGTCCAGCAGTGTGCTTTCTGGTATGGGGGTGGGGGTGATCTGTGCCCAGGCTCAAGTCCACCAGGCAGGTCAGCCCCCTGGCTGGCTCCCGCCAATGGCTGAGGCCAGCCCTTGCCAGCAGGACAGGGCAGCTGGTCGGGAGGCGCTACTCAACAGGATGCTCACGACAGTCACCTGCTCTGAGAAGATGCCATCCAGAGTCTTCACCTCCTGCGCTGCCGTGGAAGACTTGGGCTTATGGTCCCCGTAGCCCTAGCGAAGGAAGCAGAGGGGTGCTCACAAAATTGGGTACCAACATGGCAGTTCAAAGGACTACTGTGCCATTCCCAGGCATCCCACCAGGCAGGAGCTGGGGAGCCCATAGGCCCCCCCAACATGTGGCCACAGCACCAGCTCTCCACCCCAGGAAGGTTGGGATCCAACCTTCTGGGCAGTCACGTGACAGCAGGGAACACCAACCAGTCGAGCTGGTCTGTGTGGCCACAAGGACATCGGGGTCTACACTGGAGATCTCTACTTCTAGATGCTTCCCAGAAAGCCCCGGGACTTCCCTGTAGTGTAATTTTTCCTGTTACCATATACATTTTGACATTTCAAGGCCATCCACCTTTCTGAGAAACCAGAGAAACTAGGCTCGGTTCCTAGCCTCCTTTGCTTTTGGGGTTTCCAACTGAGTCACCTCACAAGGGACAAACAACAGACAGCCTGCCTGCCTCTGTGCACAGGGTGGCCCGGAAGGACTGTGCGGCCCAGTCACCTTGGCGATGGCTCAGGACCAAACCCTCTCCCTGCCTCCTCAGAGCCGGGAAGTCAACAGTGTCAAACAGCTAGGAGATCAGAGGCCAAGCCAGGCGCACAGCAGGCAGGACATGTGGTGTGGCTCAACTCTCCAGTGAGCAACAGGACGAAGGAAGATAGAGACGTGGATGGGACCAGCAGGTGGGACCAACCGAAGGCCTCCGGTTCTAACTCCCGAGAACTCTGAGATTACTAGAAAAACAGGCTGGGCGCAGCGCCTCACACCTATAGCCCAGCTACCTGTCCGCCAGGGGTGGCCTCACAGCCACCTGGGGAATCATGGCAGAGCAGTGGACAGCAGGACCCGAGGCCCCGAGGCCTACGGTGACCCACCCGAGTCCACACAACAGTGCCCACCACCCTTTCTCTTCCTCCGTTCCACAGGCCAGAGGCGGGAGACGCGCCCAGCCACCACCCCAGTGGGCTTCGGCTCACCAGCTCCCCAAAGGTGGGCGATGGGCCCCAGCTGATGGTGCTCTCGTCTGCGGCCACGATGATGCTGCTCTTCCTGCAATGGGCAGAGAATGTCACCCCACAGCCTGGATGCAGGGGCCCCCCACAGCCTGCAACATGCTCATCCCATAGGGGAACATGGCGCCCCCCCCCATACACACATGCGATGTGGCAACCACCGGGTGGAGACCACCAGAGGATCCCACTTCCGCCTCAGCAAGTGCTGGCCAAGGAGCAATCCTACCATCAGATCCACCATCCCAGAACACCCCCAGGTGTCCCGGGACTCCACGGAGCGGGGAGGGGAGGGGGAGGGAGGGAGAGGGCCATGCCACCTACCCGCAGGCCAGGCTCCGAATCCTCCAGCCACAGAGGTCCTGCACTGCTTTCGGGTACATGGTGGACTCCCGGGAGGTGTTGGTGGCCCCCCAGAAAAACAGCCCGCCTGGAGGACAACAAGCACAGCCCCCACCTCAGTCTCAGCGCTGTGGAGATGGAGGTGGGGGGCTGTGTAAAAGGAGCCGGGGTAGTGAGCTGGTCTTGGGGCGGGGCAGGCAGCGATCGGTGTGGGGGAGGCCACTCCAGGGCTCTGCATATGGGGCACTGACCCACTTCACTGACAGCAAATGAGCAGGTGTAGCCGGCGTAGATGTGGCACGCCCCCCTCCCGGGGAAGTCGAACAGCTTCACCAGGCGAGGCACCATCTCGTCCTTCTGCTCCGCATGGCCCAGCCGGCCATATCCACCAAAGCCCCAGGAGAAGACGCGCTTCTGGGAGTCTAGAACCAGCTGTGGGGAAAGACACCAGCTGGCGCTCGTGGGCCTTGGCCAGGGGCAAGGACTGGGGACAGAGATGACCATGACTGCCTCAGGTGGGGGCAGAGGGACAAGGTCAGGGCCAGCTTGCCCACAACATGAGCTGCACAGCAGGAGGGGCTGAGGGCCCAGCCTGCCGTCCTGTCTCTGGGTTCCGTGTGGAGAAGGTGAGCAGTGAGCAGATGGTGGAGGGCTGGGGTGTGGCTCAGCGAGGGGCACACACGGGGACCCAGTGGAGCTAATGGTCTCCCAGGCTCTGGACTGAAAGAACTGAACTCTTGAATATGTATACTGGGCATTACCACGGGGAGAAGAGGCCAAGTTAGTGGCCTGCAGGCTGGACTGATGTCACAGTGGAAGGTGCCACACAAGAGGCAGCCACAGGGACCCTGGCCACGACCAGCTGAGTGGAAGGAAGCCAAGGCAGGCAGGATGTGCGTGCGGGAACTTAGGCCAGTGTGGTGCTGGAGTGTGGACGGCAAGGAAGAGAAAGTCTTACCGTGTGGTTGGCACCACAAGCCACATCCCGCACCACCACGTTGGGGACAGGCAGGATCTGCCCATCCTTCGTCTTCTCAATGAAGATGGCCACCCGCCTGGGCACCAGCTCGCAGTCGTACTCTATCCGCTGTGCCCTCGCGATGAACTTCCCGTCCGAGTTGTGTCCTGTGGTGGGAGCAGGCATCAGCTGCAGCCTGGGCACCCGGGCACCATAGTGTGCCCACCACCACGAGACAGCCAGGGCCACGGCCCGAGCCCCAGCCTGAACCACAGACCACTCAGGGGGGTCGGATATAGAGTGTGTGTGTATGTGTGTGTGAGTGCGTGCACACGTACACACGTACACACACACATCATTAAAAAACAAAGATCTCAACGGAGGAAAAGCATCCAGGAAAGCGCAGGGTATGGCACAAGGTTGAGGGAACACTGTTTGGGGGCAGCCTGGGCTCCAGAGCACAGTCATCTCTCAAGCCAACTAAGTCAAACCTCAGGGACCCCTTAGGTAGCAGGGTCTGTTGGTGACCCATCTGTGCACACTGCATCCAATTTGGGGCAGGATACCACATGAACTTGCATCTCACTGTGACTGCACTAACCAAAGAATGGGATACACCCGCTATGCCCACCTGGGTTCTTGCAGAGCCCCACAGGGCCAAGGATAGACCAAGGAGTTCAACACACCATGTTGATGCTTCTATGAATAACCCGAAACTGACATGCGCTGTTCAAAGGACCTGGGCTGCCCAGTAGTGGTAATGGACTGACACACTCGGGCTCTACCACAGTGCAGTGACTGGTGATCTGAGATGGACACTGGGGCCCTGTGCACTGACCAGTGTGCTGGCCGGAGCACCGCCAGGCCCAGTGGCAGGACACCTGCCTGAGTGCTGAGCCCTTATTCACATGCATAAGCAGGCCACAGTGGGGCTCCAGGATTGGCTGTAGCGCTGCTGAGCCTCCAGCTGGCTTCCTCCCCAAGGCTGCCCACCTACCATTTATAGGTCTGGGGGCTGCACTGCCCTCTCTTTCCAGGGCTACTGGGAGCTGTTAGTCATGAACTGAATAGGTCAGCCCAGGCCCAGAGGTCAAGTTCCATGACTGATCAAAACAAACAAAACTGAATAGGCCAGAGGCAGATGTTGAGACGAGGTTTCTGTGGAACGTAAGACGCGGGGGGTCAGTGGACTCTGGCCCACCATCCCGAGCCTCATCCCAGGGGGCAGTAGGCATGGACATGCTGCCATTCACCCTTTCCTCCCGCCTCCTTTACAGCTTTTCCTTTGGAGGGTGAGAAACCAGGCAGCCCGTTTTTACCTCCTGCCTGACCTAGCAGGTCCATGAAGGAGCGTGGCCAAGAGCAAGTGCTGGACTTGTAAGCCACTATGGTCTTCTAGGGACCTATTAGGAGGTGACGGGATTGGAAACTTGTCCTTGTTATATGCCAGCACTGGGGATATATGCTTACTTGGTTAGCCTGCTCCACTTAAGCCACACCTCTAGCCTAGCCTTTTCTTTCTGGTTATTTTGGGGACGGAATTTCTTGGACTTTTCTGTCCAGGCTGCTTCTAATCCTTACCCGTGGATCCCAAGGCCCCCAGTGGCCATGATTATAGGCAGGAGCCACCAGCAGCCAGCTGGAAGCTTGTTTCTAAGGAAGCTAGCTGTAAGTGGAGAGTAAGATTCCATTGATGAAACTGAGCCAGCGCTTTGAACAAGCCTACAAGATGTAAATTGAGCAAAGCTGTGGGCAGTGCTCAGCTGGTGATTGGCAGACCCAGGACCAGCTCTGCAGGCGTGCCTGCCGGGCGCCCTCTTCCCAAAGCAACGTGTGTGTGCTAAGTAAGCTGCTGGTGTGGCTCCGAGGAAGGCAGACGGCAACAAAGGAGCTGCAGAGAGCAGGCATGGGCTTCCAGAGCCCGGGAAGGGGTCCTGGGTACCCCAGGAGGCCCGTGGCCATGGAAACCCACATTATCCCCCAGCTCCTGACATCCAGCACGGATGTGCGCAAGGCGTTGTTCTTTCTTACTCATTTCTGACTCGAGGTATATTTAGTTTCACAAAGTCACTGTTCCTGAAGTCTAAGGCCGGTGCGTTGCTCGGCCTTCTATTTATACTTTGCCATCTGCGCACTTCTAATGACGCAGGGACCCAGCAACCCAGATCCTGGGGGCCGAGCACACGTGGAGGAGCCGGCAGGGGGCGCCCACGCCTCACCTCCTGCTCAAGAGGGAACCTGACCCCCCCTGTGAGGAGGGAAAGAAAATGGAGGCTGCCTTGCAAGTTCAACAGGGAAGCATCCTCCCCTCCCCCCAGCCAACTGGGTGTTGAGTTCCTCTTTTCTACTCTGACCGCAGGCCAACACATGGTCGACATATCAGGGAGTCCACCATGGCAGGGGAAGGGGACCCCCCCTTCCTGTGACACTCTCAGCCCCTATGGGGCCTCAACCACAGGCCCAGGCAAGGGTTCCAGAGTCTTCATCCCACAGTATTTAATAAAGGAACATTTGCACATCTGAATCTGGATGAGGCTGGCAGTGCTTTTTTTTCTCCGCCCCTGCCCCCCCCCCCCGCCACCCCAATCTTTACATAAATGCACTTCCAAACAAGAGAAAGGACTTTTGTCAGATTCCAGCCCTCTCTCATGGAGAGCACGCTGTGCCTGGCTGGTGACGACACGCCGCACTGCTAACCGTGAGACCCACTAACGGACAAAGGCCATTATCTGAGCTCCATTACCCGCATTCCTAACACACGTGTGCAGCCGCCACTGCCACACGTACAGTTAGGGCTACAGAGCCGCTAAAGGCATTTCCATACCCAGCTGGCCGAACTCAGGGCACCCGAAGGAATAGAGATTTCCTTTGCAGTCCATTATCATGCTGAATTCAGCCCCACAGGCCATCTTGGTAATTGGCTGGCCGTTGTACATTATCTGAAAAGAAGAGACAGGCCTTCTTTAAAGGACTGATAAGGTTCTCCCCGTCCCTGTGAGGGCATGCGGCAATTACGAGGTTACAGAGAACTGATGGACCTGGACAACACAAAGCTTAGACTTTCCCAGGCAGAGGGGAGGCAGGCGCTGGGGTCCTGGGCCCCAAAGAACCCACTAGCAGATACCACACATCCTGGAGTCCATAGCTGGAACACAGGTTGGGAGGGACCCTCACTCCGGTACCAGCCCCCAAAGTGGGCCCTGCCCAGCCATCGAGAGGAGCTGTTTCTCTTGTACAATGAGAGCCACTGGGCACAGGGCATTAACTGATAGTGTGACTGGGGAATAAAGTATAAAGGGTTCAAGAGACAGCAGCAAAGATTGCAGGAAGGACCTGGAAAAGCCCCATGGGACTGGAGGATGAAGGGACAAAAGTGCTGGGGCCAGAGAGGAAGAGAAGATGGTGGTAGATGGGTGGCAGAGAACAACCTCCGGCCTCACAGCACATGGCCACCAAGCAGGGGCCCGTCTTCCAACCCCAGAAAGCAATTCCAGGCCCCCTCCATTACCCAGGCCAGCGCTTTAGCATATGGCTTCCTGCCACTGGCACTGGGGCTTCACACATCAGGACCCCTGCCAACTTAATCACAAGTTTCTGAGACGCCGCACACATCAGGCGTGCGTGGAAGCACAAAACGTATCCCCCCACCCCCACTCTCTGGACTGCACACACCCCTGCACCCACTTTTCCTTGAGGAGCACCTGGTCCTCAGTGACCACGGCATGGACGGGGCTGTTACCTGTGCAGGACTGGGAACAGCGTCCGTCTGGTTGCCAAGGCCCAGCTGCCCCATCTTGTTCTCCCCAAAGGCAAACACAGAGCCTGTTTCTGGAAGGAGAGGAATGTGTCACAAGTGAAAGGAATGCTGTGGCACCAAACCACAGGAAGACAGGATGGAGATGTGGCTCAGGGACTGGCAGCCATTCAGGACCCCCAGGGAACCTTCTTGGGGGTCCCTCACTGCCCCTAAGCTCCCCAGGCACCCTGACCCTGACAGGAGCCACACAGGGGGCTCTTGCCCACCCCAGCTCCCCAGCGGGGAGCTGCTATCTCCTTACCAGTCAGTGCCAGGGTGTGGTTACGCCCGCAGGCGGCAAGCACAATCACCTCATGGCTGAGGGCCTCGATGAGTCTGGGAGCTTCCACTCTCTTGGTGTCGCCATGGCCTAGCTGCCCTTTCTCATTGCGACCTGAAAGCCACAGGGGACTGAGTGGCAGTGCAAGGGGGGTCGGCTTACTCCAGTCTTCCCAGCGAGACCCACTGTGCCCCACCGTGGACATCAGCAGCCGGGTCCTACCAGCCACTGTACCTCCTTGCTTCCTCAGCAGTGGTGCAACCCAAGAGCTCTGCAGCCTGTGCTTTGACTAGAAACTTAAGACGCCGTGTGGCCAGCGCTGGCTGCAGGCGGCGTGGAACTGGCTCCTGTGCCTGCCAGCACAATCCCCTCAGCTCCTCCACTGCAGGCGTAACAGCAGCCCACTGGCCTGTGCTCTGCCCACCCTGGAGCACTTTGTATCCACCCATCCTGCTCCTGTCTGCTACCCTGACTGCCAATAGGACCTAGCCCCGTGACCCTGCCTGGATGTCCCCATGGAGACCTGAGGACAGACCCAGGGGACCAGAGTGTACCAAGACCTCACCATGCTGGGGCCTCTGGAAAACCAAATTCCACGCAAGACAGTGGCTTGCTGGGCTACATGAGTCTGGATCCAATGCAGGCTCCAACACCGCCTCCCCCAGAACACATAAGCAGTCCACACTGGGGGATCTGTGGGAATTTACACAGCCCTGCACTTGGGGGGGGGTGTCACTCTCTCTCCCAGGCTCCAGGGCCAGCACCCACTGCCCACGCTCTGGGAAAGGCACAGCATGCAGGACACAGGGTTCCCCACCCCCTTCCCCCCTCGCAGGGTGGCTCGGCAATGCAGGTCCAAAGCCCAAGTATGGTGTCCACCTCTCTTCTGCTCGTGCTCTGGGCTACTCTGCAGCCCCACTGGTGGGCCATGAGACACGCCTGACTCCACGGCACTGCTGCATGCCAGGCCCACTGGCGTGGGTCCCTGCCACAGAGCAGTGGCTATTTTCAGCTGGCAGCATTCACATAATGGCTGAGCCCAGCTCCCAGCAGCAGGGTGACAGGGGAGGGCCACATCCGAGGACACACAAGAAAACAACTTGGGGGTAAATGTAGCACGTCATCAGCAGTCCATGAAGGATATAAATTTGGGCCACACACAACTTGTTAGTTTGGGGAGGGGGTGGTTTGTTTTTTGTTAAAAACAGAATCACAAAATTAGCAGAGTGCAGAAAAGACAACAGATGTTAATATAGTTGGACTTCTGTACAACAGCTCATGAAATCACAAAAAAGTAAATAAAATAAAGGCTCCGAGAGACAGAAATAAAAATGGAGTCCCAGGGACTAAAAGTCAACGGCTGGGTACGTTGGCTCACACCTGCAATCCTAGCTGCTCAAAGCTGAGATCTGAGGATCACGGTTTACGCCAGCCTGGGCAGGAAGTCCACGAAGGTCTTAAACTACACAAATGGGAGGAGTGGTGCTGTGGATCAAGTGGTAAAGTGCTAACCTTGAGCAAAAAACCCTTCAGGGGAGCACAGCAAGGACACTTACCCCAACTCCACAGCTTCCCTTCCGTGGTGATGAGGAGGCTGTGGGCTGCGCAGGACCCCGAGACCACGGTCCTCACACGGATCCCCGACAGGCAGCCATACCGGTGAGGGCCCCAGAGATTCTGTCCAAGGTTGCGGTACGCAGCTGCAGGAACAAGAATGCAGAGCACCTGTGAGCTGACACGGGCCACTTCCCCTGGGGAGGGCCGCACCCCGGCCGGTGGCCAGGATGCACAGCACAATCCCTCTCTGTGCTGAGGGGCACAGGCAGGCAGGTGCTGTGGAGCTGGTGCCCCAGTGTTGCTGGCCACTTTTGCAGGAGGACTGGCCAGCCCAGCCCTGCCTTCTGGCTGGGACCCACACTCCACACGGGGCACACCAGGCCCCCAGCCCACTGCCAGCTCTGCTCTCTGTGCTCCCCACAGCACTCCTGCCCCCACCTCAGACCTCCTCTGCACCCAGAGGTCCTCCCTGTCCCTGAGGAAAGCCTTGCCCACCTGCCCCCTCGCCACACTCCTCAGGCATCAGACTCCTGGGGAATCCCGCATCTGACTTGGGGATGTCCAGTGCCCACTGTGTTTGTCACTGCCAGAGGAGGCCCCAGAGCAGAGCTGTGGCCTGCTGTTTCCTTGTCCAGGACCCACAAATGCTGGGCCCACGGTGAGGGCAGATCTGCCAGCAGCTCTGAGTTCTCCCTCCACAGCCCCATTTCATCCCACTTCGTACATGCTGGGCTCTGCAGAGCATATGCAGAGTGGTGGCTGCTTAGAAAAGGTAGCCACCATGCTCACGCAGTAATTAACTAATGGAAGAGCTTGTGTTCTCCATCTGTCACCTGTGAAGTGCTGGTCATGCCCACTCTACCCCATAGGGGGCGCCATTTGACCCCTCCTCCCCTTTCAGGCTATGAGGGCACCATGGAAGTGGGTGCCACACCTCCCCAAAAGGTGGGAGGTGCAGCAAACCAGGAAGAGCCTGTGGGCCAGCGACTCCAACTAAGAGACTGCTATGGCAGGATCTGGGTCACAGAGGAAACAGAGGCCTGTCATTAGAACCATCAGGACCGGCACACTGCTAACAGCCCCATACCAGGGGCAGGGGAGGGAACCCAGAGAGGAAGCTGTGCTGTCCGTGACCCAGCTGGGCATGGCAGGAGCTGCAGCCTGCTCATGGCTGCCTTGCCATGGGGCACAGCATTCAACTCAGGAGCACAGCCAAGTCTCTCCGAGCCCTGGGGATCCAAGTCAGTTAGCGGTCAAATGTGACACCACACACATGGGCACGCATGCACGCGCACACGCATACACACGCATGCACATTGGTGGTTTATACCTGCAATCCTAACTACTCAGGAGACTGGGAGCTGAGGACCGTGGCTTGAAGCCAGCCTGGGCAGGAAGTCCATCAGTAAGATTCTCATCTCCAGAAACCAGAAGTAGAGGTATGATTTAAACAGTAGTGCTCCAACCATGAGCAAAAAGCCAAGAGTTAGGGCTTAAGTCCCTGAGTTCAAGCTCCAGTACTGGCACCAAAACCAAACCAAACCAAACCAATGTCAGGAGAGTGAAACAGGCTGTTGGGGATAGGAAGCAGCGGGAGGGAGGGATGGAGGGATGGAGGGAGGCAGGTGTACCCAAGCTCTGTCTAACAACAGTGCAAACATATACCCCACCTGCACAGGCAGAAGCTTCAGGAGGGGAGCTGGGTATAGGGCCACCCCCAAGGTGAGCCCAGGGTGGAATTTGCTTAACAAAGGCCAAATCTGCTCTGCACCCACCACACAGCTACTGGATGCTGTGGACCCTCAGAAACCAGAAGGGAGCTGGGGGGATATCTGCTGAGCAGCCGGCCGACAGCAGGGCCCGTGCTGTGGCTCTGCTCCGTGTGCCTCCAGCTGTGGGTGGGTACTCCATACAGACTGGCTGCAGCAGCCCCCAGCACTGGGACAGGGCTGGCAGACAGAAAGCAGCCACGCTGCGGGGAGGCAGACATTTGGCATGAGGGAAGCTGCCCACCGTCAGGTCCTGCAGAGACGCAGGGCCTCCGGTGGCTGTCTCGAGGCACAAGGGTGCAGCAGAGAGCAAACATTTGCTCCCAGTAAAACGGGAAGGCACTTTGGGCATCTCTCCAGACGAAAGCCATCAAGAAGCCATCTAAAGGATGGCAACCTGCCAGCGGGAGGGGTGTGGGCGTCAGGGAAGAGATCAGGTCTGCGTGGGGCGTTGGCTGAGCGGGCCAGCGCCCTCCACCCCACTAGCTCTTCTCTGGGGCCTGGCTCCTGCACCAACATGGATTCGCGGGACGCAGACACACAGGCCCAGCCTCCTCACAGAGGAAGTGGTGACAGGAAAGGAAAGGTGCTGGGGCCTGTTTGAGGAAGTGAGCTGCCCCTGCAGTTGTCAACTTAATGGAACTGCCCAAGTCACTCCTGCAGCCACGTGGCCTCCGAGAGCACCTGTGCACCCTGACAGCACCTATCAGGCGTGTGCCAGGGCTGCGCTGGGCAGAGACACAAGGAACACCCAAACAAGCTGTTTCAGAGCCTGCTCTGCATACCTTGCTGTTTAGGCACTTCCTTCCGACCGATCAAGTCCCAGTTGGTTGCCCCAAAAATCAGCAGCTGACCTTTGCACTTAGACCCTTCGAGTTTCTACGGGGAAAGAGGGCAAGAATTAGTTCAAGGTATTTCCAGCTTTCCTAGGCTGTCCTAAGAAACAGAAAGGAAGTTTTTGTTTTGAGACGGGGTCTCCCATGTGGCCCGGGCTGGATTCCAGCTCACATCCCCCTGCTTAGTCTCCCGAATGCCAGAATCATTCAGAGGCATGGCAGCTTCCTCAGGGGCCCAGCACTCCCAGCCAGCCTCCTGAACGGCCCTGCCCCAGGCCGGCGACCCCACAGCAGGCTGTGCTGCGCTGGGATGCTAACACCCACACCGTCGGTGGAGAGCCTACAGGAACACTGCCACCGCTGCACAGCCCGTGACACAGTCAACCCGGCCCACCCCAGGCCCGGCTTCCACTCCCCACTGCAAGCCCTGGGAGCAGGCACGTCATGCCA
Source organism: Megascapheus bottae (assembly GCF_031878675.1). Lineage (NCBI taxonomy): Eukaryota > Metazoa > Chordata > Mammalia > Rodentia > Geomyidae > Megascapheus > Megascapheus bottae. The sequence continues at coordinate 74,217,671 of NC_143514.1, read as the reverse complement.
TCTCTGCACCCAGCCTTTGTCCCACAGCCTCTCCCCAAGGAGTTGGGAGGGACAGAATGAAGACCAGTCTTGAGGGGAAGGCAGGGAACCTGGTCCATTCTAACTAGGACACTAAACTCTCCCCCTCCCCCAAGTCATCACAGGGCTGCTGACCCAACTGTCCACGTAAGTGGGTGGCATTTGGGAAGACCGTCTGCCTTGACTGCACTCTCTTCTCTGTATCTCACCCTCTGAAATGCCACCTGCCTGGCATGCACAAGGCCCTGGATTCTGGGCATGCATGCAGCCAAACAAAGTGAGCTCTAAGCCAAGGACTACAATGGTCAAATTCTATCTGCCACATGGCCCGTCACACCTGGTCACATCCACACAGCACGGCAGCCACCAACCCACAGGGCCAATCCAAGGCAGGCAGTGCCAGCATAGCATGAGGATCGCATTGGCCCACTGAATTATTCAGAGCTGCCCTTCTGCAGAGCAGAGGTTCCCCCCACCAGCCTCAGGTTACCTGAATGGGCACCCACTTTCCTCTACCATCTCCCCATTTTATTTTAGAAGCAGGTGGGGCTCAGCCCATGAGTTTATCAGGGTCCCCATGGAAGACCAGGCCCTGGCCTCGCTGCCCAGACTACTGCAGCGCTCGCCTTCAGGTCAGTTTATTGGGGTAGCAGGGATATGGGAGGGGCCAAAGGGTCTAGGGGTGAGGAGGGCACCAGAATGACCCTCAGGTCAGGCAGCCAGAGGTTCAAAGCATTATTATCAACGCCTACCACTAAAAGGACCCAGGGCCCAGGGCTCAGGAGTCCAGCCAGCACCTGCAGCAGGAAAGGGTTTCAAGGTCTGTGAAGTCTTCAAGCCAGCTAAACATTTATGCAGGAACCCCCCTTCTCCCAGGGCCTGGGCTGTTCCATGTTTCTCTGCTCCAGGTCATACATTCCCTCACATGAGACAGCAGTATGTGTCATGCCACCTGATGCCAGCCACACACCCCACCTTTATCGTGCCACAGCTTACTATAGCCTCCACCTCATGTGGAATGGAAAACGTAATTAAAGGTCAGGAGGTGGCGGCGGCTGGAGCAGCATGCCAGACCTAGGGCCCAATCTCAACACTAAAGTAAATAAGCAGAAAGCCAGAGGCTGTTCAGTATCCCATTACCCACTCTCCATGGATGGGCCAACGAGATGGTTTAGGGGGTGAACTTGGTCTTTCTCTGACATCACACCTGTCTGAGGGCCACACAGACCAACTTGGAAACAATCCTCAACTGCATCTTACCCTGCTGCCTGCCAGCAACTGGCTGTGAGTGTGACCTAGGCCCAGGTGAACAGGACAGCAGAAAAACGCACGAAGCAACTTCTAAACTAATGTCTATGAGCAAGAGACATGAGAACTGAACAGTTCCCTCACATGCACTTAGGAGACAGCAGCTCCCGGAGCCTGAAAGACCACCAGCAACCAAGTCCCTGATGCGAACCAACTCAAATCCTCCAAGTCTGGCCATCAGACAGGACAGGTTAGTCGCAGGCTCCACAAAACCTTGGCAACCTCAGACTGAAAAACATTCGCAGACCTGGACACCTGCACTGCTCACCCGTTTGTTTCTAAAGACTCAGCCAAGACTGCGCAAATGATTTGTTCACCCAGGCTGAAGCAGCCCTCAGAGGCCAAAATGCCCACCAGACACGGCTACACTGGAAGTTCTGCTCCACTACTGAAGCTGGACAAAAGCACCATCTCTCAAGCACCTCTGCAATCTGAGCTGGTGGTTCCTTTGCAGCTACCAGGTGAGAGAAGGCAGGGGCACCAGTTCTCACAAGGTGCCCTCCAGCAACTGCACTGAAGGGGCTTGTGAATATTCCTTCTGGAAGAGCTGTCTATGGAGGGCACTAGGGCCTGGGATCAGGGACATGGAGCAGGAGAAGTATGCTGCCCATCTAGGCCTGCTGGCAGCAAAGAGCAGCAAGGTCCACCCGATCAGGACCAAACATAGACATACGCTCTTGGGGTATGTGCTGTGAACAAAGAATGAAAGAGCATCACCACCGGACCCCCACGGTCACCTAGTCTTGCACTCCTAAGATAATATACCAAAGGGCATAAGGCCAAAGGGTCTACTCAGCAGCCTCTGAGGTGAGAATGTATGGAATAGATGATTTTGAAGGTCTTGTTTCTAAAGCCAGGCACAGTGGTTCACTCCTGGAATTTCAACACTGGGAAAGCAGAATGAAAATTGTGTGTTTGAGGCCAGCCTAAAGTACAGAGCAAGGCCCTGCCCTAAGAAAACCAAAATTCACTCATTAGCTTCTGCTTCCACACACATACACAAACCAAGGGTAAGCGCCACTGGACTGCTGTCTACTGAGCAATGGGCTCTCCCCAAGACCCTGCAGTGCGGAAGGTGGGGGCACCTGGGCCTCTCCAACAGTCGTCCTGCAGCCACCTTCTATGATGCCTCTCAGCATGAGTGACATCAGAACTGGAGCCAGTCAGCCCACAGCGTGGTATTCAGCACCGTCCTGCCAAAGGCAGGCAGAACACAGAAGGCCCAACTACTTGTGTTCTAGCTCACTGGAGGAGAGAGTGGGGAGGTTCTAACAAAGCAGATTACATCTGTCAGGGGACGGGTCCTGGGCACCCATCCTTCTACGGGGAGGCCAGTTGTAGCATTTTCGCACCATGGTTTGCTCTTCAGGACGTAATCAAGAGTCCTCTACCACCTAGGCAAGGCCCTCACTCCTTCTGTGACCCATCCGGGTCCAGGCAGCGCGGAACTGCTCAGGACCCTCCCGTTGCCCATCTGTCTCCAGAGCCCGGCCTCAGGGACAGCCTCCCCCCCCCCCCCCCGCCCCAGTCCGGCTCTAAACCCCAAGAGGAAGTTCCACCTCCACCTCCCCTGGAGATAGCAGGTCATGGGTTACAAGTCTGACAACCCCCGCTCCCCCACACACGATGGTGTACCCCAAATTGGCAGAAAGTTCTGCTGGGGATGGTGTTAGGCCCCGCGGGGCCTCGGCCACCGAGCAACCCGAGCCCACAGGTCTTGTGGATGGCACCCCGCGCGCCGCGCCGCCACCGCCGCCAGACAAAGCCTCGCACCCCTCCAGAGGCCGCCCGGATCGGGGCGGGGGGGCGCGTCCGAGCATGCGCCTTCGCACCCCGCCGACCGCCCCTGCCTTCCCGGCGCGCGGACGGCACACGGCGCCTGCGCCGCGGCCCGCAAGCCCCGCCCCCCCGGGGCGCCGGAGCCGCGGCGGCGGGAACCTCAAAGCCCCGGCGCGAGCCGCCGCTCCCCGCCGGGCGCCAGCCACCCCCTCCCCGGCGCGCGCGGGCCCGGCGGCGGCGGGTGCGGAGTGCAGCGGGCCAGCCCGTGCGCGGGTCCCCCCTCCCCGGCGCCGCCGGGCCCCTGCGCGCCTCCCCGGCCCGAGCGAAGTTCCCCCCCAAGTCCCGGCTCCCGGGCGGGGGAGGGGCGGGGAGCGGCGCCGGGGGCGGGGCGTGACCCCCGCGCGGCGGCGGCGGCGGCGGCGGGCGGCCGCCCCTCCCCCGCGGGCCCGGGCCGCGCGCCCCAACGGCCAACGGCCCGCGCGCCCCGGGGTCCTCGGGCGCCGCTCGCGCCCGCCGCCTCCCAGTCCCCCCTCTTCCCGGCCCCGCGCGCGCGGAGGCGGCGGTGATTCAGCCGCGGCCTGCACCCGCCCGCCCGGGCCCACTCACGACGCGCTCCTTGGTGTGCTCGGGCTCGGTGATGATCACCGCCGCGCCGCCCGCTTTGCCCGCCGCCGCCGGCCGGGCCGCACGCTTGCCGCCGCCGGGGGCCCCGTCGAGCTCCAGGCCATCCTCGTCGCCGCTGCTGCCGCCGCCGCTGCTACTACTGCAGCGCTCAGGCCGCTCGCGCTTCCTGCCCGCCGGGCCGCCGCGCTTCCTGGGCCCCGCGCGGGCCGTGCCGTTGCCGGAGCTCGGCTCCTCCCAGGCCGCCGCCGCCGCCGCCTTCTTCCTGGGCATGGTCGCGGCTGGAGGAGACACGGGGCAGCGCGCACAATGGACGGGTTATAAACTGCGCGGGGGGAGGGGAGGAGACGCGCCACCGGCCTCCACTTCCTCCCCTGCCCGCCCCGCAGCGCCGGCCGCGGGTGGGCGGAGGGGGCGAGCCTGGCAGGAAATCGCGCCCCTCCCGGCCCGGCCCGCGCCTCCCGGGAAGCCCCGGGCGTCGGGCGCAGGGGGGGCAGCGGCGAGGCCGGCGACCCCGGCCCATCCCCAACTTAGCCCAGACGCACAAAGCACCGCGGTGGAAGCCCGGGCCGGGAAAAGTGGCAGGGGAGGGAGAGGGAGCCCCGATCTGATTCCCGAGGGCTTCGGGACACTTTCAGAGATATCTCTGGCAGCGGTCGGCCAAGGGGCGCCCCCGCCCCGCGCACCCCACCTGCTGCTTTTGTCTCCGCGCCCACCCCCCCCCCCGCACCGCAATGCGCCCCCGCCCCGAGACCCCAATCCTGCCCCAGCCAGGTGGTCCCGATCTCCGGGATCCAATTGGATGAACCCCTCGAAGGGGGGGTCCCAGAATAAAGTCGCCCCGGCCCCCGAAACACCTGCTTGCCCAGGCTCGGGGGATGGAACTTCCAGGGGCCCCCTCCCCGCCGGCGGCCGCCGCCGCGGCCCCGCGCGCTCGCCGCGTCCGCTCTGCCTTTTTTTTTTTTTATTGATTTTGAACAATGGGATCTCTGTCTGTCTCCGATTAAACCACGTGGATCCGCCCTCCTTCCCCTTCTTATTCATTCAGCCCCCCCTGCCCCCCCTTCCCTAGGTTTTGTTTTCCTCCCTCACCTTCTCTCTTTAAAAAAGAAATAAAGGCGGAAAACAAAAAAACTTTCCCAGACCCCGCAAACTGCTCGCCGCGGTGTGCGGGTCCCCTACCTGGTGGGGGTGACGAGAGGCGGGAGAGGAGGGAGGAGGCGAGGAGCGGCTACGGGACGGGCCGCGGGGCTCCTCTCTCCTTCCGGCCCAGACGAGGGCTCCAACCCACTCGGCAGAGACACTTAAGATGTAAATACGAGCTTCCAGAACAAACGCTACAACACAAAACAGAAACACATGTGCTGCCGGGCGGCAAGGAGCGCGCGCGGGGCGGGCGGCGCGGGGCCCGGGGCGCGCGCGCCCCCTGCCGGCCGGCGGACCCGCGTCCGCCCGGCCCCCCCGCCCCGCCCCGCCGCCGCGCGCGCCCCGGGCGCCCCGGGCTCCCCGCGCCCCCGGCGCCCTCCCGAGGCCCCGAGCGCGCCCGGGGCCCGCCGGCCGCGTCCTGCGCGTCCGCCGGCGACGTCCTCGCAGCTCGGGGGAGCGCGCGGTGGTGTCCTCCCGGGCGCGTCTAGACAGGTCACCTGAGGACACTCGCTGGAAAGTAGCTCCTTCGCTCTCGCAGCCGCCGGCGAGGGCCGCGGCCTCACTGAGCGATTGGGAGCGAAGATGGACGCGGGGTGAAGAGGTTCCCGGGTGCGGCCGGGCTGCGTTCCGCCTGCGTGCGGAGGCTCCCTCCCCGGTCGCTAGAGGCCCGGGGCGCCCAAGTCGGATCTATGGAGCAAACTAGCCAGCGGTTGTTTTGAGGGCCTCGAAGCTACTTTAGACCGTTCAGGTTTTTACCGAGCCTTTGCTGCGTGCCAGCCCAGAGAACAGCGTCCCCCCCGTCGAAGGCAAGGCCAGGGCCAGATTAAACACATAGTTGCGAGGATGGCTGGTGTTACAAAGTAGCTCCGTGAAGGAACGTTCCAGGGCGGGCATGGGCCCCGGTCCAGACGGAGAAGGCCTGGAGGGAAAGGTCAGCCCCGCGAACCCCGCCCGGAGAGCCGGCGACCGGGTCCAAGAGGTTTACAACTGAAAACTCGGAGTATGTCAGGAGCCAAGAGCATTCCGTGAAAGGACCTTGAAAATGAGCAATCCACAGGGACGCTTCCAGAGATGTCCAAAAGGCCAAGACAGAGGGGAAGCGCCCTGTGAAACCACTTACTAGCAGCTCTGCATTAAAAAAAGGTGAAAGAGATGAAACCCGGATGCTTTGAAATGAAGCAGGAGCACCAGCCAGGAGAGAATGCCTGGCGATTGTACCCCGCCTGCCTCAGGAGGGGCGTGTTGGCACTAGCCGGCCCGCCTAGGCGCTCGCCCTCCCGCGGCCAGTTCCGAGGCGCCTCAGTATGTGCTGCCAGCCAGTCTGGTTCTGTGCTCTGTGCCAGCATGAAGACCTGTGCGTCAGAAACACTCTGACACGATGAGACGCGAATACCACATTGCATCATTTGACCCTGAGGTGTGGTGGCTCCCCAAACTGGTTTTTCTTGAGAACGTTGCTGGAGAAGGAAGGCATATTGTGGGTACACCCTTCCACTAGCTGTGCAAGGGACGGGATTTCTGCCACTACGTGTCTCAGCTGCAGGTGAGACTGTCCCCAGGAAGCCCCAGTGACCATCCCAGCTGAACAGGATGGGATGCAGGCACGCTCGGCAAGGTGTGTCCTGCTGCTGTTTACGGAACCAAAGTGACAGAGCACACCAAGCACCCATCAGGCTGGGGGTGGCTCCTCCCCAGAACGTGCTTGGAGGGTGGGGATGGGAGGGAAAAACTGGGAGAGAACGAGGGGTGATGATGTCCAAAAACAAAGATACTCTTTTTCTTTTCTTGTCAGTAGTGGGGCTTGAACCCTGGGCCTGGGTGCTGTCCCTGAGCTCTGCAGCTCAAGGATACTGCCCCTTGAGCCGCAGAGCCACTCCCTGTTTTCTGATGTTTAATTGGAGATAAGAGTCTCCTGGATTTTCCTACCCCAGCTGGCTTTGAACCTCTATCCTCAGATCTCAACCTCTTGAGTAGCTAGGATGACAGGAGTGAGCCACCTGCATCTGGCAAGAAAGATACTTTTTTTTTTTTTTCTGCTAGTCTTGGGGCTTGGACTCAGGGCCTGAGCGCTGTCCTTGGGCTTTCTCAGAGCAAGAGCTCTACCACTTGAGCCGTAGCACCATTTCCAGTTTTTTCTATGTATGTGGTACCAAGGAATTGAACCTGGGTTTTCGTACATGCTAGGCAAGCACTCTACCACTAGGCCAAACTGCCAGCCCAAGAAAGGTAGTCTTTACCTGACTTACGTGGCTGTAACCCCTGTGTACATCACCTTTATAATAATAATAACATTTTTTAATATTCTTTGAATTTTCCTGGGCTTTAATCGAGTTACTGCTCCAGGGATAGAATGGATTGGTGCAAACCTGGAGAGGAAAAGGAGGCTTATCCACCCTAGGGAGGGTTTGGGGGGGGGGCGTCCTTGTGCCAGCCAGCCCCTGCTAACTGGCCTCCTCTGGTGTGCCGTGAAAACTTTGTATCAGGTGAGGCTTGGCCACCGTTGTATTCCAAGTACCTCTCAGAAGTGGACGTGAACTTTCTACTCCCTTGCTAGTACATGTAGCCCCCAACCACGGAAGTAACAGTAGTCACAGACAAGTCCAGTTCTGACACTCCACTCTATTAAAGGTAGGACTGGACATGGTTTCCACCTCTGGGGCTACTTGGTAGCCACTGAGCCCTTGAAATGTGTCAAGTGTGCAGTCAGGAGTAAAATACATATTAGAGATTCCTCCCTCCCTCTCTAGCTTTCTCCTTTTTTTCCCCTCCTTCCTTCATTCCTTCCTGCCTTCCTTTCTTCCTTCCCCTTCCTCCCTTGATTTGTTTGGAAGTAAGGTTTCACTGTATAATCTCATCTGCCCTCAAATCCTGATCCTCCTGCCTCAGCCTTCTAAGTGCCAGGATTACAGGCAGAGGCATATCGTCACACTTGTCTTACTCTGACTGACTTCAAAGACAGGTACTGGTGGCTTTTCCTGGAATCCTATCTACTCAGGAGGTGTCTGAGCCCATGCAGGAAATTCCTTGAGACTTTTTTTTTTCCCTTTCCTTTCCTTTTCTGTTTTGTTCTGGGGTTTTGTTTTTGTTTGCTATTCCTTGGGCACTGTCCCTGAGGCTTCTGGATATGTATGTGTTGGTACTGGGATTTGAACTGAGGGCCTCATTTTTTATTTATTTTTTTTTTTTTGCCAGTCCTGGGGCCCGAAGTCAGGGCCTGGGCACTACCCCTGGACTTCTTTTGCTCAAAGCTAGCACTCTACCACTTGAGCCACAGCACCACTTCTGGCTTTTTTCTGTTTATGTGGCACTGAGGAATCGAACCCAGGACTTCATACATGCTAGGCAAGCACTCTACCATTAAGCCACATTCCCAGCCCAAGTGCCTCATGCTCTTGATTAGCTTTTTCTACTTCTGGCTTTTTTCCTGGATAATTGTAGATAAGAATCTCATGGACTTTTCTGCCCTGGCTGTTTCCAGTCATGATCCTCCAAGCTCAGCCCTGAGTCGCTAGTATTACAGAAGTGAGCCACCAGTACCAGTCTCTTCTGGATACGATTTATGTCAATATCAAGTGTTGATTACCATTTGCCATGGGCAATAACTATACAAGCAAAGCTAAATACTATCCAAGCTCAGAAGGGTTCCTGGACTGGGGGCTTAAAGGTCTGATTATAATTGGATCCTAATGTTTTGTGGTTCCCTGCAAAAATAGTACAATGGAAGCTTCATCTCCCAGAAAACATGTCTAAACCTTCAGACAGGAATCCTCAGTGCCTACGGATCCCAGAGCCAGGAATCGGCAAATCCAGAAGGAGCTCCAGGAGGAATTTAGGCCAAACTCAACCCTGCATGTTACAGACAGGAGAGTACAGACATCGGAAGCAAAGTGTTGTGGCTTTAGTGCCAGGGTCTGGTTTTGCGGTTCTGCTGTCCAGTGCAAATAACTGCCAACCACAACATTAGCAATACATAATTTTAAAATTTTGGCTGGTCGCTTGTGGCTCATGCCTAAAATCCTAGCTACTCAGGAGGCTGAGATCTGAGGATCAAGGTTCAAAGCCAGCCTGGGCATGAAAATCCATGAGACTTATTTTCATTTAACCACCAGAAAACCAGAAGTGGCACTGTGGCTCAAAGTGGTAGAGTGCTAACATTGAGCTGAAGAGCTCAGGGACAATGCCCAGGCCCAGAGTTCAAGTCCTACGACCACAAAAAGAAAAAAAAAAAAAAAAAGAAAGAAAGAAAAGAAGGTAAGGGCTGGTAGAACAGCCAAGAAGAATACAGGGTTCTCAAACCCCACCAGATCAGGAAACCTTGGTGTGGCCCTATAACTTGCCTTTTCTTTTCTTTTCTTTCTTTAATTTAAATTTTCAGTGTTGGAGAGTCTAGGGACTCCAGCATGCTAAGCACACACTTCACCATAGAGTTACATTCTAGGCCCAGAAACAGCTTCCTCTTTTTTGTGCCAGTCCTGTCTTGAGCCCAGGGCCTGAGCACTGTGCCTGGATTTTTCTCAAGGCTAGAGCTCTACCACTTGAGCCTCAGCACCACTTCCAGCTTTTTCTATATATGTGGTACCAAAGAATCGAACCCGGATCTTCGTGCATGCTAGGCAAGCACTCTACCAGTAGGCCAAACTCCTGGCCCTCCTTGGGCTTTCTTAAAGCTAGAGCTCTACCACTTGAGCCACAGCACCACTTCTGGCTTTTTCTATGTGGTACCAAGGAATCAAACCCAGGTCTTCGTGCATGCTAAGTAAGCACTCTTAACACTAGGCCAAACTCCTCACCCCCAGAAATAACTTCTTTTTTTTTTTTTTTTTTTTGTCAGTCCTGGGCTTGAGCTCAGGGCCTGAGCACTGTCTTTGGGCTTTCCTCAAGGCTAGTGTTCTACCCTGAGCCACCACACCACTTCTGGCTTTTTCTATGTATGTGGTACTGAGGAATCGAACCCCGGTCTTCGTGCTTGGGCTCAGGGCTTGAGCACTGTCCTTGGACTTTCTCAAGGCTATCACTCTACTACTTGAGCCTCAGCACCACTTCTGGCTTTTTGCTATGTATGTACCGAGGAATCAAACCCGGGTCTTCGTGCATGCTAGGCAAGCACTCTACCACTAGGCCAAACTCCCGGCCCCCAGAAATAACTTCTTTAACAAGTTCTACCCAGTGGTTTCCATGCATGAGTTGCATAGGAAATGCTGTACAGACCATGGCTTTCCTCAAGCCTTCATTGTGCATGGCTGCTTCCAAACATGCTGATTGCTGACTAGTTCACGGTGAGGATGTATGGGATGCTGGATGTGGGGGGTGACCAAGCAGACCCAAAGGAAATGGACACTGAAGCCTGTGGTTCACACTTAGAAGCCTAGCAACTCAGGAGGCTGTGATCTGAGGATTATGGTTTGAAGCCATCTGGAGCAGTAAAGTCTGAGACTCTTAACATTAATTAAAAATCAGAAGTGGAGGGGCCGGGAGTTTGGCCTAGTGGTTAAAGTGCTTGCCTAGCATGCATGAAGACCCGGGTTCGATTCCTCGGTACCACATACATAGAAAAAAGCCAGAAGTGGTGCTGAGGCTCAAGTGGTAGAGCTCTAGCCTTGAGAAAGTCCAAGGACAGTGTTCAGGCCCTGAGCTCAAGCCCAGGACTGGCAAAAAAAAAAAAAAAAAAAAAAAAAAAATCAGAAGTGGAGGTGTGGCTCTAGCGATACAGTGCTAGCCTTTAGAGAAAAGGTGAGGATAGCGCCCAGTCCCTGTGTTCAAACCCAGGACCAGGACCGAAAAAAAAAAAAAAAGAAAAGAAAAGATAATCATAGGAATTCAGCAAGCACTCACTAAGTCTCTCTTCTGCCTGGCAGCCGCAGTGCCACTTTGCCTTCTGGGAGTAAGGGACCCATGCTCCAGTAAAGGACACCTTTTGGCTATTTTACCCTTCTGCTGGTCCTCGCCACTCCTCCTTTAATACAAAAGGAGCCAAAAGAAATTTGGACACACATACACACACACACACACACACACACACACACACACACACACGCACGCACGCTTGGGAGTTAAATCTAATTTTTCAGGTCCAGGAAAAACAGGATGAAAATCAATTTCATCAAGGTCTGTGGGTTACTTTGTAACCACTTGTGCTCCTAAGCCCACTAGAGAATCTGCATTCCTGCTGTGTTGCTGGCTATGACAGAACCATGATTTGTAAAATTGGTTCATAATCAATGGCTCACCAGGCCCTTGGAGAGCACTCCTTCATGCCAGCTTGCAGAAGGAAGGCACATTCTGCTGCACGGATGTAGTAGCTTGGAGACTGGAGAAGGAGACCAAAGCACAAACATCACAGATCTTCCAGAAAGTTTACCAGTAACACTTGTGCATCATTCACAGCCAAGTCTCACTCGCTACTGAGATCCCACATCTATGAGAATCCATTGTTTTGTTGGTGGTGTTTTGGGGTTTTTTTTTTTGTCAGCTGTGGGAATTGAACTCAAGTCTGGGCATTGTCCCTAAGCCTCTTCGTGTTCAAGGCTGGCTCTCTACCAACTGATCTATAGCTCCACTCCAGGAGAATCTGAGTGACAAGAAGCACCAAGGCTTTGGGCCCAGCAGAGAATATGGGAGCTCAAGGCAGCCTGTTCCATGTATCTGGTGGTGGTGGTGGTTGGGGGCCACATATTTGCAGGCCCTGTTATGTTATGCTAACCTATTATCTTTGAAAAAAAAAATGAAGAAATCCATCCCACTGGAAGTCGCCATTCACTGTGCCAGACTATGCCAGATACCCAAACAGGCCGCCTGGCTCTCAGCCACTAACTGGACATGGCCAGGCAGAGGAACCTGAGGAGTTCTCCTCAACTAAAACTCACAAGCATGCTTGTAATGAGCTCTTGCTGTATGCACAGAGGGAAACAACAACAACACAAACCTTGTGTGAGCTGGAATGCATCTTAGACATGGAACCCTTATCTAGCATGTGGGGTGTCTTGAGTTCCCCAGCACTGACAGTACCACCACACCCCTAAAAAGGAGAGGGGGGGCAGGTTCAGTGGCTCTTACCCTTAATCCTAGCTACTCAGGGGACTGAGATCTGAGATAAATGCAAAAGACATTTATCTCTAACCAGCAAAAAGCCAGATGTGGAGATGCCGCTCAAGTAGTAGAACATTAGCCTTGAGTGGAGAAGACTAAGGGAGAGCGTGAAAGCCCAGAGTTCAAGCCCCAGTACTGGCACAAAGAAAAATAATTAAACTAAACTACCAATAAACATTTACTGTGGCCTCACAAGGATCCAGGTACTTGACACCAAGCATGTGTGATCTCAGCAAACTCTAAAAAAAACCCACACAAGTTCCACATTGCTAATGTGGAGAGATCAGGCCTTGCCAGTGCCATCTTGGCCGCAGGGTAGATGGCAGGGTCTGGCATTTTGTCTTCTTGGTGGGGGAAGGTGAAGCCCCACCTCCCAGGTGATGGGCGGGCCCGAACCACTGGAGGCAGGGGTGGGGATTTGGAGGACAGGTTACTAAACCTGTCAGTCCAGTGCCTGGAACTCTGTTTCCTGTGACCCTGACCCCTGACCCTCACACTAGTTAGGCCAGCTCAGATGCTGTTCCCCGAGCCATATGTCTCCATGTTTGTGTCCTGTGTCCTGTCCCCTGAATCTTCTCCAGTCACCACGGAGTCCCACTCCAGTTCTCCATCAGAGTGGAACTGGTTTGCTGGTATTATTTTGGTCCTTCCTTTCCTCTCTGGCCTTCCTGACTCAGTTCCTGACAGTGTGTTAAGTGTATTTGCTGGCTGCTGGTCTTTGAGGCAGGAGTTCACCATTCAGTCCCCCAGCCTCAATAAAGACTCCCCATCTGACCTCTCAAAATGTTCTGAATGTTCAACCCTATACTGGGAAGAAACAAAACTCAGAGAGGTGGTACGGTCTGTCTAAGGTCACACAGCCAGTGAGCTGGATTTGAACTCAATTCTGGATGATATGTAAACTGGGCTTTTAGGTTCACTTTTATCTTTTAATTTTGAATTCGTCCTAGATTACAGAGGGAATACCAAGAGGTCTTGTGCGTCTTTGCCTAGATAAGGAAATTGACTTGGGGTCACCTCACCACTGTGCAGATGTACAGATCTGTTCTCCATTCCTACAGTTTGGTCATCTCAACTGTTATAGAGATGGAGCCATGCTCATATCTGGTTGTTGACAACACTGGAGATGGAAGCCAGGACCTCATGCAAGTGCTTTACCACCAAACCAAGCCCCCAGTGCCTTTGTCTTTGAGACAGGGTGTCTCATGTAGCCCAGGTTGGCCTCCAACTCTAAGTTCTCAAGCCTCTGCCTCCTGAGTGCTGGGTTGATGGGCTTTCTTTCTCCCTGGCTGGGGGCTTCATTCATTTTCACTCTAGGTAGGCCGTCAGGGTCAAGGTTTGTTTTTGTTTTTTTCCTCTCTGCTATTCCTGGGGACTACTCAGGGCCTGGGCACTGCCTCTGAGCTCCTTTTGCTCAAGGCTAGTGCTCTGCCACTTGACCCATACCTCCGCTTCCAGCTTTGTTCTGTTTACGTGGTACTAAGGGATGGAACCCAGGGATTCATTCACACATGCTAGGCAAGCATGTCTACCACTAAGCCGCATCCCCAGCCCTTCAAGGTCAAGTTTGATGCCTCTTTTTCTACTGTGCAGCTTGGACTTTGTACCAGCACAGATGCCTGGCTACCTCTGGGCTTTCTGGATCCCAATCCAGCAGGAATCAGTGAAGAAAACAGACCACTGTTGGCCCAGCTCTAGGAAGATTCTAGAGCTCTCCTGGCTCTGTGGTGGGGTAAGTTTTAAGCCCTGGGGCGATGCAGAAGGTCCAGCCAGCCACTGGCCTCTGAGCCAAGCTCTCAGCCCTCTGCATCTAAGGCAGGAGCCTCAGCCCGGGGAACTCCAGGCCCCAGCATCTGCCATCCAGGCCCCACCAGCCAGGCCCCTCCCAGCATGCAGCCCACCATCTGCAGGCCTGCTCCCCAGATGGAGCCTCTTTCCCTGGGGTGGGGGAGGGGGGCGGATAGGTCCTTGGAAAGAGGCTCACTAGCAGGACAAATGACTTCCCGGGGTCTGGGGGCTGGAGCAGCAGCCCCTGAGTGGGAAGGAATTACAAGCCTGTAACTTGGACTTGGACTTGGACAAGTGGGCGGAGATCAAGGGCCCAAGCCAGCCAAGGGAGAATTTAAATAGTTGCACGCAGTGGGTCCAGTATGCTCTATGAGGCTGGGAGAGAATCCAGTCCCTGGAAGCAGGAGCGGCCAGTGCTGGAGGCAGCCACATGCTCATCTGACACACAGGCGCACAGTGTGTCTGTCATCAAACCTCAGGAAGCCCAGGTACCTACACTACCTGGTGTTCCCTCTCTGCCTCTCTTGTCCCCTCCCTCTGTAGTATATTCCCAAAGTCCCCCATTTCAAGGAAGGAGGACCACCAGTTTAAAGCCAGCGCGGGCTACACAGTGTGTCCCTGATCTTAGAAAAGTAATTAAAGGAGGACTAGGAAAGAGATTGTAATAGGTCAAGCTTGTAAATTACTACCGTGAGAAGAAAAAAAAAGCAATAAAGAAAAACAAGCTGAGTGCTTGTGGTTTATGACTGTAAGCCTCACTGCTCAGGAGGTTGGGGGTCTAAGGATCAAGGTTTGAAAGCCACTGGAGGGGAGGAAAGACAAATCAGAAAGATCGTTATTTCCAATTAACCAGCCAAAAAGCCAGACCCAAGTGGTAGAAAGCAAGCATGGGAGTGACATGTGAGGGCCTGAGTTTAAGCCCTGGTACAGGTACAAGAAAAAAAAAAATTCCGGGACTGGGAGTTTGGCCTAGTGGTTAAAGTGCTTGCCTAGCATGCATGAAGACCCGGGTTCGATTCCTCGGTACCACATACATAGAAAAAAGCCAGAAGTGGTGCTGAAGCTCAAGTGGTAGAGCTCTAGCCTTGAGAAAGTCCAAGGACAGTGCTCGGGCCCTGAGCTCAAGCCCAGGACTGGCAAAAAAAAAAAAAAAAAATCTTCCCAAAAGGGGAGTCTGTGTTGGGCATAATGGTGCATAACTGTAGTCCTGGCAGAAGCACCAGACAGAAAATTGGGGACTGGACAGGGCTACATAATGAATGAGACCTTATCTCAACAGCAGCAACCCCTTCTTAAAAAAAAATTTAAAAAGGGAGGGGGGGTTGGCCAAGTGGTTGAGTGCTTGTCTAGCATGCACGAAGACTGGGATTCAATTTCTTGGTACC
This sequence comes from Megascapheus bottae, assembly GCF_031878675.1. Taxonomy (NCBI): domain Eukaryota; kingdom Metazoa; phylum Chordata; class Mammalia; order Rodentia; family Geomyidae; genus Megascapheus; species Megascapheus bottae. The sequence goes on along the minus strand of NC_143514.1, from coordinate 74,202,540 downwards.
ACATACATAGAAAAAACAAAACAAACAAACAAAAACCAGAAGTGCTGGTGCTGTGGCTCAAGTGGTAGAGCTCTAGCCTTGAGAAAGCCCCAAGGATAGTGCTCAGGTCTTAAATTCAAGCCCCAGGACTGGCAAAAAAAAAAAAAAAAAAGAAAAGAAAAGAAAAAGGAAAGAGGGGTTGGGTTGTAGCTCAGTGGCAAAGTGCTTGCCTAGCAAGTGCAACATCCTGGGTTCGATCCCCAGTACCAAAAAAGGGGGGGACCAGCTGGGAGGTGGGGGGGGCTTCCAAATGAGAGAGGGAAGAGACTGGTCCTATGTCCTGAGCGTCAGGGGTGGGGATGCGGTTGATGCAAGGATGTCCTGTCCCCAAAACAAGACACTGATGGCATCTGCCACCGGGCTGGGCCTGTCCTGTGGGGGGGAGGGGAGGGGGTCCATGCACCTCTGAGGTGCATAGGGCCTGCGGCCAATGTCATACTTTTCCCTAGGAAGCAGCCCACAGCTTTGTTGGGCAGTAAGAGACACAGCCAGGATTGACACAAGGGGTGGGCAGCCACAGAACAAAGCGACCAGTCCTCCCTCTCCCTCTGGGACTGTCTCTGGAGGGCTGGGTCTATCCCCCACCAATCCTGCCCGCCTGCTTGCCAGGTGCTGAGCACTGTGTGAGAGCATCGGATCTATCAGTGAGCCAAAGCCACAGGCCCCCGTCCTGCCCTGTCCTGTTCAGGCTTCCTGGCAACCATTGCAGATGGCCGGTCTCGCAGCATCTCTAGTCTATGGGGTGTGCGGTTCTCCAGCCTTAAACATAGTTCCTTCCTCTACTCCAGAGTTCTGCTTCCGGGAACCTAGCCGGGGAAAACAAACAAACAAACAAACAAACAGAGAAGCGTCCCTCAGTCCAGAGCAGTGCTGTGCTTTGGTTCGTCAGTGGTGCGGAAACTGGGATCCACTCTGCAGAGCAGGGAGGGGTGGGGAGGGCGCTGCGCGGGGCCGAGTGGGCGGAGACGGGGCGGGGCCACCGCGGGAGGGGCGGGGCCAGGCCGGCTGAGGGCGGGGCTGGCCCGCCAGGGGCTCCGCCGGTCTGGGTGAGGCTGGGATTCAAGTTGAGCGAATCTCCGGTGGGGCGTGCCTGCTCCCTAGGACTTAGGGGTGGTCCCAGCGTCTCCGAGCCCTCAGAGCTTGGAGATGCCCGCCTCCCGTGGCGTGCTGCAGACCTCCCATCTGCAGCTGGCCTCTTGCACCTGGGGCTTTTGCCTGAAGGGTCCTCCTGTCCCCTGGTACAAGGAGGCTGGCAGTGGGCTTGCGGAGGCGCTCCCAGATCAGGGCCTTATTGGACAGGGCAGGGTGGCACTTGATGTTCCTTCAGAGGCCCCTCCTGTACTCTTATGCTATCACCTGAGCAACCCTGGGTGTGGCACCTGGGTGTCCTGTATGGCTTGGCAGAGTCAGGAGAAAAGACTGGCTGCGTGCAGAATCCACATTCTTCATGGCAGACAGTTAGACCAGGCTGCTGTGGTCCTGCTGTGGTCCAGCTGCGTTCCCAGCCTTGGGAGGGGTAGGGTCTGGGTCCCCACAGCCTGGTTTGAACCCAGTGCTGTCCCTAACTACTGGCATACCTCTGGGAACTGATCCAAATCCATCCTCAGATCTTACCCTCCTGAGTAGATAGGATTATGCCAGGTTGTTGTTGTTTGTTTCCCTCTGTATAGCTCAGGCTGGCCTTGAACTCGTAATCTTGCTTCCTCAGCCTCCCCAGTGATGGTAAGAGGGGTGTATGCGATGGTGCATGGATTGAACGCAGGATTGCAGGCTTGGTAGGCAAGTGCTCTACTGTAGGCTACATCCCCAGCCTTTAAACTTGCCATTCTCCAGCCTCAGCCCCTGGAGTATTGGGATTACAATGAAATAAGGATACGACAGCTAAGTAATGCCATCTTGGCATCTTAATACAAGTGAATAGAAGATGGGGACTTTCTGAGAACTCTGGAGGACAGAGTTACAGAGGACATTCTTTGGATTGCAAATGTGTTGTGAGTTGTAGGGCTCCAAGAAACTCTTATTTCCCCCAGATAATTGGAGTCCTGATGGCCCATTTGTCCCCCTGGGTAATTGGATTTGCCAATGAATAACACTTCTATTAGTAACAAGCCTCCCTATCCAGTCTGCTCAGCCTATGTATAACACTATCGTTAAGGCTGTTAAGCACCCCAAGTGTGTGTGATTTTTGTCTTTAAAAGCTATGTGTGGCTGGGAGCATGGCCTAGTGGTAGAGTGCTCACCTAGCATGCATGAAGCCCTGGGTTCAATTCCCCAGAACCACATACACAGAAAAGCTGGAAGTGGTGCTGTGGCTCAAGTGGCAAAGTGCTAGCCTTGAGCAAAAAGTGTCCACAGTGCCCAGACCCTGAGTTCAAGCCCCAGAACTGGAAAATAAAAAATTTAAAAAAGCTATGTGCTTGTTCTGTTCTGGGCTACTGTAGTCCCTAGCCTTTTAATAAAGACTCCTGAGGGACCGGGAGTTTGGCCTAGCATTTACAAAGACCCATGTTCGATTCCTCAGTACCACATACATAGCAAAGCCGGAAGTGGTGCTGTGGCTCAAGTGGTAGAATGCTGGCTGTGAGGAAAGCCCAAGGACAGTGCTCAGGCCCTGAGTTCAAGTCCCAGGACTGGCAAAAAAAAAAAAAAAGACTCCTTATTCCACCTCTCAAAATTTGGCTTCTCTGTTTCCTCACTGTACAACAACTGTACACATGGCTCCTTCTTTTCTCAGGAGTGTTATAAGGGACACACAGTGGAAGACACAGCTATTTTATTCATTTGTTGGTTTGAGGCAAGGTCTGGCTGTGGTGATCAAGCTGGTCTTGATCTGCTGGGTTCTGGTGATCTTCCTGCCTCAGTCTCCTGAGTTAGTGAGATCACCACAGGTCCGGTTCAAATGACAAATCTTCAGGCAAAATTCCATCTGTCAACAACGTGTGTAAGTCATATCCTTCCCAAGACCTGAGGCATTCCCATCATTCCAGAAAGTTCTCTCAGTCTCTTCTTTCTTTCCAGATCTGGGAGAAGACAGAATTCTCTGAATTCCAAGCTAAGTCCTCTGACAGCTCAGCTGCAGGCTGTGTGGCTGGGGCATCCCTGCTCCACAGCTCTGGGGCAGAAGACACTCACCTTTGCTCTCACAGAGCTTCCCAGCTAGAGGAGGGGCAGGGGAGAGGGCAGGGGACCAGGGGGGAGAGAAGCTGTGTAAGATACAGAAATAGCCCAGCACAAGCTTTGACTCCACTGCAGAGACACAGGAATCCCCAGAGCCAAGCTCATTCAGAAGTATGTGTGTGCACATACTTGCGTAAAACGCAACCATGACCTGGCCTGCTATTAAACGAAAAAATTGCCCTGAACATTTGCTTTGAACAGCCCTCAATAAGCAGGGTCCTTGTGGCTCTTGCCTATAATCCTAGCTATTCAGGAGGCTGAGATGTGAGGAACACAGTTCAAAACCAGCCAGGGCAAGAAAGTCCTGACCCAAAAGTCAGGGATTAAGAGTCTCAGAGGCTTAAACGGCTGAGTAGCCAGAATTATAGGTGTATTCCATCATGCCTGACTTCTCTCTCTTTCTTCATAGACCATTTCATTTGCTGTCTTGAGGGGGTAGTAGAGAGATGGGGACTGGCCTGGCTTGATCTCCTGGCCAGACCCATGAGGAAGAGCTGCCCAGACCTGGCTGCTTATGGGGTTTTGTGACAACATCCCAAGCTAAGACAAGGTCAAGATCACAGAGGTAGCCAACAGTAAAGGTAAGAACAGGATCTCCGCTCCTGGCTGCCAAGATCCCAGCACTGGCTGGCTGCCAGCTTGTCCCTCCTCTCCTCTCCCTTCTCCTCCCCTTCCCTCCCCTATTCTTTCAGTCCCCATTTGCCTCTGAGCCACACCCAATCTCTCATTTGAATAATAAGGCTCAGGTGAGCACTGGCTTGGTTTTGAGTGCATCAGCTCTAATTCTGCCTCTTGTTCCTAGTCTCTGCCACCTCCCCCAGGAAGCACACTGGCTTCTCAGCTGAGATCTGACCTGGACCTCCCCCAGCCTCTCCTGGCCCTCGTCCCATTCCCCCTGACTCCAATCTGGGAAGCCAGTCTCTGTGCCTGCCAGCAACGTGGAACTCAGCATTCAATTAGTAGTGAAACCAACTCCTCCCCCACCCTCCCCACCCCAAGCTGTGTTCTTTTTCCTCTTCTGGACTGCAGATCCATTCACCATTGAGATCCACCACTGAGAAGACTTCCATTGGAGGCCAAGAATGGGAGAGGTGAGACATTCATAGGTCAGTTTCTCCCACCAGGGAGTCCGGAGGTTGTGGATCCATGAGGAAGGAAATGTAGAAGGGGTGGGGATAACTAATAAAGAGGAGGAATATTCATGCCTCTTCTGGGAATGGGCGGAGATTCTCCAGGCATCCCTGCCGTAGCCTTTGTGTTCTTTTCCATCCCCCCCTCTCACCCCCTGGTTGTCATGGCAATCGCCCACAGTCCCAAGCCGGAAGGGTGTCATTTACCATGCAGAATATCATGAAGTTGGAGGTAGTTTGGAGGCCAATGGCAATTAGCTTACACCCAGCGTGGACTGGCCTATCTGAAGGGAACTTCCGGCCCTCGGGCATCGTTGTCCAATCCCCTCTGGCCACCTAGAGCAGAGCTAGGGGAGGCTGGGTGGGGGAGGGGAGGGTGTGGGTGTGTGATGAGGAGGGAGGATGCAGCCCAGAGAAGAAACCAGTGGCTCTCAGTGATTCTGCACTGTGATGGCCTGTCGCTCTGTCCCCGCCCTGTCCCAGGCTTGGTGCCCCAGTCTTTGAGATGACCCATCTGCAGAAGTGGGTAGAAGGACGGTGAGTGGCCTTTTCTATCCCAAAGGTCAGGGTTTGAGTGTAAGGATGAGGCATTTTGTTAAATCCCATAAACTTTCTATTCTGGAATGTTCTCTTTTTCAAAGACTTAGACAGCACTGGTGGCTCGTGCCTCGCTAATCCTAGCTACTCAGGGGTCTGAAATCAGAGCATCATAGTTCAAAGCCGGCCTAGGCGGGAATGTTTATGAACCTATGTCCAATTAACTAGCAAAAGCAGGTAGTAGAGGTGTGGCTCAAGTGGTAGAGTACCAGCCTTGAATGAAAAAAAGCAGGGAAGCTGGGTACCTGTGGCTCCTGCCTGTAATCCTGTCTACTCAGAAGGCTGAGACCTGAGGATTGCAGTTTGAAGCCAACCTTAGAAGAAAGTCCCTGTCAAACTCATCACCAATTAACCATTAAAAAACCAAAGTGGGGCTGGCCATGGTGGCCTGTAATCCTAGCTACTCAGGAGACTGAGATCAGAGGATCAAGGTTCAAAACCAGCCTGCACACAAAAGGACCTGAGACTCTTATCTCCAATTAACTACTAGAAAACAGGAAATGGGGCTTGGCTCAAGCCAAGGGCTGTAGCCTTGAGCTGAAGAACTCAGGGACAGCGCCCAGGCCAAGTTCAAGCCCTGTGACCCCCCCCCCAAAAAAAAAGTGGTGCTGTGGCTCAGTGCACTCACATTGAGCACAAAGAAGCTCAGGGTGTTGAGGGGAGCAGGGACTGGTGCCATCCAGAATGCCTAAGAGTTCCCCCGCCCCATTGTGGAAGGTCGACAATGGTACAGCCCAGCCACCTTGACCTCCCCACCCCCCCATGAGGAAGGATATGTGGTACAGCCCAGCCACCTTCGCCCTTCTAGGGAGGGGCAACCTTGACCTTCTCCCCATCCCCATGAGGCGGGATATCCGCTTGGGTGGGGAGGGGCCCGGCTTTGTGTGGAGACCTTTCCAATTTGCGCGCCAATTACAACTAAAGTGATAGGTAAATTCGAACACTGGACTGTGACCCTATTGGCTACCTGCGTGTGGCCGGAGCTGGCAATGGTCCCTCTGTGTATGTAAGTATCCCATTGGCCACCTGTGTGACCAGGTTCTACCGCATGGGTTTTGGCATTAAAAACCCTGCATGAGAGCTGCTCAGGGTCACAGTGTCAGCTCCCGAGTCTGCACTGTGTCCCTGGCCGGTCAGTTCACCGTCTACTTCCCCAATAAAGTCACCTTTTTATATGAGATGTCTCTGTGTGGTGGACTCTGGTGGGACGTGGAATCCCCACCTGGAGGAGTGTGGATCCCCTCCTCTTGACCCCATAATAAGGGGTGGTGCCCAGATACTGAGTTCAAGCCCCACACCTCATAAAGCAAACAAACAAAAACAACTCAGAAGTGGTGCTGTGGCTCAAGGGGTACGGCAGTAGCCTTGAGTTGAAGAGCTCAAGGACAGCGCCCAGGCCGAGTCCATGCCCCATGACCAACCAAAAACCCAAAAAACAAAACAAACCCCCAAACCCCCAACCCCCCCTTCCAAAAAAATCCAGAACTGAGGAACAATGCCTATGCCCCCTGAATTAAAGCCTTGGTGCCAGTAGGGGGAACACACACACACACACACACACACACACACACACACACACACATCTATAATCCTAGCTACTCAGGGGGCTGAGATCTGAGGATCATGGTTCAAAGCCAGTCTGGGCACTAACGACCGTGAGACTCTTATCTCCATTTAACCACTAGAAAATCAGAAGTGGCACAAGGGGTAGGGAGGTAGCCTTGATCTGAAGAGCTCATGGACAAGCCCAGACTGATTTTAAGCCCCATGATCCACAAAAAAAAACCCCAAACAAACTGTGTTTTGATATGTCTTGTCTGGGGATGCTCTCTAGCCTCTAGTAGTTTCAATGACTTTCCAAATAGCCTTCCTGTGACCCCCTTGGGAGAGGATTTGCAAAAAGGACCTGATTAGGAATTAACCAATCAGCACATTGTGTGGCCTGATCAATAACCAATAGGATATCACCTTCCAAAACACCTAATTATAATAGGGGCAACCAATCCAAGCACAGCTTAGGAGATAATGTCCCCTGGACTCAGCTTCCTAGGAAAACAAGACTGTGGATATACAGAAATGAGGATGGGCAGGCAGCAGTGGCCCTCCAGTCAGAAGGGCCTGTGGGGCTTTGCCCATGCAGAGCAACACTGGAAACCCCCCGTGTCTTCCTGAGAGCTGGCTTACTCAGCTGGGTTCTGCTGCTTCTTCCACACATTAATAGGAAAGACATCAATTTCCTTCCTTTTACTTGCCTACTCCTCTGCCTTATTTTGCTTACTTGTTCTATCACTTCCAGCCCCCAGTTGGACATTTTCTGATTTACTTATTCATCAAGTCATAAATGACTCCTTTGCTGGTTCTTTGGTGTTTGGCATTGTCAATGGTTCCATAACTCCAAGAAATACTCTGTTTTGGGGCAAAGCCTGGTCACAATTTGTATCTATCTTCAGTCCTTCTGTGTGTGTGTGTGTGTGTGTGTGTGTGTGTGTGTGTGTGTGTGTGTGTGTGTGTGTGCGTGTGTGTGTGTTACTGGGACTTGAACTCTGGAATGGGTGCTGTCATTTCACTTTTTTTGTTCAAGGCTAATCCATCTACTACTTGAGTCATGCCTCCATTTTCTGTTTCTGGGTTTTTTTTTTTCCTGGCTAATTGGAGATTAGAGTATCTTAGATTTATCTGTCTGGGCTGGCTTTGAACTGTGATCTTCAAATCTCAGGCTGTTGGGTAGCTAGGATTATAGGCATGAGCCACAGCTTTCAGCTCAGTAATTGCTGACTTTGTTTTGCTCTGTGTCTCTGAAAGTTCCTGTACCACGCTAGAATGTGTCTTTCAAGGGGGCTTGAATTCACATTGCCCAGCCGTGGTCATTAATGTGGAGCTGAGAATACACATTCCTTCTTCCTGAAAGTGGATGGGGGGTTGCTAGTGTCCGGGCCCTTACCCATAAACCAGAAACGTCTCCTGACGATGACAGATGTCCCTCTGGGGGCACAACCACCCCCTTCCCAGTTAAGAACCTTGGAGTTACTGGAAAAAATTGCTTTCAGCTGTGAGACAGGAGCTGGGGTGCTGGCTCCGGGCCTCGGTGGGGTGGGGTCGGGGGGCAGACCAGATGTCTCCCTGTCATCCTCACAGTCTGGCAGGCTGCCACCATGTACTTTGGATCAGCAGGGGTCTCAGAGACCCTGACTATTTCCACCCATCCAGCCTGCCTTGGGCTTGGGGGTGGAGTCTAACTCTCAGGCCATTGGAGTGGAATGGGGGACTGTGTCACGGTGCCCTGGCTAATGAAGAAAGATCTCATTAGGAGCCAGGGCGCTGGTGACTCACGATTGTAATGTTAGTGCCTGGGCGGCAAAGTTTGGGAGGGGGGTGAGGAGTCATGGGGCTTGGACTCTTGGCCTGGGCACTGTCTCTGAGCTCTTTAGCTCAAGGCTACCACCCTACCCATTGAGCCTCAGCCCCATTTCCCATTTTCTGGTGGTTAATTAGAGATAAGAGTCTCAGGGTCTTTAGTGCCCGGGCTGTCTTTGAACCGTGATCCTCAGATCTTAGCCTCCTGAGTAGGTAGGATTACAGGCGTGAGCCATCAGGCTAACTGTGAGACTCTTATCTCCAATTTACCCAAAAGTTGGAAGTAGAGGAATGGTTCAAGTAATGGAGTGTGAGGCTTGAGTGAAAAAGCTATGGGACAATGCCCAGGTCATGAGTTCAAACCTCATTATTCTCTCTCTCTCTCTCTCTCTCTCTCTCTCTCTCTCTCTCTCTCTCTCTCTCTCTCTCTCTCTCTTCTCTCTCTCTCACACACACACACACACACACACACACACACACACACACACACACTTTTTTTTTTAAACCAGTCCTTGGGTTTGATCTCTGGGCTTGGGTGCTGTCCTTGAGCCTCTCTGGCTCAGGGCTAATGCTCTATCCCTTGAGCCACAGCACCACTTTCTGCTTTTTCAGAATAGTGCATTAGAGATAAGAGTCTCAGGGACTTTCCTGTCCAAGCTGGCTTTGAATTCCAATCCTCAGATGTCAGAAGCTTGGAGTAGCTAGGATTTCAGGTGTGGGACAGCAGTGTCTGACACAAACCATTATAGGAGGTCATTGTTTTGGGGGTAAGGTCCTGTTCTATGCAAACAGGCCAGCTAAGAATAGAAATGATTTCCCTTTCCCATATCAAGCCAAAAGTAAGCCAATCGCCTGGGCCCATGGAGAATAAAGTGTGAAAGAAAGCACATCTATGCTTTTTGCAGTGAATGTGCGGCATATCAAATGGCTCTGCTTAACTAATTAGGCAAGAAGTAACTTATGTTAACACATCACTTTTTCTTTTCTTTCTCTCTTTTTTGTGTCGGTATTAGGGCTTGTACTCAGGGTCTTGTGTTCTCATTTGGCTTTTTTTTTTTAACTACTACTTGAGCCACGGCTCCACTTCTGGCTTTTTGCTGCTTAGTTGGAGATAAAAATTTCACAAACTTTTCTGCCTAGGCTGGCTTGGAGCTCTGATGCTCGGATCTCAGCCTCCCGAGCTTATAGGCCTCAGCCACTCTCACTGTGGTCTTGACATGCATGCCTGTAATGGAATTTGATCCCATTCTCCCAATTTGTGTCAATTTTTCTTTTTTCTGTTTTTTTTTTTTTTGTAAGTCATGGGGCTTGAACTTGGCCTAGACACTGTCCCTGAGCTCTTCAGCTCAAGGCTACCACCCTACCCTTGAGCCAAGCCCCACTTCCCTTTTTCAAGAGGTTAATTGGAGATAAGAGTCTCAGGTCCTTTTGTGTCCAGGCTGGCTTTGAACCTTGATCCTCAGATCTCAGCCTTCTGAGTAGCTAGAATTACAGGCATGAGCCACTGTGCCCGGCTGTGTCAGTTTTTCTTATACCATGGGTCAGTTGGGGCACAGGGCCATATCTTCCCCTCACTGAGCCCCAGTCTCTTCATCTGTCCGATGGGGCCACATGCCTGCAGCTGTGAGGACTACACTGACAAGCTGGACTTCCAGGCACTGGGACACCACACGGCAAATGTTCCCATAGCAGTCTGACACAAGCCTATGGGCTACCAGTTGGCCAGTCCAGCCTGGTGCTCACCCAAGTTGTATAGGGGATTAGAGCTGGCAGCAGGGGCTGCTCTTGAAGTCAGAATGGAAGCAGGACCCTAAGAGAGGTCTTCTAGCCGCATCCCTGGGGGAGGTGTTTAATCCCTACACCTCTACCAGTTCCCAGGGAGTGCCAGATGCAATGGTGCCAGGTTCAGCACCTGGTTTACCTCTTCATGTTTGTGAATTCAATCCCTCAAGGACCCTGTGGCTTCCATTATACCCACCTTCTACTGCCTCTGTCTGACTAGGACTTTCTTCCTCTGTCCAGGTGTTGTAGCATCCTTATCCTCATTCTTGTCAACATCATCACCTTAATTTTGTATTGCTAGAGATCAAGTCTAGAGCATTTACTGGGAAAAATGCTTTAACTCTGTTTTTTTTTTTTTTTTTTTTTGCCAGTCCTGGGCTTGAGCTCAGGGCCTGAGCACTGTCCTTGGACTTTCTCAAGGCTAGAGCTCTACCACTTGAGCCTCAGCACCATTTCTGGCTTTTACTATATATGTGGTACTGAGGAATTGAACCCGGGTCTTTGTGCATGCTAGGCAAGCACTGTACCACTAGGCCAAACTCTGGCCCTGTTTTTTTGTTTTTTTTTTTTTTTTTTTTTTTTTTTTGGTACTGGGATTTAAACTTTAAGTCTCAGGCTCACTTAGCTTGTTTACCCAGATTGCATTCTGCCTCATGAGCCATGCTCCTAGCCTTGCTTTTTGCTGGCTATTATAGAGATGGAGTCTCAGCCTTTTCTACTTGGGCTGGCTTTGATCTGTGATCTTCCAGATCTCATTCTCCTGAGTGGGGAAGATTACAATTGTGAGTCTCCAGGCCCCAGTCCTTGCTTGTTTTGTTTTTAAGAGGTTTTATTTTGTGGTTCAGGCTGGTCTGGAACACACACTCCTACAGCCTTAGTCTCTAAGTGCTGGGATTTCAGATTTGTAAAAGCTTCATCTTTTTTTTTTTTTTTTTTTTTGCCAGGCCTGGGCTTGGACTCAGGGCTTGAGCTCTGTCCTTGGACTTTCTCAAGGCTAGCACTCTACCACTTGAGCCTCAGCACCACTTCCAGCTTTTTGCTATGTATGTGAGGTACCGAGAAATCAAACCTGGGTCTTCGTGCATGCTAGGCAAGCACTCTACCACTAGGCCAAACCCCTGGCCCAAGCTTCATCTTTTTTTTTTTTTTTAACTTTTCCTTTAACATCATGGACCAGTGACCTGTGCTCACTGCTCCTCTCAAATAAATTTAAGGGATTTCTGTCTCAGACAACTGAATTCTTGATTCAGGATGGAGTCCTCAGTGGAAATTTCCTTCTCCAGGAAGCCTCTCTGGAATGCCCAGTTTGCTCAGGTGTTTTCCATCATTTTTGTGCAGTGATATTCTCCTTTTCATAAACAACCCCGTAGCAGGAGCCTCTCGGGACATAGATGAGGTTCACTGTTAAAACTCCCCCTCCCCCTGCCTGGCCAGGTGAAGCTTGGTCTGGGTTAGCCAGAGTCCTCTTGGTTCTTCTCACTGCCCCAGCAGAGGGCACCCCAGCACCATGTTTCTGTCTCCATGTTTCTGTCACCATGGTCCTGTCTCCAGGGAAGGGGAAGCTAGCCCTCCCCCGGGGAGGCCCTGGACAAAGATGGCCTCCTCTGCTCTTCTAGACCCAGTGAGTACCCCAGACTTGAACCCAGAGACCAGAGCACTCAGTTGTGTGATCTTACACATGGCACCTTTCCTTCTGATCTTTGTGTTTTCTTCTGAGGAGTTTGTGAACTTTTAACACAGTGACAGAGGAAGTACTTTAATGCAAAACCTGGTCAGGAGCAAGGGTATACTCACTACTTGCTAGCCTGGTGACTGCCCTGTGCCTCAGTTTACTCCCCTGTAAAGTGGTGATGATTTCTACTACCTTCCAGCACTGTGGTAAGAAGCAATATAAGCAAAGTTAGTGACTCATGTCTGTAATCCTGGCTACTCAGGAGGCTGAGATCTGAGGATCTCAAAGACAGCCAGGCCAGGAAAGTCCATGAGACTCTTATCTCCAATTAATCACCAAAAATCCGGAAATGGAGCTGTGGCTTAATTGCCACAGTGTTAGATTTGAGCAGAAATGCATAGAGACAGTATTTAGTCCCTAAATTCAAGCCCCACTACTGCCACAATGAAAAAGGAAAATAAAAAATAATTCAGTTTTGTGCCTATGGGGCCAGTGGGAGGCCCAATGCTGGGTGGGGCGGGCCTGGATTTCATGTCCTTTACTATATCACTCATGGACAATGCTGGTGACGAGTTCTTTCCACTCTTCCCCTGTCACAGGGCGGCTGCTGGCCACTCTGGATGAGTCCTTGGTACGCTGGTGCCCAGAACTATTGTTCCTGGTGGGTTGTGGTCAGCGGACAGCTTTCTTCACCCCAAGCCAGATGGTGGCTGGGACCTGGCTCCTGAACACAGTGAGCGGTCAGGGTGTCCTTGACTCTCCCCACACATGCCAGATGGTCATATGAGCTGACCCTAGGCCCAGGGGTGAGGGAAGAGAGGAGTTGGGCCAGCCTACTGCCAAACTGGGAATGATGGAGGGGAGATTGGGTGGATTGAGAAACAACTACTTCTTGCCTTCCACCGTGGGGCCTGTGATGAGAGATGGCAGAGCCATGGCCCCATCCAGTGGGAATTAAAGCATGAGTGGCAGCCGGACCACTGGCTTTGTCCCTGGCTTCCCCTCCTGCAGGCTGTGCCATACTGGACAAATGACACCAGTCTCTGAAGCTGTTTCCTCACACGATGCTGGAGAATTGGAAATGAAACGTGTTTCTGCACGTGCTTGTGTGTTTGACTCTGTGCTTGTTATTAATTAATCCTAGCAACCATGTGGGTTTCGGTGTCCTCTTCACTTGTCACAAGATTATATTATCCAAGGCCACTCGAGCTTCAGACTTCTTAATGGCCCTGTTCCTTTCTCTACAGAGGCAGAGCCAGTGTCTCATTCTGAACCAGAGAGAAAGCTGCTCAGGGACACTGTGGGTGACTTGCCCTTGTTTTAGAGAGGGGGAAGGGGAAGGGGGAGGGGGAGGGAGAGGAAGGGGGAGAGGGAGAGGGAGGGGGAGAGGGAGGGGGAGAGGGAGAGGGAGAGAGAGAGAGAGGGAGAGGGCTAGGGAGAAAGAGAGAGGGAGAGAGAGAGAGAGAGAGAGAGAGAGAGAGAGAGAGAGAGAGAGAGAGAGAGAGAGAGAGAGAGAGAGAGAGAGAGGGGGAGGGAGATTTTGGTCCTGGCTTGAACTCAGGGACTGGGCACTTGTCCCTCAGCTCTTCTGCTCAAAGCTAGTGCTCTGCCACTTGAGTCACAGCTCCACTTCTGGCCTTTTTGGGGGGGTAGTTCATTGGAAATGAGTGTCATAACTGGGTAGTGGTGGCTCAAGCCTGTAGTCCTAGCTACTCAAGAGGCTGAATTCTGAGGATCGCGGTTTAAAGCCAACCCAGGCACAGAATGTCTGTGAAACTCTTATTTTTAACCACCAGAAAAACCAGAAGTGGCAATGTAGCTCAAGTAGAATGCTAGCCTTGGGCTGAGGAGCTCCCCTGAGCTCCAGGCCCAGAGTTCAAGCCCCACAATGGACAAAAAAGTAAAAGAAAAAAAAAAGTGCTTCATAGACTTTTCCTATCCAGGCTGGCTTTAAATTGCAACCCTCAGATCTCAGCCCCTGAGTAGCTAGGATGACATGTGTGAGCCACCAGTGCCCAGCTGACACCTACCCTTTTCTCATGAGATGTCCTATATTCCTTCTAGCTATGGCTACAGGCTGGGTCCTGCTCCCAGGAAGGAAACCGAGGCTCTAGGAGGGTGAACAGCTTGTTCAATGTCTCCTCCTGTAGCCAGGTGTGGTGATCCACACCTCTTATGCCCCTCATTCTGGCTCTTGGGTGGAACTTGGCATTCTGGAATCCTGTTAGAGCTGTGTCTCCAGCTGTGTCTCTTGGTGACGAGCAGAGGGCCGCTGACTCCCCGCAGCTGTAGCAAAGGGAGCTGAGTGCCCAGACACAGGTGGCTTCCACAGCCCAGCTGGGGAGTCTCAAAGGGCTCTGGCTGTGCCACATTGTGAGGCTCCCCACAAATACCACAACGAGGCGTTGATGCCTCTTCCTGTGTCTCCCTAGTTGTACCCCACAGGGGACTGGAACGGAGTGGGGATGGTGTGGATGGTTGAATGCTGTCAGGAAAATACCAGGTCCCAATCTATAAAAAATGGATAGACAGCCTGGGGCCCCAGCCCTTGACCCCTTGGCTGGGCAGTGTGGCTCCATGTTAGATTTAGGCGGCCATGGGGTGCAAGCGCACCAGAGGCCTGTGAGCCAGGAGAAAGGCAGTGGCCCCAAGCCACCTGCGAAAGCAGCAGTGCCCCCTGGAAATGAGGATGGACTGAGTCCTTCGGGCACCTCTGTTCCAGGGGATTGATCACAGGATCCTCAACTCCGGCCCTCAGATGGGAAGCTGATACCAGGCGGCTCTCTGAAGCTCCCGCCTGCCTTCCCCGGATTGCACACATGGGACCAGTCCATGCTGGGGTTCCCGGGAGCCTGTCCCTTCTTCTTTGCCTCCCTAGCACTCAGCCCATGGCTACCACCTCTACCCCTGCTTTCCAGCCACTTTTCCTAGCCCAGCTCCCCTACCCATAGGCCCTGCCTGCCCCCAGGGAGCAAGGGCTTCTGGGGACATCCCTGGCTGGCTGCCATTTGTCTGGAGAGTGGGGGCTGGGCTGTTGTCATGGCAATAGAAAACAGTGATGTTTGAAGAAATGCCCCTCTTCCCAGATTGGTGCTCCTGAGGTGCTTCCAAACAGGAAGTCTTTGTAGGCGCTGCAGTCACTGGAAAGCACAGCCTGTCCGGTCCTCCATGGCCCCATAGACTGCACCGCACTGGAGGGCATAGCAAGAGGGCTTGGGGAAGGGTCTGTTTCTCAGAAAATCTGCCTCCTTGCTGGCTGAGCACCACACCCTAGGCCATGCACCCCCTATGCACAGGGCTGCCTCCATTTCCCTGTCCCGGACTCTGCTACCCTGACTCACAAGAGGAAAAGCTCATATTTTTCCTTTCTAGTCCCAGGAAGCTACAGAGACTCCAAGTTGTTGCATCATCAGCCCCCCGCCCCACCCCTTCTGACACTCACCACGATCCAGATGAGATCCTGCTGAGACCCCCAGCACCCAGGCTGGGATGGAGCTCTGATGGGTGGATGCCTCCCCCACCCCATCCAGAGAGAACAGAAGCTTCTAATCTGCTCTTGTCTTTTTTCTCTGTGTGTTCACCAGCAAACATGATATTATCTCTCTGAGCCTCATTTTCCTCATCGAAACAAGGAGCAACATTTTTTAAATCGATGATAAATGCGTGGCGGTGAGTCTTGGAGGCAGGGGGTGGGGTGGGGCAGGTGCAGGGAAATGGCAGCTGTTACATTGTCCTCCTCCAGACTGCTATCCTGGAGGGTTCCCAGCCTCTCTCCCCCACCTCTGCCCCAGGACCCCTGCCCCTCGACTCAGTAGGGTCCGGTGAACACAGCACACAGAGAGAGTCTGATCCTGACTGCAATTTATTTTTTTGTTTTGTATTGTTCTTTTTGTTTATTTGCTTTTGTTTTTCCAGTACTGAGCTCAGATTCAAGGCCTCACATATGCTAGGCGAGTGACCACTGAAGTAGCCCTAGGCATCTCTCCTACACTTTCTAGTTTTTCTTTTCACTATGTAATCCAGGCTGGCGCAGGACTTCCGACACTCAGGGTTGGGATGACAGATTTATGCCACCACCTCTGCCATCACGCCCAGTTTCTCTTTCTTTCTTTCTTTCTTTTCTTTCTTTCTTTCTTTCTTTCTTTGTTCCTTCCTTCCTTCCTTCTCTCCTTTCTTCCTTCCTTCCCTCCTTTCTTTCTTTCTTTCTTTCTTTCTTTCTTTCTTTCTTTCTTTCTTTCTTTCTTTCTTTCTTTCTTTCTTTCTTTTTTCTTGCCAGTCCTGGGGTTGGACTCAGGGCCTGAGCACTGTCCTTGGTCTTTTTCTCAAGGTTAGAGCTCTACCACTTGAGCTTCAGCATCATTTCTGGCTTTTTTCTATGTATGTGGTACTGAGGAATGGAACCCGGGTCTTCATGCATGCTAGGCAAGCACTCTAGGCCAAACTCCCGGCCCCCATCACGCCCAGTTTCCTTTGCACATGTTTGATAAACAGGCTTGGCATAGCAAAAGAGTCAAATGACAGGTGACGTGGGCTCGGGAGGTTGAGATCTGAGGGTCACAGTTTCATGTCAGCCTGGGCAGAAAAGCCTAGGAGACTCATCACCAACAAATCAGCAGAGATGTTGGGAGTAGAGGTGTGGCTCAAGTGGTAGAGAGCTAGGCTCGAGGGAGAAAAGTTAGCAAGAGCAAGGGGCCCAGTACTAGCCCCCAACAAACAAGAAGAATCATTTGCTATTAGCTTGCCTTTAGGAACAGAAACCTCGCCTTCATTCACAATGACTTTCTCAGCTCAGGCGCACACATTTATTTGTTCAGTGTTTATTAGCTGTCTGCATGTGTGCGGAGTACTGGGTTTGGCAGTGGAAACTCCAGGCTTGCAGGCGCTGTAATGGAGTTCAGGGCCCACAGATGCAATCTAAGCAAATGCCCAGATAGGCTACATAATTACAAATTGCAACAAATGCTTTGCAGGGAACACACTAATTTGCTTGTTAGAAACTGTTAAATGATAAAAACTCAGTCCTCAGCCTCCTGTCTGCAGGTTTTTCTGGGACAAGAGAAGAAGAGATGAACCCATTCCCCACCCCCAACCCCCATCCTCCCAGAGTGAAGGGTGGGCGGAGACTGCGTCTCTAGCGCTTTTATGTGAATGAGTCCATTGACTCTTTTATAAGAGTCTTCTCAGTTCAGAGTCTTCAGAACCATTTTATAGATGGGTATATGGAGGCTAAGGGGTCAAATGGTTTGTCTGGGGTCACATAGCTTTCAATGAAGCTGGATTCAAACTTGGGTTTGTTTGATGCATCTCAGGGGTAATTACAGACAGAGCTGACGACTGAACTCAGGGCCTTGCACTTGTCAGGCAAGTGCTCTTCCACTGAGCTAAATCCCCAGCCCCTTTTACAGACCTTCTGGGTCCTTGCCACCATATTTATCAAACTGCAGGGTTGGAGAGAGACAGAGAGCTGACATGGAGGCCTTCCCTAGTGGAGCAGGAGGAGGGGACAGCCCGACCCAGAGCCTTGGCTGGTCCAGTCCTGCTGCCTGCCCTGTGGTAAATGGGACCCGAGCATCTGTCTCGAAGACACACTGGCAGGCTGCCCGGAAAAAGGCCTCTGGCCTCATCTTGTATTTGCCAAAGCTGGGGAAGCTGATGGGGTGGGGGTGGGATACCCACAGCACCCATGCAGCACCCATCTGGCCTGGCATGCTCGCAGATGGGGCTCTGTACACACTCAAGGCTGAGAGCAGGTGGCTTAGGAGCTTGAGGGCCCATTGGAAGAACTCTGGCTGAGAACTGGGACTCCCTGCCCCATACCACCTGCAGCTGACAACTCTGTGTGTGCGCGCGCACCAGTGCTGAGGCTTGAACTCAGAGCCTGGGTGCTCTCCCTTAGCTTTTCCACTCAAGTCTAATGCTATACCACTTGAACCATAGCTCCACTTCCGGCTTTTGTTGGTTTGTTGGAAGGTCTCACAGACTTCCCTTCCCTGGGCTGGCTTTGAGCTGCCACCCTCAAATCTCAGCCTCCTGAGTGGCTAGGATTACAGGTGTGAGTCATGGGTGCTCGGTGGATCGGTGGCCTTCGTCCTGTTCTTTCCATGAGATTGAGATTTAAAGAGCTAGAGTTGAAACCAGCTCTGCTGCATACAAGGGATGTGGCTTTTGGCAGTTTACTTAATCTCTCAGATACTCAGTTTCCCCCACCTCCCAAAGGGCCATCCAGCTGTCTCCCAGGCTGTTGGGGGGTTGATGGTCTTGTGTGGGAGGAGTGGGCTGCGTTCTGATAACTGGGGGCTCTGCTGGCGGCAGGGAAGGCAATCCCATTCTTTCAGGAGCTCAGGGAGTTGGCCGGCTCTCCCCTGCTGACTTGGCCAGGCTTCAAGACTGAGCTGGCAGCCCACAGACCTCTGTTTTGTTCTTACCACGAGAATGCTCACCCACGTGAGAGGTCCTCGTCCCTTCCTGGGCACCTTGTGGAGGCTCTGCAATTCCCCCGAGGCGGCCCATCTGACCCATGAGCTCCTGGAACTTTTGGAAGTGTTGTCAGAGCCTAAGCTCACACGTGCTCTGAGGACAGGGGTAGGATTTGGCATTAGGGAGGGGTCTCTAGGCACCAGGACTGCTGACTTTGGGTTTGAACTGGGTAGACTGACAAGGAGAAATGAAAATAAAAGACTGCATCAAGGATCTGGAGGCATGGCTCAAGTAGTAGAGCATCAGACCTGCTTGAAAACGCTGAGTGGAGCAGGGCACAGTGGCTCATGCCCGACATCCCAGCTACTCAGGAGGCAGAGATCTGAGGATCACGGTTCAAACCCAGCCCGGGCAGGAAAGTCCATAAGACACTTATTTCCAATTAACCGCCAGAAGATTGGAAGTAGAGTTGTGATTCAAAGTGGTAGAGCGTTAGCCTTGAGTAAAAGCGCTCAGGGACAGCACCCAGGCCCTCAGTTCAAGCCCATGACTGACAAAGAGAAAAAGCAAGAACATGAAGTTTTGAGTTCAAGCCTTGGTTTCTCTCTCTCTCTCTCTCTCTCTCTCTCTCTCTCTCTCTCTCTCTCTCTCTCTCTCTGTACACACACACATACACACACACAAATGGCATAAAAAACATTTCCTGCCACCGAGGGCCAAGGCTTTACCTTACACAGACTGAATATTGATGTGCAGATGATTCTGTTATTGAGAAAGCGAGACTTGAGTTATCAAGATTTGGGCCCAGGTGGGGACTGTGGCCTGCTCATAGAGTGCTTGCTAACATGCATGAAGCCCTGGGTTCAATTCCTCGGTACTACATACACAGAAAATGCTGGGAATGGTGGTATGGATCAAGTGGTAGAGCTCTAGACTTGAGAAAGCTCAAGGAAGGTGCCAAGTCCTGAGTTCAAGCCCCAGGACTGGCAAAAAAAAAATAGATTTGGTCCAGGGGTCACAGCAGGTTCTATCCATTGCAAGGGACAGGGCACTGACTTAGGGCGGGGCCAAAGAGATGCCAGGGGCTTCCAGGTGTCGTGGGGGCCCAAGGGCAGTTCCATCCTCAGGAAAAGCAGAACCAGGAACTGGACGAGGTTGGCCCTGCCTGCCTGCCTACCTCTGTGTTAAAAAAATTATAGCAACATATACATAATGTTTATTACTGCAGTCATCTCTTCGAGACAGGATCTCACTAAGTAGCCCAGGCTGACCTCAAATTTACTATGTAGCCAATGTTGACCTCCAACTTGTGGTCTTCCTGTGTCAGCCTCTGGAATGCTGAGATTGCAGATGTAATCCATATCTAGGTATTATAGCAACTGGTTGTGTGTGTGTGTATGGGTATGTTGGTACTGGTGCTTGAACTCAGGGCTTGGGTGCTGTCCATTAGCTTTTTCACTCAAGGCTGGCCCTCTACTACTTGAGGCTCTTCCAGCTTTGTCTGTGGCTCATTGGCGATAAGAGTCTCATAGACTTACCTGCCTAGACTGGCCTTGAACCATGAAGCTCAGCTCTTAGCTTCCTGAGTAGCTAGGATCAGAGGCGGGAGC
This sequence comes from Megascapheus bottae, assembly GCF_031878675.1. Lineage (NCBI taxonomy): Eukaryota > Metazoa > Chordata > Mammalia > Rodentia > Geomyidae > Megascapheus > Megascapheus bottae. Next base: position 74,182,762 of record NC_143514.1, on the reverse strand, counting down.
CACTGATGCCTGGTTGATTTTCGTCAGGCCAGGCCTGCTGCTGAGCGTAGGGCCTTGTGGTCCCAGAGAGGAGTCCTGTGACCTGAGCCACCACCCTGGTCCCCACTCCCTTCCTCCACGGCCTCAGTTCTCTTGTCAGGTGGAAATAATCACTATTGCTGCAGCTTAATAAGCTGATAACGGAGGCTCAGAGACCCCAGATCACCTGCAGGAAAGCACACAGCGGCCCTAGGAAGGATTTAAATGTAGCTCTTTCCTTTCACAAAACAAAAATGAATTTTGTTTGTGCCTATCCTGGGGCTTGAACTCAGGACTTAGACTAAGGACTTTGTTTTTTTTTCTCTAGGTTGGTGTTCTACCACTGGAGCCCCAACTCTACTTCTGGCTTATTTTTTAAAAGTAATTTATTTTTTGCTGGCTATTTAGAGATAAGAGTCTTATGGACTTTCCTGCCTGCCTTTGCTTGCTTTGAACCATGATCATTGGAGCTCAGCTTTCTGATTTGCTAGGATTACAGGCATGAGCTACCAGCGACCGGCTAAAACTTGGATCTTTGCAAGTGCAATGGCGACCCAGACTCCTGGCCTTCTTGCCTTCTTGCCTTCTCCTGTATCCTGAGCCCCATTCTGGCCAGTGGGCACTGGGTATCTCTGCTGCTCAGCATTCACTTTAGAATCCCGCCTTCATCCATGCTTTCCCTCTCCACCTTGGCCTGCTTTCTGACTGATGGCTGAGTCCAGCCTGGCCCCACTGGGCCTGACTCAGTCTTGGCTTCCTCATGGCAGCCAGGGCCCCCTCCTATCCTCCAGCTTCCCGCCCTCTGCCTGCTAGGCAGGTCTGGCCAGTGAGTGACTCACAAACCTGAGTCTTTGTACACCTGGCCCAGCCCGGCAGGGAGCCAGAATATCGACTCTGGGCTCCTGCCCGCCTCTGCCAGCTGCTCTGCTCTAGAGGACCCTTGCTGCCACTGGTGGGACCGGGTCCCCCGACCTGTGTCTCCCCCTTTCCCGAGGACTGCCATCAGACTGCAAATCAAATTCAGAAGCCAGGTCAGGTGTCTTTTGTTGTTGTTTTAAACCCTTTCTGTCCCAGCTGTGTTGCAGGAAGATCTTTTGGTCCTCAATGGTGGTGGTGGCAGGGTCTCTGTGGTATTGGTATCCTTGGGGACTGGGCCAGGTGTATGTGTGTGTTGGGGGGGGGAACCCTGCTCCCTTGTGTGACTCTGGGACTCCCTGGCTAGGCTAGCTAGTGGGGTGGGTCAGAGCAGCATGGGCAGAAGGAGGCAGAGGGGCCTGGAGGGGCACAGGTGTGGTAGAGAATTGCTTATTTTTTTCTTATGGTCATAGAGTTGGGGGAGGGGTGGATATGGCTTGATAGAGTCGGTAGGATTGTACAACTGGGAAAAACGAGGTTCTGAAGACTGCGAGTCTCTCAAGGTCATTAGGGGTGAGTTGATGGCAGAATGGGGGACTGGAAACCAACCGGTGGGTATGCTAACCTGCTCCACACTCCTACCTTGCTCCTCTGCTTCTGCAGTTTGGTGGCTCACAATTGGTTGGCTTGTGTTTGTGTGTGTTGGTGTTTGTACTTGACTTGAACTTAGGGCCTCATGCTCTTGCTTGGCTTTTTCCTCTCAAGTGTGGCATTCTACCACTTGCGCCATACGTCTGGGTTTTTGGTAGTTAACTGGAGATTAAGCATCTCACAGACTTTCCTGTCCAGACCGGCTTTGAACTGTGGTTCTCACATCTCAGCTTCCAGAATAGCTAGGATTACTAATATTCAGTATCGGATGGCATTTTAAAGGTGGCTCAGGTCCCGGGTGTGAGTCCTGACAGGTGGTTACAAGCCACAGCTTTCGCCCCTCCTCTGACAGCTAGCTCAGTACCTTTGGAGGCAGCGTTTTCCATTTTTGTGACAGACACTCAGTGGATGAGATTTAGTATTTGCTGGGCTCTTACACTGGGTTAAGCATTTTTTTTTTTTTTTTGCTAAGAAAGCATAGTATGTGGAGGAACTTAGTCCCCTGACACCTCCATAAAATATTGTTTAGATTATTCTTATTTTGTAGCAGAGGAAACAGGCACAGACAGATTGACTTGCTCAAGATTTCACATCTTAGAAAGAAACAACAATTAGTTTGAAGAGTTGAACAATCTGAGACCACCTGGGTTTCACTGGGCGAGAGAGACAGAGACAGAGACAGAGACAGAGATGCATTTCACAGTTTAAGAAAGTAGATTGAGAACTGTAATTCAAAGCCAACTGGGAAAAGAAAGTCTGTAAGACGTTTATTTCCAGTTAATCACCAAAAAAGCTGACAGTGGTAGGGCACCAGCCTTGAGAAAAAAAAAAAAAAAGAAAGAAAAAAGAAGAGCTCAGGGACAGTGTGCAAGCCCTGAGGTTACAGCCTAGTAAGCACACACACACACACACACACACACACACACACACACACACACACACAGCAGAGCTGGGATTTCTTACTTTTATTTTTGCCAGTCCTGAGGCTTGAACTCAGGGCACTGTCCCTGAACTTCTTTTGCTCAAAGGCTAGCTACTCTACCACTTGAGCCACATCACCTCTTCCAGATTTTTCTGTGTCTGTGGTCCTGAGGAATCAAACCCAGGGCTTCATGCAAACGAGGCAAACACTCTACCACTAGGCCATTCCAGCCCAGGAGCTGGGATCTGATTGCAGGCAGACCTGCATCTAGGACCTGAATAGCCTCTGTCCCCATGAACCTGCAGCTGGCAGAGCCTGGGCAGGAGACTAGGGCTGGGCTGGTGGGCCAAGGGTTGAGGGAAAGTGGAAGACAGTGGCCTTGGGGTCTCATGCATGCTGTCAGGGTTTCAAGAGTCCCTTGGGCACAGAAGGTGGGGAAGTAGGGTGTGATGACTCTACCTTTCTTTTTTTTTTTTTTTGCCAGTCCTGGGCTTGAGCTCAGGGCCTGAGCACTGTCCTTGGACTTTCTCAAGGCTAGAGCTCTACCACTTGAGCCTCAGCACCACTTCTGGCTTTTTTCTATATGTGGTACCGAGGAATCGAACCTGGGTCTTCATGCATGCTAGGCAAGCACTTTAACCACTAGGCCAAACTCCCGGCCCCTGACTCTACCTTTCTCTACCCATCTATGAAGGCTACTGGTGACCCTTGTGGCCAGGGCTTCATCACTTTACAGTTTACAAAGCAGGCCAATTGGCTGTCCTGGGGAGCTGGACAGGGCAGGAGCGGCCATGCCTAAAGCTCTCTGCCTGAGGCCACACGGCTGGGAGGGGGCATGGAGTCAGACCATCCTCCTGGCTCCTCCTCCGGGTTGAGGCAGCGGGAAGAGTCTGGAGCCCCTAGACCGGGGTCTCCTGAGGCAGGCTGGGGGCCACTACTGGTGAGCTTATTCCTCTGAGCAGGATTCTGCAGGCTGGGTCTCTTCAGTGGGGGGATGTAGGGATTTTCGAGGGATGGCTGGTCTGGCCCTGCTCACATCCTTGCAGCTGGGAGGTAGCAGAGCCCCCCACTCCTCTGCAGGACAGTGGTGGGCAGGAGGGGTCTGGGGTGGGCCTGATGTCCCCTCTCAGCCATAGTGCATTCACTGTAACACAGCAACAACAGCATTCTGAGATGGTGGGCCAGCCCCGCCGCTGAGGCCTGCTTTCCATTTCCTGGCATCCCCATATACCATGAGTGGGGCCTTCAATCTTCCCAACAACTCCCTTTTCACCAATGAGGAAGATGAGGCCCAGAGAGGCTACGGCTCTTATCCAGGGTCACACAGCTGGCTGGCAACACTGGAGTCATCGGTCAGGAAGGTGAAAGCTTCCCTGCCCAAGGTCACCACTCAAGGTCATGTTCACAACCAAGACCAAGGTCCCAGCTTATTTACTTACATTTTTGTTTGTTTATTTAACAAGCCCAGCACTAGGGCTTAAACTCAGGGCCTGAGCACCGTTCCTTAGGTTTCATTTTTGCTCAAGACTAGTGCTCTACCCCTTGTGCCAGGGCTCTACTTCTGGCCAGTCTGGGCTGTCTTTGAATGGCAATCCTCCAATCTCAGCCTCCTGAGTGGCTAGGGTTACCGATGTGAGCCATGGGTGTGTAGGTTTAACTTCTGAGTTACTCGGCGCTTCTGGGCTCATCTATGCTGTGGTGGCAGGGGAGAAGCCGTGTTCTGATCTTGTTTCTGCCACTCTACTTGGAATCTGGGCAGGCTGCTTAGCTTTCTGGGGCCTCCTACTCCCCTCACCCTCCTCCCCCATTGGGCAGGAGCTGGGGTCTGAGTGCTGAGGATGTTGTGTGCCACTTGTATGGGGGGAGCTGGTCCCCCAGGCCCTTGGGTCCTCAGACATGTGTGCCCGTGGTCTAAAACCTGTCACCATGGGAACACAGGCTGGGCCAGTGCAGGGGAGGCAGAGACTGAACTCAGTCAAGGTCACAGGGCCAGAATGTGGAAGTAGGGTATTCACGCTGATCTGCTGGCCTCCCAGGGTCAAGGCCCCAGTACAATGAAGCCTCACCAGGGAGCTGAGGACCTGCAGCCCTGGTATTCTGGGATGCCAGACTCGGGAACAGGTGGATTTGAGGCAGGTGTCTTGGCACAGCCAACGAGAGTCCTGGGCTTGCTGCCCAGACTCCTCCCTCTTTATCCTTTAACTGATTGGGGGGAGCCCCCTCCCCTCATCCTTCCTCCTCTCAGGAACAGGCTAGCCCTTGTTCCCAGGGGATCAGAAACACAGGGCGCTCTGCTTGTGTTACACGGATCGCTGTCCTCCGCCTGTCCCTCCTTCTGTTCCCCCCCTGTGGCCGCCCCCTTGGCTTAGTCCAGCACAGCTGAGCCTTGTGCTAGGGCATGCAACTCCCCACTGGAGGGAGGGAGGCACTGGGGCCAGAGAGCTCCTGTGTGTCCCTTTCTACCGTCATACCCTGGCGTGTCTGTCCCCCAGATAAATCAGATCTGATAAGCATTTGTTCTAGCTGATAAAAAGAATTTCTAACATCATGACATTTTGGGGGTAAAGCTGCAGTGTGGGGTGGGGGGAACCAGGGCCTCTAGCCAGGCATCTGGCTCTGCTCCCTGTCCCACTCTTCTTGACTCTTATGACCTTGAACAAATCCTGCTGGCTCCTCAGAGGCCTCAGTTTCCCCTTCTGAGAAAGGAAGGGATTGGCTGGGATGGGGCCGAGGGGCCCATTCCAGCTCTTCAGTGGTTGGGTGCCCTTTGGCACCCTGCCAGCTCCCCCTTGCATGGCCATAAAATCCAGGAAGGAGAGAATTGGACTTCTAGTTGGCCAGGGACGGGCCAACACTGGAGTCGTTAGCTCATCAGCTGCTTCAAGTCTGCCAAGTTTAGGAACAGAGCCAGATGCCAGCCTGTGGGGGAGGAGGCCTCCCAAGCCCTTCCTGCCTTGTCTGTGCAAAGAAAGGATGGACATTGTGGTCGGGTCTGGGTTCAAGTCCCGGCTCCATGACTTCAGCTGTGTGAACTGGGGGAGTCACTTGTCTCTGTTGAGGCACTGCAGGGGAAGTGATGGCTTTGGCCACTGAGCCTGCCACGTAGGAAGTTTCTAGAAAAACCTGGGCATGCTGCAGCCCCAGTGCCCACTCTGTGCCCTGTTTCTGGACAAGGGGCAACGTCAGGATGGCAGGTCACAGAATAGTGCTGTCATGGCTCGTTAGTGATTGGACAGGTGGACAGGCGGACAGGTGGCTATTGCTAAGGAGGTAGGGACGTCATGGTACTTTGTAGTCTTTGTGTGCGTGTGTGTACACTCATGCACATGTATGTCCACGTGTATACTGAACTCAGGGCTTCTCACTGTGGCTTAGCTTCCCAGCTCAGAGCAGGCGCTCTACCACTCCAGCCTCCCATCCCCACACATCTGACCTTTTGGTGATTAATTAGAGATAGAGTCTTACTGGACATTTCTGCCTGGGCTGGCTTTGAACTGAGATCCTCAGATCTCAGCCTCCTGAGTAGTGAGGATTAGAAGCGTGAACCACCGACGCCCATACTTTCCAGTCTTTTCTTTTTCCTCTCTTTCTTAAACTTGTTCTGGAGACTCTGAACTCAGTGCCTGCTCTTCTGTGCCTGCCATGTGTGTCACTCCTAGCTCTTGTCTCATCCACAGGAAACTGGAACATTCTGGCCTGCTTGGGGATGGGTGACAGAGCCCATTTCATACATACACAACCAGAATCCTAGCAGGGTGCCAAAGCCACAGCTGAGAATTCATGGAGGACTTGGGGGTTAGTGGAGGAACCCTCCCAGGGTGCTCTAGGGGCCAGAAAGCCAAATCCCCAGCCTTAACCAAATCCCCAGTTCTGTGCCCACAGTTGGCATGGAGCATGGGTTTGAACCAATAAAGTCCTGGGCAAAGTGGGGGTATATGGAAGAAGAAAGATGCTGAATCAGACTCTATGTGCTCTCCTCTCATCCAGTTGTCTTCAAGATCCTCACCTACAGGGTGCTTTTTTGTCATCTTGTTCCTAGAAAACTAGCATACTTCCCTCTGCCTTCTCTGGAGTAAGGGGCTTTTGCACTCAGAAGGGATGATCCAGACTCTTCCTTCTTTACCAGGAGTAAAATGTGGGAGCTTCAGTGTGTGTGTGTGTGTGTGTGTGTGTGTGTGTGTGTGTGTGTGTGTGTGGTGGGGGCTACAACCTACTGGATCTTCTCTTTCAATGCTATTCATTCACCTACAATCCTTCTTTCTGTCTACTCTTCCTTCCATCCATCTTCCACTCATCTATCTATCGTCTATTATCCAGGTTTCATCTACCTACTCGGTCATCTTCTACATACCTATCCCTCCTTCCCTCCCTCCTCCTCCCATCGTCCTTCCATCCACCTGTCTCCTGTCCATCCACCTAACCATCTATCCATGCATGCATGCATCCATGAATGCATGCATGTTTTCTGTGGCTGTTTTGTGCAAATCACTATATCCTGCAGGCAGGACTGTGAAACACAGTCAGAATCCTGCCCTCAGAGCACCACGGGGTCTTAGCTAATGAAGCAGATAACTACAGTCAGTCCCCTACACCGTGGCCTCTTCACCTGCAGCAAGGGATGACCTTAGCCCCTACCTCTTGAGGTTGCTGTGAGTGGATGCAATAATAGTGCAGGAAAGGGTTAATGTGGTGCCTGACCTATGGCAAATGCTTGGCATGTGTTGGCAAGGAGGAAGAGGGGGAAGTGGAGGAAGAAAGAGGAGTGGAGGAGGAGGAGAATAGGGAGGAGGAGCAGGAGCAGGGATTGACTCTAAGTAACCAGTACACGAGTTGCCCTGAATGGCTGCTTGTCCTTGGCAGAGACAGAGATAGATAATAGGGCAGTGACAGGACAGGCCCCAAGCCAGCTTCTCAGGGTGGAGCTCTTATGAGCAGATCGTCTCCTCAAAGGGTGCTGCCTCAGCCAGTGGCTGGGGCGTGTGGGTCTCATGGCTGCCGATAGCTACACCAACACTGATGTGTGTTTGCCAGTCAGGAGAAGAGGTGTTTTAGGGCTTTGAGGAATCATGAGGTGGGACCCGCCGATAGACATTTTTTCCTTCTTGTTTTTGGTATTTTGACCACAGTCTTGCCCTGTAGTCTAGGCTGGCCTCAAACTCATCTTCCTGTCTCTGACTCTCAAGAGCTGGACTTACACGCATGCACCAGCACATCTGGCTTCTTGCTGTATGTGCAGGCCCTAGGCGGGACATCAGAAGGCTCCCAGAAGTCAAAGGGAGACAGTATGCAGGGCAAGGCTATGGATGGAACTCTATGGGGAGCAGACAGAGGGCCAGGATGTCCCTGGGGGCCCCTCCAAGATAAGTGGGGCGTGTGTGTGTGTGTGTGTGTCTGTGTCTGTGTCCTAGTAATGGGGCTTGGACCCAGGGCCTAGGTGCTCTGTCTTAGCTTTTCTGCTCAAGGCTGGTGCTCTACCACTTGAGACACACTTCCACTTCTGACTTTTTTTTTTGCCAGTCCTGGGGCTTGAACTCAGGGCCTGAGCACTGTCCTGGGGCTTTCTTCAAGACTAGTACTCTACCACTTGAGCCCCAGCACTGCTTCTGGCTTATTCTGTGTATGTGGTAAGGAAGAATTGAGCCTAGGGCTTCAAGCATGCTAGGCAAGCACTCTACTACTAGGCCAAATTCCCGGCCCTCCACTTCTGACTTTTGTTGTTGTTGTTGTTGTTTTGTTTTTGCCAGTCATGGGGCTTGAACTCAGGGCCTGAGCACTGTTCTTGGTCTTTTCTCAAGGCTAGAGCTCTACCACTTGAACCACTGCACCACTTCCAGCTTTTTTCTACGCATTTGGTACTGAGGAATCAAACCTGGGCCTTTGTGCATGCTAGGCAAGCACTCTACCACTAGGCCAAACTCCCGGCCCCTCTACTTCTGACTTTTTGATGGTTAACTGAAGATAGGAGTCTCACAGACTTTCCTGTTTAAGGTGGCTTCCAGCTGTTCTCCTTAGATCTCAGGCTCCTAAGTAGCTAGGATTACACGTGTGAGCCACTGGTGTCCAGCAAACATGCCAGGCTTTTGCACGGCTGTACTTCTAGTCCTAGGAGGGTACTGAGCACTCTACACACCTGAGCAGTCACTTAAGTATGCAGGTATGGACGGGAGGTTGGGTTTTCTTGCTGTCTTACCTGGGAAGGAGGAAGTAGATTCACCCCAGGCACCCGACTCACCAGCTACTCAGTACTGATGCTGAGGGCTGCTGGGTATGTGGAGAAGGTGAGGACTTCAATTGTAGAAGTTTCCATTGAAGAATGACTGCGGCATCTCACACCTGTAACCCCAGCGCCTCAGGAGGCTGAGATCCGAGGATCATGGTTCAAAGTCAGCCTGGAAAGGGAAGTGCACGAGGCTCTTATTTTCAATGAACTACAAAAAGTCAGAAGTGGCAGGGAGGCACAAGTAGTAGCACACCAACCAGCCTGAAGTAAAAAAGCTCAGTGTGAGACCCTAAGTTCCAGCCCCAGCCCTGGCATACACATAGAGAAAATGACACTGGGGGTTTCGACCTAGGCCTGGGGGCTGGTGGAGTGCCAGGCAAACCTCACACTGTGATAGACCTGGATCTTGTGGCTTACTTGCTGTGTGGCTTGAGGCAGGCTCCATCCTGGTCTCAGCCCTATTTCCTTGTACGGGGAGGGGGGGGAGGGTCTCAGAAATGATGGTTCTACAGGGTTTTTACAAGAGGAAATGGGATTGGGCATGGACAGCATAGGGCAGAAGGGTCTGGCAGTGGGAGACCAGCACGTTTTGTTGCTGTTTCTCTTTGGTGACATTGGGGGTTGGGCTCCAGGCCTTGAGCTTGGCAAGTGTTTTACTGCTGGAGCCACGCCCCTTAGTCCCAGGGCGGCTGACCTTGGGGCTTTGTGGGGTGAGGTGGGGTGAGGGGAGTGTGTGAATATGAGGACCAGTGTGGGGCATTCTGCTTCATCAAGGGGAAGTAGGGCCACCTTTCTGAAGAGACCACCCCCAGAGGTCACCACCTGATGACTATTCTGCTCATCAGATGGTAGCTCTGAGGTCACAGAGGTAGCCATTTCCAAAAGCTTTCCCTCTGTGTTCCACAGGGAAACTCTAGGTTCACCTTAGCCAGAGGCTTGTATATTTGCTGTGTGACCTTGGGCTAGTCACCTAACCTCACTGGACCTGTACTTCTTTATTCCTAGAGCAAGATGTAGGCAGGGCTGCCTGGGGTCCTCCCACAGTGGGCCTCTGTCACTGGGAGGCTGCTGAGCAGAGAAAAGATGTTAATGAGCGCTGGGGCTGGTCCAAAGCGCCAGTGTGTAACCTCCTGCCCCCAGCTTCGGCAGGGCCCCAGATGGGAGTCTATGCAAAGGACACAGCCACAGAAGGGCCTATTGTGCCCATTGGGGATGGTTTCATGACTCTTAGAAAGCTTCTTTCATCTGGGAACGGGGAGCCCTGGGCGGTGAAACCCAGGGACCATGGAGGTTTCTGGGGTTTGTGCCAGGCCATCCTGCTACAGCCCCAGCAGGCAAGGAGGGGGAGGGGAGGGCAGATCCCTCCCCTCCCACTATCACTGGGCTGGCAGCTGTGGGGTCATCTTCCTCAGCCCGGGCCTTTCCCTTTTGGAGACTTGTCCAGCTCCCATCCTCTGCCTGACCAGCTGGGCAAGGCTGGTCACTCACTGTGACCCCAGGCTCCAGCCCCCCCTTGTCTGTTTCAGCAGCCAATGCCACCTCCTCTCCATCACTGGGCAACTTTGAGAACAGGCCCAGGGCTGTGTCTGTGGTCAGCTGACTCGTGGCTCTCATGCTGGGGAGGGGAGCCTGGACTCTGAGCTCTGAGTCTGGGCAGTAACCTGATGCCAGGAAGCAGAGACCTTGTCTCCCATCCTTCCTGGCTCTAGGCCCAGGCCCAGGCTGGGTAATCCAACTTCTGGGCTCAGCAAACACCCTTGTATTTTGTTTCTTTATGGCTAGGAACCACAGATGCCTCTTTTGGGGTGTGTATGTGTATGTGTATACACGTGTACTGTGCCGAACTCAGGGCCTGGGTATTGTCCTTGAACGTGGTCGGTCCACTCTAGCACTCTGTCACTTGAGCCATCTCTCAATTTCTGGCTCTTTGCTAGTTATTTGGAGAGAAGAGTCTTTCAGACTTATTTTCCCTGGCTGGCTTTGAATCATGATCCTTAGATCTCAGCCCCCTGAGTAGCTAGGATTATGGCATACAGCCTCAGCTTTGTCTTGACATTTGTGGCCTAGATGTGGTGGAGGGATACTCAGTGTCACGTGACCGGCTTTGGACTCCATGATGATGTGTCTGGGGTGAGCACATGGCGACGTCATTCTCAGGTCTCCTGGCCATGCCTGAGGCTCATCCTCTGCACTGTGGGCATGTTCTCTGCTGTGGGGTTGCTTTTCCCTGCTTTGTGGTAAATCTGCAACTTTTTGCTTTGCTTTTTCGTGGGTCATGGGGCTTGAACTCAGCCTGGGTGCTGTCCCTAAGCTCTTCAGTTCAAGGCTACTGCCCTACCCTTGAGCCAAACCCCACTTCCCCTCTTCTAGAGATTAATTGGAGATAAGAGTCTCAGGTCCTTTTGTGCTGGAACTGGCTTGGAACTTTGAGCCTCAGATCTCAGCTTCCTGAGTAGCTAGGATAATAGGCGTGAGCCACTGTGCCCTGCTGAATCTGCATTTTTGTGGCATTTGAGATGATGTCATCAGTGGCTCCTTACCTTTCTTTTACTTGCAGTGTCCTGCTATAGCCAGTGGGACATACACTGTGAAGCTGTGATTTATTCTGATGTTCAAATTGTCCTTGGAGGACATTTGCTAGCGGGAGCCTGTCTGAGTTGGCTTCTGTGTCTCCATGACTCTGAGCAGATGGAAACTTCTGGCACAAGATGTTTTAGGCTGAACTTGGCCTTCCCTAGGAATCAGCCACTTCCCCACAGAGCCCTGGTTCCATTCCATGGAGAATGGTACTTAGAAACCTCAACTGCTGTTGGGTGTCCCTGCTGTGACCCCTCTTGGTAGCCTGAGCTAGAAGCTCGGGTAAATATGTCCAGCCCCACAGGGGTTGGTCTGGTTTCCTGTCTCATCCCTGTCTGCAATGCCCTTCCCCAAAGTACGACAGATCCCAGACTTAATCACTGCTATAGGAAGTTGCTTCTTATAAATAATAGTTATGATTGTTTGACAATACAGTAACAAATAATGTGCTTATTTAATTTGCCAAGGAGATGTTGAACAACAGGTGATCCAGGAAAGGCAAGCGTGCTTCCTTGCCTCAGTCCACAGGGCAGGTCACCTGTGACCACACCCACCGAAGACCACACCCACAAGCAAACCACGCCCACCCACACCCATGCTTTAGACAGCAACTCCCTTCCCATAAAGCCTGTAACTGCAGGTCCTGGGCTGAGAAGAACCTGGGGTCTAGGGCTGCTCAGTGCCTCTCAGTTCCCCTCAAAATTCCTGTCCCTCTGGACAGGGCAGGGGGATTCTGGGATGGGGGATGGTTTCATCTTGGTCAGATAGACTCATAGCTAGCAATCAAAATGAGACCCAGCCTCTTTAAAAAATGCCTGTATAAGGGTAGTCTCTAGGCTTAGGAGGTCTCTTCTACTGTCTACGCACTATCCTTGATCAGGCTGGACTCAGATTTCCTCCCTAAAAGTGCTGAGATTACAGGTATATACTGTCATGGGTATATACCTAGCTTACCCATTTCCTTTTTATTTTGCACATGGATGGCCAGTTTCCCTTTTTGGTCTACTGTAGGGCTGGCCTGATAGGCAGGAATCAGAACAGGAGGCAGAAGTGGGAGCTGGGTTCCCTGAACAACCTCAGGGCAAGTCACTCAGCCAGCTCTGGTCAATGAAAACCTCCAGCCTTGCTCTTGTTCCTGCCTCTTTCAGACTCAGTGGTGGAGAGGTCTGGGCTGGCTTTAAACTCCAGTTTGATAATAGATTTCTGAGTCCCATCCACAGGGGTTACATCACTCATGATGATGCTTCCACAATAAATCCTGCTTTCTCCAGAGTGCTCAGCCAGCAGGCAATTCTGGTTCATTGAATGTTCTGGAACATGGATACATTCCCAGAAATCCCATCCCTTTCATTCCTTTTGTGGCTATTGAAGCCCATAAACACATCTGCCTATTCAATTCTGTAGATATTTGTTTCCACTGAGGCAGGTGTGTGTGTGTGTGTGAGAGAGAGAGAGCACGTGCGTATACTTCATGCTTTGGGGCTTGAACTCAGGACCTAGGCTCTGAGCTTTTGCTTTTTAATGGTTAAATGGGGATAAAAGTCTTAAGGACTATCCTGCCTGGGCTGGCTTTGAACTTCAGTCCTCAGATCTTAGCCTCCTTGGTAGCTAGCTAGGATTATAGACATAAGCCATTGGCACCTGGCTGGGATAGGATTCTTTATTGCAAAAGCAGAGAGCAGAGGGGAGCAAGGAAAATACAAGCCAGTGGAGGAGTCTTAAGTCAGGGGTGGGAGGAAATGTGACAGTGGAGGGCACATTGGTGCCAAAGGCATCCCTGGGCCTGGGGATCGTGCGCCTAGCATTACCAGAGAGCCAGCAGTCAGGCTTTTTATGGGCAAAGTCACAGTGATCAAACACTGGAGACTAATGAACAAGGACAAAGCTACTAAAGAGAATGCGTTTGTAGGCTGTTTATGAGTTGGTGGTTTCTTTCCTAACCCAGAGAGTTCTACAGATGAGGGATTGAGGGAGTTTGCTCAGAGTTCATTATGATTCTCTAGTCTTGGCATCTCTACCTCTGGGATGGCCTCTAGGGAACACTGGGGGAGTCTGGGTATGACCCCTAACCTCAAGCTTGGATCACAGCTACACAAACATGTAGAGCAGCTGGACGCTAGCGGGGAAGACTGAAGTGTGAAGCCAGCCCAGGCTAAAGAGAAGATTCCCTCTCCAATTAAGCAGCAAAAAGTCAGACTAGAGGCATGACTCGAGTGGTAAAGAACCAGCTGAGCAAGTAAACTGAGCAGAACGAAAGGTTCTGAATCGAAACAAGCAAACACAACAAGTTATAGAGCCTATAAGAACAGAGGCCACGGGTCGGGAGTTTGGCCTAGTGGTTAAAGTGCTTGCCTAGCATGCATGAAGACCCGGGTTCGATTCCCCGGTACCACATACATAGATAAAAGCCAGAAGTGGTGCTGACGCTCAAGTGGTAGAGCTCTAGCCTTGAGAAAGTCCAAGGACAGTGCTCAAGCCCTAAGCTCAAGCCCAGGACTGGCAAAAAAAAAAAAAAAAAAAAAAGAACAGAGGCCACGGCCAGGAGTTTGGCCTAGTGGTTAAAGTGCTTGCCTAGCATGCACGAAGACCCGGGTTCAATTCCTCCAAACCACATCCTCCAAACCACATACATAGAAAAAAGCCAGAAATGGTGCTGAGGCTCAAGCGGTAGAGCTCTAGCCTTGAGAAAGTCCAAGGACAGTGCTCAGGCCCTGAGCTCAAGCCCAGGACTGGCAAAAAAAAAAAAAAAAAAAAAGAACAGAGGCCACATAGAATGGCTTCCTGGGGCCCTTGGGCCTCAAGATAGTTCTGAGAAGGGAAGAAAAGTTGTGGCACAATCTAGGGAAAATGTGGACAATCCCAGGCTGCAAGACTGAAGAGGGTTCAGGCCCAAGAGGGAATAAGATGACCGAAGAGGAGGCTGGAGCAGACTCTGAAAGACTGTAATGCAGGGTGGAGACTTGTCCTCCCCACAAACCTACTATCTGGCTGAAAACTGGTGGAAGTCTTTCCGGCTTTCTCAGCTTTTCTCTCTCCCTCTCTTGGGCACTGTATATTCACCCTGGTGTGGAAGCTGTGCCTGGGGAGGGCCAGTTCTAGGAAGTACTTAACAAGCACTCCCTCCCTCCCCACTGCCAGTTGTGCCTAGGCCTGGGGCTTGGCACAACTCTTAGGACAGGATCTCTAGTGCTTATGTTCTTGTGTAGACAATAAACTTTTAGCTTAGTAAAAGTGACTGATTTGCATTCAGTAGATAAAGGTGCTTAAACCCAAGAAATCAATGAATAAGATGATTTTAGAGAGTGGAGGCTGTGCATTGCTGCTCTCTCTGGTCTATGTGTTTGCATCAACTCCTAGCCTAAGAGCCAGGCGTGTAGGGCCGGGGGGCTGGCTCTCCCTTGTTTTTTTTTTTTTGTTTGTTTTTGTCTTTTGAATTCGTATAGCTGGGGCCTGACAAGGAGGAGGGATGGGCGGGGGAGGGAGAGAGAGCGCCAGTGCCAGTTGTAGGACTTGAACTCAGGGCCTGGGCACTATCTCTGAGCTTCTTTTACTCAAAGTTAGGACTTGAGCTATAGCTCTACTCCTGGCTTTTTGGTGATTACTTAGAAATAAGAGTTTCAGACTCTACTGCTGACTTTGAACCACGATCGTCACATTTCAGTCTCCAGTGTGGCTAAGTTTGCAAGGTGTGAGCCACTGGTGCCAGGCTGGGAGTAATTTTTTTTTTGCCAGTCTTGGGGCACGAACTCAGGGCCTGAACACTGTTCTGGGGCTTTTTTCCTTAAGGCTAGTGCTCTACCATTTGAGCCACAGTACCAACTTCCTCGCTTTTCTATGTATGTGGTACTGAGGACTTGAACCCAGGTCTTTGTGCATGCTGGGCAACCGTTCCACCATTAGGTCAAACTTCTGGCCCAGGCTGGGAGTGGTTTTAAAACAACTTTTTGCTGGTGGTATCCAAATGAGCCTACTCAGACCAACTGATTTCAATTTAGATATACCTGAACCCTCCCCAAGCTGCAAAGCTCTTTAGAATCTGCCCATGAGTAAAAGCGCCAAAGGCGGGATGTGAATTTCCCTGCACACAGAGATGAAGCCGGGGAATATTTAATAACAACAGGGATAATCTTAATTAGTGACCTGATAAGTGTAATTAATTGCATCATATCCAGAGGCCCCTTTGGAGTTCCCGGCAGGGGTGGGTGGAGAGAGCTAGGTTTTTCAGCTTTGCGGCTGGAAGAAAGGGTGCCAGGAGCTGACTTTCCTTGCTCGGGGGAGGGGGCAGTGGTTGGCAAAATGATTCCCAGCCTTGGGCCTCAGTCTACCCACTGGAAAGAATGGGAACTGTCCTCAGGGTTGTGGCTAGTTTACTGCTTCGCAAGCTTGGGGTGCTGAGATGTGGGCTGTCTGGGAGACCCCGAGTGGAGAGGAACACACGTGTGGGTCTGCCCTGGGCAGGGGAGACGCGGGCGGGGTCCCCCCATGGCTCAGCAGGCCTCGCGGGGCCCAGCCCTCCACGGCGCCCAGTGTCGGGGAGATGTGGGTGGGAGAAGCCGGTTAGGGGTGGCCCCGGACCCGCTCCCCGCCCGAGCGGGCCTCAGTTTCCCCGCGCCGGTGGGCGGGCTGGCGGGCGGGCTGGAGCCCCGCCCCTCGGTGGGGCCGCGGAGTGGGGGAGCGGGGAGGGGGCGCGGCGGCGCGGCCCGGCCACCAGGGGTTAAGCGGTGACCTCAGCCGCGGCGCCCCGGGACCGGGCGGGTGGGGGCGGCGCCGAGCGCGCGGTGCGCGGCGGCGGCTGCGGATGGGACCAGGCCGCTCCGGGCGCGGGGCGCGGCGGACCGGCGCCTCCCGGGCCATGGGCGCCCGCGGCGGCCGGCGGAGCGGGCGGCGGGGCGGCGGCGGCGGCGGCCACCCGGCGCCTTTGTGAGCCGCGCGGAGGACGGAGCGGCCCGCGGCGGCGGCGGCGGACGGTCGGTGAGTCCGGGCCCGGCTCCGCCCGGCTTTGTGCGCCCGGGGCCTCGGGAGTCGGTGGCCCCGTGCGCGGTGGCGGCCGCCGGGTGTCTCCGCGCCTCCCGCGGCCCCTCGGCGCGGTCCCCTCTGGTGTCGCCCCCTGTCCCCTCCCTGAGGTCCCCGGCGTCCCCCTGCCTCGCGGCCTTTGTGCCCGGGCCTCCCCCCCCTCCCTCCTCCCCTCCTTCCCTCGCCCTGTGCGCGCCCGCGACCTCCAGCCCTGCTCGGGGACCGTGTGGCAATCTCCGTCCCACCCCGAGCCTCACCGACCCCCGGCGTCGCTGTCCCCCCCTTGGGTGGGAGGGCTCCGGGGCCGCGGGGGTCCGGGCCGGCTCCCCCGCCGACCTTACCGAGCGCGCACGGAGCTGCTCGGGGTCAGCGCCCTCCGTCGCCCCGGGTGGGTCACGGGGTGGAGGGACCCGCCGAGGACTCGGGGCGCCGGGCTGGCCTCCCCGGGGAGGGGCTCGGGTCTGGACTCTTTCCTGGGCCTCCCAGGCGGGAGGCAGTGCGGGGGTCCCCGGCTCCCAGGGCTCCCGGTGGGGGAGCCGAGCCCGGCCCCCCGCCCGGGCCCCATCTGCCGCCCCTGCGAGCCGGGGGAGGGCGGGCTGCTGGGCTCGTTGATATGCAAGCCGCCCCTGCCCCTCCGCGTCCAGGCCTCCACCACACGGAGGAGGAGGAGGAGGAGGAAGGGGCCACCGTCCAAGCTCACTGCCCTCCTGGTACCCCAAGTCCTGGAGGCTCCCTGCTCTCATCCCTCCATCAGAAACCCTCGGCCCTCGTCCAGAAGTGGGTTCCATCCTTTACGCCTTTCTGATCTCCTGTTCTCCCTAGGGCCCCAGAGAGGGGTGTTGGGGGGTCTGACACCTCCTCTTGGAAAGCTCGGCGGGCTCCTGAGTGGTGGCATCAGGCAGACAGTGGCCCCATTACATCTCTCTGTAGACCGTATGCCCTTGGTCTCCAGGCCACCAGTGCTCCACACTTGGATGCTCAGTTAGTATTGGTGAGAACTGGTGGTTCCTGAATCCTACTGTGTCAGCCTTAGCCTGGGTAGAAGTTCAGATTACCGCAAAGGGAACACCCAAGCCAGGCGCTAGTGGCTCATGCCTGTAAATCTTAGCTACTCAGGAGGCCGAGATCAGAGAATCTCAAATGGAAGCCAGCCTAGAGAGGGAGGTATATGGGATTCAGAACTCTCTTTAACCAGACATGGAGATGTGGCTCGAGCTTAGGTAAAGGACCAACCTTGAGCGGAACAAGTTAAGAGCTAACACCAAGGCCCTGAGTTCAAACCCCAATCCTGGCACGAAATGTGTTCATTAACAGACACTGGTAGTACCTATTGGGGCCAGAAGCTGCCTGGTGCTGCACTGACCCAACATTAAACGGGACAAGAATGTGCAGAGTAGGAAGAATCTAATCTCCTTTGATAGCTTTCAAAAGATAAAGTGGTGATAGGTGCTGTGATGTTTATACATACCTGATGATAATAGTTTATATTCCCCATTGCTATCTCTATTTGAACAACCTTGATAATTGAGAATTTGTGTGCGTGCACGTGTGCTCGAGAGCGTGTGCACCTATACTGAGGCTTGAACTAAGGGCCCAGGTGTTGTCCCTTAGCTTTTACACTACCACTTGAGTTACAGCTCCACTTCTGTCCTTTTGCTGGTTAATTGCAGATAAGGGTCTCTGCCTTGGTTAGCTTCAAAGTGAGGTGTTCAGATCTCCACCTCCAGGGTAGTTAGGATGACAGGAATGAGCCACTGATGACCAGCTCAGGCTCATTTTAAAAAGGAAGAGAATCCCTGAATGAGAGACTGCCTGAGGCCCCAGCTGGCCAGTGAGGATCTGGACTCGCTTGGGTCTCTCCAGAGGCTCCCTCCTCCCTGGTTTCTGCATTTGTGTCCAGTCCCTCTGGGCCAGGGCCTGAGCCACACTGGCTGAAGGTCCAAAGTCCACACAGTCAAAATCACAAACAGGGCCTTGTGCTGAAGTCCTTTCTCTTCCTTCCTTTTTTTTTTTTTTTTTTTTTGCCAGTCCTGGGGCTTGAACTCAGGGCCTGAGCACTGTCCTTGGCTTTTTCCTCAAGGCTAGCACTCTACCACTTGAGCCACAGCACCACTTCTGGCTTTTTTTTTTTTTTTTTTTTTTTGCCAGTTATGGGCTTGAACTCAGGGCCTGAGCACTGTCCTTGGACTTTCTCAAGGTTAGAGCTCTACCACTTGAGCCTCAGCACCACTTCAAGCTTTTTTCTATGTATGTGGTACCGAGGAATTGAACCTGGGTCTTTGTGCATGCTAGGCAAGCACTCTACCACTAGGCCAAACTCCCGGCCCCCACTTCTGGCTTTTTTCTATGTGTGTAGTACCGAGGAATCAAGCCTGGGTCTTCATGCATACTAGGCAAACACTCTACCACTAGGCCAAACTTCTGGCCTCCTGAAGTCCTTTTTCTACTCCACCACCCCCCTGGGGTTCAGCTCACTCCTGTCCTCTGGTCCTTATGTGCCTGTGCAAAGGTCTGGGCTGAAAGTAGGGGTGGGCATTAGTTTTTCTTGATCCAGGTACCTTCAGAACCCAGTATTGAATTTTAGGAATTTTTTTTAAAGGTGGCTGTTATGTTGGTCATTATGATTATTTTATTTATTTATTTATTTATTTATTTATTCATGTTTTGTTCATTGTGGGACTTGAACTCCGGGCTGGGCAGCTCAAGGCTATTGCCCTACCCCTTGAGCCACAGTGCCACTTCTGGTTTTCTGGTGGTTAATTGGAGTGTCTCATGGATTTTCGTGCCCAGCCTGGTTTTAAATCTCGATCCTCAGATCTCAGTTTCCTGAGTAGCTAGGACTATAGGGGTGAGTCACTGGTGCCCAGCTTAAACACCGTCATTAAAAAAATTAGCATGATACAAATTTATAATTAAATGAATTATACTAAAAACAAAGGTAAAAAGTACAACCATTTCCTAATTATATTTTACTTTATTCTGTTTTCCTAGTAGGTATGCATTTGTTGCAGGTGACTTTGTGTGACCATGTATATTTATTGTGTGTGTGTGTGAGTGCACACTTGTTTTTTGTTGTTGTTGGTCATGGGGCTTGAACTCTGGGACTGGGCACTGTCCCTGAGCTCTTCAGCTACCGCCCTACCCCTGGAGGCACAGCTCCACTTCCGGTTTTCTAGTGATTAACTGGAGATAAGATTCTCAAGGCGACTTCAGTGCCCGGGCTGGCTTTGAACCACAAGCTCAGATGTCAGCCTCCTGAGTAGCTAGGATTACAGGTGTGAGCCACTGCACTGAGCAGTGCACATTTCTTTCCAGTTTAATTCAGAGATGCTACGTTGGCAGCTTGGAACTGGCTGGAACTGGCTGAAGTGAGAGTGGTCGCACCACAGGAATTGGGAGGCACTGTCCCTTAGCTTTTTAACTCAAGGCTGGTTCTCCACTAGTTGAACCTCAGTTCCACTTCCGACCTTTTGCTGGGCAATTGGAGATAAGAGGTTTTTGGATTTATCTGCCGCAGGAATTTGCTAGCTGCTGGACTGGGCCCACTGTACTGGAGGTGTAGATACGTTATGTCATCCCAGATCAAAGGAGCTTTCACTGCAGCAAGAAGAAGGGAAAGGGGTGGGGAAGAGACTCCAGGTGTCATGCCGTGGTTCGAACTCAGGGCCTTGTGCTCCTTCAGCTGATGCCCTACCACTTGAACTACATTTTCAGCCCTGCTTTTTACTGATGATTTTGGAGATGCTAACTTGACTTTTCTGCCCTGCTTGGCCTCAAGATACAATCCTCTGGATCTCAGCCTCCTGAGTGGCTGGGGTTACAGGCGTGAGCTACTGCCAACTAGCAACACTTGGTTTAGCGAGAGCAGCTTTGCCACCTAGTAAAGCACCATATATCGAGGGCCCCAGCATCTGGAGACTGGGGGTGGGTGGTGGTGTCTGAGGACAGATTGGAGACTTGTGGAGTCGGTGTTCAGGATATGTGTGTGTGTGTGTGTGTGTGTGTGTGTGTGTGTGTGTGTGTGTGTGTGTGTGTGTTTGGAACTGTCTGGGGTGGCCCATCAGGTAGATTCAGGACCCTGTGACAGGAGAAAGAGAGAGAGGCTGTTCATGTAAAGCCTACATGTGGGACAGGTCCTGACAGGGTCTACCCTGGGTGCTGGGCTGTGGCCGAGGGGATCAAGCAGTACTGACATACAAAAACTGTTAAGTCTTAGGAACTTTGCACACTGCCTGTGAAACACAGCCATCCTAAAAGCATGGACGTGGCACAGTTGGCCACAGTTAGAGGCAGGTGCAGGAGGAACGGCCCATGCAAAGGCTTAGCAGCACAAGCTGCAGCCTGAGCAGGTGAGTGCCCTGCCATCAGGAGAACTGGAGTCTGCCCGACTGAGGCAGAGATGGGAAATGACGGCTGGCTCTTCCTCACGTCAGTGAATCCCGCCAGTCAGGGCTTTGTGTCATTCGGGTCATCTGTTTCCTAGCTGTTGTTGACGTTTCTTGGCTCCTGCTCTTCCAGCTCCTGGGTTTGTGGCTCGTGGTTTAGCATCAACTCAACACAACAGAGTTGGGAATCTCTAATACTGGGAAGCTGATGTGATTTCTGCTTCTCTGGTATGCATTTAGGCAGATAATTGGAGAACTTATATCTTGTCTTAGACATGAGAAAGCTGAATCGCTGAATCTGTGTGTGTGTGTGTGGTTCTGTCACTTGAACTCAGGGCCTTGCACTCCTTTTTGCCCCCAGTCCTGGGGCTTGAACTCTGTGCCTGGGTATCATCTCTATTTTTTGTTCAAGGTTAATGCTCTACCATTTGAGTCAAAGCACCATTTTTGGCCTTTTTAGTAACTGGAGATGAGTGTCATGGATTTTCTTGCGTGGGCTGGCTTTAAACGATGATCTTCAGCTCTCAGTCTCTTGAGTAGCTAGGATTACAGGCATGACCCATCTGTGCCCAGCTGAAAACTGAGTCTACTTGGCACAGTGATTCACTCAGTGCTGCGGTGTTGCAAGTGACAGGATGCTTGCTAACCACCTGGTCTCCTCCTTTATTTTGGGGGGTCTTTCTGCCTTGAGGAGGGAGGGGAAGAGAAGAATCATCCAATGTCTGTGGTTACAGCTCACTGCCATTCTTAGTCTGAAATGGATGACTGTCTGCTCACCCAGTGTTGGCAAGTTCCTGCTGGTCATAGCTGGCTTGTCAGACCGTAGCTCAAGGTCAAGACTGGGAATGGAATCCCAGGGCCCACAAAGGCCCTCTAGGCTATGTGCCAGGAAGGAGTACAGGAAGGGATAGAATCAGTGCCACTGGCTGGTGTTTGTGGAGTGGCAGACAGCACGCACCATGAGGATGTGTCTAAGTTCTCACCTCTCTGCTTGGAGGTAGGTACGTTATTTCTACTTCATGGTAAAGGCCAGAGACCTGGGGCTTTACATTGCCCGTAGCCCTGCCTCTTTCATTCTTTTTCTCTCTCTTTGGTACCAGTATTAGGGGTTGAACTTGGGGCTTGGGCCCTGTCGCAGATTTTTACTTGAGGCTGGTGCTCTACTACTTGAGCCAGTTCTGTGTCTGGCTTTTTGGTGACTAATTAGGGATAAGAGTCTTGTAAACTTTCTTGCCTGGGCTGGCTTTGAATCATGATCTTCAGATCTCCCCTTAGTAATTAACCTTACAGCATGCCTCACCAGTGCCTGCTTACAGCCCTGCCTTTGACCTGTGTCCCAGAGCATTGCCTGCCTTTCCAGGCCTGCTCTGCTCTGCTTCTGACAGCCCTCGCAGTGCCTGGATGGGAGGATGGGATGGGCCACGGAACAGAGGGCCACAGTGGTGGGGGGGGGGGTGAGAGATGGTCTCCAGCCAGTCCTCTACCTTCTTCTAGCTACACTCTCAGCATAGCACATGCCCACGATAGGCTGGGACTAGGTGAGGTGGCGTTCTGTTTCTAATCCCCAATCTCTGCACACCACTAGAGCCGGCCCCATCCTGGCTCATTGGTATTCAGCCCTGCATTCTAGCCATTAGCACACAAGGCCAGCCTCCCTACCACCTCCTCTTCATTGTCTGAAGTGGGCAGACTAGCTGAGCCTCAGCTAGAAATGTGGCTTTTTATTCAATTTCCCTAGGAAAACAATGGTTAATTTAAGTAGGAAAATAACAGTCTCTGGAAATGGAAGAAAAATTTCCCTGTACTTAGATGCTATCCAGGACGTTTGAACTTCCCCCTTAAGGGGTTTATTTTGCCTTAAATTACACATGTATCACATGGCCATTGGAGAAAACTTGGCAAGTTTAGAAACATGGCTTCATGTCCTTCATTTTCCTTCCCACTGACAACCCCTCTCAACAGTGTGCAGTGTGGCATTCCTTTAGTTTGAGAAGCTGTTGCTTTTTGGAAAGTACCCTGCAAGACCCAGAAAGGGTAAGCCTGCTGGGCTCTGGGAAAGACAACTCCTTTGTGCCTTGGTTTCCCTGTGAAAGTAGGGAATACTAATAACCAGGTCTTCCTCTGTGAGGCTCTGACAAGAAAGCACAAGTGGGGCTTAATAGACGGTGCCTGGGCCTGTGCATGAGTTTAGCCATGTTGGGGGCTCTGCAGAAACGGACTGGATGGTGTGATGCACACATTTGTACACACACATACACATATTTATTTTTCTTTTTTTGGGGGGGAGGGGTGGGCTAGAACTTGAACTCAGGGCCTGGGTGTTGTCCTTTAACTTTTCTTCCTCAAGGCTCAGCCAGAATTTTACTTCTTTTTGTTGGTTGCTTGTAGGTAAGACTCTCATGAGGTTTTTTTTTTGTTTCTTTGTTGGTTGTAGGGCTTAGACTCTGGGCCTGGGTGCTTTCCCTGAGCTCATCAGCTCAAGGCTACCACCCTCCCTCTTTTGAGCCTCAGCACCTCCACTTTTGGTTTTCTAGTGGTTAATTGGAGAGGAGAGTCTCACGGTCTTTAGTGCCTGGGCTGGCTTTGATCTGTGATCCTCAGATCTCAGCTTCCTGAGTAGTTAGGATTACAAGCGTGAGCCACTACTCCCGGCTGACTCTCAGGAGTTTTAGCTCAGTAGCTGCAATTACAGCTGTGAGTCATTAGTACTTGGCTTTGGATGTTGTGTCACCCATTCTGCCACCCAGTGAAGGAGACACACAGAGGTCACAGGAATGCTAAGCAGGTCAGGGAGTCAGGTATCTACAAAATGGTTGAGGCACAATGAATATGTAGGCAAAGTTGGGAATCCTGGGTAGCTATAAATTCTAGTAAATTCTAGATTGAACTCCTGAACACACTACTGCTGGGCTTCTGCCATTTGTTTACATATTTTCCCATCTTCTTGTCTATCCTGGCTTCCATACATCCATTTCTATCCATTCATCCTTCCATACATCCCCTCCCATGAATCATCCATCAATTGATTCAACCACGCCACCATCCCATCATCTAACCACCCATGCTCCCATTAATTCATGCATCAGTTGAGCAATTGATGATCCATCAGGCCACCTATGCCTCCTTTCATCCATCCATCCATCCATCCTCCCATGATCAATCAATTGATGATCTACCTATCCACTTACCTACTCCTCTTCCTATTTCCTATCTTCCCATCCATCCATCCATCCATCCATCCATCCATCCATCCATCCATCATGTCTGGACTCTTGCTGTGGGAACTGGAGAGACAGGAGTAGAAGGCATAATCTCTGTCATCAAGGAACTCACAGTCTAGGGGACAGTGGGGTCAGAAAACAAAGCCAATGAGTCAGTCTGGCTTATTAGGGCAGGGGAGGGTGAGTGACCTACTGTCCTCAAGGGCCAGCTTGGGTAGAGTGTCCCAGGTGATGAAGTAAGGGACCGAGAAAGGGTCTTGCCCATGAAGGAGACAGGTTATTATGGCTCGGGTTGTAGGGGGGTGCTTTCTCTTCTTTCCTTTTTTTGTAGGTCATGGGGCTTGAACTCAGCCTGGGTGTTGTCCCTGAGCTCTTCAGCTCAAAGATACCACCCTACCTTTGAGCCATACCCCAATTCTCATTTTCTAGAGGTTAATTGGAGGAAAGAGGCTCAGGTCCTTTTGTGCCTGGGCTGGCTTTGAACCTTGACCCTCAGATCTCAGCCTCCTGAGTAGCTAGGAGGCTGCACCTGGCTTCTCTTTTGTCTTTCACGTGTCCCCTTGAGGCCTGGCCTACAGAAGATTCCCAGCAAAATGGTGGAGGTCAGTGGGTGGACAGAGGAGGTGTGATCAGTAAGAAGGTATCTTGTAAGCTGTGTGGAAGAGATTGTGGCTCTGCAGAGCCATGGATGGGAGGCAGGGGCAAGTGACACATAATGAGGTGGTGTGGTTCCTGTGGTTGTGTAGGGAGAAACTGAAGGAGCCGTGGCTCTTGCCCCTCCCCTTGGTCCTCGAGCCTCTCCTCATGTAGATCCGAGCTTTTCATTCATGAGAGCTCAGTGGGTCCAGCCTTCCCCACCTTGCATTTCCACCCACAGACCCTGCTTGTTGCTTTTTAGGGCCCTGGGGTGTGGGGGAGCAGCGTGGTGTGGGGAGTCGCATTCTAGATTCTCCCTTCCGCCACTCATCCAATGTGTATCCTGGCTAAGTGTTTCAACTTCTCAGTCCAGGGTTAAGCATATAGCCCAAGCCTGTGCAGTTTGGAACAAGTAAAGAGAGTTGTAGTAAAAGCCCACTAGAGCAGGTCCTGGAGCAGGCGCAGTGAGCATGGATGAGTCGAGGCAGAAGTGGGAGGTTTGCAGGCTGCTGTGCTGTGGCAGAGAAGGCTGGGTTTGAGGCCTAGCTCTGCCTAGGATTAAATACGAGGACCGGCTTGGGCTTGGCTGTCTTGTCTGTTCCTGGGATCTACACCTCAGGGCACTGCTGGCAGGAGTCACCCACATCCCTTCTCTAAACTGGTCTAAGCAGGAGGTGAGCGGGGTATGGCTGAACCCCGCGCTCCAGCGGCTGGGGGACAGGGCTGGGTCTGCAGGGCCTCTCCTCTGGCAGGCCTCCCTGGCTGTCTCAGGCCCTGTGGAGATGACCCTGTGGAGAAGGGGTGGGGTGGGGTGGCGTGGTTTTAGGATCGGTAGGGCTCTGTGGTGCTGGGGTGCGGGGCTGGCCATGGGCTGATTAGTCTCCCTGGAGTTTCTGACGTGACCCTGGGCCCAGCGCCCTGTCCCTCCCTCCTTGGATTCCTGCTTGGTTCCAGTTCCCAGGGCTGGGTGACTCAGGCATGCCCGATGCCTTACAAGATCTGGGCACGGCAAGCAAATATCAACCCACTCATCTAGCTCCCATCACAAACCTGTCGGGACTGGCTGCCTGGGACTGGGGGTTCTGACCCCACGGTGGAGCATAGGAAGCAGGGGGACTGGAAGGCAGCTGCTCCAGCAGTGTGGGGAGGTAGGGGCTAGCCTGGTCGTGCTTCACGAGTCTCCCTGGTCTCCTTGCTATTTGGGTCTTGAAGGATGCCATGTCTTGAGATGTGCTTTCTGGTTCCTCTTTGCGAGATGGGGGTCTGGGCTAGGCTGGCTGGGGGTCCCTGGTAGCAGGCATTGGCTCAGGATCCCTGAATGCTGTGTGCTATGGATGGGTTCTCCTGAGGCCTGACCAGGGGCTGGGGCGGGATTCAGGCCTACAACCACTGACTCCTCTGGAAGATCATGCAGGAAGCACAGTGGGGACCCTAGGGCTGAGCTTCCTTCCTGTTCTGTGGGATCAGTGGATGAACAAGAGCATACCACTGGGCCTGAGTTCGAATCCTGGGTCTTGTGAGCTGTGTGAACATAGCCATGTACCTTTGCCTTGCTCAATGCCAGAGGGTCTGAAAGGCGGGGATTTCGAGAGTTAGTTCACAGACTGGCAGTGGCCAGTCTGTGGGTCTGAATCAGTGAGCCACTTCTCCAGTGACTGCTGGAGATGGGCTGTCGGTGCCCCCTGGGGGATGGGAGAGAACAAGCTTGACTGGGGAAGCGGGGTGCTGGCTTGGCCCCTCAGCCTGCAGTCGGGAGTGGGCCCTCTGGCCTGTGAAGTTCCCAAAGTGTCCACTCTGCTGCCATCTCAGAGCTCGGCTCAGAGCCTGGAGGGGGGAGTAAGAACCCAGTGCTGGTGGGAGCAGGTGGCAGAGCCTGGGACAGGCCAGGATCCCTGGCCTCTCTAGCTGCCAGTCTGGAAATATTCTGGAGTATATGACTTAGGGCTGGCCTTGCCTCTCCCAGGGCCCTCTGTCCATTTCTTTCCCCCTATTTTGGCCTTGCTGCAGCTGTCACCTCACCTTTCTTGGGGGCTGGAGGGTGGTGATTTGTGCCCCAGGGAAGCCCTGAAGGTGGCTGTGGACTCCAGGGGAGAAGGCAGCGGTGGCTGCACAGCCATGCGGTGTGGCTAGGCCAGTCTGCTTCCTAGCTGTGTGACCCTGCTCAAGTCACTTGGCCACTCTAAGCTTTGCTTTTCTATTTTTTTTTTTAAATCAGTCCTGGGCTTGGACTCAGGGCTTGAGCACTGTCCTTGGACTTTCTCCAAGGCTAGCACTCTGCCACTTGAGCCTCAGCACCACTTCTGGCTTTTTGCTATGTATATGGAGTACGGAGGAATTGAACCCGGGTCTTCATGCATGCTAGGCAAGCACTCTACCACTAGGCCAAACTCCTGGCCCCTAAGCTTTGCTTTTCTTATTCAACATTTATCCTGGAAGGTGCCAGGTGTGGTAGTGGCCAGGGTGGCCAGAGACTCAGGGCTGTCCTGGGGGGGAGGGAACTGGGGGTTGAGGGAGCGTGGTGGGGGAAGGGGCTCAGTCTCCTCCTGCAGTTTTGTCATGAGGGTGGTATGGCATTGACCCACAAAGCACCATGACAAAGTTTTATAACTGGGTCCTGAGTGAGCAGATTCACACCCTGAGCGGGACTGGCAGATGCTGGCCAGGGTGGACATGCTGAAGTGGACTTAGCCAGCAATGCTCTCACCCATGCCCGATCTTCCCCAGGGGCAAGTATAGGCCCAGCTTGGCATCCTAGCCCTCGGCACAGTGGGTGCCAGGAAGGGTCAAGGCAGTCTGGGACCCCTGGGGGTACGGTGGGAGCCTGGGAAGGACAGGGCAGCTGGAACACAGCCTCCTCGGAACCAGACTTATAAGGGGTGGGGAGGGGGAGCCGCAGCATGTGGCACACAGGTGGCAGGCAGCAGCTTTGGGGACAGACTTGGCCAAGGTAAGGGAAGATGCAGGGAAGGGTGGGGTCGCAGGGGGCGGGGCCGTGCAGGAGGGAGGAGTCTAGTCCTGAGAGTCTTCTCCCAGGGGACATAGCGCCTCCAGTGGCAGCATCCTCACAGTGCAGGTGGGGGAAGAGGAGCAAAGGCAGTGGGAGAACTCTCACTGAAGGCCCGGGCCTTGCCTGGCCAGTATGCTATAACCACACAGGGGGCCGGTCCTTAGCAGACAATGGTTTCTCATGGGTCAAGTTCAAGATCAGTGGCCAGCAGATGGGTCTGACAGGGCCTCGTTAGAAGGCACCTCCTTGTCACATCTTCCTATGGCAAAAGGTGCCAGGTGTCCCTCTAGTCTCATTCACAGGGCCTTGCCCTCATGACTTGTCATCTCCCAAAGCTCCCTGACACTCTACCACATGAGCCACAGCTCCAGTCTGGTTTTATTTTCTTGGTCATGGGGCTCAAATTCAGGGCCTGGGCATTATCCCTGAGATTTTTTTTTTGCTCTACCACCTTGAACCACAGCTCTACTTTTGGTTTTCTGATTGTTAATTGGAGATGAGTCTCACAGATTTTCCCACCCAGGCTGGCTGCGAACGCTGATCCTCAGATCTCAGCTTCCTGAGCGGTTAGGATTACAGGTGTGAGAAACCGGCACTTGAGCCAGTCTAGTATTCTGCTGGTTATTTTAGGGATGGATTCTTACAGACTTTTCTACCTGGCTTGGCTTGTTCTGCTCTGTATCTCGGCCTCCTAGGTAGCCAGGATTACAGGTATGAACCTGTACTTGGCAGCGGCTTACGTCTGAAGTGCCAGGGTATGGATGCACAGGCCTGATCCTGGTGGATCTTTTCGGCTACAGTGGATTTTGGAATCAGACAGGCCTTGGGTCTCATCATGGTTTTGCCACTGGTTGGTTTCTTGACTTTGCATGGCTGGTGATCTGAGTCTCAGCTTCCTCTTCTGTACCATGAGGCAGATTCTGCCCTCTCCAGAGCCAGCAGGACGGCTAGAGGGCGGTCCTGGGTGGATCCTGGTTTGACATAGGGTGAGAAGGCACTGGGGTCACACCTCCCTCTGGGGCTGCCGAGAACAGCTGGAAGGAGTACAGACTCTGTGAAGGACGGTGTGCCCAGGGACAGAGATCTGAGAGGGGACTCTGTGAAGGACGGTGTGCCCAGGGACAGAGATCTGAGAGGGGACTCTGTGAAGGACGGTGTGCCCAGGGACAGAGATCTGAGAGGGGACTCTGTGAAGGACGGTGTGCCCAGGGACAGAGATCTGAGAGGGGACTCTGCTGATGGCTCAGCAAGAGCCCTTCTGGGCCCACTGGCTGAGGACCCCTTGGCTCCCTGCCCTGGGGTTTCTGTGCCCGGCTCTTGCTTTGGGAGTCAGCTGGCCATCTCACCCTACCTTGGTTGAGTGGGCTCAGCCCATTTTAGCGCTGAGTTCGAAGGCTAAACTCCCATGTGGAGCAGAATCAACATCCCTATCCCTGACATATGCAGAGACCAAGGCTAGGTGGGCCCTGTGGACTTTCAGAGCACTTCGCCCCCCTTTTCTCCTTGGCCTGCCAGCCCTGAACTCAGCCCTGTGCCCTGTGCCCAGCCTTGCTCCTTTTCTGGAGAGCTCTGATTATACCAGGGTCCCTATCTGCCTGTGTGCCCATCTGCCTGACTGTGGCCACTGCCATGGCTGCTTTCTGTGCCCGGGCCCTGGCCCCTTGTGGGCCACATGCTTCTGACTCACCAGAGGAAGAATGTGGTTTTTTGGGAGTGAGTTTTTAAAAATAGCCCAAATCCTCCCTCCACCCTGCCGCACCCCTCTCCTCAGAGCGCTCCCTGGCTCTGGCACCCGGCCTCCTCCTACACTGGTTTTGGGAGCAGCCTCTGGTGCAGTCCAGTGGGCGGGGATCGCCAAGGTCACCTGGGAGGAGCTTCCCTGGTGGTTGGAATGATAGGGGAGGGGGAGAGGAAAGACGGATGGAGAAATGGTATGCCCAGGCTGCCTTCTCCCTAGGGGGTGACATGGGACCATTTGGCCAGCATGCCTTGAAGACCGCTGGGTGCCAGGCTGTGCCCAGGGCTGTGGACAGAACCCTGCCTTGGTGGAGCCCCTTGTGGGAGAAAAGTGGCAGGAACTGATGTGTATGGTAGATCAAGGGTCTTAGGTACTGGGAGGATGGGGGAAGAGGGTTGGGATGGAGCATGAGGCCCTGAGGTTGGAGAATACTGGAGGTGTTTTAGGGACTGCATAGTGGTTCTTCCTGGAAAGGAGTCAGCCGTGGGAGACGTCAGGGAGGTGACTGATCAGAGCCCAGAGCTCAGAAGACCAGAAGAGGTGATGTTTATGTTGTGTGCATGTGTCTGTGTGTGCATATGCACATGTGCATGTGCTGGTCCTGAGCTTGAGTTCAGGGCTTAGGTACTTTTCCTTCCTTTTTCCTCTCAAGGCTTGCATTCTACCACTTGAGCCACAGGCTTTGGTTTTTTGTTTTTTGTTTTCTTTTGTTTTTCTGGTTAATTGGAGATAAGACTTGCATGGACTTTCCTGCCCAGGCTCTCAGATCTCAGCCTCCTGAGTAGCTAGGATTACAGGCGTGAGCCACCGGCAGCAGCTCTCACGAGTGTTTTCCATCCGTGGCTGCCATGGTTGGCCTCTGGGTGGGCTTTGAGGCCCAGGCAGCAGGGTTTGGGAGGGGTAGAGCAGGGTAGGACATGGGTGTGTGAGGATAGGTGTTGGGGAGCCTTCCAGGTGGAAACGGCTGGTGGTGGTGGGGAATGTAGTCGGCTGGGGGAGTGAGCAGGAGCTGGGGGGTAGATTTGATGAGATCCAAGAGGGTGCATGGGCGGAGGTCGGGCCAAGCATCACTGCACAGAGAAGGGCGTCACACAAGCCAGTGCCTCACATGGAGGTGCTCAGAGCTGGGAGGGGAGGCAGGAAGAGAATAAGGGGCAGTCCTCAGAACCCGTGGTGTGTGGCTGCTGGTGGCTGCAGATGGCTAGGCCAGAGGTAGAATCCATCCACGGAACCTTTTGTAAAGAAAGAAGAGGCGTGGGGGTAATGGGGCGGGGGGACGTGGCTGTGGTATCCCAGAGGTTTCTGTGTATTTGTGGGGGATGATCCAGGAGAGACGAGGCAAGGTATCCACTGGTGGGCTCAGCCTCTGCCTGCAGCCATTTTTATTCTATGACAAATGCCCTCCTTCCTCCTGTTACCCCAGTTTCCATCCCCTTGGCATCCACACAGAGGCCAGGTAAGGAGCAGTGCCTCAAATTGTCCCATCAGAAGGGCACTAGTGCTCATGCCTGTAACCCTAGCTACCCACGAGGCTGCGGTATGAGATCTCAGTTCAAAGTCAGCCTACGCAGAAACATCCATGAAACGCTTGCTTTCTGCTAGTTAATTGGAAGTCAGAAGTGGAGCTGTGGCTAAAGTGGTAGAGTGCTAGCCTTGAGCACAAAAGCTTAAGGGCAGTGCCTCAGGCCCTGAGTTCATGCCCTCGTACTGGCACACAAAGAAACAAGAAAACAAAGAGAAAGGAAGGAAGAGAAAGCAAGGACCCGTTAAGCATGCTGTAATAGGCCAGACCAGATTCAGCCCCTTGCTGTCTGGAGGTGTGAGGGGCAGACAGGGTCACCTGGGCGGCACCTCTGAAGTCCTCCTGTGCAGAACCATCTCCTGGACCAAGCCTGACTTCTGCGCTTGCAGAGACCAGCCCATGGAATCTACAGGCTCAGCAGGAGCCAGGGGCCCCCACGGGAAGGTTCACTGCAGGAGGGGGATGCATGAGTGGCCCCGGGGGCAGGGCCGGTGTGGAGGAAGGAGTTGAGCCCGCCTGTGTGCCTGCTGTGTCAGGAGCTCCTGCCAGGTTCTAGGTCAAGTTTATTACCATATTCACTCATCCCCACCTTGGTAGCCCAGCCCCTCCACCTCTGGCACATGCACAGGCCTATTTTACCCACACATCAGACAGGTACGTATAAGCATGCATGTGTAGAGTGAGGCTTTCCTGCATGCTTGACCCACAGAGTCTGAACACCATCCTCACCGTGGAGCCTGTACCTGCCAGCCTCTGGGAACAGGAACTTGGGCCCTCTTGTTTCTTAATCTCTGGCCCCTGTCCCTGTCAGGCAGTATGTAGAGCTCAAGGAGAGGCCTATTGGATGGCTAGAGCTGCAGCAGTAACCTTGAGGTCAGGGAGGGTGTCCAGGGAGTCACAGAGAAACTCCAAAGTTGTGGCCTGAGCTCACTGCTCTAGCTCACTCACGGACCTTCCATGTTCCCCCGGGTTTGGGCTGAAGCAATAAAGAAGAGAGTGGAACTGTCCAGCGGTGGACCTCAGACAGCCAGAGGTTTTCCCTATACATTCCAGCTTCTCACTGCCTGCTGGGTCCTGGAGATGAAGGGGTTAGTGGGTCTGGAACTGGGAGGGGCGGGGCCTGAGACCCTTGCCTGGTGGCCTTCAGCTCCCCTCACATGCTGAGTCCAGCAGCTTCTTGATGGGGCTAGCTCTGGTTTCCCAGGCAACAGCCCCCAAGGCCCTCTCTGCCTGACAACGGGGTGGCCCCTTCCCATAGAGGCCTCCTAAGGGGCTGCCCTTCTCTTTCTCCTGAGGACTATTGACCAGGCACTGGCCTGGGGATGAGGGTTGGGGGGGGGGGTTGCCTACTCTGGGCCCAGGACAAGAGCCCTCATTGTCTGAAGCTCTGGCCATTGACTAAGCTTGCCCACTCGCTGGGGAGGGCTCCCCACCATTTTCCTGCAAGAAAGAAATGAAGTTAGAGCTGTCCCCACCATTCCCAACTTGGGAAGCCCCCCAAGTGGCCCTGTGCTTGGGGCCCAGGGCAGGAGGTAGGCCCCCTCCCAGAAGCCAGCCCCGCTGGGATGAGGTGTGGCTGTCTCACGGGCATGGTGGGCCAGGCCAGGCATTGTGTAGGTGCTAGAGCTTCCGCTCTCCCAGAAGAAGCTGGCCTGGGCTTGGACTAGCAGGCCAAAAAATAGAACAGCACTGGCCGTACTCAAGGGGCAGCTGAGACAATCGTTAAAGAACTGTGGCTCGTGACACCAGCTGCTCAGCAGGCTGAGATCTGAGCATCTCTGTTCAAAGTCAGCTGAGGCACAGAAAAATCTGAGAGACTCTCATCTCCAGTTAACTAGCAATAAGCCAGAAGTGGAGATGTGGCTCGAATGGTAGAGCTGTAGCCTTGCGTAGAAAAAGCTGAGTAAGATTATAAGGCCCTGAGTTCAAGCCTGACTACTCTCTCTCTCTCTCTCTCTCTCTCTCTCTCTCTCTCTCTCTCTCTGTCACACACACACACACACACACACACACACACACACACAGACACTTAGCATGGTCCAGTGCCACCCTATTGGCCTCTGTCACTTCCCATGCACTGCTCAGCTCTCTTGCTACACCTTTACCTGAACTCCACCCACTGGGACACCTGTATCTGGCTGTTTCTGAGGTTCTCTGGCCTCCCCCTCACCTTTTGCTCACTCGTCCATCATTCGCTGAGAGCTTGCTGATGGACCTGAACCTTAGGCAGACTCTAGGAACATACTTCTGATCAAATTTCTAAAGGTACGATAAGGGATTATTAATAATAAGCATGATAAGATAGAGCAGTGAACACAGTACACTAATAAAATACAATTGTGGCCCATCCCTGCCTCTCCAAATACCTCACGGTGCCATGTGTCCCCTGCTTGTGGCTTCTCTGCCATGTGGAGAAGTGTGTGGTGGATGTCCAGGGCACTGCAGGGAGCTCCATGGGGCTGAGATAGGGCTGAGATGTCAGCGGTTGGCTGAGGGCAACGGAAACTTGGTGAGCAAGGAGGGGGAGGGGTCAACTGTACCCAGATATGCGTGCTGGTAAACACTGGATGGTTCTGGAAGGATTCTTAAGAAACCAGTAACCGTGATCATTTCTGGGGTAGAAGGAAGGGTTTCTTTTTTTTTCTTCTTTCTTCCCAGTCCTGGGGACTGAACTCAGGGCCTAAGCACTGTCCTTGGGCTTTCCTCTAGTCTAGTGTTCTACCGCTTGAGTTACAGCGCCACTTTTGCCTTTTCTTTCTTTCTTTTTTTTTTTTTTTGCCAGTCCTGGGCTTGGGCTCAGGGCTTGAGCACTGTCCTTGGATTTTCTCAAGGCTAGAGCTCTACCACTTGAGCCTCAGCACCACTTCCGGCTTTTTGCTATGTATGTGGTACCAAGGAATCGAACCCGAGTCTTCATGCATGCTAGGCAAGCACTCTACCACTAGGCCAAACTCCCGGCCTACCACTTTTGCCTTTTCTATGTATGTGGTACCGAGGAATTGAAACCGGGTCTTTGTTTTGAGGGTTTTCTTTTCTTTTTTTTAGCCAGTCCTGGTGCTTGAACTCAGGGCCTGAGCATTGTCCTTGGGTTTTCTCAAGGCTAGAGCTCTACCACTTGAGTCACAGCACTACTTCTGACTTTTTCTATGTATGTGGTACCAAGGAATTGAACCTGGGTCTTTGTGCATGCTAGGCAAGCACTCTACCACTAGGCCAAACTCCCTGCCCCAGGAGGATTTCTATGTAGTGTATATTATTTGAGTTTTGAGAGGCCCTGGCCTACAAGGAGAACTCAGTAGGCACAGCCTCAGACTTGTGGGTTCCAATATTGCCTCTTCCTAGCTGTGTGCTCTTAGATAAGTGACTGCCAGTCTGGGCCTTGTTTACTCATGGATCATTTAGATTCATGTTCATTCATCTCTGTGAAGTCCTTTAGAATATTGTGGAAGTAAAATCACTATCCAAGCTGGGCACTGGTGGCTCAGGCCTGTAATTCTAGCGGCTCAGGAAACAAATCTGAGGATCATAGTCTGAAGCCAGAAGAACAGGAAAAACCATGTAACCCTTATATTCAATTAGGCACTCAAATGCCAGATGTGGAGCTGTGGTTCAAATGGTAGAGCACTAGCCTTGAGCACAACAAGCTCAGGGACAGCACCCGAGCCCTGAGTTCAAGCCCCAATATTGACACACATGCACATCCACACAAATTGCCATCTGCCTTCCTTCAGGTTTTATTTGGTAAGCCAGGCAGCACAAATAAAGGCTTTAGGAGTGGAAATGAACAGAACTGTGTAGGTGGCTGGTGGCAGGGGCAGGCTGCTCCATCTGCACAGGGAGGTGTGGATTGATGCGCAGCTGCAGGCGGAAGTGGCAGTAGGTCCCCTGGAAAGGCTGCTTCTGGACACAGGCAGCCCCTAAGGGTCGGGCTTGCTGTTCCTGGGCCACACGGGGGTGGGGTGGCGGGTGTCACCTGGGCTACCTGGGGTCAGGGCAACCTCCTTAGCTCAGGACACTGCATTCTGCCCTATTTACTCTACCTCTGTGACCCTTTCCTTTGTACTCGTGTGTGCCACTCCTTGTCAGCTGGTGCCAGCCCTGTGGGGTAGGATAAGAGACAAAGAGAGAGTGGCTTCCTAGCAGGGCCAAAGGGACCCGCTGGAATCTGGGGTGACCAGGACCCTAGGAGGAAGTGTACAGCTGTGTTCAGGATCCAGCTTCTAGGTCATCAGCGGTGGGGACCCGAGGTTGACTCCCAAGCAGGAGGCTCTGGAGGGGGCAAGGACAGCCCTGGCTAGACCTAGGCTCCTGTCGGCCTTTTGGACAGTGTGCGAAGGCAGGGTCTGACAGAAATGCATTCTAGGAAGAAGAGGGCTTGGGCCCCACAGCTGCAGGCTTTTTGATGGGTTAATGATTGATACTGGGTGCAGGCTGGATCTTTTCAGGGGCTGTCCCGCACCCTGGGACTTCTGGGAAGCATGTGAGAGCACCCGGGCCAGGCGCCCAGGCCCCTCTGTGGCTGCACTTTGACCGGAAGTCTCATTAACTCTTTTTCTGGCCTTGTTTCCACAGGCGAGTGGCAGCGACGCGCTGGTCTGAGCTGTACTTTGTTGTCTGATGGCTTCCTTCAAGCCGCCTCCACAGCCTGCCATAGGTACTGTACCCCAGCTCTCCCACCTTCCACCCTGCTGGCCCTTCTCATAGTAGTGGGGGGGGGCTTGTTCCTTGTGGAAAAACAGGAATAACTTCCTCCTCTCCGGCAAGCACCTGGCAAGCCCAGCGTCCTTTACCTCTCCCCTGCACCTGTCAGCCTGAACAGAGTGACAGTTTGGGGTGTGAAGTTTGTAAATTAAGGGAGGGAGTGAAGTTGAGGGGGAAGGGTTGGGCCATCAGGCAGTCCCAGGGTGAGAAAAGAAAAAAAAAAAAAGACAGATTAAAACCATACTTGCCAGGCATGGTGGCTCACGCCTGTAATCCTAGCTACTCAGGAGGCTGAGATCTGAGGATCAAGGTTCAAAGCCAGCCTGAGCACAAAAGGACCTGAGATTCTTATCTCCAATTAACCTCTAAAAATGGGAAGTGGGGCTTGGCTCAAGGGTAGGGCAGTAGCCTTGAGCTGACGAGCTCAGGGACAGCGCCCAGGCCCAGTTCAAGCCCCATAACCCACAAAAAAAATACTTATACTAACAAAATTATTCATTGTTTATCAGAAATCTAATCCAGCACCCTGTATTTTGTTTGGAAACCATAACCTCAGACTTTGGAGGTGACATCCTGGCTCTGCCTGTGGGGGAGGGAAGGGGTGGGGAGAGTGGGCAGAGCTGCACCTGGGGGAGGGGGCAGCTCCAGCCCCCCCTGGAGAGGAGTCAGGCCAGTTGAGCCAGGGCTATGTCACCGCCCAACCTGACATGGATCCCGGCCACTTACTCGTGCACTTATGTAAGGGACTGAGTGTTTCCATGGTCTGGCCTCACCATGGATAATGTGAGTGTGGTAATAGCAACCTGTCCCTGTTGTCACAAGGCTGTGTCAACCAGTGAAGGAGATGGTGCATGCCTCGTGGGGTACGATCCCTGAGCTCTGGTAGAGAGAGACGCTCCCTTCTGAAGTGTGTGGGGGGCCCCTCGGCAGGCCCCTTTTGCCCTGGTGTGGGGCGGCCTCGCAGCACTCCTCTCCTGAGGACAGGATGTGTCCAGAATCTTCAAAGGTGGGAGTATCGGGCTCCATTCAGTCCAGGGGGTGAGGAAGGGCCAGTTCCCAATTATCCTGGGCTAGGCCTCCTGATCTTTCCTTCTGATAGGAATCCAGGTCTGGTTGCCTGATGGGAGGCCAACCAGCTGATTGCGGGGAGGAGTTGATCAGGGACAAAAAGGACATTTCCTGTCAGGTCACACCCAGGTTCTGGGATAGCCCTTTTTGCCCTTGTTGCTGTGGGGGATGGGGGTGCCCTGCCCCCATTTCTCTTCCCCTCCAAGAGGGCCAATGTGGGAAGGCAGGAAGCAAGCAAACTATGGATGGGGCTTTCCTCCAGCGAGGTTTAGCTTTGCTGGCTGAGGTCACCTGACTAGACCAGGTCCTTTGGCTATCTCCTGATCCCATGAGACCTCCTAGTGTCTTGCCAGGTCCTTGGGGGAGCAGAGACGTCCCCTTCCCCAGCCCCTCACAAAGTTGTCTCAGGGTTGCAGCTTTGATTTCTTCCCTGGCCCACGGTGAGCTCCTGGATACCCTAGGGCCATGGATGCCTCACTTTCCCTGGGACCCCCTGGTTCAGGGGCTGCAGCTACTGGTCAGTAGGCTTGTGGGTGATGTGGATGGAGCAGCTTAAGTGATATGTGTAGTCTTACCCAGCTCTGTCTGGGAGGGGCAGGGTGGGCTGGAGCTGGCTCGGGAATGGGGTAGGGTGGAGCCCAGGCTTCAGCCAGGCTGTGGTAACAATAATGAGAACCCAGCCAGATGATGGATGACAGTGGCAACAGTAATCGGGGCAGTGCTGTCCAACAGTGGGCAGGCACTGCCTGTCCTTCCTCCCTGCAGCCCTGGGAGGTGGTCACTGCTGTTGTCATCACCTCTGAGTCCCCCTGGGTGATGCTGGGGTTTCTGTGGAGCCCAGGTGCCCTGCCCTTAGTCATTGTGGTAATACCAGCTGTTTGTGCAGGGATTCCGTTCCCTCTCTCCCCCTCCTCTGCCTAGTAGAGTCATCACAAGGGCCAGGATGGAAGGCCCCCAAGGGCCAGGACAGCCCTGATGGGTGTGTCTCATACCCCTAAAGTAGTGTCACTGATCCCGGTACTTAAGAGAGCCTGTGTCAGGCTGGGTGTAGTGGCTCATGCCTGTCATCCCAGCCTGGTGCCCAGGGAGACACCAGTGGGAGTCTTATGGTCCAGGTTGGTCCAGGCAAACAAGCAGAAACAAGCAAACAAAACCCTCACAAAGCCTCCCACAAAAATGTGAGACTCTTAAATAAACAAGCAAACAACTTAGTCCCAAAGAATTGGGAGTGTGGCCCAATTGGTAGAATGTTTTTCTGCGAAGCTTGAGGCCATGAGTTTAAACCATAATGCTGAAAAAAAAAATAAAGAAAGCAAGCAAGTGCCAGACTCCACTGGCTCATACCTGTAATCCTAGCTACTTAAGAGACTGAGATCTGAGGGTCTCAGTTCAAGGTCAGCCCAGGCAGGGACATCTGTAAGACTCTTTATCTCCAGGTAAATACTATAAAGCTGGAAGTAGAGGGGATGCTCAAGTGGTAGAGACTGGCTTTGAATAAAAAAGCCAAGGCCCTGAGTTTAAGCCCACATGCAACACACACACATCCCACAAACATACACACGCACACATGCACATGCGTGCACGCAAAGGAAGGAGGGAGGGAAGAAAGAAGAAAGGAAGGAAAAGGAAAGCTGGGCTCTGGTGGCTCACACCTATAATCCTAGCTACTCAGGAGGCTGAGATCTAAGGATCATGATTCAAAGCCAGCCCGGGCAGGAAACTAGTGATTGAGTAGAGGGACAAAGGGAACAGCAGGAGTTCTGTGTACCCGCACACATAGGTGTGAACCCACATGCAGCGTGTATGTAACTGACACAATAGTGCCAAAAACAATAGCAAAGTTGTGATAGTATAAATATTATTACACAACATTTGCTGTGTAATTATATATATTATAATTATATGCAGTCTATGCCTGTGTGCTAGTACAGTGGCTTGAACTCAGGACCTTCTGTTCTCATTCAGCTTGGTTGCCCTGCCGGTACTCTTCTGCTTGAGCCATGCCTTCAGCCTAGATTTTTTTGCTGGTAATTTTAGAACTCAAATCTCATAACAATTTCTGCCAGACTGGCTTCATACCTTGATCCTCAGACCTTAGCCTCTTGAATGAGTACAATTACAGGTATGAGCCACGGGTTTATTACACAATATTTTTAAATATTTGAAGCAAGGGGTTGGGAGTTTAGCATAGTGATAGAGTGCTTGCCTAGCATGCACGAAAACTCAGGTTAGATTCGTCAGTACCACATATATAAAAAAAAGCTGGAAGTGGTGTTGTGGCTCAAGTGATAGAGCTCTAGCCTTGAGAAAGCCCAAGGACAGTGCTCAGGCCCGGAGTTCAAGCCAAGACTGGCAAAAAAAAAATTGAAGCAAATGATTTTTCTTTCAAACCTATTTTTTTTTTTTTGAGACAGGGTCTTACTGTATGACCCAAGCTGGCCTTGAATTGATCATCTTCCCATCTCACCTCCTCTTTCTTCCTCCTCCTCCTCCTCCCCCCTTCTCTTCTTTTTTCTTTCTTTCTTTCTTTCTTCTTCTTATTTTTTTTTTTTTTGTGGTCACGGGGCTTAAACTCTGGGCCTGGGACTTGTCCCTGAGCTCTTCAGCCAAGTACCACTTTGAGTCAAGTACCACTTTCAGTTTTCTGGTGATTAATTGGAGATAAGAGTCTCAAAGACTTTCATGCCCAGGCTGGCTTTGAACCTTGACCCTCAGATCTCAACCTCCTGAGTAGCTAAGATTACTGGTGTGAGCCACCCATACTTGGCTTGCCTCACCCTCTTGAGTGCTGGAATTGAGGGTGCATGCTACCATACCCAACCAGCCTGAAGCAAGCAATTCAAACAAACTCTCAAATGCTGCGGGAACCTCTGGTTGATTTTGTGAGCCTCCAGTGGGTTTGTAATTCGAACATGGTATATCTGACTTCCTTTTCCCTCTATTTCCTTTGCCAACTCATCACCACTGAGTGTCAAAGCTCAAGTCACTTCCTGAAGCTCATAGCATTAGTGCCCAAGGGAGTAAATGAAGGAAAGAAGGGGCTGGACAGGAGGGGAGGCACATTGTTCCTGTGCTGGGGGTCGACAGGACTGTGAAGGGTGAGGAGGGGCACAGGGGACACATTACGGAGGGGATCCCCAAGAGGGAGCAGAGAGATCAAGGCTATGGGGAAATCTATTGGTACTAGGAGGTCAGGCTCAGGCAGTCCTGTCCTGGTATCTGCCCAGGGTTTATCTCCAAGCCCCAGGCATTCCCAGGCAGCTGAGTTTCAAGCTATCGTATCTGCCAGAGTGCACATGCAGGATGTGTGTTCATTTGCACAGCAACACATTAGTACACAAGCATCTGTGAAGGTGTGTACCACTTGTTATGGCCGGATGCTGGTGGCTCACGTCTATAATTCCAGATGCTCTGGAGGCTGAGATGGGAAGATCCATGTGTGAAGCCAGCCTGAGCAAGAAAGTCTTCTCTCCATTTAATCAACAAAAAGCCAGATCTGAAGTTGTGGCTGGAGTGATAAAGTGCCAGCCTACCAAGAATGCAAGGCTCTGAGTTTAGGTTCCAGTAGGGGAACCGAACAGAACAGAATAGAAAGCAAAATGCTTCTTGCTCACAAAACCAGAGTCTGAAAATAAGAGTTGGAAAGGCATCAGTTCAAATCCTGTACTCGCACAGCCTGGGACCTTGCTCTCTCCCCATCCTCCCCTGCCACCTACTCAGAGATCTAACCCAGACCCCTGGACAACAGGGCTGCCTGGCTTGAGCAGATTTAACCTCAGCCCTGAGAAGGGCTCTGTCTCTGTCCTTAGACCCACCACCCCTGGCCCCTGCCTTCCCTGGCTGCTCCTCTCCCTTGCCCATATGCTGACCCTTACTTTCCGCTCCTCTAGGAGATCCCCTGGGACCTGGAAACGCAGGCCCCTCCCCTGAGGCAGAAGATTCTGGGGAGGCCTTTGAATTCGATGACAGTGATGAAGAGGACGCCAGCCTTGCCCCCGTGGGGAACACGGACCTTCCACTGATCAGCTTTGACCCTGACTCTGGCACGGGTGAGGGTGTTTCGTTTTATTTTATTTTTTTCAGTTTCAACCAGTGAGCTGGGGGAAGAGCAGGCTCCAGGGGGAGGGCTGGTGGCTCCTCCGCTGTCCCCAGGAAGCCGGACTGGACCGCATTCCATGCTTCCCCTGGGAATGGGATTTCTGAAATTCCTGCAACAACATCTGGCGCCTGCACATTGTAAGTGGAAGAGTGTGGCCCGGGTTTTGCTGTGGAAACCCTTTCTGGCCAGATCTATGTCTCGGCCATCTTCCTGGCCGCTACCCAGAACCCCCCAGCCAGAGGGGTACCCTCTCCTGGGATTTCCTGCCCACTCTCCCTCCTCGTCCCTAAGGCGTGGAAGGGCCCTGATGAATCTGGTGGTTGGTCCATGGCAGCTGCTGGGCTCTTCTATTCTGTCATGTAGGAGAGACTCTGGGGACCAGACTAGCCGGAACTTCCTGCAGGCTGGGGACAGCGACTCCTCCGCAGGGAGCTGGGAATGGGGGAGTCCTGGCAGGCAGGACGGGCAGGCAGGCAGGGATATGGGCCCTAGGGGTGGGGTGGCACAGGCCTGACAGGTAGGATGGCTTAGTCAGGAGCAGGGCTTCGCAAAGGGCAGGAGCCCAGCAGTCACCCTGGTTGGCCTGGCCTGGGCCCAGCCGCCCCCAGGAGGTGGAGAAGTGGGCGGGAATAGGCTAAATTGAGGGGCCCAGCCCCTTAGTCTGACAAGCTCTTCCTCTCTGCCCTTCTTCACAGACCAGGCTGCTGCACCACCACCCCAGACAGAGTAAGTGACCTTGTTACTTTGCTTTGATGGTGGGAGAAAAGGGGAGGGGGGCAGGGTGGAGCTGTGGAACCCCCATGGGCTTTCTGTGAGGAGAATAGGAGACCCTTTGCTCTGGGAAACTTCTATGGCCCCTTGCTGTCTTCGTCCGGGAAACCTGCCACGCCCCCTTGCTAGCTGTGTGTCCGTGGAGCAGTCATAGACCCAGCTCTGGTGCCCATCTGTCCCTGAGGACGATGGAGTCACAACAGACCACTCCTAGGCACTGCCATATGGGAGCCGATGGCTGCCTGGCCCACTTCTGCCAGTACCCTCCCAGTTCATTCCTGGCACTGCTGGCGGTGAGGGAAGGCAGTCTAATTGCTAAGGGCTCCAGTGCTGGGTGTCTGAGTCTTAACCCTGGCCTCAGCCGTAACTACAGGCCTTGCGAGAGTCAAAGGCTTTCTGGATCTCAGTTTTCTCATCTGTAAAATGGAGCACTGGAGGAGGGCAGGCACTCTGATCCTAGCGCCTCTGAGCTCGGGGCTGGAAGCTGAGGCCTTCCATGCTGGGGCTCTCTGCTTCTGAGCATGGGAGGACGGGTGGGGTTCAGCTAGTGGCCCAGGGGCATGATGAGTGGGAATTCTTGCAGGTCTCACTGAAGAAGCTCACCGGAGGCAGTCTCTGCAGGGGTGAGACAGGATGGTTTCAGCCTGGCCAGTGCTGGGCGATCAGGTTCAGCGTGTGCAACCAGTGGCTTGTCATTTCCTCCTTGATTAAGCAGCTGGATTGAATCAGCTGCCCCCGGCCTTGCAGGTTACCATGGCTGGGGTCTCCTAAAGGCTTGGGGCCCTCCTGAGCGTGCCAGGAGGCACATGGAGAAACTGAGTCTGGTAGGAAAGGCCTGGACCACTAGCCAAAGGTGCTGCATAGGGGAGTCTGGCTGAACCACTGGCATCGTAGGCAAAGGTCCAGGGAGCCCCTGAGCAGAGGTGAGGGCTGAGGAGCTGTGGGCCAAGTGCAAGGATGCCTGCCCTGGAGCTGGCTTTGCATGCTGTCCAGCCACCCTTCTAGAGACCCAGCCACCCCAGAATCAGAGTCAGGACTATGACAGCCGCACTCTTCCCTGCCAACCTTTCTTCTGCGCTTATGGCTTGGTGTCCTGTGGGTGTCTGGGGACACTGATCTTGAGCCTGGCCTCATGATGGCAGCCAGATCAGGCGGTGTTATGTCAGGCCCCCATGGGGTACCATACTGAGTCCAGGTGACCCGGTGACCCTCAGAGCTGGGGTGGACCTGTGAGGGTTGAGATCCTCTGAGAGCCAGGCTGCAGTGTGGCTGTCTGCTCCAAGCTTGCCCGGAGCTGCCCTCACTCCCTTCACCCCATGTCCTAGGGGACTCCCCATCTAGCTCTCACTTGCTGTGTGGCTTGGGGCTGCATGGGGGCCCCTCTGACCTGCGGGTTTCCTGTCTGAGTTCTCTCACCTGGAAGCCTGGGGCATCACAACTCAGGCCTCTCGTCCCTTCGACTTGGGGGAGGCAAGCATGCCAGGGCCACCCACAGCATTGCATGTCCCTCTGTTTGTCACCGGACCATCCACAG
Source organism: Megascapheus bottae (assembly GCF_031878675.1). Lineage (NCBI taxonomy): Eukaryota > Metazoa > Chordata > Mammalia > Rodentia > Geomyidae > Megascapheus > Megascapheus bottae. Next base: position 74,139,824 of record NC_143514.1, on the reverse strand, counting down.
AACATGCTTCCTGCCTAAGGAATGGCTATGAGAGACACCTAAGGGGCCCTTTAATTTTTCACACAGCAGGGTGACGTGGTGCCTTGAGATGCAGGTGCCTGGACTCCTGATCCAGTGCTCTCTGTATCTCTCAGCTTCCTTCCTTCCCAGGTCCTGCTACTTGTCTGGGTAGTGATTTTCCCCGCTGAAGTCCCCTGGGAAAGCCCTCGATGGTCACTCTCCTCAGTTTTCCAGGAGAAAAAGGAACCAAAACTTGATTTTCCTTAAACAAACAACAAATCCAAACAAAACCCTAACTTCCCCAGAGGTGGTCACTAAGCAAACCCTGTTTTGAAAAACAAAGCCTGATTTCAGGTTTCAGTGTGAGGACATTTCAGCTGTCCTCCGCTTCCCTGCTGGAAGGTTTGGACATGGCCTTGCTGACCTGGCCTCCAGCTTTGGGTCTCCAAGCCTCTGATTAGAAAAGCTATGGGCTCCACTGAGCTTTACTTGCAAACTTCCTTCACCCCTGGAACACAAGGCCAGATACAAACAAGGTAAACGAGGAAGGATTTATTTTGGCTCCTGAGTCTGGATGGCTCAGAAGTTCACGTAGGCTGGACCCACTGCCTGGTGTTTGAGTAGAGGCAGACATCATGGCATTAGCTTGGGGTAGACGCAGTTCACCCTTCGTGGTGACCATGGGGCAGAGACAGACACTAGTAGAGGACCAGATCCGGCTTTCCAGGACCTGCCCCAGTGACCTACTTCCTCCAGCTAGGCCCCGCCTCAGGCTCCCCTCCACCTCCCTTGAATCAACCCAGCCATGGATTAATCTGTTGATTAAGTCAGGGCCCTCAGGACCCATGCATCTCTCCAGTGACCCCAATAATAATCCTTCAGGGGACGTTGCAGGGTCAAACTCCAACAGTGATCTTTTCCCTTCTGACCATTACCGCAAGATGTGGGAGTGGGAGGGGCGGGGCTCAGGGCAGCCATGTGGCCCGCTGGAGGCGCATGCTCGGGGTGGAGCTGCCTTGAAGTCTGGGTCCTAGGAATTAATACAAATTGCTTGCTTTTTCCAAACTTAGACCTGTTTTTTTTGTTTTGTTTTGTTTTGTTTTGTTTTGAGATAGAGTCTTACTACTTTTGTCTGGGCTGGCCTCTACCTGTGATCCTCCTACCTCTGTCTCCTGAGCAGCTGTACTCATACTTTTCTGCAGTAAAATGAGGACTACAAGCTCTCTTTCTCGGGGCAATGAGTGTGTATCTAGCTGGCTATAGCAGCTGCTCCAGATGCCTTCCCTGCTGTGATTGGGCCTTTGGGTTGAGTCTGGCTCCATCTTATGCATAGCTGTGGGAGCTGCCAGCCTTCCCCCGCCTCAAGTCTCTGTCCTCCACCTTCACAGTGCCTGGGAATGTTATAAACACACAGGCAGTGGGTGGTCACCGTTGGGATGAAGGAATGGGGCTGTGGTAGCCTTCACTGGAGCCTGTGGCTTGGAGGCAGGCAGGCTGCTCTGAGGTGAACAGGGCTGTAGGTGCCGCTGGTGTGGGTGGTGGTGGAGGCCTGTGGGTGACTGATGGGCTTGGCCATCATGCTCAGCAGTCTCAGGACCAGAAGTGCGCCTGTCTGGGTGCTGTGACAAGCCTGCTTCCAGGTGCCCCACGCACTGGTGGTGAGTTCTCTGTCCTCGGTGGGGCTGACTGTGGTTGCATCCTAGCAATGGTGGCATCAGAACAGATGGTGATGGTGGCAGCCAGGTTTCCCAGAGACCTGGAGTGTGATGGGGGCTGGGACTCCGGGTCTCTAGGAAGGAGACTTGGCCACTCCCCGGGGAAGGGAGGTACTGGGGCCAAGGTGATACAGATGGCCCATGGGCATTTGAGAATACAGGCTGGGTACCATCCGGGATCTCCTGTCCCCTGGAAACACAGACATCAGTGCTCGACACAGTCCCAGGCACCCAGGATGAGGGGAAACGTTGATGGCATTATCTCCAGTGAAGGATGGTGAGGTGGCAGGACCTGGGGTTCTGCAAGGCCACTTGCAGGGTATCCACGGAAACGAGAAGCAAACAAACTTCCCAGCAAAAGAATGTCTCAGGCTGGATTCTGATTCTGGCAGCTCATAGGAGCCAGGCCAGAGGCCACAGGGAAGGCGAGGGAAGGCTCAGAGTAGTCGAGTGGCCTGAGGTTGCACGATGCTGAGTGTGTGAGGGTACATTGCCCTATCTATCATTCCGTCTCTGTCCTGGGAGATGGGCAACTCTGGTTACGCGCATTTTACAGGTGAAGAAACGGAGGTTTGGAGAACTGAAATAAGCCACTTAAGGCTCATCTAGCAAGCAAGTGCCAACTCTAGCATTGTGTCTCTTTGACTGCCAGCCCACAGCAGAAGACTGTGCCCTTAACCTGTCCTGGTAGACTTTGGGACATTTGTACTTCTAAACCTCTGGCTCTCTCTGAGGGAATCTTGACCAATGGACTGGTTTTGTGCCAGGAAGGGGGAACATGAGCCCATGTATCACTGTGTTTCTCCTGGATGCCTGCCTGCCTCACCCCCCTCAAGGCACAGAGCCTCTGGACTCTGGCCCCTTCTGGAGTTCTTTGCTTTCCTGCCTGGTTTTGCCTCTGCCCCAAAGGCCCCCTGTGGCCCTTGTGGTACAGAGTTTTGGGCTCCTGGCCCAGCCATGGGGGCTGTAATTGGCTCTCTATGGGTCCCTGTCCTCCCCCTCCTTCATTCACCTGGATCAGGTGCGCTATGCTGGGGCCTGCAGCCTGAGATAGGAATGGAGGAGGTATGCCTGAGCTGTCCAGGCGCCTGAGGAGCTGAGGATCAAACTGAAAGGAGAAGAGGCTGCTATTCAGGTCTGGAGTCCCAGGCTGTAGCTTCCGTGTAGACTCTAAACTAAAAGCATCTCTCTCTCTCTCTCTCTCTCTCTCTCTCTCTCTCTCTCTCTCTCTCTCTCTCTCTCTCTCTCTCTCTCTCTCTCTCTCTCTCTCTCTCTCTTTCTATAGGTCACTGGGGCTTGAACTCTGGGCCTGGGTGCTGTTCCTGAGCTCTTTAGCTCAGGGCTACTGCCTTACCCTTGAGCCACAGCCCCATTTCGCGTTTTCTGGTGGTTAATAAGAGTCTCTCGGACTTTAGTGGCTGGGCTGGCTTTGAACCACGATCCTTGGATCTCAGCCTCCTGAATAGGATTATAGGCATGAGCCACCACACTGGGATGAGAAGCGCATTTGTTTTTTCGCTCCTTCTTAGTCCCTGATTATGAAGTATTCTATATAGGAGTCAGGAGCTTTGCATACCAGACCCTTCAGGGACCCAGTACAAAAACCTGCAGCCTCTCCCCTGAGAATCCCCCATCCTCTGAACCCCCTCAGGTCCTCCCGGCCCTTCACAAAGAGGCTGTTGGTACTAAGTTGGTCGCTGATGGCTCATGCCTGAGATCCTAGCTACAAATCTAGCCCTCACAGCAGCGAACGTAGGCAGAATAACAGCTTGTTCCAAAGATGGCCATATCCAAGCCACTCCAATACACTGCCTGGCATGGCCACATGACTGCAGAGGGCAGAATGTCCTGGATTCTTGGGCCAGCCTTATAAGGGGGAGGCAGGAGGTCAGACTCACAGAGGGATGGAAAGACAGATGCCTTGCTGCAGCTGGCTTATAAGATGGAGGGACTGAGAGGTATGGAGGGCAGACAGTTTCTAGAGTCTGGGAAAGGGAACAATGGGCTTCCAGCTTCCAGACGGAGCCACTGTGGTCTTTTTTTTATTTATTTATTTATTTATTTATTTATTTATTTATTTATTTATTTATTTTTGTGCTGGTACTGGGGCTTAAACTCTGGGCCTCACATTAATTAACTTAATCACTCAAGGCTGGTGCCCTGCCACTTAAGCCACATCTCTTTTCTGGCTTTTTGTTGGTTAGTCGGAAATAAGAATCCCTGTAGTTTTTGTCTGCCTGGACTGGCTTTGAACTGTGATTCTAAGATATCAGCCTCCTGAATAGCTAGGATTACAAGGTGTGAGCCACTGGTGCCAGCCAGTGAGGTCTTTTGATCTCTACAACGCGGGGATGGGGGTGGGAAGGATCAAGATTCTCCTGTCTCAGTCTCCTGAGTTCTGGGATTATAGGCATATGCCACCATTCCTGGCTAAATGTCTGTCTTCAGTCTCTATTCCTATAATCTGTCGCAGCAGTAATAGGAGATGGTCCCACAAAGGGGGAAATTACCATGGCGCCATTTTGCAGCTCCAGATTGATGGGGAGGGGAGTTCCTTGCCCACGGTGCTAGGAAGGTGCTGTGCTAGGCTCTGCTTCCCCTCCAACCCTCTGCGTGTCTGGGACCTGCTCGGCACCCTGGACTCCTAACTCTGCTGAACGCTGGGACTCCTGCTCCCTGCCACTGTCCTTCTCTCAGCACACGGGGTGTCTAGGCCTGGGGCTGACATTCCGGGCCCCATGCTTTGGTTTTGATGTGTGCGAGTGCATGTCTGGGCTCTGTAGGCTCTGCTGATCAGGCTGGTGCTAAGGGCATTACTGACTGTGCACAGATCCTCAGGACACTCAGAGGGCAGGCACCGTTCCACCCCTCTGGACAGGTGCAGCCTCAGCCTCTATAGAGTGGGGTCATCTGAGCCACTGGGAGGGTGATTGTAAAGGTCCAGGGTCTAGTAGGGAGCTGTTAGCTTTCACTGTCCCCAAAGCATGCAGGTCAGTCCAGGGCACAAGGGACTCCATGCTCATAAATTATACCTGCCAGGTGTGGTGGCTCATGTCTGTAATCTTAGCTAGCCAGGAGGCTGACACCTGAGGATTATGGTTCAAAGCCAGCCTGGGCACTAAGGACTGATTCTCTTATCTCCAATTAACCACTAGAAAACCGGAAGTGGGGCTGTGGCTCGAGGGGTAGGGCCCAGAGTTCAAGCCCCATAAAAAAAAATTATACCAAAGTTTGAACTCAGGACCTGAAGTTTGTTTGGCTTGCTTGCTTGCTTGGCTATTGTTTTATCGCTTGGACCACGTCTCTTTGCTGTTTAATTGGAGATGGGGTGTCACAGTTCTGCCTAGGCTGGCTTTGAACTATGATCTTCTTGGTCTCCGTTCTGAGTCGTTAGGATTATAAGTAACCAGCACTTGATTAATTGTGTGTGTGTATGCACACACCGATACTGGGGCTTGAACTCAGGGCTTTGTGCTCTCCCTTGGCCTTTTTGTTCAGGCTGGCACTCTATCACTTGAGCCACTTCTGGCTTTGTTTTCTGGAAAATTGGAGTAAGTCTCACGGACTTTCCTGCCTGGGCTGGCTTCAAATCTTGATCCTCGGATCTCAGCCTCCTGAGTAGATGCTGTTATAGAGAACTTGCTCTGTGAGGTGTAGAGAAGCCACACTTTTAGAGGTCGAACCGAGAGTCTTTATTAGAAAGCCAACTACTGCAAGTGGACACATGTCCCCTCCAAACTTACCGCCCTGGTTGTTGTTAGCATGAGGCTTCTAAAGGCAAAAACCGCAACAAGGCAGTTGATGCATGGCATGGGGGTTAGTGAAGCGTGTTCACAGAAGCAACACATGCCAGCTATGAATTAACCAAGGAGGGTAGTTAGAGATTAACTCAGGGAACAACCAGGGGTAGAGATTTACTGGGATCCAACAGGGGTAGTGGTTTCTATAACATAGCTGCAGTTATAGGAATGGCCTATGTCCCATCTATAGTTCCCAGCATTGAGTGAATTGTCCCTGTTAACTATTCAAGCATTAAGATGGCTGTGGACAGGAGGGTGGAGCAAGATGACCTTGCTTAGGTCCAGTATCTGTATTTCACTACAATTACAGGTGTGAGCCACCAGCACCTGGCTAATTTTTTGTTTTTCCTTTTTTTTTTTTTTTTTGGTCAGTTGTGAGACTAGAACTCTGAGCCTGGGCACTGTCCCTGAGCTCTTCAGCTCAAGGCTACCACCTTACCTCTTGAGCCACAGCACCACTTACCATTTTCTGGTGGTTAATTGGAGATAAGAGTCTCATGGACTTTAGTGCCCAGGCTGGCTTTGAACCTTGATCTTCAGATCTCAGCCTTCTGAGTAGCTAGGATTACAGGCATGAGCACCCAGCTTGGTTGTTGTTCTTATGATTCTGGAGATCGAACACGGAACCTCTCACACATGCTGAGCACTGATTTTACCATTGTGTCCCACCCAGTCCTTGGCCAAGAGAACCTTCAAGCATTGTTCCCTCGCTCTGTGTCTTTGTCTTTATAAAAGCCATGCTTATTGTAGAAAGACTGGGAAGCCCAGAAAATGGGGGGCTGAGAGCAGTCTTGACCGCTGTGTGTGTGTACTTTCCTGCTGCACGCACACCAGAGTGTGTGTGTGTGAAAGCTTTTGTAGTGCCGTGGTTTTATTACACATGCCGTTTGGCGGTACACTAATTTTCCCTCTTAATTACAAGGCGGACCATTTTCCCACGGGAATCTGTATTCTCAGCTCCCATGTGCTTCTTGCTTAGTTCTTGCTGAGGCTGTCCAGGGTCTGATCTTCAGGCTTGGTGCCCCTGGAGCCAGAAGGTAGATTGGTGCACACACGTAGAGGAGGAGCCCCGGGGCACCTGTCTATGTGGGTGCTGGGGGGTGCAAGGCAGGGTTCCCACAGATGTGTGGTTCCACCCCTTCCACGTCCTCAGAAAGTGGATGTGTGGCTGTGAGGAGCATGGCCTAGAGGAAGAGTAGAGGGAAGAATAGGGGAGCTGAGCGCTGACTTGAGTTGTTAAGGACACCTCCTACCATTTTCCCCAGCTTTTCCCTAGCACCGCAAGAGACAGCAGTCACTGCCCATTTCAAAGACATGGAAACAGAGGCCCAAAGGAGTGCCATGTACATTATCTCACTAGAAACCATTATTATTATTATTATTATTATTATTATTATTATTTGTACCGGTCCTAAGGCTTAAACTCAAGGTCTGGGTGTGGTCCTTAGCTGTTTGGCTTAAGGCTGATGCTCTACCACTTGAGCCATACCTCTACTTGTGACTTTTTTTTTAAATTAATTGGAGATACGAGTCTCACAGATGAGTCTGCCTGAACTAGTTTTGAACCTCGATCCTCAGATCCCAGCCTGGTGAGCAGTTGGGATTACAGGTGTGAGCCATGGCTGCCTGGCTAGAAGTAATGATTGCATGGCTCCATATTTCATGATTGGTCCTGGTGCACGCAGCCTTAGCTGAGCCAAGGTTTCAACCAGATGTGTTGGCTGTAGTATGTAGATGTGTGTGTTCACATCTACCTGTGCCCACTTCCACCTGTGCCCTGAGTCTCGGTGCACAGTGAAGCCAGTGCAGGCCCCTCCCTGAGCCTGTGCAGGCCTCTCCCTGAACCATTGCAGGCCCCTGGTCTGTGCCTTTTAGTTGTGCAGCTGGCTTTGATACCTCGGGTCCTTTCTGCACCAACCGAATGTTGTGCTCAAGCCTTCTCCTCATTCCCACCTGCATCTTCTGGCATTTTCTGCCCACAGAAGCTCACGGAGAGTGTGGAGATGGGAAGGGTGGGCTTCTCTGTGCTCTGAGGTGTGTGTGAGGGTGGAGGTATGAGGCTTTAGCTAGGGAACCAGTGTTCCTAATTGTCACTATGTACCAGGGGCCACAGACGTGAGGCAGCTCCTGTGGCATAGGTCCCAGGAAGAATGAGTGGGACACTCAGGCTTTGTCGGGGTGGGCCAGCGACACACCCTTCTGGCGTACTGAGCTGTGATGGGCTGACAGCAGGGCTGGCCTCCCAGGGGTCTCTGCCAGCCTATTTCTAGTCGAGCTTCGGCTCCCTCTGCACATCCTTGGCCCCATCTGGCAAACCCCACTGGGTAACCTGAGTGCCCATCCTGCTTCCCTGTGCCAGCTGCAAGGTACAGGAAGCTGAGATAAAGCTGTGGTAATTGGCCTCTCAATACTGCTTATGGCTTCTATTACCTGGAGTTCTGAGAAGGCTCTGGGAGTGTTTGCTCACAGGGCATCCATGGAGGAGGCCAGGCTGGGTGGGGCTGCAGGAACCCCAGCCTCATGTCTCCTCATGGTCCCCTGCAGGCTCACCTTGAGCACCCTTCTCCTCCCATGAACTCTGATCCCTTGCCTGGGGATGTTGTCTGTCGCTCCAGTCTGGGGATGGGACAAGCAGAACCGACCTTGAGAGGAAGGCCCATTTGGCATGCGTTCCATCCTCTCCCTACCCCCTTCCCGGTCTCCTCTGCCTTGCTCTGGTTTCCCACCCCTTGAGGAAGGGCTCAGGTGTCTGGATGGCCCACTCCATCCCTTGGCTAATGGTGACCATTGGCCTGGGTGATCTAAAGCCCCTTTCTACCCCTAGGTTGGCATGAGTAATCTTCAATTCTGAGCTTAGACTTAAAAAAAAAAGGTGTCCCAGGCGGTTCTTGAATGTGGAGACTGGTGAGGGCCAGTGATGGTTTAGGGTGTTTCCAATCTGGGTCTGTCTGGAATTCTTACCGCCAATCTGGGGCTGTAGGGCCCCTGAGCCAGGGTTCCCTGCCCACACAGCATACCCAGGACCCCTCTGGACCTGTTTGCCCAGTCCACTTGGTCCAGGTAGCTGTGGCCAAGATTCTCTGCTCTTTCCTGGGTGCTTATCTGGTTTTCTCAAGTGGTGCCAGCTTGCTGGTGTCTGGCCTGTCCTCAAGTGTGTGGGGGTTCAGGTCTCCCTCCTGTGGATGCACTGTGTCCTGCATCAGGCAAGGGTGCCCCAGCCCAGCTCACTTGTGGGTCTGCCTGGAAGGGTGGGGAGGAGATGTGGTTCTTGACAAGGACTTGGTGAGTAGCACTGTGATCTCAGCACCTCTTATTCTCTCATTCTGAGCCTGCTAAAGAGGAGGAACCGGCCGGGTGCTAGTGGTCATGCCTGTAATCCCAGCTACTCAGGAGGCTGAGGTCTGAGGATCAAAGTCAGCCTGGGCAGGAAAGGCTATGTGACTCTTACCTCCAGTCCACTTGTAAAAAATTGCAAGAGGGGTTGTAGCTCGTGACACTGTGTTCAAGCGTGCACGCACACACACACACACACACACACACACACACACTCTCACACACTCACAGAGGAGGAACGGAAGGGATCCATGCTGGCTGTGGGCCTCTCCCCAGTATTCTGACCCTATGTGGTCCTTGCTCCAGGCGGCCTAGTGGTGTCCTCTCTCTTGCCTGCAGGGGCCCTGCTGTTCTGAGCAATGGCGTTGCTGTGGATGCAGCTTTCTCTGGGGTCCGCCACACCAGTTGGAAGAGGAAGAGCTCTCGCCGCAGTAAGTCCTCCTCACCCCCTGCCCACCACACCCCTTGGGCAGAGCCTCCTCTAAGCTGAGAGATGGTGTGGGATCTTCAGAGCCCAGGGGACAGCCTCATGGCAGGGGCTGCCATGGCCTGGTGGCCACTTAGTGGTGGACTGCCCAGTACCCACAAGAGCAGTGATCTGGAAGTGGCCAGGGCTGTCGCCATCATAGGTTCCTCAAACCAGGGATTCAGATAGGCCCAGCTGGGGCAGCTGACAGGGCCGAGGTCCCTGTGGGGAAGAAAGGCGAGCAAGCCCCATGCAGTCAGGAAAGAGCACTGCAAATGGTGCACAAGCTGTGGACTGAGGTGTCACCCTCATACTCGGGGGAGCAGCAGGTGATGGGTGCAGAGGGCAAGGAGGGGCTGCCATTTCCCCATTCCTTCCACAGAAGGCAAGGGATGTGGGCACATTTCAGAGCCTCACTGGGGTGACAAGTTGGAAGGAGCTGGAGGGGGCTGCCACCCCCCATCCAGGAGAGGACAGGAAAGTCTGTGAGACTCATACCTTTAATTAACCAGCAAAAAACAAAACAAAACAAAGCCCGAAAAGGAGCTGTGTTCAAGTGGTAGAGCATTAGCCTTGAGTGAAGAGGCTAAAGGACAGTGCTAGGTCTATGGTTCAAGCCCCAGTACCGGTATGAAAACAAAACAAAACAAACAAAAAAAAGAAAGCAACACAAAAAGCTGAGTTACTGATGGATCTGGAGCTGTTTGGAGAGGCACATGTCATGGTAGGAGGATGAGAGGGATCAGAGCGACTCTGGTGACTCTTGGGGGGCTGCAGGCTGGAGGAAAGGACCCACTAGGGCAGCGGGGCACCTTGACTTATCACCAGAAACCCCAAGTTATGGGGTTCTGAAACCCAGCAGGGAGGAGCTGGCCCCGGACACAGGTGTGTGGCTGTCTCATGCCCCAGGCCGGTACCACAGCCTGGGCTCAGGCCTGCGGTATGCCTGGAGGCCACTTTGGAGAGGCTGGAGGCCAGAAGACCTGGGGAACAGCGTGGTGGCTCCGGGCTGTGTCCCTGTGGAGGCGGAGGCTCAGGATGGGGCTCCGGAAGCCACAGCTGGTCCCAGCCCCTGCGGTCCTCTTTCTCTCTCTCCCCTTGCTTCCTGCTAGTCGATCGCTTCACTTTCCCGGCCCTGGAAGAGGATGTGATTTATGACGACGTTCCTTGCGAGAGCCCAGATGCCCATCAGCCCGGTATGGCTCCACCATGCTCCCCGCCCCTGAGGTGGTGCGGGGTGGGATCCCATTCCCCACCCAGCCCAGTGCTCCCTTCTTGCCTCACGTGCCCCCGTGGTCATCCCCTTGGAGTCTGGATGCAGGCTCAGGCACGGGCTGGGCAGGGTAAGGTCCTGGTTAGGACAGTGCCTCATCCATTGAACCCTAAGGAGGGGACAGTCACCTCTCCTCCTGCAAGAAGAGGTGCTGCCCAGGCTTCCAGAGCCACTGAGGAAGAGGACACAGGGGAGAGTCTGTGCTCCGCCCCAGGCTAAGCACAAAGTAGGGTCGGAGAGGCTGGAGGTGTGGTTATGGAGAGGACTGGGGGGGGGAGGGTGGTTGGTGAACACTGTTGATCCCAGAGAAGAGGAATGAGGGGTGTTACCAGGTGTCAGAGAGGTCAGCTGGCCCTGGTTAGATCAGGTGCCCCTCATCACATACCTATGCACGTGTGTGCGTAGGTTTTTTTTTTGGTCTATCATAGGCCTTGAACTCAGAGGAACTCAGAACCTAGGCTCTGTCCCTTTCTGTCCCTGAGCTGTCTTTGCTGAAAGCTAGTGTTCTATCACTTTGAGCCACAGCACCACTTCTGGTTTTCTGGTGGTTAATGAGTTAAGAGACCTTCCTGTCCAGACTGGCTTTGAACCATGATCCTTAGATCTCAGTCTCCTGAATAGCTAGGATTCTAGGGGTTAGTCACCTGAGGCTTGCTTGCTTGTTTTTGTTTTTGTTTTTGCTAGTTAATTGGAAAGAAGAGTCTCATGGACTGTTCTGCTGGGGCTAGCTTCAAATCCTCCTCCTCACAGCTCAGTCTCCGGGGTAGCTAGGATTATGGACATGAGCCACCATTGCCTGTCCTGTCCTTGAACTCTTGCTTCTCCTGGACCTTAGGGGCTGAGTTCTGGGATTACAGGTGTGTGCCACCTGTCATATGCTGAGCCATGCAATCTACTTTAAAACATCACATTGGGGTGTCAGGGCCTCATTATCCAAACTAGGAAATGAGGGAACGCTGGCCCTGCTCCCTGGTCCCTGTGGCCAACCCATGTCTCCTCTGGGCCTTGTTTTCCCACTTGCTTCACAGGAGGGGTGACCTTGCGGCAGCTTGTCTCTGAGCTGGGAGTGGGGGGAGGTGTTGTACTGCAGGTGGAGGGGTCCCCTGGGCCGTGGGTTTCTACCTCATGCATGGGCCATCTCCAAGATCTGGACTCCGCTTTTCACTCATGACTCACGCCCGCCCCCACCCCCACCCCCACTCTAGAAGTGAGATAGCGAGTCTAATGTGCTTTTTCTTTTTTTACCGTTTGAAGGGATTGAACCTAGGGCCTCACACTTGCCAGGCACGCGAGCACTCTCCCACTCGAGCCCTACCCCCAGCTTTTGAAAGGTCACAGCCTGTGTGCCAGCATGGCTTCGTCTCTGCAGACATTAGTCACTATTATCTTTGCTTCATTAAAAATAGCCTCTAGGTCCCCTCTGGAGACTGTCCTCACCCCGCCCCACGGGGGACCACATGTGACTGGCCACTCTTGCTGGACCCTGGCCGTGGGTCAGGCTCGTTTGTAGCGCCTTTGCATCTGTATCTCATTTTCATGCCTCTCTCCCAGCACCCCTAGTCCCCCTTCTTCTCCCACTCACACAGCCAGCCCTTGGTGCTCCCTAGCAGTGCTCCCCAGAGGAGGTGTGCCCCCTTTCCTTGGTGCTGACACAAACTTTCTGTCTTCAGGCTCCCTTTCTAGACTGTGGCTCCTCTCCAGAGCACAGGAGGGTTGATGTTGGGGTGCTGAGTGGCATGGCACCAGCTTTCCTGTGCTGAACCAACACAGGCTGGAACTCTGTCCACTGGACCATCTCTCCCACCTGACTTCACAAGCACCCCAAGAATGCTCTGGCTGGCTCTTTCCCTCCTGGGTGGGGGGATCCTTAGCTATTTGTGCTCATAGTTTCTGCCCCAGGCTTGCCCAGAGGGGCTTTGGAAGAATAAGGACTGCTCCTGGACTCTCTGGGCCAGGTGCACCCCCCCTACTGGGCCCTGCCTGGGTCACAGGGGCGCTTAGGTTGGGGATGAGGGACCCTGTGGAGTGGCATGGCTGGATAGCCAGCTCTTTCTTTGCCATCTCAAGGATGCCTCACCAATCACCATGACAACCTGAGGATGCCAAGGTCTCCAGCCTGGGCTTGACCCACAGGGGCCTGAGGGAGTGATTGCTGGATCCTGAGGGTGAAGGAAATGATTGGACTCAAGTTTTGGGGCTTTCTCCCGTTTTCTTCCACTTTCCCATCACCCTGGAGGGTGTACTGACATGGCCTCTGTTTTTATCGAACTGAGTTTCAGAGCCAGGGCCCCACTTGCTGGCCACATCCTTGCTTCCTTCCTCCTCTTCCCACATATTCCCAACTTGGTCCCAGAGCTCACCAGACTGTCCCTGGCCGGCAGGGGCAGAGAGGAGTCTGCTGTATGAGGACGTGCACCGTGACGGGGTGGCTCGGGAGCCTGAGGACCTAGGCTGGAGCTCCAGTGAGTTTGAGAGCTACAGCGAGGACTCGGGGGAGGAGGCCAAACCCGAGGCAGAGCCAGCCAAGCACCGGGGCTCCTTCCAGCCCAAGGTAAGGGAGCCAAGAGCATCTCTCAAGGTCTGGACACGTTTGGGGCCAGCAACTGGGAGTGGGTTCCAGCAGTGTGTGGCAAGAGAGGAATAGGTGATCCCAGTCAATCCCCCAAATCAGGTAGTGACCCTGTAGTCAGTGCCTGGCTCTCCCATTGCTATGCAAACGCCATTACTGGCTTATGATGTTCATGGTTGAGGTTGGACCCCAGAATCACCTTCACACTCCAGGGAGTCCAGCCGTGAGCTATGTTTGTCTGCCCCAAGGGAGCATGTTCTCAGACCAATCCTCAGACCACAGGGGGCCATCTTGTCCTGGACAGGAAACAGGCCGCATCAGAGCTGCCGCCTCCCAGCGTTTTTCAAAGTGGCACCTGTGCCTTTGGTATTCCTGGTGTTTCTGCCTGGAATGGAGCTCCTCCTGTGTGTGCCCTCAAGTGCCATATGAGCCTGGGTAGCCCTCTGGTTCCTCCTCCCTGATGACAGCCTGGCTCCTCCCCCAGAAAGTCTTCGAAGCACTTAGCGCCCTACTGTGTGCTGAAGCACTTAGGACCCTACCATGTGCCAGGGTCATGCCTCAGGTAGGAATGGAGATTCATAAGACCGGATACCCTGTCCTGGGCTTAGCTGACCTCTATGGTATGCAGCTTCACAGGGATGGGGAACCTTTTTTCTGCCAAGGGCCATTTAGACATTTATTTATAACCTCATTCGCTGAAAAAAGCACCTAGATTGGTTGAATTTCAAGTCCTGCCTACAATTAGTAGCCTTAGCAGGGGCCAGACCAAATGAGTTTGAGGGCCTTATATGGCCCGAAGGCCAGATGGTTCCCACCTACCTCTGGGAGGGGGGATGTAGAAAATAGACTTCTGTGAGCACAGCCAGTCTGACCACATGGCAGCCAGGGGTCAGGGCTCTCCCATACAGCCTGAGGAGAGGGCTGGGTCAGGTGAGTCAGGGCTGGACTCCAGAGTCAGAGAGGTTGTCCAGGTGTGGGGGGCTGGAGGACACGCTGGGCACAAGCCAGGGCAGGGCCCTGCCTTGGGAAGGGCCACTAAGGTGATATGGCCCTTTAGCCCCCACCATCACCTCTGCACATGGAGCAGTGACCAGGGGATTCTTGAATCCTAGGCCTGATTTCTCAACTTCCACTGGTCCCTCCTCTTCTCTTATGATGGCTACCGGGCCCTGACTTTCTGCTGGGGACCAGGAGGGAATCCTGAGGGTCAAAGAATGGAGATTCATGGGGCATCAGGATCTGGTAGAGGATGAGCTGAAGTCACAGACTCCTGAGCTCTCATCTTGGCTACCTACCGTTTAATCCACTTTCTGCCTCCAGGGGGCGCAAGAGGCCCACAGAATCTGGGGACCACTCCTCCCCTTGCCTCCCACTGGAGCTCTGGCTTTGGCCTCTTCCTCTTAGCAGATAAACCAGGTTCTTGGAATTACTAACACAAGGATTTTTTTTAAATCTGTTCACTGCTAACACCTACCTGCTTCCTGAGCAGCAAGCTCCCAGGGAGCCAGGATGGTACCCAAGGGTCTTTTCCTCTGCTGCCCACATCTGCCCGGGACCCTGCTGAGCGCTGCCTGGGAACTTTGTCCTTCTGGGCCACTCAGGTCTCCTGCTCTGTGGTCTGGCATTGCTGAAGCTGCATGCTTAGCCACTGCTGCTTGGCTATGTGTGTGTTGTATGTTTTGTGTGTTATGGGCCACCAGGCAACTAGGGGGAGTGCTGTGTCCTGTCTGTTGAGTCTGGACTATGGTCCTGACTCCTACCCAGTGGTGAGACAGCTAATGGAGCCTCTCCCTCAGGGGCCCAGAAGGCCCAGCTCTGGGTGGGTGAGTTCTAGCCAGAAAGTGATTGGCAGCTCTGCAGAGGGACTGTCTTAAAAGCACCTGATGCATGTAATATAAATACTGCCAAGTCCTATTGGTCCTTAGGTGGTCTTGCTGTTAGGCACTCAGGTCAGTGGGAGATTGTTCCCAGGTGTGGGGTGGGCTGCAGTGAATCCCTCTGCTCTCTGCTCGGTGGCTTCTTCATAACCAAGGTCATTGACTGGGGGCAAGAGCTGGGGTGGTGCTCCTTATAGAAATGCCTGCATTGGTCTCTGCCACAGTCTGGCTGGCTCAGCAAATGACCTGTGGCCCTAATGTTTCCTTGTACTTCTAGTGTTGAGAGAAGCTAAGATCTTTATGGTTAATTTTGTCGAGCTATCCGTGGCAGAACAGACCTCACTTCCTCTTTACCCAAGGTCTACTTATTCTCAGGACCCCATCCAGCACCACTCTTTACCCAACAAAGAATCTGATTCATTTCCAATACCTGAGCGTGGTCTGTGTTAATGACAGGCACGGAGCTTCTTATTTTATTGATCAGGAACTGATGAGAAAAGATCAGAGAGGTCAAATTGTGTGATTGGGATTACGTGGCCAGTATATGGTAGTGTCAGAACTGAACATCACATATTGACTAAAACATACATAATCTATCTGCCCATCTATCCATTTATCACCCATTTACCAACCTATCCATTCATCTAACATCCATCCAATTCATAAATCGGAGTACCTGTAACTTAAAAAGGCAGTACAGTAATTGCTTCCTTTCTTTGAGGACTTACTAAGCTCTGAGTTTTATATGTAGCATCTACTCAGTTTGCTCAGCATCCCTATGAAGTCACTCTTCTTTCAGCCACTTTATACCAGCAAAGAAGCTGTGCCTCAGAGAGAGAAAGAGAATTTTCCACGTGCCGGGAACTGTGACTTGATTGCATGGCTCAAATTCTTGATCACTTTCCTTGTCAGTGTCTTGAACAGTGGTACTTAGTTTAGTCGTCTGGGTGGCGTTCCGCACACAACATATGCATGTAAACGTTTGTCTTTCCTTGTGTCCATCCACACTCCCGAGAGTCTGTAAGCCATCTATCCTTCCATACAACCACCTTCATTAGTTCACCCCCTCAGTGGTGCACTGGAGCCAGCTCATGTTAGCTCCCAAGCACTCAGCAACCAGCTAAGTACAGGTCCATGCTCAGAGATGGCACTCTGGTAGTTTGACATTGTCCCAGGTGGGGGTGGAGGACTTCTAGCACGAAATACACAAAGCAGCCTCCTATTCCTGGGGAGCTAGGTGTTAACTATTTGCCTGTGAATATTCATCCATCCATCACCCGTACACTTATCTATTTATCCATCCACTCACCCATTCACCCATCCATCCACCTGTCTACCCACCCATCTACCTATCTATCTACCCATCTACCTATCTATCTACCCATCCCATCCATCCATCCACCCACCCACCCACCCATTTACTCAGCCACCCATTTAACCACCCACCCATCTATTCACCTATCCATCCATCACCTACCCACCAATCCACCCATCCACCCATCTATCCACCTATACATTTACCCACCCCACTATCATCCATCCATCCAGCCAGCCAGCCAGCCAGCCAGCCAGCCATTTTATCCATCCATCCATCCATCCATCCATCCATTAATTCACTGCCAGCCTTCTATCTCACAAGTACACCAAGAACCTCTTATTGCAAGTTTGATGCTGGGCTGGGATGAGAAAACATGATCCTTAACTTCAGAGCATTGTTTCCTTTCCCCAGAGCAAGGAGCCCCATGCTCTACCTCCTTCCCACTCTGTTCCTTAGCAACTGTGATTCTCAGTGGCAGAGGCCCAACCCATGGCTGCCTGGCCCACTGGGGTGGAACTGCTGGAGTTCATTCCAGCCGGACCTATGCTGACTGCTGCGTGGGCCCAGGATGCCACATCCTGCTTGCCCGATTATCCGTCTGCCACTTGACCTGAGTGTCCTTTTTCCCCTGTTGTCTGTGTTTTGTTTCCTCCCTGCCCTGGCTGCTCCTCTCACCTGCTCTCCTTCTGCCTGGCCGCTTGGGGGCTCCAGCTTTCTCCAGACCTGACTAGGCTAAAGGAGAGATGCGCCCGAACTAAGAGAGACATCTTGGCTTTAAGAGTTGGGGGGAGAGACATGCAGGAGTTGAAGCACAAGTGCGACTGTAAGGTACTGTCCGTCGGCTCCCACCCCTTCCTGTCCCCAGGGGGCCTTGCCGCTGTGCTGGGTGCAGAGGGTGGGCACCTATCTCCAGGCCCAGCCCTGAACCCAGCCACACTGCACATCTGTACTGCAGCAGGAGTGCTACCTTATTTAGGCCAGCAGTTTCTGCTTGGGCCTCCCATCCTGCCACAGAAATTCTAGTGGTCTAGGAGGATTCCTGGGTGGAGAAGGGGGTATGTTTAAATCTTTAGGACCCCCCCCCTCAGAATTACCCAGGGTCCTTGTTAAAAATGGAAGTTCCCAGCTGTGTATGGCTTGGTAGTACGTGCCTAGAACCCAGCATTGGGCAGGCTGAGGCAGGAGGATTGCAAATTTGAGGCCAGCCTGAGCAAAGCAGTGAAACCCTGCCTCAGAAAGAAACCCAACCCAACCAAGGCCTGTGAGGTACTTGGGCCCTGTGCTTGGCTGGAAGAGCTCAGTGGAGAGTGACCACTGTTATTCTCTCGTGGCTGGTTGGTTCCCATGGCGCCCTGGAGACAGCTGTCTTTCTACCATTATTTAGCACCAGGAGCATGGCCTGCTGGCTGCTGGTCACTGATGGTTAGCAGTTGGAACTGAGGCTCCAGCCTAGGCAGGTTAGTGGGGTCCATCCTACAGCCTGGTCCTTGTGGCCAAGCCTGAGTCCCTAGAAGGAGGAGGGGGGATGTCTAGATAGCTCATGGCACCTGAGATCTGCCAAGGCTCATAGAGGTCCCCAGGGACAGTGGAGGACAGGACCTAAGAGCAGGCTGCAGCCCCCGGCCTGGCACATGCCATGAGGATGAATACACATGCCAGGTGGACACACAGAACTTTCTGGTCTAGCCACCAGATGCTCTTTTTGGCTTGGGGAAAATGCCCAGTGTAGGGCTTCAGACGACCTGCCAAATAATAAATCAACCCTGCAGATGGATTTCTATCAGGGAGAGGAATTGGGCCCAGGAACAAAAGTTTCCTGCCTGGTATGTGCCCCACCTGAAAATGATGCACCCCAGGAGATAAAGGCATCGTGGTGTCATTTCTGCACTTGCCATCTGCTCCCACCTAGACTCTCAAATGTAATGCCCCTCCTGAGAAGAAGCCAAGAGCCCCAGGAATAGCTGTAAGCTGGGAGGAACGGGGCCTTCTTCCCTTTCTGCCCATGGTGGCTTCCAGAAAGCTGCCCTTGTTCCTGAAAAGCCTCCGCCCTGGACGGCCTCTGCAGCCACAGCCTCCTGAGCCTTTGCATCCAGCCTTCCTCTTCTAGACGCCCCCAGAAGTTCATGGCCCTGCAGCTGAGGACCAAGGGGCTGGAAGAGGAGGACAGAGCCGCACTCCCCCTGGATAGGCCCTCTGCCTTCAGACAGAGCGGCTCCTGAGTGCCATTAGCACCTTGTGATGAAAACAGGACACAGGCAGGAGTTTGGGCCTCCATCCCTGCACATAGCCCAGCGCAGGGCTGGGGAGTCCATGTGGTGACCTATGGAATGATAGGATCTCACTGGTGCCTCATTCTGGCTACGTGCAGAGAAGGCGCTCAGCCTGGGGCTGGGAATGAGAGGTGAAGAGGACAGGGAAATGACAGGACAGTGGTCGTCCCCTTAGCGCCCAGGGTGCCTGCTCCTGGGCATGCCACCACCTCCTGCTTTGTGTCCTGCTTGGCTTGCTACGTCAGCACCATGAGGAGCGTGCGTCTTGTGTGCTTTGCAAACTCAGCTCTTCCTTCTGCCTGGCGGCTGCTCAGAAAGGAACCTGGCTTTGGGATAGCAAGGGACAGGACTACTGACGTGTGCTGAGCAGCAGACGGATGAGGCGGGGTGTACCTCCTGTTAGTAGCCTGTGAAACCAGTTCTAGCCTTGTGCCCAGCAGGCTTTCCTGGAACCAGCCCCACAGGCCCTTTCAGGGCAGGTTGTACTGTTCCTTCACTTTGCCGGGGGAAATTGAGGCAGAGTGACTTGTCCATTTGCTGGAAGACTGACAGGATTTGAACCCAAGCTTAGGCATCCATCTCTTAATTGGGTGCCTGGGCACCTAGATTGTCCTGGAGAAAAGGAGTGAGGACCACCTGTGCCCACAGAGCATCCTCAGGCCATGACTGCATCTGCCCCCGCCCCTCCCCCGTCCTTCCTGGCCTCTGCTGTTCGTGCGCCATGGGGCAGGCATGGGCTGGTGGCTCTGCCGTGTGATGCGGCAGCCGGGCTGTGGCTCCTCCCTGAGTCTCCCTGACATCCCTCTCCTTTGCTCAGATGACCCAGCTCATGAAGGCCGCCAAGAGCGGGACCAGGGACGGGCTGGAGAAGACACGGATGGCTGTCATGCGCAAAGTCTCCTTCCTGCACCGGAAAGATGTCCTTGGTGAGATGCTACCCTGCCCGGCCCTGGAGGGCACCGTGCTCTGCTCTCTGCCGGGAGCGAGGGGCCCATCTTTGCCACCCTCTGAGGTCATACAGGGCGGGGTGTCACTGGGCTGGGTGGCCAGCCTCTTTTGGCGATGGGGGTTGGGGACGGAACCTCAGATGTCCCAATCGGCCTTGGCGTGGCAGGCGTGGCGCCCTTCCCTGACTCCAGTGTCCTGGCTGCCCTGGCTGTCTGTAGCCTGGCTTAGTGGATCTCATCTTGACGATTTCTCTTCCTCTCTGTATCTGCCACCCATCTCTTCAACCAGCTAGGGTTTTCTGAATACCTGCTAAGCCCCATGCCCCAAGCTGTGTGCAGGACATCGAGATCAATTCCACAGTGTTTCCTCTAGAGGCCCTGGTGCCCTGTGGGTGCAGGGGGAGGCGTCCATGGAGAGGACAGGTCAGCAAGCGGTTCAGTGTGTTACCTGTGGGGAGGTGTGGAGGAAGTGGGTATAGACAGGGGTGAAGGGAGATGGGAGGAGGAGATTATCAGGTCATTAGGCAGAGGAGAACAGTGCTCCAGGAAGAGGATAGAGCATGTGCAAAAAACCAGAGGTGGCCAAGGTAGAAGATGTCCAAGAAACAGTCTTCTCAATGGTCAGTGTTGATTGACATGTCCCCACTCTTCTGAGAGATCAGTGTGTGGATCATCCCTAAATCATTCCCTAAATGCAGAATGAGGCGGGAGGGGGGAGGGGGACAGCATATTCCCAGATGCCGATGTGGGGACAGGCACAGAGGGGTCAGGGACACACACACACACACAGACCTGGAAGGGGAGGAGGTCAAAGCAGGGTACCAAGGCTCTATGGGCCTTGCTGGACATTGGAAGGTTATTAAGGTTTTAGACAAATTTGATCAACCACTTCGTGTTACCATTCATTTAATATGCTTTTTTTTTCCAGGCCTGGGGCTTGAACTCTTGGCCTGGGTGCTATCCCTAAACTCTACCACTTGAGCTGCAGCTTCACTGCTGGCTTTTTCTGTTTCAGTGGACTGGCCAGGTGTTGGTGGCTTACGCCTGTAATTCTAGCTACTCAGGAGACTGAGATCTGAAGATCAAGGTTCAAAGCCAACCCAGGCACTAAAGTCTGTGAGACTCTTCTCTCCAATTAACCACCAGGAAACTGAAAGTGGCCCTGTGGTTCAAAGGGTAGAATGTTAGCCTTGAGCTGAAGAGCTCAGGGACAGTGTTCAGCCTAGAGTTCTAGCCCCATGATCAACAACAACAAAAAAGAGTATCACAGACTAGGCTGGCTGTACACCGTGGTCCTCGGATCTCAGCCTCCTGAGTGGCTAGGATTACAGGCCGAGTCACTGGCACCCAGCTCCCTCAGGCTCTTGAGCTGGATGGTGGGATCCCAGTGGCACTATCTCCCAGGCCACGAAAAGGGCAGCTGATGAGGCCATGTGTGGGAAGAGGCTGTGTGGCTGGTGTTACCCTTAGGACTGAGGCGGGGCTCAGCTAGCCCTACGTGCAGTGTTTGGAGCTAGGCTGTCATACTGACCTGTGTCCCTTCTGGGTCCTGGCCTGCTGGCTGTGACCTGGCCTAGTCCTTCCGCTGTAGGAGTGATTAGAACCCCCACCTAGTGTTTTGGGGGAGAGGGTGGGGACATGGCTACTGCCTTTGGGGAGTGCCAGCCTCCAGAGAAAGGAACCGGCCAGGCGTCTGGGGACTGTTTCTGGGACACCCTCCCCCACCCCCTGACCTGGGCCTTTCCTAAAGTGACCCTCCCACATGGCGTTATTAATAGCTGGGCCGGGCTCAGATCCCAGGCTAAGAATGTTACCCAGCAGTACGTGGGGGAAGAGGAAGCCTCGGGGCCGGCCGCTGGGGTGGGTGCACGGAGATGTCCTGGGCGTCATGGGGGCCAGGCAGGAGGGCCCCGGCCACCCTCCCCCCTACCCCTATGCCGTCATCCGCTACCCCTCTTCCTCCTCCATCTCCTGCTCAGGTAAGGGGCCGCCCGGGAGGCCTGCTCCCTTGGCCGCCTCAGGGCTGCTGGCACTTCTTCTTTTTTCCACCCTCCCCCACCTCCAGCACCCACTTACTGCTCCCTGTAATGGCCATGGTGCCAGGTTCCAGCTCCTCTGTGTGTGTGGGGGGGGCAGGGGACTTGGGTCCTAAAAGGATAGGCCTGGACTCCCTTTCTCTCTCAGAGGCCTGGGCTTCCCTTTGTCCCCCTCTGTCACTGTCTGGGACCAACCTATTCTGACTCAGGCCCAGGGCCCTCAATCAGATTCTCAGGGCCTCTGCATTGAAATAAAGAAATCGAGAGTGAAGAGTGGAACTGTTCTTCTTGGGGCTTATTTCCCTTCCTGTTTGAGTGTCTAGAAGACACCTATTTTTAGGGCAAGGGACAGGGGTATGGTGGCTGGCCTTGGCCGGGATGGCGCGGGCAAGTCAGAGCGGGGAATTCAGGCAGAGCTGGTCCTGAGATCAAGGCTGCCTTCTGTTCCTGCCCTGCCCCTCATTCCCTCTCCTCTGCGGCATGTGAGTGCTTTGGGTAATTCCAGGCCTGGTGGGCAGCTGTGAAATAGCCATGGGGAGCTAAGAAATGGCTATGGCCCCACAGGGCCCAGGCCTGGTCTGGGTGGCTCTCAGTTCCCTGGGGCCTGAGCAGGAGGCACTGCCCTCACCTTAGTTGCTGTCATCAGCCCATCTGACTTCCCAGGTGACTCGGAAGAGGAGGACATGGGCCTCCTGGAGGTCAGCGTGACGGACATCAAGCCCCCTGCCCCGGAGCTGGGCCCCATGCCTGATGGCCTGAGTCCTCAGCAGGTGTGTGTGTGGGGGGGGGGGCGCTGGAGCGGGAGGAGAGTCTGTGTGTGTGTGGTGGGGGAGGGCACACAGTTCTACTTCTGGCTGGTTAATTGGAGATGAGTCTCATGGATTTAACTACCTGGGCTGGCTTAGAACGGTAGCCTCAGATCTCAGCCTCCTGAGGAGTTGGGGAGACAGTTATGAACTTGGCTCCTGAGGAAGGGTTTTTGGCACCTGAAGACTGGCCTGTAGAAGAGGGGGTACTACAGGCATTCCCTACCATCTGAGATGGAAGTGGCTGTGTGTCCCTTGGGAGGAGAGCTGGTGACTTCCTGAGTATATGCAAGGAAGCCAGCAGGATCTGCCGTCCTTCCTTCCCTGGGTCCTCAGCCTGGGTAGCCTGGTGTTTCTCCCAGGGGCTCCACGAGTGGCCCTGAGCTGGCAGAATGTTCCTGTGTGGCTGTGGCCCTGCACTGACAGCATGTCCCTGTGTGACTGTGCTCTGCCCACCAGGTGGTGCGGCGGCATATCCTGAGCTCCATCGTGCAGAGCGAGGGCAGCTACGTGGAGTCACTGAAGCGGATACTGCAGGTGCCTTCTCCGGAGTCTTGGGGTCTCTGGGGTTAGGGGAGGATGGGTGGGAAGGAGGACTCTTTATAAGGAGCATTTGGGAAGGGCCCTGAGCCAGCCTTGTTTAGGGGGGATAGCAGGAACCCCCACTGGGGAGTGTGCAGGAAGGCTTTCCCAGGTCTGGGCTTTCCATGCACGTGGTGGTTCTGTGCAATGAAATTGGGATTCTCCCACATGAGAGTGGAGGCTGCGCTGGCCTCTTTTGTGCCTGGAAAGTGCTGTGACTTATGGGACACTCTGGGAACCCATGGGGCTCCCCAAGGCAGGGGTGTGGTAAGAGGCTCCCCCTTTCTTACACTGGGATGGCTAAGCTGATGGTTGTGCCATGTGGCCTGGGGGTGACTCTTACGGCTGCCAGTATGAAGTCACCCCTCTGAGTTTGGGTCCTCTGGGAGGGTGGACTTCCCTTGGACAGACGCTCTGGGTGTCCCCAGCTAGCCAGTCCTTCCCTTGGGTCTGTCTCTGTAGCACAACCAACCCAGTTTAGTGCAGAAGTCCTAGGGGTTGTGGTGGGCAGAGAGGGGGGGGCAGGGGCATGGCATTCATGGAGAGCCTTCTGGAAGGACGGGTGAGGAGAGAGGGCATCTCTCCACCAGCAGGAGGGTGTTGGGGGGGGTGTCTGCTGAGTTCTCGGCCTGGTGGGGGGCGCACAGCCTGGCTCCTGACGACCCTGGGCTCCCTGCAGGATTACCGCAACCCTCTCATGGAGATGGAGCCAAAGGCGCTGAGCGTGCGCAAGTGCCAGGTGGTGTTTCTCCGGGTGCGGGAGATCCTGCACCTGCACTCCATGTTCCAGATCGCCCTGTCCTCGCGTGTGGCTGAGTGGGACTCCACGGAGAAGATCGGGGACCTCTTCGTGGCCTCCGTAGGTGTCCTCAAACATGTCCCACGCCCCACCTCAGCAAAACCACAGCCGGCCTGGCCACAGAGGTCACGTGACCCAGCTTCCCTCCTCTGCCTAGCCACTTGCTGGAGCTCGTGAGGCCAGGGGGCTGCCAGGGCCCCTGAGTCTATGTGGCCTATGCTGGGGGTGGATGTGGCCCCTTGGAGTGCTGAGGATGTCCTTGGAAAGGTCCTCCAGGCCGAGCCCAGCCACCACCAGATGCGGAACCCCCAGGAGACCAGTAGCCTCCAGCCACTTGGCTGGTCCTAGGCCGCCCTCACCCTGCCCTCGAGGAGTGACCAGTTACTGGAGGACAAGGCTGGCTCAGGCAGTGCTTGAGGCTCCTGGCATGCTGAAAAAGGAGACTGGATGGTGGCCTCGGAGGTGTAGTCTGGTCTCCTGAGGTCCCAGCCGGGGTTTGCCGTCTCAGACAGGTCTAGGGTCCCCTCCAGGCTCTGTTCCCCACCTTGGAGTGCTTAGTTTCCACTTTTCAATCTGAAATGCAGGGGGCCTGAGATGGAGGATGTGGGGAGGGCTGAGCCTGTGGCATGGTACACTGACCTCCCTGGGGTCCCTGAGATCTGCTAAAAGAAGAAAAAGAAAATTAGTCAGGCACCGGTGGTTCATACTAGCTACTCAGGAGCCCGAGCTGAAGATTGCAGTTCAAAGCTAGTCCAGACAGGAGAGTCCATGAGACTCATCGTCAATGAACCTCCCAAAAGTTGGAAGTGGAGCTGTGGCCCAAGTGGTAGAGCGCTGGCCTTGAGCACACACGCACACCAAAAAATGTTGCAGGACAGTGCCTGTGATCTGGGGGTGTTTTCTGCTTCTTCAAGCTCAGATTTCCTCCGCAACCGGGGCAGCAGGTCAGCTGGCCCCCGGGATTGTGGAGGTGCAGGCGTGCTGCCCGCCCTGCAGTGATGGTGCCTGCCCCTGCCTGCTCCTTTGCAGTTTTCCAAGTCCATGGTGCTGGATGTGTACAGTGACTACGTGAACAACTTCACCAACGCGATGTGCATCATCAAGAAGGCCTGCCTCACTAAGCCAGCCTTCCTCGAGTTCCTCAAGGTGGCCCCGGGCTGTCCAGGCCCCTGAGCAGGGCTGGGCTGGGGGAGGCTGAGCACAAGGGAGGTACACGTTGAGCCTGGAACTCAGTGTCACAGCTGTGTCCTGGATCCTCTGGGGGACACCTCAGTTCTGTGGGGGAAGAAACTCCTTCCTGATCCCTGGAAAGGAGCAAGGAAGAGCCGGTGGCTCCGTGGGGGAGGAGGGGGAGGGCTCCATGGGGGGTGAGGGAGCTGTGCGGTGGGGGGGGGTGGGATGGGGTGGGGGTGGAGAAGGCCTTTCGATGCCCCGTAGCTGGAGTGTGGCCTCTGCCTTGCAGTTCGGGCAGAGCCTGTGTTTAAGCCCCAAGACTGGCACTACAGATTGGGGCTACAGCCGGGGCTTGGGGTTCCTTGTTTGAAAATGAGGGTGTCCCCCAGGTCCTAGGTGTTGGTTATTGGGGAGGATGGAGGCTCAGGGCTATGGGTAGCTTTGGGGGTCTATGAGTGACCAGGTTCCCGGGCTCTGAGGGAGAGCAGGTGAGGAGAGCTGCAAGGACCTGGCATCCATGGAGTACGTGGGTGGGTGGGTACTGGGGGCTCAGCAGGGGCCCTGGGGGATGACTTGCTCTGGGTGCTGGGGGCTCGGCGGGGGCCCTGGGGGCTGACTGGCCCTGGGTGCTGGGGGCTCGGCGGCGGCCCTGGGGGCTGACTGGCCCTGGGTGCTGGGGGCTCAGCGGGGGCCCTGGGGGCTGACTGGCCCTGGGTGCTGGGGGCTCGGCGGGGGCCCTGGGGGCTGACTGGCCCTGGGTGCTGGGGGCTCGGCGGGGGCCCTGGGGGCTGGGGGCTCGGCGGGAGCCCTGGGGGCTGACTTGCCCTCATTCTCCACAGCGGCGGCAGGTGTGCAGCCCGGATCGTGTTACCCTCTATGGGCTGATGGTGAAGCCCATCCAGAGGTTTCCCCAGTTCATCCTTCTGCTTCAGGTACGACCAGGGGTTCCGGCCTCCAGCCGGCCTCTGGTGGGGGTGGGCACGGGTGACGAAGGCCTCCCTTGGGGACTGGTGGCTAGTGTCTTGCCGACCCCCATTGTGGGGCTCTGGCCTCATCTTCCTCCTGCGCTGGAGCTTGTCACATTGGATGGCATGTTCTCTCTGCCCAGAGCAGGCAGGGAATGACGGTCACAGGGCCCCAGGCCCAAGGGCTCCCCCTTAGCTGTGGCATCCTGGCCTCTGTCTGCAGAGTGGCCAGGCTGCTCATCCGTGAGTGGTCATCAGCGAACCAGCACCAAGACGCACCTTTCCTTATTTTTCACCACCATCTTCATGCATGCAGCCCTTACCTCCGCCTCCACCAGCTTTCCTCTGTGTCAAGCCCCACCCCAATGCCCACCCCTCCCTGTCTGGCAGCCCCCTCCCCTGCACCAACCCCAGGGATCTGACTACTCTAGCAGCTGCCTGCTCGTGGAATCTCAGCACTTGTTTTTTTGTGAGGACTTCATGTCCCCAGGCTCATTGGTGTTGAAGTGATGTCGGAATTTCTTTCCTTTTAATTATTATTATTTTAATTTGTGCTTGTACTGAGACTTGAACTCAGGGCCTTGTGTTTGTTCTCTCTTGGCTTTTTAAAATGTTTTGCTCAAGGCTATTGATCTAACACTTGAGCCACAGCTCTATTTTTGGCATTTTTATTTGTTTATTTTTTTGCTGGTTCATTGGAGATAAGGGTCTCATGTTCTTTCGTGCTAGGTTAGTGCTAGGGCTGGCTTTGAACGGTGATCCTCAGATCTCAGCCTCCTGAGTAGCTAGGATGACAGGTGTGGGCCACCCTCTCTTTCCCCTGTGGAGACCTGAGTGTGTTTGAGTGGAGAGGCCACGTTTTACCCGCCTCTCCTCCCCCCCCCTTGCTTTCACTCAGTGGCCCCTTTGTTTTGGCCTCTGTAAATCACTGCTGTGGGGGGTTTGGTGGACAGCATATCTCTAAGAATCTTTGTGATTTTGGTGCTTTTGGGCAAATACCCCGTGAGGCACATAAGTACTCTATTCTCTTCCTTAGCAGCTCCTCGAGGTCTTATTCTATGCCCAGTACCAAGCTGTACCCTTACACATGGTGTGTGTGTGGGGGGGGGGTGGCACAGCTTGGCCCCCAGGCCAGGGAAGGCTATGTGTATGTGCTTGGGGGTAGGGTGGGGGGTAGAGGCCACAGTGTCCCAGTCTTTGTTCATCCCCGGTTGGCAGGACATGCTGAAGAACACCCCCAGGGGCCACCCAGACAGGCTCTCCCTGCAGCTGGCTCTCACAGAGCTGGAGACACTGGCTGAGAAGCTGAATGAACAGAAGCGGCTGGCTGACCAGGTGGCTGAGATCCAGCAGCTGACCAAGAGTGTCAGTGACCGCAGCAGCCTCAACAAGGTGAGCACAGCAGCCCCCCGCCCCGCCCCGTGCCTCCCCCCCGCTGTGCCACCTTCCTCACCTGCTGCTGCAGCCGATCCCGCTAGGTTCCAAGGTTCTCAGAGGCAGCAGAATCCTTGCTTCTCCAAGCCCACCGCTCAGGTTCTAGCCTTGGAGCCTACAGGTATCACTGCACATGTTTAGGAAGTAAACAGATTTTAGTGAAAACAAGAGGCCCTAGGTTTAAAAATTCAGATCCCACCTCACTCTGGTGACTACTGTGTGACATCAGGGGACAACCTCAACCTCTCTGAACCTCACTTGCATCCTCTGATAGCAGAATTCAGTAGCATCTGACAGCCATGGCTGCCTGGAGATGCAGCCCCTGCCAAGAACCCTTAGCAGAGGAAGGAAGGAAGTACGGAAGCCATGTTTTGCTGTGGGATTGACATACATTGGTATATTTTAGGATAAACCAACAAAACAAAACCCCTTAAAATGTGCTGATGATTATACAGAGAGCCCTAGTTTTAGAACACGGGTTACCTCACCCGAGTCAGCCAATTGTACACCATGGATGGTGTTTGCCTCTGACTCTGCCCCAGGCCTGCAGGTCTGGGCCTCCTTCCCTCCCCCACCTCTGCTCATCCACCGGGCGTGGGTGAGGGAAGACACATTCCTCAGCCTAGGGGAAGGCTGTCTTTGGAGAAAGGACATTGGGCTGGCCTGTAGGACGTTTTCATGTTTTCTGGGAATGGGGGAACCCAGGAGCTCTCCCCTTAGCTACAAGGCCTTAGCTCAGGGCCTCCTGCTCTCCCTGGGCTTTTTTTGCTTCAGGTTGGTGCTGTACTGCAGAAGCCACACCCTCAGTCTAGCTTTTATGCTGGTTTACTGGGGACAGACTCTCTCAGGTTTGCCTGCCCTGTTTGGCTTCAAACCATGATCCTCAGATCTCAGCCTCCTGAGCAGCTGGGATTACAGGCGTGAGCCTCAGGCACCTTTCTGTAGGGTCCTAGGGCTATTCCGGGGACAAACAGGGAAACGTGTTGCAGTGCCCGAGAGGAGAACTGGCAACTCTTCTCTGCCATATCACAGTCACCAGTGCCCAGAGCTCTGTGGCTGGTACTGCCAGGCTTGCGGGCCCACGGGGCAGGGCTGGGTTCAAGCCTTTGGGGTCCCTGCTGTTCTGAGATGCAGGTACCCCCTCTTCTCAGATCCCTTTCAGGCTGTAGATGGACTATGGGCTGCACACAGAATTCCTAAGAAAAGGGAAGTAGTTGGCAACCCTTAAGAACGGAAAGCTTTGCCACAAGATCCTGCCTGACAAGTGTGTAGGGCTCACCTGTGAGGGACTGCCCACATCCCTCCAGGTCCTCTCCCCCACTTGCGCCATCTGCTGGTTGGAAGCCATTTGGGTTTGCCCTCTTTCTATTCCAGGAGCCCAGAGCTCGGGGAGAAGCCAGGCGCACTCGTGTGTGTGCGTGTGTGTGTGTGTGTGTGTGTGTGTGTGTGTGTGTGTGTGCATGGGTATGCGCGCGCACCTGTCCCGCCACTCAGCATGTAGCCCACTTCTCCATTCTGTTCTGAAAGTCCGCAGGTTTGGACTGTCTCTGGAGAGCAGAATTGAGCTCACAGTGGCCACCTGTGCCATGCTTCATGCCTGGGAGGTTTTCCTTTCGCTCACCCCCAGCTCCCTGTGTGGTAACTAGTGGTTTTCTCCTCCCTGGCTCATATACACCTGTGCACTACAGTGAGCCAAGAATACCCAGGGGAAGGAGATCAAAAGACACATTCTGGGTTCTGCTCCCTAGAGACCCAGTGTTGGCATGTGGTGGCCCCTGGCTGGAAGCTGGGGACACCTGGTTACTGCTGGGCAAGGCTCTGCATGCCCTGTGCCTCAGTTTTCACCTCTAGCAAGGGAGAGCTGAGCCTGGACAGGGGTGAGATACTGTTGTGGTGGTGGTCCCATGCTGTGTGCCCCTTTGAGCTCTCCTGGGACAGTCCTGACCCGTTTGTCATTCTCCCTCCATCACTCAGAGAAGCAGAAATGAAACTGGGTGTAGCCCGAATGGGAATCTTGCCTCTATGTCAAAAGAGCTGACTCAGGAGCCCATGGAGGGATGGTTTGGGCAATATCCGGCTTTTCCTATTCTCGTCTTTTCAAAGAAGTCTGTGTGAGCAAGAAGAGGACACTTGCCAGATGCCCGTGGCACCCCTGTCAGCCTCTGGCGGAAACCTGCTGTTCACAGGACCTCAGTTGCGTTTTCATGTGCCAGCACCCTGCTTAATTGTGCAAGCAGGAGGGTGAGCCAGGCCTTAGCAGCTGTGGGCCAGCCTGGGTCCTGTTGTGCAATCTCCCCGGCTCCTGTCATGCCATGCCCTGGCCTCCCTGCAGGGGGCAGCACCCACAGCTTGTCACTTTACACGGGAATCCCAGGCTCCTCGTCTGGGAAGTGGGGAGGATTGATGGATTAGAGAGAAATGGAGCAGTGCTTGGCACGTAGCCATACCCTGTGCCACTTGGACCTTTGACTGCGTGGTAACCTTTGGTTGATAGATGTGAGTCTCCAGGAGGACAGAGCATTCTTTTCTGGGGAGGCTTTGGGTGGCCTTTCCTTTCCCATCTGGCAGGAGAAGGAAGGAAGGAAGGAAGGAGAGAAGAATGAAAGAAAGGAAGGAAGGGAAACAACATCTGTTAGAGTCATGGCTTTGGCAATTCATTTGTCTAGATCCCGTCATCCCTCTGCTCCCCAATCCTGGTAGGTTGGTGGGCTTGGTGTTAGCAGGTGGGGTGGAGTTGGGGCTCAGAGCCTGTGTCTGTCTGTGAGTCCAGACCTTATGTCTTTGGTGAAGGCAATCTATACAGTCACTGCAGGAAGGGGCTGGCAAGTGGCTAGACACCAGTGGGGTTTGGCGTCTAGCCTGAGATCGACCAACATATTCTCAAATGCTTTGGGCCTGGAAGTTGCTGACATCCATGGAGAGAGTGTTACCGATGGACAGGTCAGCTGCTGTTCCTTCAGGAGGGCCATCCAAGAGCAAAGCAGGCCGAGGCCATTTAGTAGGTCAGGATGCAGTCGTGGGTCTCTTCCAGTCCTTGGGTCCCTCCCTTCCAGGCCCTGGTCTCTGCAGAGCCCTTGCCACATCATAGCAAAACCATCACAAACAGCCATCCCAGGCTGAGGCCAGGGGAAAGTGCTGCGTGCCCCATGCGTGCTGGCTCTGCAGGCCTCCGTGGCCTTCCTGGGCTGAGCTCAGACGGATCCTGTTCCAGACATAATGTGTTGCTGGTGGTGTCTTGAAATTCGTAACTACTTTTGAACCCAGGCTTGTGCTTTATTAAGAGACTAGAGACGTCCCTCATTTGCCAGTTGAGTGACGGAAGCCGCAGAGGTCAGGCTCTACCTCTGCAGCTGAGGAAACTGAGGCTCAGGCAGGCAAATGGTCCCAATAAGGGGTACCAAGTTTGTCAAATACTTGGACTCCCCTGAACAGAGACCCTTGCAGGTAGCCTGTGGCTTCATTGCACAGACGTTTTTGTTACCCCCAAGACTGCATCGTAACTTCAGCTTCTTCTCTGCCTCTCTCAGCCTCACTCTCCCTCTTCCTGTGGGTTCTCTGGTGAGGTAACTCTGTGTAGCTGTCTAGGCCCTGACCTAATGTGGTCTTTCCCTGCCCCTTCTCCAGCTGTTAACCTCTGGCCAGCGGCAGCTGCTCCTATGTGAGACTCTGACTGAGACAGTGTATGGAGACCGAGGGCAGCTGCTCAAGTCCAAGGAGCGCAGGGTCTTTCTGCTCAACGACATGCTGGTCTGTGCCAACATCAACTTCAAGTAAGGGGCGGGCTGGGCTGGGGCAGTGCGGGCCGGGGGCAGTGTGGGCCTGGGCCTGGCCTGGCCTGGGATAGCCTGAAACAGCCTGGGCCTAGCCTGGACTAGGATAACCTGGGGCAGCGTGGGCCTGGGCCAGGGCATAAGATAGCCTGGGGCAGCGTGGGCCTGGACAGCATGGCCCCTGGTCCCACGTGAGTTAGGTTTAGGTGTTAGCTATTCTGACTTTTCTCTCCTCTCCTTCATGGCCTGCTCTGTCATCTGACCTCAGGATAGATGTGGAGAGGCCCCAGGGACGGTCCCCGGTGGGGCCAGCCAGCCGTGCCCTGCACAAAGCCGTGTGTTCTGATTCTGTACCTGGTAGCTGGGGCTTCCTGGGCCTTGACCACTTGGACATTCAGAAGGGCCCTACATTTTCTAAATCTCCCTGCTGTAACACTGGGTTCCTCTGCCTGGACTTCAGGACTGCCTGGTGCCCCCACAGTGCAGTGGCTCCTGCCATGGGCAGAGCGAGGCTGGATGTCCAGCCTCGGATGTGGGAACCGGGCTGGGGCCAGGGGCTTCTTTCATTAGCCTTAGACTTGGCTCACACAGGGTTTGCACAGGGGTGGAGACACTGGTCTTCCTTTGAATATTGGGGAGACCCTAGACTTCCTTTGAATTTTGGGGAGACCTAGCAGGCTATATTCACATGGCTCCTGGCCACAGAGGCCTGGAACTGGGTCTCATGCCCAGCCATTCCTCAGTGTCACTGTCTGGCCAGTTTACTTGTGTGTGCATCTGTAGGTATCTGGGATTCTGGGGTCCCTGATGCACCCCAGAGCTCCAATTGTGACCCCAACCACCCAGAAGGCTCTTGAGTGCTTTAAACATTTCCGAAAGAGCACAATGGCAGCAATAGCTGAGATTCCTTAGCCTTGCTGGGTGCAGGGCTGAGGGGGGAAGGGGTGGACTGGAGCTCACGCACCCCACACACCACCACAGAGCAGATTTACGGGCCACTTGGCATCAGGTCACAGGTCCTGGCTGGGGAGCAAGCTGGGAGGGCGGACACTTCATCCACTCACCCAGAAGCACATGTCTCGGTTCCCCTGTGTGTCCTTGGCTCTTGTGCTGGCCGGGATTGGGTGTGGTATGTAAAATGGGGTGCTAGGGACCCCAACTTGGGAAACTGGTTGGAGGGATTAGGGCCAAGTCACTTAATCTGGCTGAATAGGGCTGTGTGGAGAGATAAAAGCAGGCCCAGTCCAGGGAGATGGCCCCTGAGTGCTCTGTCCATCCACACCTGGTCCCACGGCCACATCTACTCCCCTCAATATCCCTCCCTCCTGATGTACAGCCCAGGGTCGCCCCTGCCACCCCCTGAAGTTGCTCTGCCCCAATAACCACGTTCCTTCTTGTCTCTTCCCCAGGCCCGCCAACCACAGGTAGGTGGTTTGGGGCTCAGGTGCTTGGAGCATGTGGTTCTGTATCTGGGGCAGAAGCCTGTCTCCCGGGTGCACGGCGAGGGTCCCTGGGCCTCCCCGGCTTGGTTCTAGCCTGAGGCCTTGTGCTTGGACTGTGCTGAGCCTGCTGGAGCTGGGGCGCTGGGCGCTGGACTGCCATGATGCAGGGCACGGCATGGGCCCAGGGCATGGCAGGCACTCAGGACGGTGTGCTCTGTCCCGGCAGAGGCCAACTGGAGATCAGCAGCCTGGTACCCCTGGGGCCCAAGTACGTGGTGAAGTGGAACACGGCGCTGCCCCAGGTGCAGGTGGTGGAGGTGGGCCAGGACGGTGGCGCCTGTGACAAGGACAACGTCCTCATCCAGCATGCGGGGGCCAAGAAGGCTTCGCCCGCCAGCCAGCCCCACAGTGAGTCACCCTACCAGCTCTCCCTGCCCCTCCCCTGCCTACCCCCAACCCACAAACTGATTGATCCCGGAGGCTTCTCAGGCAGGTGCCCAGGGTGACACCCTACACCGTGTCCCTCTTGAGCCTTCAGGGACCCCCCAGCCGCTGCCTGCGCCTCCTGGGTCCCCTCAGACCCCTGGACCAGGGGAGTGTCATGCAGGGCTGCTTAGTGGGCAGTGCCTGACCCTCTGCTCTCTGCCTCTTCATGGCTGCCCAGGACCCTGCAGCAGCCTCCTGGCTCCTTTCCCTCCATCCCTTTGTCCCCTCCATCCCTGTGTCCCCTCCTTGTCCTTCTACCACACAGGCATCAAACCTGTGTGCATTTCCCGCCACTCTGGGGCCTCCCCTGGCTCTTGGAATAGAGACCCCTGTGCCCACCTTGAATGCTCCTTCCTCTTCCCTTCCCTCCCACTCTCCTTCTTCCTCCCCTCTCTCTCTTGTGGCTTCTGGGGTCCTGGGTGGCACCTGCCTCCTCTGAGGCCTGGCCACCGCTAACCTGTGCCTTTTGCCAGTGTGCCCTCCTGTCCTCACCCTTCTGCACCAGGTCCCCTCTCTCGTCTTCCTCAGTGCGGCCTTCCTGATGGCTCCAGGCTCAAGGTTGTGTTTTTCCTGTGACTAGCTGTGATTATAACCTCACTTGGAGCCTAGGGTGCCAGGAGGCTAAACTGCAGGGCTGACAGGGCGGTGGTGGGGGGGCAGAGGCAGAGTGTGGGGCCCGAGACGCCGCCACAGGACGAGAGAGCACTTGCATTTATCTTCTGCTCTCCCACTTGCTGGCTGACCCTGGGGCTGGGTGGCCCCATGGGCCACTGCGATTCTGGGGACTCACAGGGAGGGCTTGGGCCACCTGCTCTGGCCCTGGTGCCTACTTCCAGATTTGGGAGGCAGGAAAGGGGTGGGGTTCCCTACAGCATCACCTCCCGCTCTGGCTCCACTCCCTACCCTCTCAGCCCATTGCTCCAACTGGGACTTTCTGCAGCCAGAGCCCCATGTACTTCTAGAACCCCCAAGGTAGAGACATCTTTGTGTTGAACCCCAGTAGATTTCGGATGGATTTTTATTATATCATTATTCAAATAGATACAAATAGAAGGCTTAAAGTAATCAGCTCCATGTGCCCAGAACCCTTAAACAACTATAAAACCCAAACAGAATCACAGATTAAACACCAAGTGACAAGACAGTAAAATTCCCATTAACGACATTCGTTTAGTGCAATGGCTGATGGAGTTTCACAGATACTGAATTGCTCACATCACTGGTGCGGTGCTGTCACAGTGCAGGGTCCCCATTGTCCCTCTCTCTGTCCCAGCGGGTGCACTAGGGCAGCTGCATCCACTGTGGTCCCTCACATGGTCCTGGAGCCCTTCCTCACCCTCTCCTCTGCTGAGTGTCCTTTCGTCTGCTGTCCCCTGTGGATGTCCAGGTAGCCCCACACAGTTCCAAAGAACTGTGATGGGGCTTCCTAGACATTAACT
Organism: Megascapheus bottae; assembly: GCF_031878675.1. NCBI lineage: Eukaryota > Metazoa > Chordata > Mammalia > Rodentia > Geomyidae > Megascapheus > Megascapheus bottae. Next base: position 74,105,324 of record NC_143514.1, on the reverse strand, counting down.
TGAGATACTGTGCCACTCTCGTTCCCCCTTGCCCCACCAAGAAAACATTCCAGATTTTGTGTGTATGTGTGTGTGTGTGTGTGTGTGTGTGTGTGTGTTTCTGGTCCTGGGGCTTGAACTCAGGGCCTGGGTGCTGTCCCTGAGCCTCTCTGTGCTCAAGGCTAGCTCTACCGCTTGAGCTACAGTGCCACTTGCAGATTTTCTGAGTAGTTTATTGGCCATAAGAGTCTCAAGGACTTCTGCCCAGGTTGGCTTCGAACCATGGTCCTCAGATCTCAGCCTCTTGAGGAGCTGGGATTACAGGCTTGAGTCACCGGCCCCTGGCTGATGGCCCAGATTTGTATCGTGGTATGCATGTGTCTCTTACTGGCCATCACCATGTGGCCATACTCCCGTCATGGTCATCAGAGATCTGAGGCCACTCACATTCCCCCTCCTTCCAATGGCCCATCCCCCAGTATCTTTCTCCCAGCACCTGGTTATTAATTGGCTGTGTCTGCCTTCTCTGCATCCCCCCCGCCCCGCCTCCCCCCCTGCTCCCCTTCTGCTGTAAACTCCATAAGAGATTCCACATGTCAGGCTTACAGATGACCCTGCCCCTCCTGGTGGACAGCCTACACACAGGGGGAACACTGGTCCTAGGGCTTGAACTCAGGGCCTAGATGCTGTCTGTCTTTCTTTCTTTCTTTCTTTCTTTCTTTCTTTCTTTCTTTCTTTCTTTCTTTCTTTCTTTCCTTCCTTCCTTCCTTCTTATTTATTTACCTAAGGCTGGTGCTCTACCACTTAAACCACAGCTCTGTGTCTGGCTTTTGATAGGTAAGTGGAGCTAAGAGTCTCACAGACTTCCTTTCCCAAGCTGGCTTTGAACCACAATCCTCCCATCCCAGCCTCCACAAGGAGCCAGATTTACAGGCATGAGTTACTGAACCCCGGCTCCAGTATGTCTTTTGAACAGTGTGCTGTTGGTGAGATTCCTTGAGCCGCAGGTGCTCGCCACCTCCTGGCCCCATGTGGGCATCTTAACTCTTATAGGTATAGTTAGTTCTCTGCCTTATGACGACAAGACCTTTACAAACCCACTGTGACACACTGTGTTAGACTTTACCCAGGAACAATGTCTCCCGAGCCTTGTTATGTTCCCTTCCAAGTTTCCGTTGCTGCTTCTCCAGGGCCACAGTTGGTAGTTTTCCCTTATGGGGCACCTTCCCCAGCCTGGAAGCTGACTTGGGTCTCTTCTCTGCCAGACAAGGTGTACCTGGGGCCCCCCCGCCTCTTCCAGGAGCTGCAGGACCTGCAGAAGGACCTGGCTGTGGTGGAACAGATCACGCTGCTCATTAGCACACTGCATGGCACCTACCAGGTAGGCGGCAGGCGGGCAGGGCTGTGCTGGGCGCCCTGGGTCTGACCGTCACAGGCAGCGGTACAGGCGGGCTCTGCAGCCCTGCAGGCCTCTCTCTAACTCCAGTTGCCTGCAGGATGGTCTTGGGCTTCTCCAGTGGTCCATTTTCCTTGCAGCTCTGCCCTGGCCCCTGGCCCAGGCTGCAGGGAAAGCCAGGCAGGAAGGTGGCTCCCCCGGAGGCAATTCAGGGGTCTGCTATGGGTTTGGGGGAGCTCACGGTGTGTCATGACCCCCATGGCCTCTTCAACCCTAGAACTTGAACATGACGGTGGCTCAAGACTGGTGCCTGGCCCTGCAGAGGCTGATGCGGGTGAAGGAGGAAGAGATCCACTCGGCCAACAAGTGCCGCCTTCGGCTGCTGCTTCCTGGAAAGCCAGACAAGTGAGCTGGCATCTGAGGGGCGGGCATACTCGGGGCATCCTGTTTGCTGGCACCACCTGGGATGGGAGAAGGTGCTTGCTCGTGATAGGCCACGCCTGAGACAGCACTGGTACCTAGCTAGCTCGTGGTCATGAAAAGGTAGTCAAGTGAGCCAGGAGTTTGGCCTAGTGGTAGAGTGCTTGCCTAGCATGCACAAAGACCTGGGTTCAATTCCTTGGTACCACATATATAGAAAAAGCCAGAAGTGGTGCTGAGGCTCAAGTGGTAGAGCTCTAGCCGTGAGAAAGTCCAAGGTTAGTGCTCAGGCCCTGAATTTAAGCCCCAGGACTGGCAAAAAAAAAAAAAAAAAAAAAAAAAAGATAGTCAAGTGAATACATGAATAGATGAATGATTGGATAGAAGTGGAGATGAATGAGTGAATGAGGGATGCGTGGTTAGATGCATAGGTCAAGGGATAGATAGATGAATGGATGAACTAATGAAGGAGGGAATAAGTGAATATAGATGGACAAGTGAATGATTGAATGGATGAATGAACGGATGGTTGGCTGCATGGATGGAAGGAATGATAATTCAGTGGCCTGTGAGTCCCTGGGTCAGCCTGCCTTGGTTAGGCTCTGTGGACACTGCCATCTGCTGTTCCATTTGTGTAGTGCCCCTTCTGCTCACATCAACTGTGGCACTTCCAGATGCTCCCCACACACCCAGCCTCCCCTCAACACTGCCCTGTTCCCAGAGTGCCCCCCACAGCCGCCTGCACAGAGTAGGACCCCACTCTGTGCAGAACGGATGCTGGAGCCAGCTACCCACCTGGGCCATGGGGAAAGGTCCAGCTGGTCCTTGCGTGGCTCTTCGGGGCAGGTCACACTGCCCTCTACAGAGGAAGATGAGGCCAAGAGTTGGGCACAAGGCCTGGGGCCCATAGTACAGGGATGGGGTTGACTCTGGAGCCCAGTGGTGCAGTGAAGACAAGGAAGGAGGGTGGGGAGGGGAGATGGAGCCTCGAGGTCTTGGTAGGGCACAGGACTTGCGTGTGGATCTGTGGCCGTGAACTCTAACCAGCGTTTACTGCTTTCCCATGGAGTTGCTCTGCCCCACTCCTGACCTCTCTTTGCACCCCATTCTGCTCAGCATCCTAGAGGGTCCCATCCCCCAGGGCTGGCCCACTGTGGTGAGCAGGCCCTGAGGTCTCTAAGGTCTCCAGAGGAGCCCCTGCTGCCATAAGGAGAGAGGCAGCCAGTGACCTCTGTTTATCGTCTCTCTCTCCCTTCCTCTATCCCTCCCTCTCTTCCTCCCTCCCTCCTGCCCTCCATGGGTCCACTGGGCAGACATTCCAGCAGCAGCTGCTCTGGCCTAGATGTGGGCATGGGCCATGTGGGGTCCCTCCTTTCTAGTGAGGCCCAGGAAGGCTTCTCTGGCCCTGCAGCCTGCAGGGACCATGCAAGGCAGGGTCAGGAGACTCGGGGCCCTAATGCCTCCTGCCCTCACCCTTCTCCCCGCAGATCCGGCCGCCCCATCAGCTTCATGGTGGTCTTCATCACCCCCAACCCCCTGAGCAAGATTTCTTGGGTCAATCGGTTGCACCTGGCCAAGATCGGACTCCGTGAGTACTCTCCTGGATGATGGGGTCGGGGTGGGGTCAGAGGTGGACTGCAGGGAGTGTTCAGCTCAGGGCTCCGTGAGCAGTGGGGGAAGATTCTTAGCTGGGGGAGAAGCAACTGGGCCAAGAGCACTGGGTCCTGAGGCTCTGCTGGTGCCAATGGCGAGGTCACTTGCTTTCTTTAAGCCGGTGTCTCTGCCTGGTTGGACTTGACAGAAGTGAATAGGTTTCCAGGGCTGGGCAGTGGGGTTGGGGAGGAGAGGGGCTGCTGGGGGTTTCCTGCTGGGTGATAAGGATGTTTCTAAAATCGGTGGTGACGGCTGCCACCCCCCCCCAAATAAAGCAGCGGGGAGTATATATTTATGGTCACCTTAATTGTATCTCAATAAATCTGTTACTCCCCAAAGGATAAGGCTGAACACAGATGATTCTCAAACAAAGACTTCTTTTTATTTTATTTTATTTTACTATACATTCACTAATACCAATACAGGGACATATATGGATATTTATTTACCAGGGCTCTGCTAGATCGAGTATTTCCTAAATGTTTCCTTCCTTCCTTCCTTCCTTTGCTTTCTTTCTTTCTTCCTTTCTTTCTCTCCCTTTTTTTTTTTGCCAGTCATGGGGATTGAACTCAGGGCCTGAGCACTGTCCTTGGGCTTTCTCAAGGCTAGAACTCTACCACTTGAGCCACAGCACCACTTCCAGCTTTTTGCTATGTATGTGGTACCCAGGAATCGAACCCTGGTCTTTATGCATGCTAGGCAAGCACTTTTACCACTAGGCCAAATTCCTGGTCCTCTCTCCTTCTTTTTTGCTGGTCCGAGGGCTTGAACTCTGGGCCTGGGTGCTGTCTCTGAGTTTCTTTCACTCCAGTCTAGTTCTGCTCTACCACTTGAGCCACTTCTGACTCTGTGGTTTATTGGAGATGAGAGCCTCGAGGATTTTTCTGCCTGGGCTGGCTTTGATCCACCACCCTCAGATCTCAGCCTCCTGAGTAGTGAGGGTGACAGGGTGGGCTCTGGCACCTGGCACATTTTGAATCCAGAAGGTCTGTCACGACCCTCAGTTTTCACCACTGAGGACTGTGAGATGAGTTGTGTGCAATCACACAACGGGGCCTGGGCAGTGACCCCTCTGCCCCAGCTCCCGTGGGGCTGGGGGCAGAGGGAGGCCCTGTCCAACCGTATTCATGTCATTGTAATTACTTCCTTTGTCAGCTTCTGAGTTCAGTCATAGGTGAGGGCAATAAGCTCCCATTCAATGATCCTACTCAATACTTTCCTTTTCTTTTGGTTTGCTGGTTCTGGGGCTTGAACTCAGGGCCTGGGCACTGTTCCTGAGCTTCTTTTGCTCAAGGCTAGCATGCTACCACTTGAGCCACAGTGCCACATCTGGCTTTTTCTGTGTATGTGGTACTGAAGAATTGAACCTGGGTCTTTATGCATGCTAGGCAAGCACTCTACCACTAGGCCAAACTCCCAGCCCCTTTCTTTCCTTTCTGTTTTTGATTTGAGACGGGTCTTTTACTTATAGTCAAATAACTATCTCTAATAGTTTTTTCCCCATTCCTGGGCTTGAACTCAGGGCCTGGTCACTGTCCTTGAGCTTTCTCAAGGCTAGCACTTGAGCCACAGCACCAGTTCCAGTTTTTCTGTGTTGTGGTACCAAGGAATCAAACTCAGGGCTTTATGCATGCTAGGCAAGCACTCTATCACGAGGTCACACTCCTGGCCCCTAATAGGTTTTAAAACCTCTCTGGCATGAAGTCAGGTCTCGTTCTTACTGGCTTTCATGAATTCAAAGCCTTATGATCACTGGACATGGTTGTCTCCCCGTAGTCTCAGCTACTCAGGAGGCTGAGATCTGGAGGACTGCAGAGCTAGCTCAGGCAGAAAATGGCCTTGAGACTCTGTCTTCAATTAATTGGATAAAAACCTGGACTGGAGGCATGGTAAAGTGCCAGCTAAGCCTGAACGATGCCCATACTGTAAAATCCCCACCCTGAAAAAAAAATAAAGACAAACCTATTGGTTGTGTCTGTGCAATAATTTTAGGCATGGAGGAGAGCAAAGATGAAAGCCAGAAAGGTTTCTGTTCCTAAGGAACTTGAGAACTTTATAAGGGGCAGCTGGATACTGACTGGGATACAGGTCAGGGGAACCTGTGCTCTGGTGAGTGGAGCTGGGCCATGTGGCTGTCACTGAACTTGTCAGGAAGAAGCTGTTGTGGGGGGTGGAGTGGGGGGCTTTGAGAGGTTGACGTCAGACACCAAGCAGATCTGAGCAAAGTGATCCAGGGATGCACACTGCAAGTACAAAGGTCCTGAGGCAGGGATAAGCCAGAGACCAGAGCTGGTGAATGAGAGGGAGAGAAGCGGGTGAGTGGATCCGAGGTGGCAGGTTTCATCACAGCAAGAGAGGAGCGGGTGGTGGGTGGCAGCTGGGGACATGGAGTGGGAGCTCGTGGCTCTGGAGAAATGGGGGCCATGTCGCTCTACACAGCCAGATCCCTTGCATCTGGAGCTGACATTGTTTGGGGCTCTCTGGGTGGCTGAGAATCCTCTACAACGTGGGGAAGGACTCTTATGCAAAGCTGCCAGGTCCTGGCAGAGGCCTTGGAAATTTGGCCCTGAGAAAGGCTCAGGTGGCACCCTGCAGGGCCAGGGTCACCTGTGTCATCCATAAATCTCCTGGGATGCCAGATGCTGTGCTGAGGGGGCCAGGCCCGGGGGCCAGGAGTGTCTGCAGTCTAATCTGTGTACACTGTTTCACTGCAGCAGAAGTTTTAATGGGAAGGAGACTCATTTGAAATCTTATTTGAATGCCTGGGTCCCCCTGGGGCTTGAATAATTTGTTCTTTTTATTTTGTTACTGTGTGTGTGTGTGTGTGTGTGTGTGTGTGTGTGTGTGTGAAATCTGCAGTGCCTGTGGGAGGGGGAGAATAATATGAGCCTGTTAATAGAAGAATATGTTAAGAACATTTGTTCACCAAGGATGGTACTCCTTTATTGTGTTTTTTTAAAAATTATTATTATTCCTTTTTTTTTTTTGGTACCTTTTCTTCCTGACTATAATGCAATCCATTGCAGATGGAGGAAGGAGAGGGCCGGGAGGGGATTTGTGGGGTGATTCAGGGAATCTGCACAAACCCAGCATGGCCGGGTACTCGTCTCCCCAGCTGGGGTTGGCTGGGATCTCAAATCGTCTGGTACCCCTCATCACAGTGCTGGATGGGGGTGGCTGGGATTGTGCATTAGGAAGTGGGGACCATGCCCAGGCCTGTGCGGGGCTCTTGAGTGGCTCACACATCAGAGCTGGGAGGATGGGGCATCTGTAGCCCCCAGTGGGACTTGAGGAGCCCACGGCCACATGTGAAGCCATGTGCCCACCCTTGTTCTCTGCCTCTTAAGCTGTGCTTGAAAAGGCAGGTGTAGAAAAAGGGTGCAGAGGAAAGCTCCCAAGAAAGAAGGGGGAGTTGAGGCTCCTGGGGCCCATTTGCTACACCCCAGCTAGCAAATCTTTCCACCCCAGCCTTTCCCCATGAGCTCCCAGGCCTCTCTCACCCTCGTAGAGGATCTGGCTGCCTCCATGCTCAGGAGGCCCCTGTGGGACAGAGGAGGTGGCCTGCGGTGGGGGCTCCCCTACATGCTTTTCTTCAAGCCCACATCTCAGCCACTGACCATGCCAGCCTCCTGAACACAGCCCCGGGCAATGAGCCAAGCTTGTCTCAGGCCTCAAAACCATTCCATAGACGGCTGCGACGGCTGCAGGGCTCTGTCTGCATCCCGGCTGGATGTAGTGGCTCTTGTACTCTGGGGATGGCTGGGGCCAAGAGCACAAAGCTTGACTCTGACTTTACCCTAGCGGGGAGACCCGGCCTTCCCTGGGCCCTGGGCAGCACTGTGACCTTCAGGATGGAACAGAGGACAGAAAGGATGGAGAGGCCCCGCCCTGCTTTGCTCTCAGGGCTGTCACCAGAGCATCTCTGTGACATGGGGACGAGAGGGATGGCCTTGGGCTTGGGGATTTTAAGAAGAGCTGTGTCCCCTAGTAGCTGTGATAGTGAATGCACTGCACTAGAACTGAGCAAGGGCTTGGAACATAGAGGCCTATGTTCCAGATGCACGCATCTGGGTGTGTCAATATATCAATCAACATAAAAAGTGTGTGTGTGTGTGTGTGTGGTGATGAGGCTTGAGCTTAGGGCCTGAGCACTGTCCTTGAGCTTTCTCAAGGTTATTGCTCTACCACTTAAGCCACAGCACCCCTTCTGGCTTTTTCTATGTATGTGGTACTGAGGAATTGAACCCAGGGCTTCGTGCATGCTAGGCAAGCACTCTACCACTAGGCCAAACTCCCGGCCCTACCTCCAGCTTTTTGCTGGCTAATTGGAGATAAGAGTCTCATGGATTTGTATGCCTGGATTGTCTTTGAACCATGTTCTTCAGATCTTGGCTCCCTGAGAAGCTAGGATTACAGGCACGACCACTGGGCTCCAGCTTCCATCAATACAGTAGTAACAGCCTGCTTCTCTAGGGCATGTGTTCGTAACAGTTGTTTTTTTTTCCCTAGATAAGCATCAGGCTCAGAGGGGTGAGGATGTGTCTGGAACCTTTCTAGGAAATCAGAGAGAGAATGGCTCTGAGGCTGGAGTGGGTAGGCCTGTGTCCTGGTGTTAGAACTCTGCTCCTCGGGGGAGGGTGGAAGTGTGCTGGGCTTTGTAGTTCCCCTGTGCTTCCCTCAGAGCCGTGTCCTAGTTTGGCCTGGGCCTGTCAGGAGTCATGGTGGCCGCAGCTGTAGCAACAGCTCTGTTGTTTTATTTTAACATCCCCACTTGCAGGCAGGGGAGGAGCCACCTGAAAGGAACAGGTCAGATGATTGAAAAAATACGTATGATAATAAAATGCCAGCACTCCATGGGCTGTGTGCACGCTGCTAGGCTGTCTGCTCAGAGAGGCTCTGCCTGGGGCTGAGTCCCTCAGGACAGGCACAGCTCTCACACCATGCTGCTTTCTTGGTGGCCCAGGGAGCTTGTTCAAGGGTCAAGAGTTGGCACAAAGGCTCAGAACCTGTGGATGGGGTCACTGCTCAAAGCCCTCAATGGCTTCAGGCCCCTGCACCTGGGCCTGCCTCAGCCTCTACTTCTCCCATGGTGATGAGGATAGGAACGGGGGTCCCCACTTCTTGTGGGGTCCAGAATGGAAAGAGGTGATTTGTAAACTGTGTGTTGTGTGTGTGGCATGGGGGTGGAGGGGGCGGGGAGTGTCCACTTGCGGTAGAAGTCTTTTCCCTTTGGCAGGGGCCTCGGTTTATGGGTTGGTTTTCAGGGCCCGGCGGGTTGGGGGGGATGTGGGCCCCTGTTAAGATGTTTCCCACGCCGCTCAGCCAGGGGTGGGACCGGTTAGAACTATCCACACCAGCCTCTTGTTCTCTCCCTTGCTGGCTGAGACCCAGGCGGCCACCACACCATCTTTGTCTGGTGGCAGCGGCCTCTTCCAGGTGATGGTCACGTGTCAGGTTCAGGGCTATCTGCCAAGTGACCCTCCCCACACGTGTGTAGCCTGTGTCTGTCTGACCAGTGCTGGTCTTCAGTGAAAGCAAGCGTAGCCCGTGCCAGCAGCTAATGACTGTAATCCTAGGGACTCAGGAGGCTGAGAGTTGAGGATCATGTTTCGAAGCCAGCTGGGGCAGGAAAGTCTGTGAGACTCTTATTTCTAATTAACTACCAGAAAACCAGAAGTGGAGCTGTGGCACAATGTGGTAGAATATTAGCTTCGAGCACAAAAGCTCAGGGACAGAGTCCCAGACCAGGAGAGGCAGGGTGGGGGGGTGGGGCGGGAGGGGGAGCAAGTCATTGCCTGGCGCCCATAGCCCCAAGCAGAAGGGCTTGAGTAAAAAAGCTCAGGGACAGCACCCAGGCCGGAAGTTCAAGTCCTAGGACTGGCATACAGGCACACGCAAGTGCATGCACACACACACACACACACATGCCAGAATGCCTGCAGTGCACGGGCACTCTTCCGTCGTGGTGGGGTCTGGTCTGCAAGGCCTGCAGCCGTTTTCCAGGGCTGCTCCCTGCCTGGCTGGCTCCTCGCTTCAGCACCGCGTCCCTCACCTCCTTCCTCTTGTCGTAGGGGAGGAGAACCAGCCCGGCTGGCTGTGTCCGGATGAGGACAGGAAGAGCAAAGCCCCTTTCTGGTGCCCAATCCTGGCCTGCTGTGTTCCTGCCTTCTCTTCCCGGGCCCTCAGCCTGCAGGTGAGTGGGTCAGGAGAAGGGAAAATGGCATTATTTTGAGATCACAAATAGCAGTGATCTCATGAGTGGATTGGTGGGACTCCAGAAAGTACCTGGGTAGCTGGGTTGGACTCTTGGTTAATGCCACTGGGCCAGAGCTGGTACAATCACACTCACAGCCATCACCCTGCCTGCTGGGTACAGGGCGGCGAGCTAATCCAGTGCCTGATCACCATATCACAAGCCCTTGAATGGCGAGAAGACTCTGTGTAGGTCTGGTGGACTAGGAGATGAAGGCTCAGATGGGTGATGTCATTTATCCAGCAAGGGACTGACTGGTCCAACACCTCAAGTCTCACTCCTCCTGATTCTGATCCCCTGTGCTTCCTCGCTGCCCATATGCTCAGCCCAGACCATCTTGTGCCTCCTGTGTCCTGGCAACACCCATGCCTCCACCCGGAGCCCCCGCTCACCCTTGAGGGGATGGTGGGGTAGGGACTGGGGTTCTAAACTGCTCAGAGTACCCCCTCAAGATGTGAGCACAGAGACTCTTGAGCACCTACTGTGTGCAGGCTCCTGGGAAAGCGCACAGTATTCATTCTAGTTGAGAGGACAGGTAACAGAAGGGCACTGAGGGCAGTAAATGCGTGCCACCAAGATTATCAAGCCAAGCAGGATTCCAGTGGCTCATGCCTGTAGCCACTGAGTAGCTCCTGAGCTACTCAGGAGGCTGAGGTCTGAGGTTGGAGGTTTGAAGTCAGCCGAGGCAGGAAAGTCCACGAGACTCTTAGCTCCAATGAACCACCAGAAGATTGGAAGTAGAGCGGTGGCTTGTGGCAGCCAGCCTTGGAGAAGGTAACATTCGAATTGAGACTCAAATGGCCAGAAGGACTTGCGGGACACTTTTCTAGAACAAACAGATCAAAACAGAAGGCCAAGATGGCTTCAGTCAGACAGCAGGTTCAGTTGCCTCTTGGGCTGCACTGGAAGTGTCTCTTAGTCTGTGTGTCCTGCTGTTGTAGCAGCTTCCCTGAGGCTGGGTGGCTTACAAACAACCCCAAGTATTCTGCTCACATTGGGAGGCTGAAAAGGCCCTCATGTAGGGCCTCTGCTGGGGGAAGGTGGAAGGGCAGGTGTGTGTGTGTACCAGAGGAAATAGGAAAATCTAGTTTTCATCAGAAACCCATTGCCATATAATAGCATTAAGCCATTTACCAGCACAGAATCATGGTGGCCTAATTTTCTCTTAATGGTCCTCATCTCTTAATCCTTTTACAATGGCAATGAGGGGTAAGTTGGGGACGGAAGCAGGGGGCAGTGGGGTGGCAGCTTCCCAGTCCTGCAGGATGGAATTCTTGCTGTGGTGAGAAGCTGGATGGACCCAGGCCTGGGACCCACGCCATCTCACTCATATTTTTGAACCCTTTTGAATCCTCTTGTGTGTGTATAAGAATGGTGAGAGGGTGAGGGGGCTAATGAGAGGGACAGGGAGTGTGCTTAGGGTAGGGAGAGTGGATGTTGGGGGGATGGTGGGGGGGCCTGGGGAAGCGGAGTCAGGGAGCTTGGGGCTGGGGCTGGGGAAAGGGAAGAGGGGCGAGCTGCTTCTGCAGCTTAAAACAGGCACCCAAACCACCACCACCAACAACAAAAAACTCAACCATTAAGATAAATAATAACTGATTGCAACACTTCATAAAGAGAAAAGATCCCCTTGTCTGTGGTTCGGTTGTTGTTTTAGTGAGGAAAGGCCAGGATCAGCAGTGATTTTAGAAATCTGACCCAAGTGGGCAGGGAAGGAGCTCACCCCTTAGGGTGCATAGAGCCTGGACCCCCAGATCCTGTGTTGCATATGTCTCCCCCAAAATTCACCTTGAAATATTTTTCTAACGACTGGGGTTTTGAGTATCCCTCTTAAGTTTTACACCTGTGCCCTCAGGCTGTCCTGAGGCTGGAGCAGTGAGGTCTATGAGGCCTAATGGGGTCCTCTGTGGCCTGCGCCCACTGGGTGGGGGACATTAGGGTCTCCCTTGACTTTGTTGGAGGGGACTGAAGTCTTCCATCTGCTCCAGGATTTGGGGTCTCCCAGGAACACAGACCATACCTGTAACCCTGACAAGTGGGATTAGGTTAAGTGGAGTCACAGATAGGTCTCCTCTGCCTCCTGGGAAGACACCCCATGTACTGCCTGGAGCCATCTCATCTCTCTATGTAGTGCACCCCCAGCACCCCTGCTCGTGTCTCCCTGGAGTCCTGCTGGCTGAGGGAGCCATGCATGCATTTCTGTGAGTAATGGGGCTGCGAGAGTCCCAGGGGAGGCACCGCAGAGCCCACACGGCCCCTTTGCTGGGCCCTGAGACGCTCATCCTGCTCTGCTTTGCCACCTCCCTCCTAGACCAGGCAGCTCCATGCCGCCAGCCGGATGAATTAGGGGTTTGGAGTGCCAGGGCCTGTCCAATTACCGCGGGAACAGATGCGAGCTTGTGGTCCCCTCCCTGGCCACTGCCGGCACCTGAGCCCGCTAATGAGAGCCAGAACCCGGGCCTGTGTCTTGGGGGGAGGTTCATGCAGGATGGGCCTGGTCTCAGCAGGACGAGGTGTGTGCTGGTTCTGTTCTCAAGGGAATGGGGTGTGGGTTGCTTCTCTGCTGACCCAGCCATGCATGTACCAGGGCTCGCTGGGCCCCACAGGGGACCGGCATGTTGGCACTGTCAGGAGCTGCCCTGTTCTAGTTGAGTTGTGCTCATCTTGTCCCATCCCGGAGGACCTCAGGAACTTGTTCCAGCTGTTAGGTCACCACTGTGTGACATGGTGCACACATCCGTCTCGCCCTTCATCCTCCTCGACTGGGTCACAGTGACCTGCCAGGGTCTTGGTGACAATTTGATGGTGGGATTATGGTCACATGTGGAGCCAGGAAGAGGAGACCCCTGGGATGTCTTGGGAGATTCCAAGGCCTGACTTCTAGGTGATGGAGGCGGCTCCTTCCTCCCTCTCCAGGGGGCTTGATCTTGGGGAGCTGGGGGAGGGCATGGCACAAACCTATCCCCACTGGGCTGAGGTCAGTCTGAAGGATACCTGGTAACCAGCGGTGGACAGGGACAGGTTACTGCCCACTCCGAGGTGCTTTAATCCCTCAGTGGGCTCAGGGGACCCAGCCCTGCCTAGGTAGAACTCTACTAGGTAGAACTGGTCTGTATCTGGTCATTTTCTGTTGCTCTAAGCAAGTACTTGAAGCTGGGTCCTTTATAAGAAAAGGAAAGGAAGGTTATTTATGAAGCTCAGGGTTTCAGAAGCTAAGAGTCTAGGGTCAGGTGATCCACCTCTAGTGAGGTCTTGGCATGACGTCATTCTAATAGCCTTCGTATGATGTCATCCTAGCAGTCTTAGCTTGATGAATGGTCTTAGTGTACATCACCTGGTGAGTCTGGAAGCCAGGAGGATTGAGATATCAGGTGGGATCCTTTTATAATAATCCACCCTTGGGGGAGCCAACTGGTGTCCCCTAAGAAGGACATTAATTCTGAGTGCCATATCCCCAGCAACCTCATCACTTTCTACGAGGCCCCACCCCTTCAAGGGCCCATCCCTCTGTCTGCACTGCTACCCTGGGGACCCCTCTATCTGCACGTGATACTCCCGGGGGAGACTCAAGCTGTACCTGAATTGCCCACTTACTTTGTAGATACCCACGGGGGGCTCAGTGCTGCACATTCGGCCTTCCCTGGCCTCAGGGACACACCCCAAAGAGAAGTGGAATCCCTTCTTACATGTGAGAACCCCAAGAAGGAGCACTACGTGGGGGTTGGAGCCCAGGCTGCTGCACCTGAGGCCTGCTGCTTCCCTTCTGCAGCTTTTCCCCTCCTCTGCTCGCCAGGCGCCCTGATTTTTGGAAATCTGTATCTACAATGGAATGGGTGAGCAGAAGCCCAGGCCTTGAACAGCCAAGGCACTACTTGAGCTGCTGCCATCTTGGACCCAGCTCTGTTGGTCAGCTAGCAACAGTCCTTAGAGTTGCCGTGGAGAAGTCTGAGCCCGGGGTAGAACCACTCCTGCAGGCCTCTGCGGGGAGAGGAGCTGCAGGCTGGCAGCATAGGTCCCTGGTTGTTGGGAGCCACTAAGATGCGAAGCAGACAGGAGTCTGGGGTTCAGGAAGCCTTCTGCTCAGGATTTGGTGTGTGTGTGTGGGGTGTCTGTATTCCGTGTTGGGCAGAAGTGGGATTCCAGAGTGCCAGTGTCTGCTCTGGCTCCTGGCCTTCTGGGTAGAATCTTGACACCGTCTCTGATTGATTCCATAGCTTTAAGTTAGTCACACCCCAGCCCCCTCACCCCCAGCTTTAAGTGGCCAGTTGCTACATGAAGAGCTTGGATGAGGAAATTGGAAATTGTGTAAGGCTATTAGAATATCTTGACAGAGCACTGACTGGCTGGAAACTTCAGTACCAGCAGAGGGCAGCACTTGCCTAGAAAAGGCACTGCCCACCCCCCCAACTCTACCTCCTTCAGCTCAGACTTGGCCAGAGGTGACTGGCTGGGTTGGGTCCCGAAGCTGGCCTCAGTGACCAGTCAGAATGGAGCTTTGGAGAGCAGACAGTAGAAGGAGCACAGGGAGCTGGTGGCTCCTGATAGGACACACGCCTGGCTCTGTGTGCCACTTGTCCAAGCTACCCAGTCCTGGGCCTGGTTAATTCTTCAGTCCTGATGTGGAGGTGGGTAGAGCCCAAGCAGTCTCGCTGTGGTCCTGGGAAGAATTCAGGAGGAGGGAGGAGCAGGTGCAGGCAGGCCCTGGCCCTTTCCCTGCGGCCTGGCGCAGCCCTCTGGTTTCTGTGGACTTTATTTCTCCATCTTCAACATAGAGGAGCGGGCCTTAATGGTTCTCCACAAACTTTGGAAGCTGCCTACTTTTCAAGACTGGGAAAATTCAGAGCATTGTGCAAGTCCCTTCTGACCAGAAAGTTCTAGAGAGAGAGTGGTCAGTATGCAGACCTTATGACACATGCCGTTTTCCAGTCTCTAGCCCCGGAGATTTTCGTTGAGGGATTGGGTGGCCCCTCGGCCCTTGACTGACTGACCTCACCTCTGCTGTCTCTCTCTCCCTCTGCAGCTTGGGGCCCTGGTCCACAGTCCTGTGAACTGTCCCCTGCTGGGCTTCTCGGCCGTCAGTACTTCCCTTCCACAGGGCTACCTCTGGGTGAGTAGAGGGGAATAAGGAGGGGCTGTGGTCACAACGCTGTCCATACAGGACTTCCTGGGAAAGGAATCAGAGCTGTGCAGAGGCCCGGGGCCAGAGGCAGGCTGGGCGGCACCCCACTTCATGCGGGGTTTCTGTCTCCTCCCCCCTGCCCCTTGGGGTGCTGAAAGCACCCCTCCATGGCTAAGGCTCCAGCCTGGCCATTCCCAGCCTCCCAACTCCTTCTGCCCATTCCTGTTTCCAGACACCTAGACAGCACAACTGTGGTTACCTTTCACATGCCAGCCAAGCTCTGTGGGAGGTTTGTGGACTCCTCACTCTCCATTTCTTAGCATGTGGTGTATCTGTCCATTGTTGGAGGCCAGTGTCCACCACGCTGCCCATCCGTCCATCCACCCATCCATATCCGCCGCTGAGTGTATGCATGTGCCCATCCATCTACCCACTCATCCACCCACCATCCATCCATGAGTCCATTTGTCCATTCAACCACCACCCCCCATCCAACCACCCATCATGAATGTACACATGTACCCATCCATCTATTCACTCACCATCCATCCATGAATGCATGCATGTACTCATCCATCTACCCACTTACCACCCACCCATGCATGCAGCCATCCAACCATCTATTTACTCACCATCCATCCATGAATGCATGCATGTACTCATCCATCTACCCACTTACCACCCACCCATGCATGCAGCCATCCAACCATCTATTTACTCACCATCCATCCATGAATGCATGCATGTACTCATCCATCTACCCACTTACCACCCACCCATGCATGCAGCCATCTATCCATCTATCTAGCCAGGCCATCCATCCATCCATCCATCCATCCATCCATCCATCCATCCATCAGTATATACATGAACACATCTGGCCATACATCATTCCATGTTCATCCCCTCCATTATCTACCTATCTATCCACCCACTTATCCATGTATGCATGCATACATGCATTAATTTATCCATCCACCTGTCCATCCATGCATTCACTATCTACCCAGATATCCATCCATGTTCATCCATTCAGTATCTACCCACCCATCCACTTACCCATCCGTTCATTCACCTACCCACCTATCCACCCACCCATCCATCCATCCATCCATCCATCCATCCATCCACCCATCCATCCAGTGCATGTCACATGTTGGACACAGGGTAAGCAAGATCATGATCGGTTAATATGCCCCCACAGAGGAGGAGATAGACAGCTGACTGGGTATTTATCGACATTAGCTTCTACCTAGTGTCCTTTTGTCCCTGAGGCTAACATGTTGACATGCAACAAGTAATGTGCACTTGTGTACACAGGAAGTGTGCTGCCATATGCAACCGCAGTGGTGAGGAGGGGCTTGGGATGGGTTCTGTAGCTGTCCCCATGGCACTCACCTGACTGGCCTCTTGGTCTCTGCTCCCAGGTTGGAGGTGGGCAGGAGGGCGCCGGGGGCCAGGTGGAGATTTTCTCTCTGAACCGGCCCTCCCCACGTACGGTCAAGTCCTTCTCACTGGCAGCCCCTGTGCTCTGCATGGAGTACATTCCAGAGCCGGAGGAGGAGGCAGAGGGCTCAGAGGAGAGCCGGGCCACCACAGACCCCTCGGCCACTGTGCACCCCACCATCTGCCTTGGGCTCCAGGATGGCAGGTGAGGGTGAGGGGAGGGGGGGCGTGTCATCAACACTCTCTCCAGCTTCTCACAGACTTTACCTGCCTCTGGTTGGGGCCCAAGACAGCAGTGTGACACTCAAATGCCAGGGGCAGCTTTGTTCTGGCCCACTGCCCCCTCTCAGGCAGCGTGCCAGTAATCAAGCCACAGTAGCTTTGAATTTGAGTCTTGGTCCCATGGCGTGTGGATCCTCAGACGCCATTTGGCCCCTGGAGCCTTGGCTTCCAGGTACCTGTAGTCAGGGCCAATGGGAGGCCTCTGAGATGGGACATGTGGGGCTTTCTTTTCACTTAGCCTTCCCCCACGGTGGCCTCCCTGCCTGCTGCTGGGTGGACAGAAGGATTTTTGAGGTTCTGAAGTCCCTGCAGCTGGCATGTGGGGGAGGGAGCTAGGCAGAGCTGGGAGGAACCCAGTAAACACACCTTGCTGTTGTTCTGTGTGTACGAGCACTGGGGCTTGAATTCAGGGCCTCATTCAGCCTTTTCAATCAAGGCTGGCACTCTACCACTTGAGCCATGCTTCCAGTTCTGGCTTTGTAAGCACTGCTGGTTCCAGAACATTCTCATTACCTCCCAAAGAAGTCTCATGGCCATCTCTCAAGTACACTACAAATGACATCTCAGCACCTTTATGGACCCTCTGGAGACCTTAAAATTGCCCCTGTGAGGAGCCGGGTTGGGGGGCACCAGTCCTCAAACACCAGCCATGGAGTCTGGGCTCTGGAGAGGGGTCATTTGGCAGGTGCAGCAGGCTGATGGGTGCTTCCCCTCTCCCCGCAGCATCCTGCTCTACGGCAGCGTGGATACAGGTACCCAGTGCCTGGCGACCTGCAGAAGCCCCGGCCCGCAGCCAGTGCTGTGCCTGCGGTACAGCCCCTTCTTCCTGCTCGCTGGCCTGCAGGATGGGACCCTCGCCGCCTACCCCAGGACCAGTGGTAAGGGCCATGGTGAGGCAGGGGTCTCAGCCAGGAACTGCAGGAAGCAAGCAAAGGGGCTAGCTCAGAATCAGGGTGGGAGGCAGGAAGGGAGCCATGGGTTGCCAGTGCCCCTCCCCCCATGGTCAGGATTGGTGGGTACAGAGTGGCTGGGCTCACGGTCCTGGCCTCAGAGAGGTAACACACGGGCTGGGGTTGTAGTGCCCAGGAAAGGGGAGTTTGGTCTACCATTGTACAAGCTGATCACTGCCACGTCACTGAGTCTGAGGGGCTGGGCTAGCTGTTCAGGGCCCAACACAAAGGAACCAGGTCGAGAATTCCATCCTGAGTCTCCCTGGACCTGCGTGGCAGATTGAGATGCTGAGGCTGCATGTGTGCTCGTGTGTGTGTGTGTGTGTGTGTGTGTGTGTGTGTGTGTGTGTGTGTTCATCCATCTGGGTGGTACAACTTCTCCACAGTCCTGCAGTCCTGTGGGGGGCTGTGCTCTGTGCCCTGTGAGGTGGCAGGTGAGGCTGTCCCCAGGTGACTCCAAGGATGGGGTGAACCTGAGGTCTGCTGTTCTCAGCTTTGTCTCCTCCCCGTCCCCTCTTATATGACTCAGATCCTGTTGCAGGGGGTTATAGGTAAATATTTGCACAGGACTTTTTAAAAAATTCTTTTTTGCTACTTGGCACTGTGTTGGTATTTTTAATTAGCTTTTGATAAGGCATTTATAGTTTTTAATTAAAGGGGGAAGAAGGAGGGAAAAATCCCTCTTGCTGTTAGACAGAGCGTGCCTGTGAATGTAAATACGGGCTCAGATGTGTAGAGCTTCAGAAGGGGCTCTAAGGGGGCCACCCTCCCTCCGGCACCCACCGCTTGTGAGCCTCAACTTCCCCTGTTGGCCCCTGACTCCAGTGTGCTCTGGTCACCTTTGGCCCTTTGCCTCTTGGCTCCTTGGTTTGGGCCCTGGGTGGGGAGGGCTCTGGTGGGGAGGGCCGTGGCTTCGCTAGCTGTGTCTTTCCACCACCATGGAGGTGGCGTCGAAGATGGAAATGTCAGTGGCCTGCCTCCCCCCTTTCAGGCCGGCCGTGTTCCTGGGGGCTAGGGCATCCACATCACAGATTGGGGGGACACAGTTCCCTCCATGGTGGGTAGGGTTGAGTCTGATGACCGGCTTCCAGCCTGGAACTAGAGTCTGGCAGTTTGTCAGAACAGAGAGATGCCAGGGATCTTTGGACTCCCAGATCTTATTTTCCAGCTGCAAAGAGACTATGGAGTAATCTGCTCACGGCCCCACTGGCCTTCCTTTCTTCTTCACTTCCATAGTCAGTCGAGGCAGTGTATAAGGTGGGGATAGATCAGGCCCCAGTCCCTCCATGAGAGCCTGACTGCAGGGTAGCTGGGGTCATAGCCGAGGCCTGAAATGAAAAAGACATCAGGTGAGCACTGAGCTGGGGGAGTGGTGCTGTGGGCGGAGTGAACTAGAGAGGGGGCTGTGGTGTCAGGTGGGTGCTGGGGGAAGGTGGCCCTAGCCAGAGTCTGGGGACAGATGGCTGGTCATGGGTTTGTCTCTGTGCTGTGAGCAGGGAAGAGCTTTGCAGATGGCTGGGTGCTCTTCCTCTCTGGCTGGTGGCTAGGTGAGCATGGGTGCCATAGCCTGGGGCCTTGGAGAGAGGTCTTGCCTTTCCTGGCACCCCATCCTAACCAGTAGTGTCCTTCAGAGGTGGCCGGGCAGGACGTGGGTCTCTGAGGATCTGTCCCATTCTTTTGACCTGCGCATTGGCTGGGGCTAGACCTCTGGGCCCAACTGATGGCTCCATACATCCCAGCAGCAGATGCCACGTTCCACCTGGCCCCTGCCCAGCCTCTGACTGCCCAGAGTGCACCTTGGGTGCCCCCAGCTGGTCACAAGTGCCGGGCATTGGCACCTGCTGCCCCAGGGAGCTGGTATAGTGCTGGATGAGGCGTTTGCAGATGAGTGTGATGACAGGTTTACAGCCTTGCCCGGGTACAGCCGAGACCGAGACCCGATGGAAGTGGCCTCCTGGCACCGAGCTGAGGGAGGGAGGGCACCCATGAAACAGGACAGCCAGACACCATACGAGGCACTTAGCTTCATCTCGGAGATCCCCAGGGAACGCAGACCACAGATAACTGGGAGACGGAGGGCCTCCTCTACCTGACAGCCCAGGAGCAGAACCGCAGAGCAGCCGATGAGGCCTCTGCTTAGCTGACAGCCCAGGAGCAGAACCGCAGAGCAGCCGATGAGGCCTCTGCTTAGCTGACAGCCCAGGAGCAGAACCGCAGAGCAGCCGATGAGGCCTCTGCTTAGCTGTGGTCATTCATTCATTCTTCCAGTCATCATTCAGGTGTGTGCGGCCTGTGAGGTACTGGGCACTGAGCAGAGTGTGGCCAAGCCAGGGGGCCATGGCTCCTGCCCTGTATTCGCCAGTGTTTAAACGCAGTCACTTGGACCCCTGTCCCTTCGAGGGATCCCCACCTCTGAGCTAGCACAGGCACCGCTGGGTCTCCTATGGGGTGTAGGGTCTGTTTAGTCTTGGTCTGGTGGTGAGGCCCTGGAGAACACAGGCCCAGCCCCTGTGGTACTTCTGGCAAGTCAAGTCTTAGCGGCTCAGCCTCTTGTCCAAGGTGACACCGCAGGCCGTGATGGGGCCTCCTGTCCAGCATCCTTTCTGACACAAATTCACAAAGTGTGACCGGTTTCTCCTTGAGTCCTGGAGTTGGGACAGCACAGACAATTTCTGGGGACAGCACACGGGGGGCAGGGTAGTCAGCATACGTATGACCCACCCCAGGGCTGTGGCCCTACCCAGGGTGGCATGTTGTAGGGGTCCCAGTGGGGTTCCCCACTTCCCAGTTCCTGGGCATTGTCCCAGCATGCCTAGAAGCTATTTCCCACCCTGGTCACAGCCGCAGAGGCTCCAGCTTCTGGCCATAACCAGTGCACACACTCAGCCACTGGGGGGCGCTCAAAGCCCCGTGTTTCCACCTCTGCTGTGAGGTCCTGGTGAGGGCAGGAACCTTGGGGTCACTCACCTCCACTCCCCTATAACTTGGGTTCTAGCCACGTTGCTGGTAGAAGGGAGAGGAGAAGAAGAAAGAGAAGGAGAAGCAGGAGGTGGAGGAGGAAACTCAACTAGAGTCAGAGCTGAGTTCTAATGCTTGGTGGCTGCCATCCCTTCTCAGCTGTGGGTTTCTGGGGAGCCAGGATCTGCTTCTACACAAAGCACGGGGAGTCAGCGAGCAGGGGTGGTCATGGGGTGCAGTCAGGAGCTGGACTGCCGTGGTCGTAGCCAGGGTGAAGGATCACGTCCATAGGTGACTCGTCCTCAGCCTGCCCCACATATTCTCAGGGTTGGGGCCTGAAGGACTGGACTGGGGATCTGAGGGTGTCCCACTTACCCAGTGTGTTCGCAGGGCACGAGGATCGCTGGAAGGTTCCAGGGAAAGGGAGAAGAAGGGTAAAGCAACCCCCACCCCCTGTTCCTCATAACCCCATTGCCTTCCAGCTCTGCAGACAGCTGCACCTCACCTCACCAGCTGAGGGTACATGTGACGCACTGGGTAGCAACTGGCCCAGCTGGAGCTGTCTCTGTCCCACAGAGTCTCCTGGAGAGCAGGCCTTTGTCTACTGTACCTAGTACCTAGCACCCAGTGTCTATCACTTAGCACCGAGCACCTAGTTGGACTTGGAGTAGGTGGGAGGCAGGGAGGGAAGAGAAGTGAGGCCTGGCAGGGAGTAGGAGTGGGGAGAGAAGGGTCTGTGGGTCCCCTGGCTGTGGACTGTAAATGGCTGGCTGCAGAAGTCATGGGAAAGCCCCCCCACCAGCTGGAATGAGGACTGGCAGCCTGGAGAGGGAAGGGCTGCTGGTGACGGTGTCTTCCTCTCCCGCAGGAGGAGTCCCGTGGGACCTGGAGAGTCCCCCGACGTGTCTGACCATAGGGCCGGGCCCCATCCGCACGCTGCTCAGCCTGGAGGACGCGGTGTGGGCCAGCTGTGGACAGAGGGTCACCGTCCTGGACTGTGCCACCCTGCAGACTCAGGTACACTCTTGCCCTGTGGCCAGGGGACACCTACCCAGCAACCTCAGGCAGGGGCCACCTGAGGGAGGGGCCACCTGAGGAAGGGGCCCGTGGGCCTGGCTGGAGTGGTTCCCATGTGGGGACTAGACCCGGGGCTTGTGCGTGGGCTCAGCCATCTTGGGGGTGGGGCTCTAAGTGCCACAGTGGGGCACCTGTCCCCCTCCCCCACCGCCCTGTTGTGTGGCACAACCTGGGTCTCTTGCTCTGTTGAGGGCCCAGTCCCAGGGCTCGGGTGGCTTCTAGGCAGGTAGTGGGCTGCTTTTGGGGGGTGGTCTCCAGTGTCATCTCCTAGACAGCTTTAAGCTGATACTGGACAGCCAAGCAAGGGTCAGAATCCTTGCTTGACAGAGGGAGAATCTGACACTAGGGGGTGGGTCTCAGGGCCTGGCATACTGCCAGGGAAACGGCCACCAGGGAGCCTCTGGCCAGGGCGCTCAGAGGTGCGAGAGTTTAAGCGTGTGCTGTGTCAGATAAATGAACTCACATTCTTATGAAGGCCGAGTTCCTCTTGCAGCCTGAGGCTCAGAAGAGCTGACAGTCATAACACACAGACTTGAGAGCCAGCAGTGTGGGCCCAAAGCTGGCGGGCCCAGACCCAGGGCCTGATCCTGACAGTAGGGGAGACCTGCTGTCCCAGCCCAGAGGCTGGGGAGCCGGCTGCCGTCCTTGCCTGCACTGGCCTGGGCTTGGCACTCAGGGGGTTCCATCACCTATTCATCTGGGGTTTTTCCTCAGGAAACCCCAACCTGAGGTTTCCCATGAGTCTTCTGGGCCAGGAATCACCCCAGGTTCGCATTTGTCTCCCTGATGTCTGGCTTGGATGGCAGGAGCAGGTGCTCAGCCATGACCCCCCCAATAAGGCACTTAGGGAGCAGGTGAATGTGTGTCATGGCCCCTGTTCTTTGGGGAGCCTCTAGTCCATGTGCAGAGAGATTAGGACTGTGTGCTTCAGCTGGGTGAGGAGACTGGGCAGGAGAAAGCACCATCCTCAAGTCCAGGCCAGGGACAGCTTCTTGGGGTGGGGGGAGGAAGGGGTCCTGAACTGGGGACTGTCCCTCTGGGCCTGTCTGGCCCTGCCCCATGTACCTTGCCCAGCTTTGCCTTGCCCCTGTCATGCTGTATCTTGCCGAACTTGTGCACATGCGCGCGCGCATACACACACACACACACACACACACACACACACACACACACACACACACACACACACGCACGCATACTTTGACACTTACCTACCAACAGCTTGTTTGACTCCTTGATCCCCAAGGAGGACAGAGCTGGTCCTGTTAATAACATAGCTTGCTGGGCCTGTGTCAACATGGCATCCTTGAGCCTCCTTATCAAGATGGCCACCTTCAAAATGGAGTTCATTTCCTGTGATCGCTGGAGGGGAAGCCGGCTGCGGGATGATGGTTACATCTTAATACACACACACACACACACACACACACACACACACACACACACACACACACACACACACACACACACACACACACACACACACACACACACACACACACACACACACACACACACACACACACACACACACACACACACACACACACACACACACACACACACACACACACACACACACACCCCTATGGAGGACAGGCCGGCAGTGTGGGCCTCAGGCTCCACTGAGCTCCAATGGCGCAGGGCTGGGAAGGGCCTTTCCTGACATCAGTGGCCTGGGGCAGAGAGGAGGCTGGGGCCAGAGCTGGGGCTATTGACGCCCATCCTGTCCCTGCAATGCTGCCGAGTGACCAGCCAGACTCAGTGTTCAGATGGACAGTGGACTGGGGCCAGTCCTATCTCCTAGTCCACATTCTGCTGGCTCTGCTGCTGACCTGGGGATATGCCCCGCATCTCCCCCGCCAGGCCTTTGTCTATCCCTCCCTCACTGGCTCAGCCTGAAATCTCAGGTCACAGCTCTGCTGCCACCTGCCCAAGGAGGACCTCCTGGTCCGTAGCACCTGGCTTAAAACGTCCCCAGGCTTCACAGCCATGCAAGACATTTCCCAGACGGCAGTTTTCCCCACTTCTGCCTCATTCTCCCCTGTAGCCAGGCTGCATGGCCGGTGCAGGTGGTGCTTGTATGGTGCTTGTGTGGCTCCAGCTCCCTGTAGTTCTGTCTCTGTGGGACTGGCCCAGGTTGTTCTTGTCCTTCAGGATAGAAAATTGACAGTCTAGGCTGGGAGAGGCCTGGCCTGCCCAGGCTGGCTGAAGTGTCCCAGAAGGAGGTGGGGTGTGGTGGGAGAAATGGAGGTGTGTGTGTGTATGGGGGGGGCGGGATCGGGAATCGGATCTTGCCTCTGCACTGGCTGCCTCTGCTCTAGGACACGCATGCTCCACACGTGACCCGGATGTGTGAGATCCCGGGATGGCAATGGAGGGGACAGCTATGCCACTCGGGAGCTGGGGTCCCATGACGGGACCATGACAGCCTTGTCCCCGGGGCCATGCCTAGTACAGCTGGAGCCCACCTGGGGGCTGCAGAGCTCAGCCCTGCCATCCCTGCTCCTGGCCCTGCCTGGAACTCTCTGGAGCTCAGGGCAGGAGGGCTTGGAGTAAGGCTGGGCTCCTACAGATGAGGCTGGGCATGGGGGGGGCAAGATTGAGGCAGGCCTTCTGCACTGCCCAGCCCAGGAGCCACCTGTCTGGATCGCCTGACTACTCTGTGAGCTCTGTGACTGCACTGGAGCTCCCGTGGGCCTTGACACTAGGGGACTAATTATGGAGGCTCTGCCTGGCAGGGCAGGGCAGGGGTGGGGAGGGCTAGGCCTAATTTGGCTCTCATTGCCCTGCAGAGGCCACAGTGGCTTGTTCTCCATGGGCAGGGCCCTGCAGATGTGCTGGCCCAGAGCTTGACTTCCACCAGCTTTACGGAGGCAGAGGGGCTCCCAGGGCCTGTGCTCAGTCCCCGCTGGACCTGCAGTCCAGCACTCACATGTGTTGTCACTCAGCACAGCAGCAAAGAAACTTCTCTGCCTTCCTGGTCACTCCCAGTCCCCCTCCCCCCACACTTCCCCGCTGCACACCTCCACGTATGCCCAGCTTACCCACCCTTAATTTTCACGTTTAGCGCCCAATCTTAGTTTGCATGTATTAGCTGCCGTAAATCCATCTGGGCCCTGTGACTCGCCATGAATAATGCATCTCTGGGCTGTATTAGTTTTCTGTCTCCCTTCTTATTTATGACACGGAAACGGGTGGGAATTTGCAAAAGCAAAAGCTGGGTGCGTGCAAGGCTTCTTGGGTAATGGTATGCAAATTGATGAGAGTCTGGAAAGATTTACCAAGTCCTCCAGCGCTGGGTGGAAGCACCCCACATTCAGGCCATAGGACAAGCAGGGGTCGGGTTATGCCATTCCCTGGAGGCAGCTCTGTTCAGTAGTTTGGTGTGTGTGTGTGGGGGGGGGGTCACATTGGAACTCACCCTAGGCAAAAAGGCCATCGAATGCAGGCAGCTTGTGGGTTGTGCAGGGTAGGAAGTTGCACAGGTGGGCACCTGTGCCATCTCATCTTGCTCACAGGATTGCGGGGGGTGGGGTGGGGCATGAAGCCACAGCATCACCCCCTTCTACCTGTGGGGTGCCATGTGCCCCAGTGCATCCTGTGGGCTTGTGGCCTGTGCCATCCAACCTTGGTGGGGCCCAGCTCTTACCTGGGTCACTTGCTTATGGTGTTTTCCTGGGCACAAGGCTGTGCTGGAGACTGAGCAGAGGCAAAGACAGGGCTCCTGACTCCCAGTGAAGGACGGCTTGGTGCAATCGGAGGCCTGGTCAGTAGCTGGCATGGCCCCAGAGTGCCAAAGGAGGTGATCAGGACAAGGGGCTAGTTGATCTCTGGGTGCACATGGGCCAACTGTGGGGCAGACAGACACCTGCCACCAGCCGGGGGAGGAGCCCAGCTGCAGCAGGTGACCAGGCTTGGGGAAGCCCCCTTGGGGAGTGGGAGCTGATGCCTGGCGCACAGGGCCTGTAGCTAGGAGTGGATGGGCCCCATGGATCTGGGGGAGCCTGGAAACCACAGCCCCTCCTCTCTTCTCTCTCCACGCCCCCTGACTGGTGCTGGCTCCTGGCTTGGTCGTCCTGATGGAGGGGGTAGGGAGGGGTGGGCACGGGCCACAGTGACCAGGGAATGGGAAATGAGAGCTTTGCTTATTAAGCTGCAACTGTATGCAGGGCTCCAGTGGGAGCTCATTTTCTTTTTTCTCTCTGCTATGTGGAGGTCAAAGGCACCCTGAGAAACGGCTCCCACCCGTCCCTCCCCCACGCACGTGTGTTCTTCAGTCTCCCCACCAATTCTCTCCTACTCAGGGGTGCTGGGCAGCCCCACAGGGCCCCGGCCCAGCCCTCCCTCCTCAGGCAGGAGTCGATGATGGAGAGGAAACGCTAGGCTGGCTTTGGTAATTGCAGAAAAGGAGCGGAAATTAAATCGACTCTTTAGGGGAGCAGATGGGTGGCCCACACCTCATCCCGGAGAGCCTGGAGCCTGTGGATTTGTTTGGTTCTGAGCCCCGAGTGCAGTGACCCAGCCTCGGCACGGTGGCTGGCTTGCACCTGGCTCTGAGCCGTCCTGGGGGTGACAGGAGAGGGTCAGCTCTATCACCTGTGTCTGCTTAATGAGCAAACCTGGCAGGAGCTGTTAAACTTTTGTGTGAGATAATTCACAGACTAGAGATGTTCACAAGAAACTCTTTGCTATGTTTCTAAAAAAAAAAATGCACCCAAGACACCAGACTTAGCAGTCTTTGCCAGAATGGACGGTTGAAGGAAAGCTGGGATTGGTGGGGGCTATTTGTCTGTCTTCCCCTTCTGGGCTCACATGACGTTGAGGGGTGTGTGTGTGTGTGTGTGTGTGTGTGTGTGTGTGTGTGTGTGTGTGTTGGGAGGATCTTTCAGACTGGAGAAACATGGCTCCCACTTTGCTGGTGAGTGAGGGGTACTGAGCCATGTGCCCTGCCCACTGGTGGTTGGTGGAGGTATGCCCCACTCTATGTCCCTCAAGGAGGTGTCTGTGCACTGAGGTTCTGCATCCTGGGCCTCTTCCAGAACATTCCCTGGGGCCACAGGATGCTGGCCCAGGCTCTGAGGTAAAAGGCGTAAGCTGGCATCCCATTCCAGTGAACAGCTGTTTGGTTTGCCCAGGACTGAGGAGTTCCCGGGGTCCTAGCAGTCCCCTGCTATGACCTGGGCAGGCCTGGGTGGGCTGAGACAAGCCTGTTTCCCGGGCTTATCCGGATTGTGTTTAGCATTTCAGTCTATGTCCTGGGCTGTGAAGTGTTGATAAGAATGTGGTGGATAAAGCCTGGGAAGGGGGTTTGTGCTGATTGCTTTTCTTAGCTGCTTCTTCTGCACAGCACGGCAGCCACTCCAAGTGGGGCTGGGACCCGGTGGGTCTCAGGGACTGGGGGACCTCACACCTCTTCCTTCAGGCTTTCCTGGCCCCGTGTGTTGGATGGGGAGGAAGGTGGCGGCCGTCTCCTAGGTAACCCTGGGGGATCAGGGTGATGGTGAGATGCAGGCCAGCTGGCACTTGTTGGACCAGCTCCAGTATAGGCTTCTCAGCAGTGTTGTGTGTGTGTATATTCACATGTGCGCTCCAGTACTAGGGCTTGAACTCACCACAGAGGTGCTATCCCTTTGCTTTTCTCCCGCCAGGCGGGTGCTCTACCACTTGAGCTGCACTTCCACTGCCAGCTTTTGAATAGTTAAATGGAGATGAGTCTCACAGACCCCTCTGCTCAGGCTGGCTTTGAACTGCCATCCTGAGTAGCTAGGACTGAACCACCAGCGCCCCGCGCAGAGCAGCACTGATGGTGACCAGGAAGCTCACGGTACAGTTGCCAGGAGCCACTCGGTGCTCAGCCTTGACTGAATGCAGCCCTGGACAGAGCTGGTGAGCTGGAGTCTGGAGGAGAGGCCTGGCCCCACTCTGGCCTGGCCTGGCCCCCTGGGCTCCTTCTCCTTTCAGAATGCCCATCGGCAAGTACTGTGTTTGTGCCAGATGCCCACTCTGCACCCAGTAGGTGTGCACTCCCCTCCCCCTGCCCCGCAGCCTCCTGCCCTTTTCTGGGTCGCTCCCCACGCCCTATGGTCCTCCGGGGGCCTTGGCGTCTTCTCACTAACGACACCCTGGGAATTTATGGAATCGGAGCACAGCCCGCGTCACCTGGAGGCATATAAATATTGTAGGATGGACGCCCGGGCTGTGTCAGCACAACTTGAAACGGGCTCACTCACCTGGAGCAGTAGTGCAGGCATCTACAGCTGGATCGTTGCAGGCTGCAGAGATGGGGTGCTGTGGGAGGAGATGTACCCCTCATCACCCTTCCAGGTAGCTTGCATGCAAGGTGTTCTTGGCCTCCCAAAAGGCAGGCTCTCTTAGGAGCTCTGTGTTGAGCCCTGAGTTTGACCAGGGTTCTGCCCTCCAGCATTCTGCTTCATTTATGAATTTTTAAAAACTAACTTTGTCTTTTTTTTTTTTCTGTAACTGATCCCACCATGAGCTACACCAGGCCACCCATATCCCCAGAGAGGATTCTTAGGTATCAACTCCACCCAGGCCCCAGTCCGGGCCTGCCCTGCTTTCAGATCCCTTTAGTTTCCTTTCCTTCTGGAATAATCCCTCCTGTTCAAAAGAAAAAAAGAAAAAGAAATCATGATACTGACTTCTTTCTGGGCTGGGTTTTCACTATGTATCCCACACTGGCCTCAGGCTCTCAGTCCTCCTATCTCAGCCTCCCTGGTGCTGGGATTACAGATATGCTCAACCAGCGGAGTTGATGATGAGCTTTTCTGTTCGTTTGTTTTTTGGGAGGTCCAACACCAGAGTGTTATAGATGGCCCGAAACTTACAAGTGTCCTTGTCTCCTTCCTACATGGCCCCATGTGCCATGTGGGGAAGCCGAGCTCTCCTGTGACCCTTCCACCCTTGCTCGTGTGGTGAGGTGGGGTCTGCCAGGTCTTCCTGTTGCCAAAACCCTGCATCCGCTTCCCGTGCTGGGTTGCCTGTTGGTGATTCTTGGTGTCCCGCGAGTGTTTCTGCCTCTCATCACAGCCCAGGCGTTAGCTCCCACTGCTGGCCCCTGGTGCTGGCCCACTGTGCTCTGCGCCAACCAGTTGTCATCATTGTTAGTCCTGTCCCTGCTCTACCTCCTCCCGTCTCTTCCGATCGCTATTAACTGAGATTCTTTATGAAGCTCTGTGCTGTAGTCCCGCATGGTAGTGGTTATTTTGATACTTGTGCCATCTTGAATTTGCCCATTGGGGGAGGCGAGGGGTCACTTCCCCTCATTCCTTTCCATCCCACCAGGGGCTCTGAGCACTGTGCCCTGCTGCCTGCTCTCTGCAGCCCTTCAGTGCGTGCGTGCGTGCGTGCGTGCTGGTACCAGGGTTTGGTACTGCCCCTTGGCTTGTTCACTCCAGACTAGCTTTCTACCACTTGAGCCACAGCTCACTTGCAGCTTTTTCATTGGAGGTAAGAGTTTCAAAGACTTTCCTTCCCAGATGGCTTCAAACCGTGACCCTCAGATCCCAGCCTCCTGAGTAGCTAAGATTACAGGTTGAGCCACTGCTGTTCGGTTTGTACTTTCTTGTTGAGCTGTGTCTGGTCCCTTTACCCAGGATGTCCTGGAAGTGGTCGTCTTCCTGCCTCTGTCTTCTGAGGAGCTGGAATTACAGGCGTGTGCCACCATGCCCTGATGATCAGCTAGTCTGGTGTAGAATACTTGTGGGCAGTTTCTGGGTGTGCAACCCCCAGGCAGTAGCTATAACTGGATTCTAGGGGCCTGAGGACAGGAAGCACTGGCCTTCTGGAGTCCCAGGGTGGGGTGGGGTAGGATAGGAGGCATGGCTTTCTTCAAGGGTGAGGGGGTGAAAGGGCTTCCCAAAGATTAGGCAACCCCATCCCTGGCCCTCCAAGCCTGACCAGGGATGAGAAGGGGAGCCTCAACCTGGCAATGGCGGTCAGCGGGGTAGGGGGGGCAGCCTTTCCATAGCGTGTGGGTGGAAGTTGAGCAGAGGTGGGTCAGTGGATTCTTAAGTTTCCTCCATGACAGCATACACCTCATGGGGAAAAGAAAATGAGTTTGGCAGTGACTGAGGGCGGGGCCTGTCTGCTGCCTGACCTCAGGGGATTCGAGGACTGTCTCCTCTGAGCAATGCTGATGCCATGTCCCCTTGGTGGCACCTCCTCCCTGCCCTGTGGTGCAGCTGGGAATCCAAGATCTGACTCCCGAGCTCCTGGCTCAGGGTGGGGGGTGAGCGGGGATCATCTGAAGGCCCAGGATGAGATGGCAGAGCCAGGCTGGAGACCCTCAGTTTCTCCTTGTCACCCCTGCCTCTCACATGCCTCACCCCTGTGGGCTGGCAGGTTCCCACAGGCCTTCTGCAGCACTCTGAGACTGAGCAGATATGTTAGGTGCTAGAGAGAGAAGCCTGGATTTCCACTGCCGCCTTCTTTTTTAATTAGATCCCGGCAGCAGCAGGGTGGGCTCGCTGGCTGCAAATGCAGGTTGCCACAAGCGGTGGTCCTGGGCTTTACAATTCCAGGGCATTTGGTTTTTTCTGAGGCAAGAAGTACGTCTGCCCTTTCTGTGGGAGGCTGGCTGCGCTCAGACACATCTGTTGGTGTGCACCGTGTACGCCTGTGTCTCACCTGCCAGGATGTTGTGCTTACTATTTTCATGCACACTGGGTCCTCCCCAGACTGCCTCTCATCTGAGCCCCTGTGCTTAGAGTGGGGCAGACAAAGGGAGGCTGAGGAAAGAGGAAGTATCTCATCTATATCCCGGGAGCCCAGGGAAAGGATGAACAGAGGAGTGATAGCTCAGCCTCACCCGTCCAGAGGGGAGCCTCGGTTTTCAGGTCCTTGCCCTGCCCTAAGCCCTGGCAACACAGATCTCGGCGGTCAGGGACTGGTTCACAGCAAGCAGTGTGATTGGACCTTTACATCAGGGCCTCCCTGGGCCTGGATTCTGACCCTGACAGAATCCCATGGGAACTGCCCTCCTCCCTCCACCCCCGGAGTGGGGGACCTGCCACTCCCAGGCTCCAAAGTGGACTGGGGCAGCGGCTGCAGTGGGAGCTGCCATCTGGGACTCTGCTCCCTAAGCCCACATGAGGTGTCCTAAGCTGGACCAGAATCCTGCCACACGGTTGTCGGTCCGTCCCCCCTTAACAGTAAGCCTGGTCGTGTCACTGTTCAACCCTGCCGCCTGGAAACGGAATGGAGATTCTTTTTCTCTGCGGATGCAGAGGCAGCTGGGTGTGATCTGGTCCCCGCCTGCCTTTCCCACCAGTGCTGTTACAGCCCCGATCCTCACACTACGCCTCTCTCTGGCTTTCATTCCTGCCTCAGGGCCTTGGCATTTGGCTTTTCCCATCATCCCGTGGGCTGTAGTTCTGCCTTGTCTTTAAAATCCTTCCTCCCCTGAGAGGCTCTCTGGGACTATCCTGTGCAGCGATGTGGTTATCTTGCTTGCTTACTCCTGGTCCCTGGGCTCCTTTTTGTATTTCAGAGTCTTCAGGCATAACTTCAGGTAGAGCTGGGCTGCGTGGAGGGGCCTAGATCACCACTGTCAGCCATTCCTGGGTATGCCTGAGCCATCTGTGCTCCGGCAACTGGAGAGCGCTGTAGATGATGTTCGTGTCCACTTCTTCCTTCTCTGATGGTCTCCACTGTGGGTCTGGGCCTGGCCTGGCCTCCCCTGGGGAGACACTGAAGCCCGAGGCTCTGTCCCTGTCTTCCGTGTCCAGTGTGGGAGTGTCAGATGTGACAAAGCTGCTCCTCTAGGATAAGCAATGTTCAGGAGCCAAGGTGAATTATGAGCCAAGGCTCAGGATTTCAGAGGTTTCAGTCTGAGGTTGCTTGCTCTGTTGTTTGGGGCCTGCTGCGGCACTGCACAGCATGGCGGGAGCACATGGCAGCAGCATGTGGCAGCTGAGGTAGTCACCTCATGGGGGCTAGGAAGCCAGAGAGTGAGAGGAAGGGGTGGGATCTCCTTGTCCCATTCATAGCCCGCCCCCAGTGACTTCACTTCCGCCTGCCGCCCAAAGTGCCCAGTTCCCACTGGCTGGGAAGTAGGCCTTTTGCAGGGGGACTCCAACCCTAGCAAGGAGGCAGCTGGGCGGAGCCACAGAGTGATCCAGCCGCCCCACACTGGCCAGGGGAAGGTGCCAGTTGGTAGGACATGGCTGTTCTCTGGGTGGTTGATTGTCTTCTCAAAGGGTGTCTGCAGTGCTGAAGGACACCGGTGGAGCCTGCTGTGACCAGACGTGGCCAGGGTAGAGGTGTCGTGCACCGAGTGTCCTGAAAGGACTGGGAAGAGGGGCAGAAACCTAGGCCTCCAGTACCAAGTTCAGAAACCTGGCTGTCCGCTGTGGGCAGACACAGGAAGCCCAGCCAATCGTATCTTCTAAAAAAAAAAAAAATCTGCCTGAAAGGGAGAAATCAAATAGCCTGGAGTGGATTCTCCTGTCCTTCCTGGGCTAGAAAAGACTCTTCTCCCATGCAGCCTTTAACCTGCCAGGCTTCCATCCCAGCTGTTCCCCACCCCCCCTCCTCCTCTGTCTCAGTTCAACACATTATCAGTTGGCCACCTACTGTGAAAGCTGAGGATTTGGCCTGGTGTGCCCACTCCCCCTTCTCCAGCAGCTCTGAGGGGTGTCATTGTCACTTTAAATAATGTCCACAGATGGCTTCTCTTCCTGCTGTGAGCCCAGCCAGGCCTCACCTCCCTCCACCAGGAGAACTCAGCACCTCCTCCACCTTGTCTGTCCTCAGCATTTACAGCAGGATAAGCAGATGCCCCCAGCTTAGCCGCTCCTGGCCTCTCAGGGTTCCTTTCAGCCCTCACTGTTCAGGCAGAGCCTGGGTTTCTGTGTGCTCTTATTTATTTACTTATTTGTTTATTTATCTCTGTTAGTTCTGGAGCTTGAACTCTGGGCCTGGGTGGTGTCCTTGAACTTCTTTTGCTCAAGGCTTTACCACTTGAGAGCCACCATATCACTTCTGACTCTTTTGAGTAGATTATTGGAGTCTCATGGGGACTCTTTTCCTCTCGGCTGGCTTTGAATCAGGATCCTTAGATCTCAGCCTCCTGAACAGCTAGGATTATAGATGTGAGCCACCTGTGCCTGGGTATTTTTATCTATCTATCTATCTATCTATCTATCTATCTATCTTTATGGGTCGTAGGGCTTGAACTCTGGGCCTGGGCATTGTCCTTGAGCTCTTCAGCTCAAGGCTACTGCCTACTCCTTGAGCCACAGCCCCACTTCCTGTTTTCTAGAGGTTAATTGGAGATAAGAGTCTCATGGTCTTTAGGGTCTTCAGTGCCTGGGCTGGCTTTGACCCATGATCCTCCGATCTCAGCCTCCTGAGTAGCTAGGATGACAGGTGTGAGCACTAGGGAAGGTGCCCCACCACTGAAGCCAGAGCCCCACCTGTGTTTGCTTGACTTACTTTCAGAGAGTCTTCTCAGCGAGCCTTGTTTGTTGAGTCTCCGATGGTGACTGCTACGTGGCTGGGACTGAAGTCACGAACGACCATGCCTGACTGACTTGTTGAGATGCAGTCTCGCTAGCGTTTTTTGTCCTGGCTGGCCTTGAGCCATGATCCCCGTAGCCAAGATGACTTGGTGTGGGCCGCGCACAGTGCCTGCCTTACCTGGTGCTCATAACACAGCGCGCGAGCAGCCCACGTGCGAGGAGGAGGGGTGGGAGCTGGTGGGAGGGCTTGGCCGGCAGCCCCAGCCCGGCCCTGACACCGGATTCCCCATGCAGCAGAGCTTTGAGGCGCACCAGGACGAGGCGGTGAGCGTGACCCACATGGTGAAGGCGGGCAGTGGCGTCTGGATGGCCTTCTCCTCCGGCTCCTCCATCCGCCTGTTCCACACAGAGACCCTGGAGCACCTGCAGGAGATCAACATTGCCACCAGGACCACCTTC
Source organism: Megascapheus bottae (assembly GCF_031878675.1). Classification (NCBI taxonomy): domain Eukaryota; kingdom Metazoa; phylum Chordata; class Mammalia; order Rodentia; family Geomyidae; genus Megascapheus; species Megascapheus bottae. Next base: position 74,071,849 of record NC_143514.1, on the reverse strand, counting down.
CTCCTGCCAGGTGCGTCGCCAGGAGCTGGGGGAGGAGTGTGGGCCCCCCACACCCCCACTGCCCTGGCGGTGTGCCCTGGGTAGCCTGGCTCCCAGCAGCCTGGGCTCAGCCTGGCCAAACAGGGCCCCAAGCCAAGGCAGGAAGTGGCAGGGGTGGATTTGCACCCAAGCCCAGCCTTACTCTGAGCCCCATTCCCGCCGCCCATGCCTGGAGGACTCCTCTGAGGCGAGGGCTGTTATAGAAAAGATAAGGGGGTGATGGGGCGTCTCTGATGTGCCCCAGATCAGGGAGCCAAAGGGAAGGCCACTCTTGCTTTCTTGGAGGGTGCTCTAAGGAAGAGACCCAGGAGACTGGGGATGATCTGGTGGCACCATGGGGGCATGGGGTGGGGGTTAAACAGGGGAGGGATTAAACAGTGCCCCTGCCCCTGTCCTTGTCCTCTGGGGCATCTGAGCAGCTGACTTTGACCTTCAGATCTCCTGTCCAGCTGCAGGGTGGGGCTGGGCCTGGGCCTGAGACAGACACCTGTTTCAGCTCATTCTTTGGGTCACCTCTCCCCCAAGGGTTTTCCCCTCCTCTGTACAGCTTTGTCCAGACGGACAGATCCTGGCTGCTCCAGAATGCTCAGGGCTGGCCTCACTGGCCAGGAGAGTGCTAGAGCCCTGCGGTTAGGGAAACAGAGCCTCTGGGTGACCGGGTCCCTGGGACCTGCCAGGTGCCCATAGCAAGGCTGCCGGGGGACTCTCGTGGATCACAAGACCTGGCCAACCCTATTGGCTTTCATCCTCAAGTCTGAGGTGGTCACCTCAGCTCAGACCCACTGGGGCGAGGTCCTGAGCAGGAGTGGCAATAGTTAGGGCCGTGCCTAGCGCCACCTCTTTAGCCAGGCACTGGTGGCTCACGCCCGTCACCCTAGCTACTCAGGAGGCTGCGATCTGAGGATTGTAGTGCAGAGCCAGCCAGGGCAGGAAAGTCTATGAGAATCTTATCTCTGATTAAATCACCAATAAGGCAGAAGTAGAGCTGTGGCTTAAAGTGGCAGAGTGCTAGCCTAGTGCTGGGGCCCTGAGTTCAAGCCCCATGACCTCACCATCCCCAACTAAATGAGTTTCCACTGTGCTGTGAACTCTGTGCTGAGAGGCTTCTGGTTCTTCTCCTGAGCTTCAGCTTGTCCTCGTGTTACAGAGGAGGACAGATCTTCTTGATGGTCATGTGTTGGTATGTGGTCCTCCCTGGCTCCACAGGACTCCTGCTGTGTGTGGGGAGGGGGTTGGGAGCATCCTGGCTGGCGCACAGGGGCTCTGGGGCAAGTTGTCATATCCCGAGAAGCCCCCTCGTCCCTCTGCGCTGTGGTTCCTGGCTGGGGCTGTTCTGAGGGTCAAGTCTCCAGGGCCTGGGAGGCCTCTGGTCCTCCCTGAGCTAGGCAGGAGCTCAGGGAGGGCTCTTCCCTGCCATTTCCTGGGATGCTGAGGCCTGGGGGGGGGGTCTCCCTCCTAATCTCCCTCCCTCCCTCTCTCCCTCCCTCCTTCCCTTCCTTAGTTCCACTGTATTTCTCAGAGGTAAGGACCAGTTTCAATCTTTATACCACTTCCATCCATTTCAATCACAGTAAGAATTCCCCGATAACCACAGAAAGACACCCATATTCCTACTGATAGCTAAATTATTTCAAGTTAATGGAACAATGGAAAAATGGATCATCTTATGAGCCTTTTAGAGTCTGCGGAATCTTACGAATGGAGGTGGGGAGGGCAGGGGAGAGTGAGTCCTGCTTCAGTGTGAGGCATCTCTGTGGGTGGACAGCAACCATGATGAATCCACTGTGAGACTGACCTCATGGGGTCCCCAGGGGAAGGGCGGCTGACTTGGTGGCTCTCTGTAGCCACCCGCTAAGGAAGGACGTTAAGCATTTCTGTGATGATCCAAGTGTTGGAGCGAGGCTTTGAGCTCTCCCTCCAGCCTCCCTAGCAGTCCAAGCCTCAGATTCCCCATCAGAGCCATGAAGGGCAGAGACAGGAGTCAGTGCTTGGCTGGGTCGTGTAGGCCAAGACACAAACTTGGAGTCAAATTCCCATTCATGCTTGGATGGAGATTCAAATCCAGCCTGGACAGGAAAGTCCAGGAGACTCTTATCTCTTCTTTTCCCCTCCTCACCAAGTTGCAAGTGTAAATATGACTAAAGTAGTAGAGTACCAACCTGGAGAGAAACAACTCAGGAACCGTACTCAGTCTCACATGTGTTGCCTGTGCGCGCACACACACACACACGTGTAGAGAGCCTGTGTGAGTCCCCTGAGAATGCATGGACAGTGTCTCCATGGACTGACTCATTTCAGTCCCTGGCCCCCACACTAGCTTTCAGGATACTGCTGTCCAGACCTGTCCCAGAGCTGTAGGCCTGTGCCCTCTCCGCAGCCCAGAGGCCTCAGCACGGACCCCATGGCCTCCTGCAAGTGAGCACTGACTCCTGGAGGGGTCCTAGGGTATGTGGATACAGGCTGAGCTTCCCGGAACCATTCACCCCCACCCCCGACCTAACCCCCGACCTATCCCAACCAGCATCTGTAGGAGGCCTGTGCCTGGTGTCCCAACACTCGGGCCTTGCCAGGAACCCTCAGAGTTGAGAGGGGCTCCCTGAATCCCGGGCAGTCAGAGCCAGCCCGGCCTGAGCAGGTAGAAGCAGAGGGCAGAGAGGGCAGTTTTTAACCTCAGACTTGTGCCCCATGGAAGTACCACAAAACAGTATTCTTAAATGCTTTATTAGACATATTTTAAACAGGCTTTTAAGTATTTTCCTTCCCCCACACCACCAAATGAAATAATTGCATAATTAGTAATAGATTTGTTCTTTCTCTAAGTGTAGATTTTTTTTTTTAGGCGTGTTAAAAATTTATCACGCTGCTTTCCCCTGACCCTTCCTTCTGTTCAAGTACCCGGCTGATATGAATGCATTTTTTTTTAAACTTAAACTCCCTCCTCCTTTTAACTAGACAGGTCATTAATAAAATGTTCTCTGAGAGCCTGAGCTTTTTAAAGTTGTATATCTCCAGCTAGATGGCCGGGGTGAGCTGCACACCGCTGTATTAAGTCTCTACGATGAAATATTTATTCACCATTACAATTTTTTTTCTTTTGGACTGTGTGTGAGGTGTCTTGCTCTTCTCCTCAAGGCAAATGTGTGGAGAAGGAGGTCAGGACATGAACTTATCCCTCACTTCTACCATTTCTTTGGATCTCTAGCTTTTATTTTTCCTCCTCCTCCTCCTCCCTCCTCCTCTTCCTCTTCCTCCCTCCTCCTCCTCCACTTCCTCCTCCTCCTCCTCTTCCTTCTCCTCCTCCTTCTCCCCTCCCTCCTCCTCCTCCTCCTTCCTCCTCCTCCACTTCCTCCTCTTCCTCCTCTTCCTTCTCCTCTTCCTCCTCCTCCTCCTTCTTCCTCCTCCACTTCCTCCTCTTCCTCCTCTTCCTTCTCCTCCTCCTTCTCCCCCTCCCTCCTCCTCCTCCTCCTTCCTCCTCCTCCTCCTCTTCCTTCTCCTCCTCTTTCTCCCCTCCCTCCTCCTCCTCCTCCTTCCTCCTCCTCCACTTCCTCCTCTTCCTCCTCTTCCTTCTCCTCTTCCTCCTCCTCCTCCTTCTTCCTCCTCCACTTCCTCCTCTTCCTCCTCTTCCTTCTCCTCTTCCTCCTCCTCCACTTCCTCCTCTTCTTCTTTTTCCTTCTCCTCCTCCTTCTCCCCCTCCCTCCTCCTCCTCCTCCTCTCCCCTCCTCCTCCTCCTTTCTTCCTTCTTTCTTCTTCCTTTTGCCAGTACTGGGGCTTGAGCTGTGGGCCTAGGTGCTGTCCCTGAGCTCCTTTTTGCTCAAGGCCGGCACTCTACCACCTGAGCCACGACTCCCCTTCTGGCCTTTTCTGTGATTATTTGGAGATAGGAGTCTCCCAGACTTTCCTATCCAGGCTGACTTTGAGAGCCTCAGATGTGACTACTGCTGTCTAGCTTTCTGTTCTTTCCTTCCTTCTTCCTTTTTTTCCCAGTTGGAGTTTCTGTACTCAGGGGTATGGAGGGACCATCTCCTGATGCTCTCAGTGGCTCAGGCTGTGGAAAGGGGGTGAGGGATTTGACGAGACAACTTGGCTACAGCCCTCCCTCCCTCCCTCCCTCCCTCCCTCTCTCTCTCTCCCCCCTCTCTCCCTCCCTCCCTCTCTCTCTCCCTCTCTCTCTCCCCCCCTCCCCCTCCCTCCCCCTCCCTCCCTCCCTCCTTCTCTCTCTCTCTCTCTCTCTCTCTCTCTGCCTTACTATTTTTATAGGTCTATGTCTTCAGTGGAGCTGATTTTAAGATTAGTGTAGGTCCTTTTCATAATCACAAACATTATTCTAATCACCATTTATTGCTTGCATTCTGTGGGCTCAGAGCTGTGCTCAGCTCTGTGTGTGTATGTACGCATTCGTATGTATGCGCAGATATGTGCTTTTAACATTTCTAAGCATCATAAAGGCAAGCAAGGGAGCTTTGTAACCATCAATCAAGGAGGGAAAGCAACTTGTCCAAACTCATATAGCTAGTAATAGACCTTTGTTTCTTCAACTTCATCTACATTTAGCACCTGTCCACCCACTGTCTGTTCACCCATTTTCCATCATCCATCCAGCCTTCCATCCATTCACTCACCTATCTTCTATCCATTCCTCCACCTACCCATCCATACATTATCCACCCACCAATTCATCCATCTGTCCGTCCATCCATCCGTCCATCCATCCTTCATCCATCTTCCGTTCTTGATCCATCCCAACCACCCACGCACGCACGCATCCATCCAGCCCTCTCTCCATTTATCTATTCCCTCCGCTCACTTACACATGGGCCGCTTTTGGAGGTCAGCAGCAATGCAAGGATACTCAGCCAGCGGTGGGGGCTTGGCTGTGAGGACACAGCTGAGCTGCTGCTTACACGAGGGGAGGCAGACAGTGAATACACAGGGGAAAGCAGGGCAGTGGCAGATTTGGTGGATACAAAGAACAGAAGGCAGCTGAGAGGACCAGGTCTTGCTGTGCAGTCTGTGGCGCTGGCCAGTTCTGCAAGGCCTAGGCCCTTTGCTGGGTTGGAGGCCACCCACGTGCTTCCCAGCCATCTCCTCCTTAGTGGGTACCAGGATGGGAAATAGCCCCGTGCCCACTCTGTGCCCCTGCCCCTGCCCCTGGGAAGCAGCCCCTCTGTCAAGTCCTGAGTCCTTCCCAGGCTGCTTCGCGTCTGCCTGTACGGGACCCCGTGACTGTGTCTTTTTTTTGCATCCACATCATCTCCCCTTCTGCCTGCCAATGGCTGCACTTGGCCGTTGATGTGTATCACAGCCATTTGCCAGCTCCAGTCTTCATCTGCCTTGCCTTCTCTTCTCCGGCTCAAGCAGGGGACTGCCATGCACCGGCTGCTTGAGATGGAAAACCTCAGTGTCGCCCTTGACCCCCATCCTGTCTCCGCTTGCTCTCATGTGTCAGCAGCTCTGTCAGTCTGCTACAAAACACATCTTGACTGAGCTGGCTTTTCACAGCCCCCTGTCACCATTGTCCTCACTGCCGCCATCCCTGCCTTGGCGGCTGTGTGAGTCCTTGCAGGTCTCCTTGTTCCATCAGCTCCACTCACAACCATGGCAGCTAGGGTCTCCTGCTGCCCTTGGCTGCATTACTTCCCAGCTTGGGACTCTTTCTGCCTCTTGAAGTCAGAACCAAGTCACAGTCCTTATCTGGTCTGTCCATCCTTTTGTCATCTTGAGGCCACCTCCACCTCGTCCATTCCTAAGCTGCATCCATTCACACTGCTCCACTGACTGGCTAAGCTGATTCTGTCACAGGACCTTTGCACGTGCTGTCTCCTGGCCCTGGGCTGGGCTGTTGGCGCTGCCACCTTCCTCCTCATTATCAGGTCTCAGCCTCACCCTGGCCTCCTCCTTCTCCTAGGAATGCAGAGAGGCGTGAGAGCCCGAGAACCCTCCCATCTGCTCTGCCTGACACATCTTACTCCTCTGCCTAGCATTTATGTTAATTGCTTGTTTTCATTTCCCATTTACCCCACTAGGACAGGGCCATCTGCTAGGATAGCCATGTTTAAAATCAAATAAAATTCAGTCCTACAGAATTCTGTACCCACACGTGGCTCACAGCTATTGAGTCAGACAGCCCAGGAGGGAATATTTTCATTATGGTGGAAGGTTCTAGAGTACTGGCTCTTCCAGGGCAGAGACTCGTGCTCCCGGCTGTGCCATTAACACCCAGTATAGCGCCTAGCCTTCAGCAGGCATCTAGGCATTCCTGGGTGCGGGGTGAAGGGGTGGCACTCGGTGGGGTGATGCTGGCCACGGTGGTGGACTCGCACCATTTGTCCCCCAGTATGCAGGGAATGGAAGCCATATCTGCTCGGGAGCCAGGCAACAGGCGCAGGGAGCTGTGCACCCCTGCACAGTATTCTCATCTAGAAAATGGGGGGGGGGATAACTGTGTCCTGAGCGCATCTCAGCGGCTGCACGTGAGAGCAGGTGTGAAAGTGCTTTAGAAACTCCAACCTGGTGTTTATTCAAGGGCAGTCTGAAGGCCTACAGGATAGAGGTTACCTGGAACTTTCTAGAATACAGCCTGTGCTCTGGGAGTGGCCAGTCTCTGTTTCTTCAAGCTTTTCCGGTGGAATAGATAATGACATACAGATGGCACTGTCTGGGGGACACTTGTGCTGGGGGCTAATTGTCTCACTGGATTCACTAAAATTACATGACCGTGTTACTGTATATTGATCCCTCTCCCTTCTCAAGCCAGGAAACTGAGGCACAGAGGGGCCTGGCCATGTAGTTGGAAGTTGGCAGCACCCAGTACTGAGCTGCAGAACTCTGCCAGACCCAGGGCTGGGCTACCATGTCGCACATACACCTCCCCTGTAGCCGTGAGGATGACTGGAGGGCATGAGGGGGAGCAGCATGTATAATTTTACCTCTGCACCGAAGGTCTGCAGTCCACGGTGTGCCCCTGCCTGTGCATGGGCACGGGCCAATGCACGGTCAAGCATACAGTGTCAACCCCCCCCACCACACACCTCTTATCCAGGCCCTTTCTGTGTGTTCTGCAAGTGCCAACGTGTGGGTGTGGCAAACCTCTCCCAGATCTCAGGGAGTGGCCTACAGTTGTAGGAAACTGGGACCAGAAGCCAGACTCTAGTGGGTGCCCAGACCCTAACCGCAACACCATCCAGCCTCTTGCTCCTGTTAAGGCTGGCGCTGGGCGTGCCACGCTCTTGCTGGGGAGCCCCGGAGCCACTGCTCACCCCACTTCCCCTGCCTTTCCCCGCAGGCCAGAAACACCTGTGCATCACGAGCCTCCTCATCTGCCAGGGTCTGCTCTGGGTGGGCACCGACCAGGGGGTCATTGTACTGCTGCCCGTGCCCCGGCTAGAAGGCATCCCCAAAATCACAGGTGAGGGTCTGGGGCTCCAGGGGAGGACCGGAAGGGCCTCAGCTGTCAGGAAGGTGGGGAGGGAGGTATCCTGTGCCCAGATGTCTGCAGTTCCGCTTACCCCAAGGTCATTCATTCCCAGAGGACGGCGGTCCCTCTGGGGCACGCATGGGGCAGAGACCCTGTCCTTCAACCATGTCTGGGGGCAGTGGTGGTCCAGGAGGCGGGTTCGGGTGAGGGTGCCCTGGGGTCAAGAGATGGTAAACAGCTTTTCAGGGGTGAGCACAAGAGGCGCCACGGGTGGACAGGAAAAGCTTTCCAGGCAGAGCCAAGGGGAGGAACTTCTCAGCCAGGGACTTTTACACTGATGTTGCCCATGTTGACTGAAGCTGTGACCCTCTGCCCCCGCTCCCCTACTGCACCTAACCCACCCGGAAAGTTCCCCTGGAGAGACGGGGCACCTTCCCTCATGCTCTCACCCTCCCCACAGGGAAGGGCATGGTCTCCCTCAATGGTCACTGCGGCCCCGTGGCCTTCCTGGCGGTGGCCACCAGCATCCTGGCCCCCGACGTCCTGCGGAGCGACCAGGAGGAGGCGGAGGAGGACAAGCCCGACGGGCAGGCTCAAGAGCCGGTGCCCGGCCCGGACAGCCACGTGGGGCGGGAGCTGACCCGCAAGAAGGGCATCCTGCTGCAGTACCGGCTGCGCTCCACCGCGCACCTGCCGGGCCCGCTGCTCTCCGTGCGGGAGCCGGCGCCCGCCGACGGCTCGGGGCCCGCCGCCGCGCTGGAGCACAGCGAGGAGGACGGCTCCATCTACGAGATGGCCGACGACCCCGACGTGTGGGTGCGCAGCCGGCCCTGCGCCCGGGACGCCCACCGCAAGGAGATCTGCTCCGTGGCCATCATCTCAGGCGGACAGGGCTACCGCAACTTCGGCGGGGGCAGCGGGCGGCCCGCCCCGTGCGGGGAGACGGACAGCACGCTGCTCATCTGGCAGGTGCCCTTGACGCTATAGCCACGCCCACCGGGAAGGCCACGCCCGCCGGGAGGCCACGCCCAACGACAGGCCACGCCCACCGCAGACACTCCCTCCGCGAGCGGCCACGCCCACCGGGAGGGGACGCCCAACGGCAGGCCACGCCCATCGCAGACACTCCCTCCGCGAGCGGCCACGCCCACCGGGAGGACACGCCCACCACCGCCACGCCCTCCCGCGGGCGGCCACGCCCATCAAAGGGGACATGCCCACCGGGATGGGCGGGGCCAGCTGCCCTGCCCAGTCTCCGTTATCAGGCCTGTGCCTTCTCTTTCTATCCCGCAACACTGGGTGACTTTGCCCTGGCTTGGGTCCCCCGTGCCACTGGCCTGGATATTCTAGTAACTGCCTCGGCAAATCAGAGAGAAAAAAAGAAAACATTTTTTTAACTCGAGTGTTTGGGGGAGGTATTTTAAAAGTGTGGGGAGAGTGAAGACACGGGGAGAAAATGGCCTTTTTTAAGAAAGCAAAAAAAAAAAAAAATCCAAACACAAAACCTCACAACTGCCTTCCCAGCTCAGTACTACTTATTGGAGCTGACCAGGGCTTCCAGTAGCCACGTGCCCCTCCTGTAAGGGTGTGTGTGAGCCAGTGTGTGTGTGCGGGCTGGTGTGTGAATATATATATATATATATATATATAAATACGTATATATGGTGTATATTATATGTATAAATACAGTCTGTACATATTGGAGCACTGGGAGAAGCTGGAATAAAGGGCAAGCGGTACACCTGGATTGAAGGGTTTTTTATTATTTTTGTTTTTTAATTGAGTGAAAGGATAGAGAAGTAGTCTGTGCTAGAGGATGTGGGGACCAAAGCTCACATGTGGCTAGCTAATTTCCAAATTAATTAAAACCAAATCATAGGCAAAATTCAGTCCCTTAGCCACATTTCAGGTAGGGCTTGAAGCTCCCCAAGGGGTGGGGATGGCAAGTTGGATAAGTCAGATAGGATTTTTTTTTTTTTTATCAATGAAGGAAGTTTTTATTCAGAGAGATTTTGGGGGAGTTTCTTTGCTGAGTGTCAGAAAAGCTGGCCAGCCCAGCTCTGGGGAAGTGGGAGGCTTGGAGATGGGTAGCTCCAGTGCCTGACACTGGAAGCCAGAGAGAGAAGGGAAACCAAAGGACTCCTTAGTGGCTGACTGCTCCATGTAGGCCCGGGTCTTGGAGCAAGGGTGGTTTCCACGGCAACAGGACAGAGGAGTGGGGAAGAGACGAGGCTGCCCTTTCCCAGGTGCATTCCAGGTGAGCCTGGGGAAGCAGGAGCTGAGCCCAGGCTGGGACTCACGAGCCAGCTGCTCTTGTCCTGAGGATTGGCTTTGGCAGCTGCTTCTCCTTCTGCAGAAGCTTTGCTGGCACCTAGTCCTTCCTCTAGGCTGGACACGGGGATGACTGATCGGCCTGTGAACCCCCAGTGTGAGCAGTGCCAAGCAGAAGAGACTTGGTGGCAAGCAATGAGAGAGAGAGAGAGAGAGAGAGAGGGAGGGAGGGAGGGAGAAAGAGAGAGAGAGAGTGTGTTGATGGTACTGGGGCTTGAAATCAGAACCTCACATTCTCACTTATCTCACTCGACGGTGGTGATCTACCATTTGAGCCACAGCTCCGCTTCCAACTTTTTTGATAGTAATTGGAGATGAGACTCGTGGATTTTTCTGCTGGAGCTGGTTTCGAATCTCAAAATATCACATTTGTGTCTATAAAAGGTTGCTGGTACTGGGCGCCAGTGGCCCACACCTGTCATCCTAGCTACTCAGGAGGCTGAGATCTGAGGATCAAGGTTCAAAGCCAGCCGTGGCAGGAAAGTCCATGAGACTCTTATCTCCAATGAACCCCAGAAAACCAGAACTGGTGCCGTGGCTCAATGGTAGAATGCTAGCCTTGAGCTGAAGAGCTTAGGGACAATGCCCAGGCCCAGAGTTCAAGCCCCATGACTGAAAACAACCCCACAGTCGTTGGTTTTAGTTTATACTTGTCCTGGTCAGCTTGGGCTGGTGACTGAGGGAATACAAACGATCGGGTCACATGACACCTTCCTGTAGTGTGTGCATGCCCACATATACCCCTCGCATGTATCTACAGTGCACCCAAGTGTGTGACCCACATAAAGAACACACGTATAACCCAGACACATGGGTGCACACAAAAGCACACGCATGCACTAACGGGTATTGCTTCAGTGAAGAAGGGGGCTGGGGAGATGTCAGCATTTATAGGGGATGAAAGTCAACCCAGGATTTGGGTTTCAAACAAATGCTCCCCCTTCACAGATGAACACTTTTGCTCTGCCTGACATGGTGCCATGGCTGCTAGGCTGTAAGATTAGCCCTGTCTTCATGGTGCGGTGTCCAATGGGAGGACAGTGGTACTGAGGAGAGCAAACCAAGAAAGGCTTCCTGGAGGCGGTGACGTATGGCCTTACAGATAAAGGCTTTGCAGTCACTCAGAGATGGGTTTGCAGATCGGCTTTGTGGTTGAGATGACTCTGTAGACTTTGACAAGTGACAGCCTTCTGAGCTCCCTAGTTCCTTGGCTGAACAAGGGACAGCAAGGCCTGCTCCACAAGCAGCTGAGTGCTGTGAGTGCAGTGTAGGTGCCAGATGTGAGCTACGATGCATGGCCTTTATCTCACCTGTGCCTACAAGCGTGGCAGTTGAGCGTGGATAACCACAGGGGGGTAGGGGAGTGAAGTGGACACAGGATGTAGACAGTCTGGGGTCAATGAGCCAGGGCTGGGGGCCAGTGGTCCGAGGCCACTAAAGCCACCTGGCCTGTCCCAAACCCTGAGATCAGGAGGAGGTTCTGTTCCTCCCTGGCCAGAGCCCTGCCAGTGCTGCCCTCTGGTTTCTTGTTGGGAAGTCCTAGCTGAGGAGTCTGGGCAAGTCTGCCTCTGGGGCCCAAGGTCTGATTTCTTCCCACTGGAAAGCCTGTGGCTGTGTGTATGGTGGGCAGGGGCAGGTCATGCTGGGGCTATGGCCACCAAGCAGGACAGCATCAGAGTCCTAAGGTTTGGGTGGGCTTTGGGAGCCATGGAGCTGGAGTGCTGCCACCGTGATGGGGCAGACCTCTTGTGTTTGCAGGATCACCCCGTCTGACAGCAGTCAGCCCAATGAGAAGCCACCAGGCCTGAGGAGCCGAGGTGCCACGCTGGAGACTCCAGTCTGATGGAGGAAGATCCATCTCTTGTCCCCAGAAGACTCCAGTTGGGTGGTGGAGGTCCCCCCCGAGCTGAGGGAGGACCCAGATCCCTTGTTCTTGGGGAGCTGCAGTCTGGGGGTGTATGAGGGGGGCAGGAGCCTCACTCTTGGAGGAGACCTGATAATAAGACACACACAGAAGTGTTTCAGCTACGCGGCTCTAATCTCAGCCCTGTCAGGCAAACGGCTCTGAACACCTCATTTACACGTTCTGGGTAAGAATGGTAAGTAGCAAGAATGTGTAAATTGAGGAAAATTAATATAATTACTGGAGCTAGTTCTTGGCAGCTTTTCCTATCAACAGAGGCCACTGCCATGAGAGCCATGGCCACTGGCTCTCCCTGTCTTCCCCTGTGGTGGGCAGCTGACCCCTCCTACACAGGACAGGACCTTGCAGCGAGCAGGGATGAGTTCAGAGACTCCCGCTGGTATGAGCCAGGCCCTGCTGTGGTGTGGGGGCGGGCCCTCACAGCAGGGAGAGCTGGGCTTGGGAATTGGCTCTGTTGTCAATTCGTGATGTGAACCACGAACACCTGAATCTGTGCAAACCCCCAGGTCACATCTAATAGCCAGTCCAGATGTGCAGAAATCCCACTGGGCCCAGGCACTATGCTAAGAGAACCCTTGTGATCAGAATCCATCACAGTCATGTCAGTGGCCAGAAGGCCGCAGTACCCTTCCAGGGCCAACGCCTGTAGCTGTGCCCTGTGCTACCCAATCCCCAGTTGCAAATCCCCGGTCCACATTATAGCTGCTGCTTCTCCTCTTACTGGCCTGGGGACTGCAGGTGAGGATGGGTGTCCAGGGGCCACCACAGCCTGTGCACAGCCTGGGGCGGTCCATTCACGTGGAGGGGTGGGCTGCCTTGAGGATGAGCTGGGCCGCCGTGGAAGCATCAGCCTGATCGTCGCTGTTTCCTGCAGATATGGGCCAAGGTTCCCACAATGCTCCTCTCTAAAGCGTGAAGCGCTCAGAGCCTGAGAGCACACAGCTCCCTGCCATGCAGCTTTGGAGGGGCCTACAGTTTGTGTAGAAACTGCTGTTCATTCTGCACATGTGCACACATCTGCACCTCTGCATTTTATCATGTTTAAGCAAGTGGGTCTCAACAGAGAGGGTTGTTTCTTTTTTTAATGAGCAGCCATCCAAGGCTGTCTCCTGTGTGTCAGACTCTGTCCAGGACAGAGAAAGGAGTGGACAGAGCCCCTCCTCTTGGAGCTGAGCCTGCAGCCACATAGGAGACGTGGGTTTGAAAAGAGGCGATCTGAAGGGTTGGAAAGAGGATGCTGGTTTGGAGGCTCCCCTCCTGGTGTAGGGAGGCCCTCACAGGCCTCAGTTTCCCTCTCTGTGCTTTCTTAGATTGTTCTCAGCATTGTATGTAAAGTGCTGGTCCCAAGGCCTGGCCCAGGAAGGTGCTTGGTTGGCGTTCACTATTTTGAGTAGTGTCAGTACTGGTGTTGTGCCCAGAGGAGGGGTCCCCCAAAGAAGACCACCGAGATCGAGGTGTCCGAAATGCAACAGCAAGGTTTTATTGCGGGATACGAGCCAGGCAAGGAACTCTTCCACAGGCACTCAGCAGCGAGGCTGGGAGGAGTTGACCGTCAGGTTTTACACAGTGTATTTAAAGGCAGAAATCATAAACAGTTGCTAGGCAAGTTGGGGGGGGGGCATTCTACAGTTGCGAAAACCACAAACAACTGTTAATTATGGTCCAGAGGTTCCTTTCAGATAAGGTGACTTATTAACTGCTCTTTCCTGTTTATGTATCCTCTGAGTTCGAAACTCTTATCTTTGAGTCAAGCTGAGTTTCTATTCTGCCTAGTGGAAGGGAAATAATTTTGAGTCTGGGGGTAATTATTTCTCATCCCTGCACTGGGTGTGATCTGTTGTGAGTTTATGGCTGCATGTGTAGCTTGGCCCGCGAGCAGCCACCTCTGGAGTTGAGCACAGCCTCTGTGAGGACGATCTGGGAGAGGCAAGTGCTCAGCTGCTTGAGCAAGCGCTTGCGAGCACCATGAGGTCGGACTGTTTGCAAAGCCAGGCCCTGGGACTCTTGGCTCAGGTGGTCAGAACTCCCCTCCCCCCCACCTTCCCACCTTCCCACCCCAGCACATTCCAGAAGGTGTTGAGTTCTTTCTGGCCTGAACCCAATTCAGGGACAGACACAGACTTCTTTCTCTAAATTAGGTGACAAGGCTTTTTTTTTTTTAAATTTTTTCCTTTTGGCAAATCCAGGGACATGCATTTACAGGCTGTTTTGCATAAATCAGGATTTCATTTACATTCATTTGCATGTGTCTCTGAGTGTGAGGCTCCAAAAGCCCAAATTTGATGTGTATAGAAAATAAAGTTAAATTGTTGAAACACCCTTCTGAACTGGCCAGAGCCTTTATACCTGGGCAGAAGGTGTCCGTGCGGACTTGGTTGGGGGAATTCTGAGGCCAGTTTTCTACCTAGACTTTTCGTTTTCATGAGGTAACGGTGTCCCTTTCCCATCAGTAGTTTCAGTTCTTTCTGTCTATTGAATTGCTGGGATCTGCCTCATGCCAACTTCCTTTCTTGGCTAAATAGCACAGAGTGCTGCTTTTAGGTTCAGGGGCTCACTCCCCGAGGAAAGGCAAGCATGTGTGTTCTGCGCAGGGCCTGGGTACCTCAAAACCCCACCTCCACCTCTTTCCCTTCCTCACCTCCTGCAGCCATCTTCCATGGAGCTGGCTCTCCTTCACCTGGAAAGCTGGAGGAGGGCCCAGGCCCAAAGTGGGGTCCCCTCTCTCCACATGACAGTGAGGTTCTCCTGTCTCTACCTGGCAGCTTTGCTCTGCAACACAGTGAGGCAGAAACTGAAGGTGGAGGGAGGGAGGGGGATGAGGAGGGAATCCCATTAATTTTTTCCTGTCCTAAATCAATTTAATGTCAGCCTCCGATGACTCTGATTTGATTTTCTTTTTTTCTTTTTTTAATTCTCAGTATTACAAAGATCAGACTGGCGTTATCAGCAGCTCAAGCCTGGAATGGGGATGCCACGATGGAGGCTGTCAAAAAGGGAATAGTACTAGATTACACCAATTATCGAGTATTTTGCTAATTAGACACCCCGTGCATTCCTCTGGTTGGCAGGGAGGGGAAGATGTGTGGCACTGGCGCTGTTATATGCTTGGCTGAGTGGGGTGGTCACGTGCCACCTCTGTTCTGAAGTTCGACATCTCTAGGAGACCGGCGGTTTTGGGGATCCCCATGAGATTGCCTGATGTCTCCCCTCTGTCCTCCTTGCTTTTCTCTAGGGGATTTCTCATGCAGGATTTGTGGTGGAAAAAAAAAGTCACATACCTCTAAAATTGATACGTCAGGTGGTCCAGGAAAAGATCCATAAAAGAATCTAATCATTGGGATCGGGAGTTTGGCCTAGTGGTAGAGTGCTTGCCTAGCATGCACGAAGACCAGGGTTCGATTCCTAGGTACCACATACATAGCAAACAGCCGGAAGTGGTGCTGAGGCTCTAGTGGTAGAGCTCTAGCCTTGAGAAAGCCCAAGGACAGGGCTCAGGCCCTGAGCTCAAGCCCAGGACTGGCCAAAAAAAAAAAAAAAAAAAGAATCTAATCATGAACATGTTGAGAGTGGTCTTTCCCCTTGGGAAACTGAGGCTGGGTGAGGGATATGTCTTGGCTGTGGGTCTCTAGGTCTCTCTCTCTCATTCAAGAGTCTTTCTGTTACCTATCTGCTGGTTGGGCTTCTTTTGCTCTAACCACCCAGGAATCAGACAGGCAAGGAATGGCTCCTCTAGTGTTGGAGGTCTGTCTGGGCATTCGAGTTACCACAGGCCTGGAGGGGGCCAGGCGGGTGGGACCTAGAGGCTTATAGTTTCAAGCCCTGTGAGCTGGGGGCCTGTTGCCCCAGGCTTTGACAGCTGAGACCTGTGACTCTAGGCACGGAAATTGGAGGCTTTGTGCTTTAGGCTTTCAGTTTTAGTGGCCCTGGCACTGAGTTTTCAGTCACAGCAGACAGCAGCAGTTGCAGCAGTTACTAGCACTAGAGATCTGAAACCGGTTGTGAGTGCTAGCTAGTCCCGAACTCTTGACTTCAGGAAGGAGAAAGTTCCTCTTCCTAGCCTCTTCCCAGCCTTCCATTGTTCCTCAGCCTCTAGCCTTCTCTCCATCCCTGCTACCCCTACTTATTCAGACCCTGCCACCTTCCTATCGCTGCTTCTGCTGC
The DNA here is from genome assembly GCF_031878675.1 of Megascapheus bottae. Lineage (NCBI taxonomy): Eukaryota > Metazoa > Chordata > Mammalia > Rodentia > Geomyidae > Megascapheus > Megascapheus bottae. The sequence goes on along the minus strand of NC_143514.1, from coordinate 74,055,980 downwards.
CAAAGCCTCCACCACTATATGACTCTCCTGATTTCCCTTCTTGTTCCCTGCTTAGGCTGCTTTACTACTGATAAAGAAAAAAAGTAGGCAAGGAAGGGCCAGAAGTTTGGCCTAGTGACTTACTTAGCATAAACAAAGCCCTGGATTCCATTCCTAGGTCTCACATACTCAGAAAAAGCCAAACGTGGTACTGTTGCTCAAGTGGTAGAGCACTAGCCTTGAGAAAGCTCAAGGACAGTACCCAGGCCCTGAGTTTAAGCTACAAGACTGGAAGAAAAAAAAAAAAAAGGTAAGGAAAGCCACCTGGGAGAAGCCTATTTATTGGGACTGTTGTGGGAGAAGCCTATTTATTGGGACTGTTGTTACAACACAGCTGCCTGGGAAAGTGAACCAATCAGCTTTCTTAGGTAGCCAGAGAGAGGGCGTGGTAATTGGGCTTGCACCAATCACAGCTGACCTTCATGTAAATGAAGGACTGTGTTAGCACCAATCATGGCACAGGACTCACAAGCAAAAATGAAGTCTATTTGTAGCAATCAAAATAGATATTCAAGGAAATGAAGGATTTGGTTTGCTCCAATCCCAGGCCTGGTACTGGGCCATCAGGGAAAGTGTTCTTCTTCTGGCTCTGGTTAAAATGGCTAGATTGGCTGCTTGCCTAATAGTCCTTCACTGGAGAAAACTAGGGTACCAGGGAAGGGCCTAATAGGGTCAATTAGGGAGTCAAATGACCCTGGTCCCCAACACCTTATCTTACTTAAAATACTAAAGCAAACATCAAAAGGGGCATCAACCAAAAAGCTCATCAGTAACGTTTACAGTGGTTGAACATTATGAACGGTGCTTCAACGGTGCTTAACTGCCTAGCGCACTTTCATTCCCACCCTTTGAGGTGAACTCAGGACTCTTTGCCCCCCTCCCTCCGCCACTAGCCGTTGAACTTGGTGAGCCACAACCTGGACTTTTCAAAAACGTGCAGGCCTAGGTCTTCCCACCCACCCGAGGACTCCCACATCGGGATGGCTGCTCTTCAGGATGTGGATGGGCTTTCCTTTGGGGTCAGAGGATTGCTTAAATCCCACAACCAGCAAGCCACCAGGCATCTGGGAAGTGCCTTCAGGCATTATCTCATGGGGTCGGGGGAGACAGGCTTGTCAGCTGACAATTCATTTTCCATCTGAGTGAATTGAAGATCTTGGATATGTGAGGACTGGACACCATTGGCCTGTAGCAAAACTTGTTTTTAGAGGACAAGATGGGTTCTCTGGGTCCCTCAGCCTCTAGAGAATGCAACACTCCTAGATAGGGGTGGGGAGAGAGAGCTAGAAACATGGCCCCAAGCCCTTCGCCTCTCTCCCAGTCCCCACTGCGCAGGCCTTGGGTCAGCTACTCTTGGAAATACAAGCAGCTCTGCTCTGCTGAGTTTTATTATCTTTATCAAATTAATTTACGCCAGCCAGTGTGGTCACCTAATTAAGACATTTCCCAGGGCCCTGTGCCTGCTGCTTAATGAGGCAGCTGGACTCAGGTTCCCTGTGTCCTGGGGTGAGGAGGGAAGAGGAGGCATCAGAGCCTGACTGCCCTGCTGTGGGATTCCCGCTTACCACTGTCCAGGGATGCACGTGACCACTGCCAACCGCTTCCTCGATCTCTGCTCCCCCGCCCCCCCCCCACACACAGGCTGCGCTTCAGCGCTTTAAGTCATCGTGGGAAGGAAGCGTGAGGGGGCACAGGAGCCCTTCCACAAGTGACAGAGATAAGACTGCCGACAGGCAACTCGGCCCTGCGGCAGGATGCCTTCAATTTGGCTAATGAACTTCCTTTCCTTCAGTAAAAGAGGACAGGCAGTCTGATATTGCCAGCGGCTTTGAAGGTAAGTGAGGGAACTGATGGATAGAGAGTCAGGGACTCTCTGCTTGGGAAATTAGATGGAGAATGGTTTGTTTGCCCAGCCAACTACCCACCCCATCCATCCACCCATCCACCCACCTACCATCCATCTGTCCATCTAGCTACCCATCACCCACATATCCATCCATCCATCCATCCATCCATCCATCCATCCATTCACACATCCACATGTCTATGCATCTTTCTACATGTCCATTACCATCCATTATTCATTCATCCATCCATCCATCTACCATCCATGCATTCTTGTATCCATCCATCCACTTGTCTGTCCATCTAACATAGACATACATACATATTCACATGTAAACTGCTCACCTTTGATGTGATAGGCCCTGGGTAACTGGTAATGGAAATAAGACCTGAGACAAACAGACTAGGTCTGTTTTCACATAGCTAGCAGTCTAGTTAGAACACTGTTTCCTACTAGCATGTAGAATTATAAACTGAGTCTAGGTGCACCCAGTCTTACAATCAGACAGTCTTTGCTATTTTTTTTTAATTAACTTGCATTAGGCAAGGGCTGATTTTATCCAGTGGCTCATTCAAGCCTTGCCAGCTCCCTGTGACATGGTGTTTCCCCTGGTTCAATTTGCCACTGATGTCTTAAAGGTCTCCAAGGATGGCCATGTTCATAGCCCTATCAGACGCTTCTCTCCTCCTTGGCTGTGTCCTCCCCTCCTCGGCTCCCCTCCAGCACGCATGCCCCAGCATCCTAGCATCGCAGGGGACCATCCTTCCCATGCTGTAGAATCTTCCAGGCATCTTGGAATGTAGCTGTGTGGCCCTGGCCTCATACCAAACTCAGTCTGTCCTTGACCCAACAGCCTTGCAGTCTTCTCTTCCCCGTCCACTCCTTTCCTACTGCTCAAGGCTCTGTGTCCTGCTACCTGGTGGCTTCTCTTGTGTCAGCGAGATTGCTGGAGCCCCTCACGCCCCGCCCCAGCCTGCATCCCTGCTACCCTCCTGCCATACGACCATTTCCAATAATTGCAGGAAGAGAATCACTTTACACACACAGCAACCATTTGCCTCTGTGTGTATGTGTACATGCACATGTACATGTGTGCATGGGTGCTTGTGTATCAGTTTACTGGGGCTTGAACGCAGGGCCTGGGTGTTGTCCTTTAGCTTTTTTTTTTTTTTGCTAAAGATTGGTCTTATACCACTTGCCTCACAACTCCACTTCTAGCTTTTGGCTGGTTGATTGTAGATAAGAGTCCCAAGGCCTTTCCTCTCTAGGCTGGCTTTGAAACACAGTCCTCAGAGCTCATCCTCCAGAGTAGCTAGGATTACAGGTGTGACTGCAGCGCTGGGCAGGATTCCCTTTTCACAGGCTGGGTTTCCCCTCTGCAGTGAAGTTCCAGGTGGCCAGAGGCTGCATCTTGGGGTCCCGTGTGGCGTCCCCTGTTCATGCCAGAGGCAGGGACTTTCTTCCTACCGAGGTGTGCAATGAGTGTATGGCCCAGTTCTACCTGAGTACTTCACACCAAATGAGTCCATGGAACAGGAACCATTTTCCATGGTGCCACAGCACCCCTTTGATCTGTGCTGGCCTCACCATTCTCACCATTGCAGTGGGCTGCCTCCATCTATTTTCCAGGATCCCGCCCAGAACTCAGGCCCTGTCCACCTTTCAATTTTATGACTTTGTTTACACAACTCAAGGGCAGTCCCTGTACTGAGGACTGCACACCCCCTGAACCCTTGTGTCTCCTGCATGTGGACAAGAGAGGGGCTGTGTGTGTAGGTGGGAGGTGGCAGGCAGGGCATGCTGGCTCTCAGCATCACTTGTGCCTCTTCCAGTCCTCCCTGCATTTGACTCCCCCACTGCACTCTTGATGATCTTATGCACTCCAGAAGTTCACCGCACTGGCACAGCACCCCCAAATGTGGGCCCTGCATGGCCTGGAGAAAGGTGAGCAGACAGATGCTTTGCTGGTGACTATGGGTACCGTTCAGGAGAATGGAGCTGGGGGGGGGGGGGGAAGAGCATGCACAGGGCAGGGAGCTGCTGTGATTTCAGCCAGCAGGAGCCAAGTGCATCTTCAGGCAAAGCCTGACATGGCAGGCCACCCTGCAGTTCCAGTGACCTTGAATTAGTCCTAGGTCAGAGACCTGTCAATCATCAGTCAGGTGTGTGGGGTAGGGAGGATCCAGCGGCCCCAGGGCAGGTTTGGGAGAAGAGAGGTGCGTGGCCTTGGAAGGGGTGGTCAAAGCCAGCAGGCATGTGTGTGGGGCAAAGGGATATGAAGGGACGTGGGCATGGAAGCTCCAGGAGCCTCAGGCAGGAGGGAAATTTAGCCAAGTGAACAAGATGCCACCTTGTGATGCCCGTGCCTGCTACATGAAGTTTATTTCTAGGTGTGCTGCAAATATGTCTCCCCTGGCCAGTGCCACACTTGGCTCCTGACCCCTCGTGACATTGTGACTTGGGTACACTGTCCCAGCCTGGGGAGGTCTGGGAGGGCCTCCTGGAGGAGGAGGAGGAGGAGGGGGCCCTGGTTTTCCCTGTTGGCTGGTCAGGCACTTTGTAATTCTCTAAGCCCTGACAGCCTGCCAGGACTAAGGCTAGGAGCTACAGTTCCCAGGGTGGTGGTCATCTCTGGCCTCCAGCTTTGAGAGGACAGGGAGGAAAGACAGGATGCTGAGAGCCATGAGAAGTGGGGCGTGCACAAACGTGGGTGCTGTAGGGCTGAGGCCTTAATTTCTTTTCCCCAAGTAGAAACCCAGTTTTTGAGAATTTGAAAAGAACCTGGCAGGGAGCCTGGGGCGCCTGTGCCACTCTGGGGCAGTGGATGGGGCTTGTGAACAGTCACCTCTGCCCCCACCAGCCTTGGAGGAGAGGACCTGCCTCTCCCTCTGGGAAGCATAGCTTTGTGGGAGCTCAGGGTCCCTGGGTGTGCAGGAGGGACCTGCTCAGGGGGACACTGAGGCCCAGGAGGTGGGGACAGAGCTGGGATCCAGCCTCTGAACCTCCAGCTGCTGGCTGGGTCATGGATGGAGAGTGCCCTGCTCCCCACTGAGACTTGCTGCATGCCCACTGACTCTGGGACCCCCCCTCCTGCTTGAAAGGGTAGGAAGACAGGAGCCTTGCCTCCAGCCCTGGAGACGGACGTGGGAGGCACCCTCTGCCTGGGAGAGGCTGGAGGGCCTCATGGGCATCCTGTGGTTGTGTCCGGAGAGGAGAGGGAGGCCCTAGGTCACCCTTTTAGAAAGAGTGAAGCTCCCTGCTGGGCTGTGCAGGGAGCCAATGGCTGTGGCTGGAATAGAGCCAGGCCCCACTGGCCTGGACTACAGCTGGGCCAGCAAACCACTCCAGCCACACGGGAAGTTTGCATGGGAGCCAGGGATCCAGCCTCAGTACTCATCACGGTGAGGGGGGAGCGCTCAGAGCTGGGGGACCTTGGGGGTGAGGGATGGGTGAAGGATTCATCCATTGTCTGACAACCCTGGGAACCGTTTCCTGTTTTGATCCTTTCTGAAGAACCTGTTTAGAGAAAAGGGTAGAAGGTGTTGGGCTTTGGAGTCACACAGACTTGGGTTCAAATCCTGCTCTTGCCTTGTCCCCTGTGTGCTGAGGGACAAATCCCTTATTCTCTCTCAGTCTCAGGCTTCATGCCTGGAAAACAGGTCCAGTGAAGATCTCCTTCCCACCACCCTCCCCCTCCCCACCCGAGCTCCACAGGCTCTATCACAGGCAGAAGAACCTCTGACCTTGAGCTGTACGTGTCTCCCGGGCCCCACAGTGGAATTTGGCGTGTGCATCTTTCTGGTGCACCTCTACCAGGAGGGAGCCCCAGGTCATGCTGTGGGGCAGGGGTTGGCACAGGGGATTGGCAGCTGGGCCTCTTTCCTCCAGCTCCACCCAGGAGAGGCAGCTATGGGGGTCTCCAGGGGCTCAGGGGACACTGAAGGGGAGGGGTGGCAGTAGGCAGGGATGAGGAGCGGTGCCAGGCCAGGTAGACCGTCCCCCCTGACCAGCCCCAGCACACAGGCCTCTGTCTTGCCTCTCTGTTTGTCCCCTAGTCTTCCAGAAGGATCCTTGTGGCTTTTCTGATCTGGACTTCTTTCAAGTATAATCCTTTGTTGGGTGACATCTTACATGGACGGTGGCACAGCAGGTGGATCAAAGCAGGGTGAAGGCACAGTTGCCCCATCTTTTCCTCCACTCCACAGAGCCTCTGGGAGTCACTTTGAAGAGCTCCTTCCTCCTTGAGCAGATGGTGGGAGGAGGACGGGGGGGGGGGGAGGGCAGGGAGCTGTGCTGGGTGGATTTCCATGTGCAAATGACACCCTCGACAGCACGGGGGTGGGGGGACTGGAGGCCAGAAGCCTCAGGGCTGAGACTGGAGCCTCCACACTAGTCTTGACCCATTTCGGGGCAGGGAGAATTAACCTGTCTCCCTCTGACCATGGGACTTGCTCTAGTCTCTGCTCCTTTCTGGGCCTCAGTTTCCCCAGAGGGAAATGCCTGTTAATCTCTGGAGCCCAAGCAGCTGGACTCCAGCTGTTTCTTTTAAGCCCCATGATGCCTTGGGTCCTGAGGATGCTCATGAGAGATGTAGCTTGTGGCCCCTCCAGAGAGTCCAGGCTCCATCTTCTGCCAAGATGGGAATGGGACAGCCACAGGCCTGGCTGAGTTTGGATCAAAGCAGGTTCCTCACTCACTTGTGTGACTTTGGATATTGCTCAATTGTCAAAGGACTCTGTCCCCCTACTCAGGATGTGAACACGAATCATTTGTGGGTTTTCTTTGTTGTCGTTTCTGGGGTTGGAACTCAGAGCCCTGGGTGCTGCCCCTGAGCTTTTGTGCTCAAGGCTATGGCCAGCGCTCTTCCATTGGTGCTACAGCTCTACGTCTGGCTTTTTCCTGGTTCATCAGACATAAGAAACACACAGACTTTCCTGCCCAGGCTGGCTTTGAAGTACAATCCTCAGATCTCAGCCTCCTGAGTAGATAGGATTGTGGGTGTGAGCCCCTGGTGCTGGCATGGAGACTAACTATTCAAAGAGTTTACAGTGAAGCTCAGCACGTCGGGGAGGTGGGAGGAGCTGCCTGTCTGTCCTCAGCAATTAGAGAGCTCCTTCTCTCACCGTGAGAGCCTGCAGTCAGCTTACCCAAGGCAGGGCACTTCCTATCCCTTCCTCCTGCTCTGGCCCCGTGACTCACTTTCCAAGTGGAATTTGTGGGAAGTGCTCCTGCACGTACCTCCCTGCCCTTGTCCTGTGGACCTGCCTGGGGCTCACCTGCTCAGGTGAGAGCCGTTGAACAGGCCTGAACATCTGCGGTAGTCTTCATGGAACCCAGCCTGGGTCAGCCAGCCGCCAGCCACGCAGTCCTGATCACGTGACCCTGCCAACACTGGACCCACAGCCTCGCCCAGCCACTGAAGTTAGTCCTGGCCTTGACCTTCGGCCCCTCCATGGTCTTTACTTCATTGGTGGTGTTGGGGATGCAGCTGGGCTGTGCCCCAGCCCTGCCCCAACTTTCCTGGTGCCCCCCTGCCATGGACTATCATCTGACCTGTCTGAGTTGGTAATGAAACCAACTCACAATGCCATTGGGCAGATCCAAAAGTCTCACCTGGAGGATGCACACAGGGCATGGCACAAGTCCAGGGGGGTTTGTCTCAGCTAGCGATGGCTGTGTAACAAAACACTCCAACTATGGGAAAGAAACAGCCTGGCCTCTTCACTCTGTGCATAGATGCTCTGGCTTTCTGTTCATGTCTTCAGCAGGTGACAGGGTGAGAACAGATTTTTTTTTTCGGAGTCCCAAGCTTGTACTGGTCACCCTTGGAGGTGACCTTGCAGCATCTGCAGCACTACACAGCTGGCTGCCTGGGCTAGAGCAATTGCTTTGAGTACATGGCTGGTGGCTAGGGCTCTCCACTGGGGTTTCTGGAATCATCTCTATACCTCAGTCTCAGGCAGCTGCCATGGAAGAAAAGCCATCACTGGGGACTAGCACTCCCACTTCCCTCTGGATACTGGGACATTAGTGGCCTGGCCTAGCCAGAGGAGTGGAAGGGGACCCCAGCAAGGGCGAATTCTGGAGGTGCGGTTTGTTGAGGCCCCGGGTCTTGCACAGGCTCTGTGGGCATCTCTAGTCGTTCCCATGGCCCTGTCGATAAAGCAGAGTTCAGATGGATGGTCAGCCATTCTCCTCTCAGCTCCTGGCCTCGGTCAGGAGGATGAATGACTGGCTCAGGGCCACATGGGCGGGGCGGGGGGGCAGAGTCCGATAAATCACAAGGCGCACAGGAGCAGCTCGACTGATAAAGTCATCAGCAACCCAGAAATGACGAACACAGAAAGCATTACATGTCGGAGCATTTGTTCAGAGTCTGTAGTGTGGCAGACCGCAGCAGGGCCAAGCTGCTCGGGGCTGGCCTGACAGTGGGAAGGGAGGTGTGGGAGGGTCCGAGGCTGGACCACAGGACTGACTGTCCCTCAGACCCTGGGTCCATTCCTAGAGCAGTGTGAGGGCCGGCTAGAGGGGCTGTGTTTTCAAATGGAGAGTGAGGTGTCTTTCCAGATCAAGGCTCACAGAGGTTAAGTCTCTTACCTAAGGCCGTACAGCTGGGAGGCTGCAGTGCTGACAGTGGGACCAGGCCTGCTGCATTGTATTTTGCCTGAGAAGACCCTGCCTGTAGCATCCAGAGAACATCAACACTTTTCTGAAGAGGCTCCACTGGAGCAGATCAGTAGGTCGCAAGTCAGGAAACACCCCTCCCTCCCTCCCTCCCTCCTGTCCTCCCTCCCTCCTTCCCTCCCTCCTTTCCTCCCTCTCTCCTTCCCTCCCTTCCTTCTTTCTTGGCTTTGTACCCTGGCTTAACTCTTGCTCAAGGCTGGAACTCTACCACTTAAGGCACAAAAAAAGCCACTCTGGCTTGTTACTGGTTAACTGGAGATAAGAGTCTCACAGGCTTTCCTGCCCAGGCTAACTTTGAACTGTAATCCTGAGATCTCAAGCTTCTGAGTAGCGAGGATCACAGGTATGACCTACAGAGCCCAGCTTTCCATCTTACATTCTTGATCACAAAGCTATGTGAACTGGCAACCTGGTAGATAATTAAGGTTCAACTTCAGATCGAGGTAAAAAGACTTAACTGAGATCCTTTACTGCATGAACCTCTCTGGGCCTCAGTTTCCCCCTGAAAGGACAAAGTGAGAGGGACCGGGTGCCTCTGGAAGCTCACAGCTGCCACAATGAAATACTCAGTCCCCTAGGACGGATGTCCCGCCCTTTCAGACGAGCGTCCCCTTCTCCAGGCTCAGGAATGTGGGTGCAGCATATACATGCTTCTCTCTCCCTGCTGCCCACACCCCCACCTCAGAGGATGATCAAGGAAGAGAGACTCAAGCAAAACGAATCGTTAGCCTGCAGCGGCGGCTGCTGATTTAGTTCTGGGAAGGACCCGGGTCCCCTGTCACCATGACCTCCATTAACGGGGATGTGTTCAAAGCCACCAATTGGGATGCTGTGCGCCTCTCCTGGCCCTTTAAAGAATCCGCTTGAAGTTTTGCAAGCCGCTGGCTGAGTGTGTGGGGTTGGGCTCCCAGCAGGGAGGACGAGCTCCATCAAAGGCACCTGTGGTGGGCCTGGGCTGCCGCTGTGGGCATCCTCTCCTCAACCTGGCAGCCTCCGTGGGCTGGGGGACGGGGCGGGGGGGGGGCTTCCCCTCAGGATAAAGCAGGTTTACTCTCAAGCAGACCTGGCACCCAGCACCCCTGGTGTCATCATCCTGCCGCCTTGCCCTTTGTGCAGCCTGTTCCCTGGCCTATCCAGAGCTGATCTGGGTTGTAGAGGGGACACGGATGTATTTAGTATTGAGAGGCCTCTGTGTGTCCAGGGCCAAGACTACCGGGAGTCGCAGGCCTGAGCTCCACTCTGCAGGAGGACATGAGGGCCAGAGGGTCTGGGGGCCTAGACAAAGCCCGGCTCCCAGAAAGTGACCTGTCAGCATTGTTCCGGCCCTTCACAGCAAGCCGGACCACCTGTGGATTTTTGTAGACGTTACAACGAGCCCACCCTGAACATTTGATAAGGGGAATTTTTCTCTTTTTCTTATCACTTTGGGCTTGAATTCTAGGGACTTTCACAACTTACTTGGCTTAAGCTACGCCTCCAGACTGACTTTTTGTTGGTTAACTGGAGAACAGAGTATCTCAAGAGTTTTCTGCCCAGGCTGGCTTTGAACCAAGGCTCTCCAAATCTCACCCTCCCGAGTTGCTAGGATTGCAGGTGTGAGTCATGGTGCCTGGCTAGTAAGGGGGTTTTCCAGTAAACTACTAGGAATTGGGGCTGCCTCTGGCCCAGGGTCAGTCCGTGGCAGAGTTAGGATTTTTCTTTGCATCCTGTGGCCCAGGGGAGGTCATGATAACCCAGCACGTGAGGCCTGTGGGGGGAGGCGGGTTGAGGTGCAGGCTGCTCTGCTCTGTGGCTCAACAACACCACAAGGCTTCCTGAGGGCCAGGATGAGCCCTGGGGAACCCAGGGGTGCTTGGTGGCTGCTGGCCCATTCTGTCCACTCCAGAGAGCCGGCCTGGGGCTGGTGACTGCACAGCATTCCCTCCTCCGTCACAGGAGATGGCTCATTCCACACCCCTGTTGATGCTGTTCTCCCAGCTCTCACACCTCTCCTTCTGTCCCCTGCAAGTCAGAGCCCTACTTCTTCTGACTAAGGCATGGTGGTTGCCTCCTTTAGACAGCCTTGGCTCTGGTCCCCTCTGGGCTTTCACTGCCCCAGGTCTAGGGTGAGGTTCCTTCTTTGAATCTGTTTCAGAGGGCTGGAGCATGGCCGGCCTCTGTCTTTCAGAGATCCACACCTGGCACATAGCGGGGACCTGGGAATGGGATCCTGCCAAATCCCTGGGACCTGGGCGTGGCTGGGCATGGGGCGTGGCTCAATGTGTGGGCATGGCTTGGGGGTGTGACTGTGGGGGGGGGCTGGCTCCCTGTGCAGTTGGCTGCCAGGGCCATTGGGTCTGCTGCTCCTTTGGGGAAAGGCCTGGAAGTCACCTTTTCACCCTCACAGATCCCATGGGTCCCCAGGCTTCCCTGAGCACCATGACAGGTAGCAGCCCTTGAGCCTGGACTGGGGTTAGGCTACAGGCCACCGCAACTACCACTGCCCGTGGCATCTGAGCTGGGCTGAGGCTGCAGCCATCCTTCTTAGAGGCAGCCATCTGCCCTCAGAGCCTTGGGTGGAAGTCCCATGGAGGCCTGGGGAGAGCTGGGCCTGCTAAAGGGACCCCAGGGACTCCCTGGGATGGCACCGTGGCCTGGTGTAAAGCTCTGCCTTCTTGGCTGACTTCTGGTTTGTGTACTGTGCCATGCTATGTCAGAAGCCCGGCTTTTGCTAAGGGTACGGCTGGTCCTGGAGGGACCTGCTGGGGATGGGCCAGCCAGACAAGCTCCCCACTCCCGAGGGCTGTCCTCACATGCCCTTCGGATGTGCAGCAGAGGCCGTGGAGACCCAGACAGAACCAGGCTCGCTGGCTCTTTAAGTGGCATCTTTGTGTGAGGAGTCTGACTCTGGAGCCTCAGTTTTCTTTGCTGTGCACACAACACAGTGATAGGGAGAAAGCAAACGAGCACCCTGCAGAACCGCTTGAACTCATGCTGCCACATGGTCGGGAGGTGTAAGAGCTTGGGGTTATTCTTTCCTGATGTGTGGGGGGGGTATGCTGGCACTGGGGCTTAGACTCAGCCTGGGCATTGTCCCTGAGATTTTTCACTGAAGCATTCCCATTTGAAGCACAGCTTCACTTCCAGCTTTTTAGTGGTTAATTGGAAATATGAGTCTCATGGATTTTCCTGCGTGGGCTGCCTTCAAACTAGGATCCTCAGATCTCAGCCTCCCAGGTAGCTGGGATTACAGGCGTGGGCCACCATGAATCTTATTTCATGTGATTTTGTTTTTTTTAATGTGAAATCCCTCCATGGAGTTATCAAGAAACTGAGAATCAGAGAAGGGAAGCAACTTGCCTGGGATGACACAGCTTCATGCTAAGCTAGAATTTCATTCTCTGAATCCTTTTGCTCTAATATGGTCTAGACTTCTTTGGATGGCAGAGTTCAGGGCTGGTGCACCCCTTTTCTCCCTGGCCAAGATACTTTTTGCAGAGTGTGTTACCCACATTCAGCCCACAGGCCCCCTGCTTCTTGCTTGTGTCCCTTGGCTTCTTCCAAGGGCCCCAGTTACTTAGAAACTGTGGGCTGGGCTCAGTGTTCTCACTCCTCCCTTCTGCCTGAGGACCCCAGGAACATGTCCCACTCTTGAGGAAGCCTAGAGACTCAGGACTGGTCCGGGGGGAGGCTCTGATCTATCTGTCTTCTGATAAATTGAATGAAGAGCTATTAACTGCTCACACAGTCAGAGAGAAAAATCACAGCGTCTCTCCTAAGGAGGCAAATGAATGGTGTCCAAGGGTCATCCACCCTCAATTCCGTCCATGTACTCACTCGCTCGCTCATCCATTCACACATTCACCCACTCACATGTTCAATATCTGCAGGGACTTCCTATAGGACAGGCACAGATCCAGATGTTGGGAAATGAGCCAGACCCAGTCTGTCTCAGGAAAGACAGACAGCCCTGAGCTCAGAGCCCCCACCCAGAATGGTCCTCATTCAGGCAGCCTGGGCTCATTCTGAGCAGCTCTGGCACTCCGGGGGCATGGTTCCAGGACAGGGTGGGACTGGTGGGGTCCTGGCTGTGAACCTAGTCCATACCCAGTCTCTGGGGTGGGTGGGAGGCCCTGGCAGGCTCCAAGCCCCCACGCCCTCACTCCCTGGAACCCGCTGTGAAGGGCTCTCCTTGGCGCCTTGAAGGTGTCGTGTTTAGGAATGAAGTGTCTGCACGGGCAGGGAAGGAAATCCATTTCCAGACTGGGAAGTTATTGAATATTTAGGAGCTGGAGTCGATCTTTACAGGGAAATGAATTTCCCCGGCGTCCGTCCTCTGACGGAGATAAATCGGCCCTGCAGCTCCCTGTGGAGCGGTCTGGATGGGTGTTGATGCAGTCTGAGCACAGCTTCCCAGCCCTCAGCTCTGTCCCCAGGGCCTGGACCCCAGCCAGGGGTACAGCCAGCCTGCTGAGCCTGCTCCACCCTTCAGATGGCAGAGATCTTGTTAACAGTGGGAAATCTAGCAGAGTGGCTGGATGGGCCATGGGTTTGAGCCACGAGACTAGAAGGATTAGCAGGTACTAGATTTAAGTGAGACTTTCGGGAGAACTTCCTTACCCTGTCCGTTTCCAAGGTCATCTCCCAGAAGAATGTATTTATAGAGGCTGTTGGGTTTGTCTGGCATCAGCTCCGCATCACAGTGGGACTGCTGGGAGCTAAGGGGAGAGATGTGAAGTCGAGATGCGGAAGTACACAATGTACCTGCCCACTTTGGAGGAGGAGGGAGGTCTCCTCTGCATGTCTCTCAAGGGCAGAGTTGGGGGTGTGGCTTGTCCCTGCCAGACATGGCAACACCTGGGCCCTGAAATAGGAATTGGAATTTCAAAGTGTACATGCATATGAATGCACTTGCATATACATGACCACATGTACATGTAGGCGTGTGCATGCATGTCAGTACTGGAGCTTGAATGCAGGGCCTTATCCTCTTTCTTGGCTTTTCTGCTCAAGGCTAGTGCTCTGCCACCTGAGCCACACCTCCGCTGGTAGCTTTTTGCTAGTTAATTGGAGATGAGTGTCTCGGATTTATCTGCCCCTGCTGGCTCCGTCATCCTCAAGTCTCAGCCTCTAGGCGTGAGTCACCAGTGCTGGGCTAGCACTGGTGTTTCTTCTCCTTTCGGGCAGAGCTTGTACCACCTGCACTTCAGGGGCTCACTGGTAAGGTGGGTGCAGAATCAGCAGCTCCAGGGTGACATGAGGTAATTGAGGTCTCAAGCCAGCTCCTGTGACAGCTTGGGCACCATTTCCCAATTCTTCCATAACAAAAGGCGTCAGGGTAACCTTGACCAAAATCTCAGGTGGACAGGAGTCTCTGCAGCAGCAGGGGCCTGCAGGGGTGCTGGGAGCAGGGGAGAGAGGACGGGCCTTCCTGCAGAGGGGCCTCCTCTCCTGCACAGCAGAAGAGGCAGAAACTGTGGGCAGTGTCCCCGAACCTTCCCCCTTCCCAGCTCCAGACTCAGCCCAGCCAGAGAGAGGGAGAGGGGAAAGAGAGAGAGAGACGCTGGTGGCCTGTTTTCTCAATTAATTTCAGGTTGGCTGGATCTGACTTAGTTCCCAAGCTTAGAAAAAAGGAGGTGTAATTAAAAAACAATAACGAGAGTAGAACAGAAGTTGTGTGATCACAGCCGATTCATCATGGGAGCGGAGGATGGGGACTCTCTCGGCCTGGTGTGGCTCTGGGAGCTGGGCCTGGTGGAGAGCAGGCAGCCATCCTGCTGGGCCTGGGGACAGTAAGGCCCTCGGGTCCTGGGTCCCCCCCCACCACAGCTTGCTTTAGTTCAAGCCCTCACTTTTTTTTTTTTTTTCCATGCTGAGTCTCCTGTGGGATTCCACACCTCCTCCCCAGTCCCCTCCCCCAGTCTTCTTCCCAGTCTTCTTCCAGCCTCCCCCAGTCCCCACTACTCCCCTCCCAGATGGGAGAGGGGTTACATGGTATCCAAGATGAGCAGCCAGAAAGGGGTGAAGCTCAGTATGGCTGGACCCCACTCTGTAGAGTTGGGAGTATGAAGACAGGCAAGGTAAGCAGGGGCTAGCAATCCACGCCTGTAATCTAGGCTACTCAGGAGGGCGAGATCAGAGGATCCAAGTGCAAAATCAACTGGGACTGAGACTTTTTGCTGCAAAAAGCAAGACTGGAGGCATGGCTCAAGTGGTAGAGTTTCACCTGAGCAAGCAAGCTTAGCAAGCAAGCATGAGGTCCCAAGTTCAAACCCTAGTACTGCCAAAAGGAGAAGAAAAGAGAAGAAAGAGGAGGAGGAGGAGGAGGAGGAGGAGGAGGAGGAGGAGGAGGAGGAGGAGGAGGAGGAGGAGGAAGGATAAACAGGGAAGGGAAAGGAGGGGTATGACAGGGAGAAGGAAGGACAGGCAAGATAAACCTCTCAGTTTATGGAGTGCACCAACAGGGCAAGCCTCGAATGAGGCTGGCTGGAGAGAGAGACAGATCTGTAGGCTCAGGAAAACAGATGAAGAGGCAGATGCATGTGTTCAAAGGAGCGGGTCTTGTTGGCTCTGGCAGTACCTTGCTGTGTGGCCTTACGCAGCCACTGAACCTCTCTGAGCTTGTTGGCATGGGCTTGCACGCCAGAGTCTAAATTCCCATGGATTCCCGTGTGCTCTGGTTTTCGAGACCCACCCTCCCTCTGCCTCCATATTGTATGGTCCACCGTGGCCTGGCCCTGGAGGGTGGAGGCCGTTGGCCAATAGTGACCAATGGTGGGTGGGATGGAAGCTCCATTCTGATTTTCCTGCAATTCTCCAAGAGCAGCGATTATGGCTGGCAGCTGGGAGTAAGACACGGGAATCTTTTGTGCATGCCACATAAATATTTTTTTCCCTCAATTAACAGCTGGCACTTACAAACCGGGCAATTTTTCAATTTCCTTTGTTAAATGGAGAGGTTGGGCCATGTAGGCAGGATTCCCTTCCTCGAGCAGAGGCAAAGCCTCTGTCCCCTGCCACTCAGGTTCAAGTCTCAATGCTCGTTCTCCTGTGACTATTTGGGAAAAGCGACTGAACTCAGCTTTCTCATACACACACATACACATACACACACATGTCAGATCTGGGGCTTGAACTCAGAGCCTGGGCACTATTCCTTAGCTTTTTCATTTAAGGCTGAAGTTCTACCAGTTGAGCCACAGTTCCTCTTCTGGCTCTTTAGCAGATAAATTGGAGATGAAAGTCTCCTGAAATTTCCTGTCTGGCCGGGCTTTGAACATCGGTCTTCCAGGTCTCAGCCTCCTGAGTAGCTAGGATGACAGAGGCGAGCCACTGGCACCTGGCCATTTTGTTACGCCTCGGACTTCATGCTTGGAACACAGTGAGCTCTGTGCACACGTCAGCTGCTTGGCTGTTACTAGTCTGTGTGTAGCAGGCAGCCAGAGCGGTGTAACAAACAGCATAGACTTGGTGGCTTAAGCCAAAGAAACCTGTTCTTCCACCGATGTGGAGCCTGGGAACCCCAAATCACGATGCCAGGCAGGGTTCCCTCAAAGCTCCCCAAACGTGGGTGGTTTTTCAGGGACTTCTGAGACTTCCTTTTTTTTTTTTTTTCCTGGCAGTGCGATGAGATGGCAGCTGCTGTCACTCTAACTCAGCCACCTTGTCTATTGACTTTTTCCACCTGCCTCCACTTCCTGCCGTGACGACTGTCTGGGCCCGGGGACGTTGGGGGAGGGAGAGGGGCGGTGCTCTCCTGTGCTGCCTGCTGCCATGCCAGCCGAGAGCCAAGCAGGTGGCACAGGCAGGCTACAGAGAGTTAAACCCACTTCTAGAAAGCGTTTCCAGAGAGCCAAGGGAAGGAAGCAGCCAGCATTATCATGATTAATGCTATTTCAAAGACTTAATTCCCCCCTCTCCCAGGAATGTTTGTGAGCTGTGGCGGCACATGCCTTTGCTTGATTCCCAGTGTGCTTCCCTTGGGGGTCGTTTAGGACAAGGCCGCCGTGCACCTGGTGGCCTCCTGGCCTCTGACCCACCTGCCTCTCCCACCCTAGAGGATGGGGCAGCAGGGACCAAACCCCTTCCTGATGGGGAGAAGGTGACGCCGTTGAGGGTGTAGGGTGGGGGATGGGCACTCCTGCATTTCCATTTCTTCTTTATTACTCGATGGGGCAAGGTGCTTCATCTCTTTCTTCCTTTCCCTCCCTTCTGCCTCTTCCCTCATACTGGGGCTTGAGTTCATTTTTTTTCTGCTCAAGGCTGGTACCCTACCATTTGAGCCACTGTCCTACTTCTGGCTTTTTGGTTACTTGAAGGATAAGAGTCTCATGGACTTTCCTGCCCCAGGCTGGCTTCGAAGTGCCAGCCTCCAGTCTCAGCCTCCTGGGTACCAGGGTTACAGGTGTGAGCCGCTGTCACCCCCTGCGGGAGCCTTTTCTAGGGCTTCCTCCGAACCTTGATCTCGCAGCTCTGGATCTTTTCCTAGGGGTTCAGTCTAGTTGTGTGGGGAGTGGCTGGTTTGTGAAGTCATTCGTCACCGGTGACTTTATTCCTAATTGTGTAGTGCTCTGCTAATTTAATCAGTGTTAAGCTGGGAGCAGTGTTGCCACTTTCAGTCCCAGCACTCGGGGCTGAAGCAGGAGAATTGTGAGGTCAAGGCCAGCCTGGGCTGTTGAGAGACCCTGTTTCATAACACAGACAGAGGCCAAAAGCTTCTCCCAAATTGACTCGTCGATTCCTCTTCTTGCTCAGCACTGAGTTGATGTCAGGAGTAGTGGTTAGAACCCCCATCTGGTGGCGAGAATACCCATCTGGCATCTTGGGGTTGGGGTCCTGGTGACTTGGACTTGAGCGTGGTGGTGGGTGCTTGGCCAGGGGGTGATGGGTGAAGGGAACCGGAAGCCTAGAGGGCCTTGCATCCAGTCCCACCCCTCCCTGGGTAGGTGAAGCAGAGCCCCCGCCCCAGGCAGCCCCGTGGAGTGCCTTGATGCCACCTTTGATGTTTGCCATCTTGACAGTGGACTGCAGGGTTGGAGTCGCTGGCTCCCCAGGGGCTCCAGAGCCCATCCAGCAGGCAAAGGACAGACATGGACCTGCACTCTAATGACACGAGAACTCCACAGTCCCCTGTAGAAGGCTCTGAGAGCTCCCAGCATAGGGCTGCTGTCACCAACACACGCCCCCCCCCCCGACCCCAGGGGGGGGTCAAGGGCTTTGCTTGCCCAAGGCCCCAGCAGGGCAAAAACATAATACTGATTGTGTCCCATGTGCTGTAGTATGATCTCTCGGATAATTAGTTAATTAGTCATGTGAAGTAGTGATTAGTCGGGTAAGAGTGAGCCCAGCACAAGGAAGGGCAGTGACTGGAGGCTGGGCAGGAGGATAGGAGTTGGAGTCTGTCACCCAGCAAGACTTTGTCTCAAAAGATAGCTAAAAATTAAAAAGAAAAGAGAACAAAGAAAAGAATAGGTACACGAAGCAAGTCACCATTTCTTTTTTTCTCTCTCCTTGCAATTTTCATGTTAGTATGCCAGGTTTAGGAAGTCCCACTGTTTACAGTTTAATCTACCAGTGCTTTGTGGCTGAATTTGGGTGGCCCAGTGGTGATTCCTAGGCTCACAGGCTGCTCATGGATGGGGCTGGGGCTTGTCCTGTAGGAATGGTGACTTTTAGGTATGTTAGCTCAGTTCGTGGGTGGGGGCAGCTGCCGGAGCAGAGCAGTTTAATAGGTGACAATTGTGGCTCAGCCTTTCCTGTTTGCCTGCAGAGAAGGGAGCTGGGCCCTTTTTAATTCTCCCCAGCCACAGCATGTAAGTGGGGATCCACCAGCAGAGGGCGCTGGGGTCCACAGCAGGAGAGCCATCCACTCCACCCCGCAGCCCTGGGCAGCGCCTGGTGCCTGCATTCTGGGTCCTGCAGGCAGATGTGAGGTGGTGAGAGCTCTCAAGGCAGCTCTGTGGCTCCTTTTATAGTGCAGGTTTCAGGGGCCTTCCACAGGCTGGCATCCTCTGCGGTGGCACCAGAGAAAACTTCTTCTTCGTTGTCGTCTTCTTCTTCGTCTTCTCCTTCGTTGTCTTCTTGGACTTCTTCTTCTTCTTCTTCTTCTTCTTCTTCTTCTTCTTCTTCTTCTTCTTCTTCTTCTTCTTCTCCTCCTCCTCCTCCTCCTCCTCCTCCTCCTCCTCCTCCTCCTCCTCCTCCTCCTCCTCTTCTTCTTCTTCTTCTTCTTCTTCTTCTTCTTCTTCTTCTTCTTCTCCTCCTCCTCCTTCTCCTCCCCCTTCTCCTCCCCCTTCTTCTCCTCTTTCTTCTTCTCTTCCTCACTCTTCTTCTTCCTTTCCTCCTCCCCCTCTTCCTCCTCCTTCTTCTCTTTCTCCTCCATCTCCGTCTCCTTCTCCTTTTCCTTTTCCTCATCCTCCTTCTCCTTCTCCTTTTCCTTCTCCTTCTCCTCCTTCTCCTTCTCCTCCTCCTCCCCCCTTCTCTCCCCTCCCTCCTCCTTCTCCTCCTCCTCCTCCTCCTCCTCCTCCTCCTCCTCCTCCTCCTCCTCCTCCTCCTCCTCCTTCTTCTCACTGAGATTTGAACTCGGGGCTACAGTTTTGGAAGAAGGCACTGTACCACTTGAGCCATGCGGCTCCCAGGTCTCTACAGGATGGAGGGGTTGTTCAGCTGTTCCTTGGGCACCGTCCCAGCCCCTATGAGGAAGTGGAGGCCTCTGTGGGACCCAGTGGGCATTCTCTGGTTGTAATCTCAAACCCGGGGACCAGGGTCCCTGAGGAGCCCCTACCCTTAGGCTCTCCTATTTCTTTCTAGCCGCCCTTGTCAGGTTCTGAGTCCTTTATATGTGCCCTTCCCACGCTGCTGTGGGGTTTTCCTCTGGTGAGCACCCGGATCTCCCAGCATGCACCCCAACGCCCAGCCCCTGTGGGCAGGAGGTCCAGATTGCCGAGGGTGGGCGTCACTCAGGCTTTCTCTGAAGGCCAGAATGGGGAGAAGGGGAACGGAGGCTCTGACTCCGGGGCCAGACAGGGCCCTGTCGCTGGTTCCCTCATCTAGGAAATGGAAGGAGGTGGTGAGTGAGAGTGTGTGTGTGTGTGTGTGTGTGTGAGTGTGAGAGAGAGAGAGAGAGAGAGAGAGAGAGAGAGAGAGAGAGAGAGAGAGAGAGAGAGAGAGAGAGAGAGGGAGAGAGAGGGAGACTGGAGATTTGAACTCATTGAACTCTGGGCCTCCCCCCACTTGCTGGGCTGCATGCTACCTCTGAGCCATACCTCCAGTCCTGTTTTTCTCTGGTCAGTTTGAGACGGGTTCTCCTTTCCTTCCTGGCATGTGCCTGAGCTGAGATCAGCCTTACTTCAGGCTTCCCATTCTTGCTGGAATCACAGGCGTGTGCCATGTGTCCAGCTTTCCTGTGGAGAGGGTATTCCTGTGGACTTTTCTACCTGGGCTGGCCTGGCACTGCCATCCTCTCAATCTAAGCCTCCCTTGTAGCTTGGGATGTCAGACATGTGTCACTGTGTGCCCAGCTATAAGTTAAGAAAGAGTGTTGTTAATTTCTGCCCCCCTCCCCCAGGCTGGCCTCTAGCTTCGATCCTCTTGTTTTCAGCCTCCCAGAAAACCAGAATTACAGGCAGGATCCATGGTGCCTGATGAAATGGAGCCTGAATGTACACTGACAAGTCATTTGCAGGACTGTGCAGGGTAAGACCCATGCATCCTGGGCATGGGGCTGGCGTGGAGAGTGTGTGCAGGTGACAATGACATGGGTGCTCTCTGGTGCTAGATATCTTGCCTACACAGACAAAGAGCCCGTAGGGGTGGGCATACCCAGGGGCATCTGTGGATTGAGGCTGGACTCCACTGGCTACCACTGCTCTGGTCCTGGCACTTCCTGACTCCTCGGTGTCCCTTTCTGCTCTAGGACAGGGCCTTCAAAGGTGACCCTGGGGTCTGGGCTCCAGCTGTCTGCCACCACCCAGTAACTTCAACTACAATACTAGGATTCGCCATAAAACATTTGCTTCTGCTGAGGAAAAGACAAGGCTGGCATGCTGCAGGAGCATAATGGATGCAGGTTCCTTTTCTTACAAACAAGCAAAGTTTTATTATCTTCAAGTAGTTGATAAGTACGCTGCCTCTCTCCACCCTTCTTCCCCTTCCCACCCCTTCCTTGACTTCTTAATTTAGTAGGATGCACAATAAATTCTTGTTGGCCACTTACCCACTGTCATCTCTTCATGTCTACCCCCTCCCTTTGACTCCCCCCCTTCCAAGTACTCATTTTCTGTTTATTTTGTGGAACGTTGACTTTTATCTTATCTGTATTTCAGTGAATGCATTTGTGCATACTTGCATGCCACCCGAAGTGGCTACTTACCTATTTATAAGTGAATTCTAATTCTAGCTCCTATGTATGTGAGAAAATATGGAGACCTCGTCTTTTGAGCTTGACATAATTTTCCCCCAGATCCTTCTATTCCTTTGCAAAAGATGCAATATCATTCTTACTGATGGATGAGCAAAATTCCATTCGGTATATATACCACATTAAAAAAAATCCATTTGTCCATCGAGGGGCATCTGGACTGATTCGATGCCTTGGCTATGGTGAAAAATGCTGCAATGAACATGGTTGCACTGGTGGCTTTTCTGCCGGATGAAGGTTTCTGCTTTTTTTTTGCCCCCCCCCCCATCTCCAGGCTGCTAACCGGAGGTGGTGATCTCTTTAGGCTGTTCAGGACTTTGCCATAACAGGCAATTAATTTTCTGGCATGTTAGAGCCAGGTGAGACTGGTGGGGGTGGGGCAGTAGCTTTGTAAGGATTCTTTTCTTTTTAGTGGTACTGGGGTTGAACTTGGGACCAGAGGCTTGCGAGGCAGGTACTCTACTGCTTCTTTGGGTTCGTTACTTTTCTAAACGGGCTTAGGGGTTCTGCTCAGGCTATGATTCTCCTAGTCACACTTCCGGGGTAGCTGGGAGGATGCCATGTAGTAGTAGGAGTAGTCGCTATTGTTGTTAATCTGTTATTATTATTATTATTATTAATTAATCTGAACTGTGTTCTTCCTAATTCCAGCCTCCCAAGTAGCTAGGATTACAGGTGAGCCACTGCCCCTGGCCCACGGTGGCAGCTTTTCCAGTTAGGTGATGGGCACACCTTTTCTGAGATGTTCTAGTAGGTACTAGTGGTTATGATGTTGGGAGACACAGATGGAGCCCGAAGGACTTAGAGGGTCTCCCCCTGCGGGGAGCTCAGAGCTCAGCAGGGGTGCAGTGGGAGGGCTCCTGGGTGTGGCTGGATGGAGCCAGCAGGGGGCGCTGCCTGCTTCCCACCCAGCATGGAGCAGGTGGGAGCAGAAAACCAGGCCTTGTCAGTGCCTTGCTGGCTGTGGTCCCTGGCTTTGTGGGGGTCCTGAGCTGAGTCCTAGCACCCAGGAGAGCAGCTGCTGCCCTCTTCTTGTCTTGGTTCTAGTTTATTTTTTGTGGAACTCAGAGCCTCACCACACTCGTCAGCCAGGGGCGAATCTAGCACTTGAGCCATGTCACCAACCTTATGGCAGTTTGTTTAATCAAATGGGTTCTTGTGGGAATTTGGCCCAGACTCGTCTTGGTCCTGTATTCTCCTATCTCTGCCTCCCCTGTAGTTGTGATTATAGGAGTGTACCACGATGCCTGGCCTCTGTGTGTGTGTGTGTGTGTGTGTGTGTGTGTGTGTGTGTATTTCCATAGTGCATATTACTTATAAAAAGTAAGCAGTAACTTGTAAAAAGTGAGGAGTTGCAATAACACCATTTCCATAAATGCATGTAAAGGACCCTTGATCATATCTTATTGAGACTCTTACCTCAGGCCCTCCCTCTCCCCATCCCCTTTTCCCTCCCCTTCCCTGGGAGTGTTCCTTTTGCTTTTTACCAAAGCCAGGCACACCCGTGGCTCACACCGGTCATCCTGCCTACTTAGAGGCTGAGATCTGAGGATCGTGGTTGGTAGCCAACCTGGGCAGGAAAATCTGTGAGACTCATCTCCAATTAACCACCAAAAAGCTGGAAGTGGGGCTATGTCTCAAACCTGATGCTGGCCTCCCTTCCCTGGCCCCTGGAGGGTGACAGGGATTCCTGGAGGCCCCTCCACTGCCTCCCCAGCCCCTCACCTCCCCCCAGACCCACCCCCCACAGCTCCCAGGCAGAGGGAGCCCGCGCCCCTCTGGAGCAGCTGAAGTTCATGCAGCCAGCCCTGCCGCAGAGTAATTACTATAATAACTATAATTTCCCCTGTGTAACCTCGGCTCTTGGGTGATACTGTGACCAAAATAGTGACACTTGTAACTGGGGTTTGAGGAACCCTGCCCCCACTGCCATGGCGAGCAGGACTCAAGGCCCAGCCCGGGCACCTGCACCAGCTCTGAACTGGCTGTACGGTGCCATGCCTGTGTGCAGACAGAACGGTCGCCATGGGGTGACAGTGGTCATGGATGGCCCTAGCGTGCTCCAGTGTGGAGACTCCCAGTGGGGCCTGATGGGCTCTGGGCCCAAACTCCCAAACTTAACAGCAGACAGGTCTGGTGCTCAGGACACTTCATAGCTCGTGAGCCGCAGGGCCTGACCCCCGCCCGGGGAGGGTGGATGGAGGGCAAGGGCAGACAGTGATGGGTGATGACAACTATGGCTAGAGTGGCAAAGAAGGCTCAGTGGAGCCTGGGGCCTGGTGGTGGGGCACAGAAGAAATAATGCCGGCTTTAGAGGAGCCTTTAAAGGCCTCTCTGGTCCTTGCCTGCTGATTCTGCACACCCTCCCCCTGCACCACCCAGGCCTCCCCGCACGCCGGGGGAGGGAGTATGGCTCCCCTGGGCCAGCTCACCCAGGCTGGCGTTGTTCTGTTCCCTCCCAGCCTCTCTGATCCGCGGTGAGCAAGATAGCCCTGGTTGTATTTACTCTCCTAGGTCATGAGGCATTTGTTTTAGGTGTCTGCAGGAATCTCTGCTTCCTGTGTGATCTCAGTGGCTTCACCTTGTCCTATTGTGTAGGATGTTAGGCTGCTCTGACCAAAGCCAGCAGTGAAAGCCTGAGAGCAGGAAGCCTTTGCACCCCCAAACCCAGGCTGAACTCCAGCTGGCGGGGCGGGGGGGGGGGGAGATCTTAGAAAAGACTAGGGCTTGAACTCAGGGCCTAAGCGCTGCCCCTTAGCCTTTTGCTGCCTCGCCCCACTCCAGGCTGGTGCTCTACCCTTTGGTTTGGGGTGGAGCTGGGTGAGGCTGGAGCTGTGTTTGAGGCCATAACTGCCATTGCACAGTCCATTTAGTCCTTACAGTCTGCAGGGAGACACGTGGGTTTTCCTTCCTGTGGAGATGAAGAGCTGAATTCAGAGAGGTTAAGGGACTTGGTGAAAGTCACACAGCTTCCAAGTGAAGGAGGGATTGGAACCCAGGCCTGGCCTCCGTTTTTCCCCTCATGGGGTTAGGACCCCTGAGCTGTGAAGTCAGGGGGCAGGGGTGGAGGGAGCAGCTGTGCCTGGCTCTCCCACTTGCTCCCCAGCTTCTCTCCCCTGAGGTTCTTAACATGGCCATGAGTGGGTGGGGGAGGCAGGGTCAGGTAAGGCCAGGCAGGCAGGAGGACTCTGTCTCCCTGCCTCTGCAGAGCGGTCCTCCTCCCACCTCCCCTCTGCAGGGAGCTGGAACAAAAGGTAGCAAAACCAGAGTCAGCAGAAAAATCTCATTTTCACCTGAGACATGTTTGCGGCTGCCAGGAGATGGGCACAGCTTCCAGACCTTTCCCCCAGACGGGCCTGTGAAGGCCAGCACTGGGGGTCCCGGATGGAATGCTTCGGGGTCCTTTACAGGCCTCAGTTTACCAGCCATTGCAAGGGGTGTGGCTGGACCTGGTGGGTGCCAGGCTCACGCAGGTGGTAGAGACACCTAGGGGAGGCAGAGGGTGAGCGAGGGAGGCCAGGTGCAGGAGGCCCAGTGTAAAGGGAGACAGACACAGCTGTACCCAGTCCAGCCCTTGCTCAGGGCCAGCCAGCTGCTGCGACAGTTTGCTTTCACGAAACTCCTCCGGTTGGAATCATGCCCTGAAAAATCTTTAAACTTTACAGGATAGCAACTTATTTAGGAACTTTAAGAAAGTCATCTTGGCTGATCAAATTCACTGTGATGGGCTGGACCTGAGCCTGTGATGACCACAGAAATGACTGGACCGGTGGCTCTGTGGAGATTGCCATAGGCAAGCGAGATAGGGCCATGTTGAATATGCATGTAAATAAAATCAAATATTTGCCTTGGGGATCTATTGATTTGTATTTATTGATGGAGACCTGTGGTTTACACTCATGGAGGCTCAGAGTTAATAACGGGAGGGAAGCCTTCTTAATCACAGATTAGAAATCCGTGCCTCTTCCCGGCTCCTACTGGATGACTAGAGCTGTTTATTGTGGTCTACCTCTAATCCTTCCTGCTGCAGATGGATCCTAGACTGGTCTCTATGGCAACAGAGCAGGGTCCCTTCCTTTCCTCGTTCTGTTGAGAGGAGAGCAGGTGGAGCTCCATAACTGAAAGAGCTGTCCCAGGACCCCTCTTCCTGCTAAGTCTGGGGATGGGGGGCAGGAAGGACAGATGGACTTGAAGCCCAAGACAGCCCCAGGACAAAGCCGGATGCATGGACTTGTAGGGACCTCTGATTCACTGACATCACCCCATTAACCACTCTCGGGGCCTCTGATCTGGAAGGTGTCGTGGGACAATTTCTTCAGCACCCAGGGTAGTTGCAGTCACCATAGTTGGAGTAGCCACAGTGGCCAGAAGGAGCCCCAGGATCCCTATAAAACCAGCCAGCCGTTCCGGGGAAGGGCCAGGTCTTACCTGTGAAGGCTATGTGGATTTGTGTTTCCCTGGGGCCTTTCTTCAACTCAGTTGCTGTCTCGTGCACCAATCACAAGTGATATGCAAATGAGCAGCCATGGCCGTGTGCCAATAAAACTTTATAGACACTGCAATTTCGATTTCATGTGTCAGGAAAATCTTCTGATCTTTTTGTTTTCTCTCTTCTCTCTCTCTTTTTTTTTTGGTTTGTTCTTTTCTCCACTCTCCCCACCTCTTGCCTCAACCACGTGGCAAGGTAGACGTGGTGCTGGGCTCTCAGGCCCATAGAAATGTGGGCTGTGAGCTGGCTTTGGCCCCTGGGTTGAGCTCACAATGTCTGTTACCTGTCCATTCACCTCTAGACCAGGGTGCTCCCTTTCTCCTTGTGATTATTCTGGCTGTGGTCCTAATCCTTATTGGGAGCCTTTGTGACCTCCCTGGGCCTCTTCCTGGCCGTGAAGTGGGACTATGTTATCATCTTGGTGGTGAAGGACAGTGAGGAAGGATGTTCCCTCAGCACACTGCCCGGAGCGGGGCCTGGTCTCCACCCAAGGCATCCTGGGAAGGTGAGGGAGGGTCCCCCTTGAGGTTGAGGCCTGTCCCCTGGGAACTCGCTGTCCTAAGGTTCCCCTGGACAGCAGCACTCTGTGGGGCGGTGGCCAGTACAAGGCAGGGCCTCACCACGCTTGGGCAGGCAAGGCAGGCAGAGTCCAGCCTGGGCTCAGTCCTGGGGGCCTTCTGTGCAGAGGTACGGGTGGGGGGACTCTAGGGTCCACAGGGTGGTCTCTGGAGAGGCTCAGTGGCCTAGAAGTGGCCTGTCTTATGGCACACGGTGCTGCCCACTGTGTGGGGGTGGGTGGTGAAGTGGCAGGAGAATGGCAAATTGGCTCTGAACGAGCTGACCAAGTCCTCCTTCCACAGGAGCTGTGGAGGCAGAAGAGGGATCCATCCCAGGGCCCGTGGGAGTTTATCTGGGAGTGGGTGAGGCTCAGCTGGCTCTGGACTTTGCATCCATTCCTCTCCGTACGTGGGGACGAGCCCTGGGTCACCATGCCCTGACTTTGTCTGACCGTCAGTCTG
The DNA here is from genome assembly GCF_031878675.1 of Megascapheus bottae. Lineage (NCBI taxonomy): Eukaryota > Metazoa > Chordata > Mammalia > Rodentia > Geomyidae > Megascapheus > Megascapheus bottae. The sequence goes on along the minus strand of NC_143514.1, from coordinate 74,029,509 downwards.
TTGTGCTATACCTCAGCACACGCATTCCTGCAAAGCTGCTGCACCCTGCAGAATTCCACAGGGAGAAACACAGGTCTCTTGGAAGGACACAAAAACACAGCCATGACACCGGCAGTTGCAGGGCCCTAAGAGAGCAGCAGCAGGATGGTACATGCCCTGGGTAGTTAGGAATTACACCAGTGAGCTGGGCGCAGGAGGATCCCACCTGTAATCCTAGCCACTGAGGAGGCCGAGACCTGAGGATTGCAGTTTGAGACCAGCTGTTGCAGGGAAGTCTATGAGAGTCTTCTCTCCAATAAATCAGAAAAAAAAATCCAGAATGGAGCTATGGCTCAAGTGGTAGAACTCTGGCCTCGAGTGAAAAAAGCTAAGGAGTGAAAAAGCTAAGGACTAGCACCTAGATTCTTTAGTTCAAGCCCCAGTACCGACACACACACACACACACACACACACACACACACACACACACACACACGCGAAAAGGTTGCTGCTGTCTTTGTAGCTGAGCTCACCACGAGCTGCCTGTAGTAATGAGGTCTGGTGAGTAGCTTTTCCTTAGAGCAAAGAGGAAAGAGAAAAAATAAAAAATAAAAAGGATTGCCCGGAATTTATTAGTCTAATTACATTTTCCTAATGTGCTTGACCCCCTGCTCAGAGCAGTGAGCTTATCAAAGCCACAATCGCACCGGCATTATTGGAGTTTTAATAAGCGACAATTGGTTATTGTCCTTGCCTGAGTCTTGGATGCTGGAGACATAATCCCGGAGCCCCAGGGAAGGCAGGCCACTGGCTCTCTCTGTTGCAATATTATTTACATTAATAACAAGGATTAGAGATTTGTTTTAGGTGTTTAGGAGAAGCAGAGCTTTTCTTTGTTCAAGCAACTCCTGGCTGCCAGCCCAAGGCCTCAAAGAATCAAGGAGCTCTCTGGGCCAGGAGTCAGGCAGGGCCCCTGACCCACCCACCATGCCCACACAGGCTGGCTTTGTGAGCTTAGTCGCGTGTTCTCATTTCTCTGGTCCATCTCATGGGACATGAGAGGATCAAATGACAGGAAGTGACTGTGAAAGGAAAGCAGTCCCTTCATACGGAGCAAGCAGCAGTAATGTTGGTCATTTCAGAAATACCCCAAGGAGGCCATTGTCTTGATGTGTGTGGCCGAGTTCTAGACATTCTGCTTCTGGAATTATCTTTCTTAAGAGCAATGGCTCTGTCCTAGCGACTTGACCCAGAAGAAGAAGGGGATGGGGACATTCCAGCCCTGAAGAGAAGGGGTGGGCCTGTGAGGGCTCAGATTCCTCCCTCCCTCCCTCCCTCCCTCCCTTTCCTTCCCCTTCCTTCCTTCCTTCCTTCCTTCCTTCCTTCCTTCCTTCCTTCCTTCCTTCCTTCCTTCCTTCCTTCTCCCCCCTCCCCCAGTCCTTGGGCTTAGGCTCAGGGCCTGGGCACTGTCCCTGAGCTGCTTTTGCTCAAGGCTAGCCCTCTACCACTTGAACTGTGACACCACTTCCAACCTTTTCTGTCTATGTGGTACTGAGGAATCAAAACCAAGGCTTCAGGCACGTTAGGCAAGCACTGGACCATTACACTACATCCCCAGCCCCTGCTCTTCAGCTGCGTGACTTGGAGCAGCCTGATCATACCTGACCTGCGCTGGGTACTGCCGGGTGCTGCCAGGCCCCCGCTTCCCCGGCTGCCGGAATGTGACTCCAGGAGACCCAGGCTGCCTTGCAGGGTGCGGTGACCATGTAGTGTGACTCATTCACCGGGTGCCTGCCCTGGAGGGCGTGAGCTCAGGGTGTGGTCGCTGTCCCCAAGCTCTTTCCACTCAAGGCTGGTGCTCTATCACTGGAGCTGCAGCCGCACTTCCGGCTTCTTAGGTGGTTAAGTGGAGATAAGAGTCTCATAGACTTTTCCTTCCTGGGCTGGCTTTGCATTGCACTTCTCAGATCTCAGCTTCCTGAGTTGCTGGAATTACAGATGTGAGCCCTGGAGCCCAGTTCCTCCATCTTTTAAATGCCACGGAACCATCACCGCAGTGCATGCATGTTCACACACACACACACACACACACACACACACACACACACACACACACCTCAAGTAGTTTCCCCCAGGGGCGGGGAGGGACAGGGGGTAACAATGTTAGAGGCTCTTACGAGCCTCTGGTTTGGAGACATCCAGAGATGGCTATGGCTTGGAGAGAACTTAGAAAGGCTCTCATCTGGCAGGGATGGGATCTGGGCCTACGGTAGGCCAAGTCTGGCATCAGATGGCCCAGGAGTCAATTCCAGGCTTCCCCCCCCCTCCCATCCAGCCCATCTGCCCACTGCGTCTGGCCTCCCATTGTGGCACATGGGTAGAAAGTGTGGGGGGGGGGGATGTTGGGGGGGGGTGCTGTCTTCTCCAGAGCTTCTTGTGGAATTATTTTAAGACTTTGGAAAGCAGATTAGAATTTCAAACCATGCAAGCAGACTTGGGAAGAGGGCGGTGCTGGAAATCATGGAATGTTTGCTTTGTTATAGTAATGGGAAGTTGGGGGGAGGGTTAGGAGGGAGGGGAGAGAGAGAGGGTGCAGGCCTGCCTGAGAGCATGGGGATGGGCAGGGGTGAGGTGCTGCTGCTGGGGTAACACCAGGGCTGCCCTAAGGCTGGCGGGTTGTGCAGCTCCTTCGGGGAAACTGGGAAGTTTTGGCTGATGACTGAGATTTGGGGAGCCTCCAGGTCATGTCAGGGGCTCTACAGGGAGGTCTGGGGCCCCTCAGGCACTGGGGTGGCTTCTGGGGTTCCTGTAACACTGAGCAATCTTGCAAACACAGGCGCCTTATTCTCTTTGCAGAGGCTGAGACTCCTCCAGGGCGGTGCTCTTGGAGATGGCCTGGCTTTTCATAGCTTTTCTGAATCCTGGCATCATCCAGGGCTTCCATCCGCACGTGGCCTCCCTTTCCTCTATTTTTCTTTCTTTGTGCTAGAACTGGGATTTGAGCTCAGGGCCAATACCCTGTGCTCAAGACTCATGCTCCACCACTTGCACCACGAGTTGAACCGCTTTTGACTTTTTTTTTTCCAGTGGTTAATTGGAATCTGTGGTCTTTTCCTGTCCAGGCTGGCTTGGCACTGTGGCCCTCAGATCTCAGTCTCCTGAATAGCTAGGATTACAGGCATGAGCTATCCAGCAAATGGCTCTCTGCTGTTTCTTTTTTTCTTTTTGTTTGTTTGTTTTAAAATTGTTATAATAAAGGGGATGTACAGAAAGTTTACAGTGCAGAAGTTGCGTAAAGGTTACATTTCTTTTTGAACAGTGTCACCCCTTCTCTGGCTCTCTCTCAGTTCCTTTTCTGTTCTTATAAAGACCACAACACCTCCCCCCTCTCCCCCATCACTGCATTCAGGGACTACATCAAATCCACTATGTTTGGATCTCATGAGTCTTGGCCCATCAAGTGCCCAGAGACCCTGTTGCAAATAAGATTTGAGGACAGGCCTCAAACACACAGGCAGGAGGGGTTTGTCTCTGGAGGACCAGCCTCTGCCAAAGGAATTGGAGTAAAATGGTCCAGGGTAGGGAGGGGCTTCAGAGCCTCCTGGAGCTCCCAAGCAGCTTTAAGAATCTGTGTTTTTCAGGATGGGGCATGGTGGCACATGCCTGCCATCTCAGCTATGTGGGATTTGTAGGTAGAAGGATTTTGGTTCACACTGGTCCAGGTTAAAAAATGTAAGAGTCTACTTTAAAACAACGTTAACAAAACCCAACTAAAGCAAAACAGAATTGGAAGGGCTGAGCTTGGCTGAAGTGGTAGAGTGCCTGCCTACTAAATGGGAGGCCGAAATTTGAATCAAGCCTCTCCCCACTCCCCCAGTCTGAAATTCTTAGACAGAGTCTCTACTCCCAGAAACATGTCCGTAATAAGCACACAGCCCTGGGGTGGAGCTGTGGAAGGTGGCGGGGAGTGGGGGGCTCTCCCACCCCAAAGCAGACCTTGGCAAGGATCCCCTGCTTTGGGAACGGAGGTGCTGGGACAGAAGGCTGTCCGGGGTCTGTGTCCTACCATGCATACGACTCCAGTGACCTTTGGCAGAAGGGGGGGCAAGCTTCACTGAGATGGGGCATTTCAGGAGCTGAAGTATTTATTCTACTTATTTTGTCTTTTCTTTAAGTGACACAAAGCAATATCTTGTCCAGGGTCTGGGAGAAAAAAATTAACCACTAGTGGAAAGTCCCATGGGGGACCCCCACTTCAATCTGGGTGACCCCAGATGGTGTGCAGTACATTTTTGCTGGCTGCATAGAATTCTGTTCCCTGGACCTACAGTGACTAACGGGTCTTCTGGGGTGGGGCATCTGCTTTGTGTCCTTCTCCACTTTAGAAGTAGTGTGTCAGGGTGTCCTAATAGCGTCTGCCCCCTGGGTGACATAGGGGTTAGTGGGGTTTGTGAGCCCCAAGTCCTGAGGTGCCTTCTGCACAGGTGCAAGAGGTGGGTAATTCCAGGATGGGTTTGTCTGTGGACACTGCTCCCAGGTGGCCCTGGCCCCTCCCAGGGATGGGGAGCAGTGTTTGGGGTCCTGCCTGTCAGATTATACTGGTGGGATTGCCGTTGTACAAGAAGTAATGAATACATGGCTTTTTGGACAGTGTCAGCCCTTCCCTCGCTCTCTCCCGGTTTTCCACTCCCATCCCCACCATCTCCTGGAGTTCATTTCGATACATATTATTTCATATGATCAGAGGCCCAGAGGCATTGAGACTTTGTGTTCCTCCCCGAAGAGTCTCCTTCTTTGGTGTCACTGTGTGGGAATGCCTAGAGGCCTGTATCATTTATCCTGTCTCTGTATTTTAGATTCAGCTTCCACACATGAGAAAAAAAAAATATGTGCCATTTGTCTCTCTGAGCTTGGCTTGCCTCACTTAACATGGTCTGTTCTAGGCCCATCTGTTTGGGGGTCCTTATTTAAAACGCATTGCTTGAGCTGGGTACTGGCAGCTCATATCGATCACCTCAGCAACTTAGGGGCTGAGATCTGGAGGGTGGCAATTCAAAGCCAACCCTGGGCAGACAAGTCTTACCTCCAATCCACCAGCAAAAACCCAGAATGGAGGTGTGGCTCAAATGGTAGAGCATCATTAGCCTGGAGGGAAAAAAAAAAGCCACAAAAGAGCAGGTAGCCCTAAGTTCAAACTGTACTACTAGCACAGGGTGCAGTCCTCAGCTCTCAGCTTCTTGAATAGCTGGGATTACAGGGGTGAGCCATGGATGCTGGTTAGTGATTTCTTTTGTTGTTGTTAGTCCTGGGCTTGAGCTCAGGGCCTGAGCACTGTCCTTGGATTTTTCTCAAGGCTAGAGCTCTACCACTTGAGCCTCAGCACCACTTCTGGCTTTTTCTAAGTATGTGGTACCAAGGAATCGAACTCAGGTCTTTGTGCATACTAGGCAGGCACTCTACCACTAGGCCACACTCCCGGCCCTGGTTAGTGATTTTGTTGTTTTTATAAACAATGAGCATGAATGCCTCCTAATTTAGCTGTCAATTCCCTTCATTGGTTGATATTTAGTCCTTTCTCTTTCTTCTACCACAAAGATCTTGGACACACTCACTTTTGGGTCCCACTTGCTTGTGTCTCTGCTGTATTATCCCATAGTGGAGTTGACGGGTCCGAAGGCTTGTGTGTTTTAATTTTTTTTTTTTGGACTTTAATTTTAATAGCTGTTGCCAGCTGGACTTCCCCAGAGGACGGAACACTTTACATTCCCCCCCCTCCCCCCGTTACTGGAGCCGTGTCTTGTGCTCGTCTCCCGCTAGCAGGAGATGTTATTGGCTCTGTTAGTTTTGACTGGGCTGATATATGCCCGAAATCTCCTGTTACTTTTAATTTGCATTTCTCTCATGAGCGAGGGCGTGAGAGTGAGCAGCCAGCAGCTTCTCATCTGGTCGCATGGCTGGCTTACTTGTAAAGTGCCTATCCTTCACTCCCCCCCCCACGGAGGTCATTGTCCCCCTTCTTATCTGCCTGTGGCTCTCTCAGGAGCACCAGTGTTAATCCTCTTTTTTTGCCATGTGCGTAATACTCTTCCAGCCAGTGATACCCAACTGTCTTCTTAACTCCGCTTTTGGCTGCACAGGCTTCTGACTCAGAGCACGGGTGGAAGCTGTCATTGCTTGTAGCTGGGGTCCCCTGTGTATGTGTGTTGGGGGGAGGGCTGCTTCAGTTTTTCTTCCTCAGTTCAGCAAATATCTCCAGCAAACATTTACTGAGTGTGTGATTCAGGCTTGGCCCTGGGCTGAACCCTGAAGGTACACTGAGCCCCCACCCCGGGGCGCAGTGAGTCTCGTAACCACTGTCAGCCCCACTGCATGCTGAGTTCCCCGGTTCCAAGGCTGCAATGCTCAGAGCAGCCTGGATGGCCCAAGTTCCCTGGAAGGCCCCAGAATGTCACCGTTCAAACTCCTCCCTTGCCCCTCCCCAGGGACCACCTTCCCGAGTCCACGCAGCAGGGCTCCAAGGAGAGGCTGGAGAGGTGAGCGCTGTAGGCAGGTACTACAGGAGGGTGGCAGGAAGGCTCGTCCTGCCTGAGGAGACCCATCCTGGGCCACAGGACAAAGTGGCCACCATGGCAAAAGAGGCTAGGTACACAGCAGGCAGGGTTGAGGACCCTTGTTTACACACTGGAGAGGTGCCGTGGTGGAGGGAGCGAGCACTGAGAAGGATGGGTAGGCGTGCAGAGGACAGCTGTCGGGGAGCTGAACTCCCAGCTTCTGAGGCCCCTGTGGGGCCACTCGGGGCTCAGGGTCACCAACACAGCAGAGGAGAATTTCACCCCCGACACCGAGGTGTGTTTCTGTGAGCGCTGGAAAACAGACACGGGTAGACACCAGTATTCCATTTTGTGGGCAAGAAGGTTCGGAGGCATTTGAGTGATTTGTTCCAGGCCACACAGCAAATGGGGGATGGGCATAGAAGAAAGGGGCTAATGGCTGAGGACTTCCTGGCTCTTCACAGCTCAACATCACTGGTCCCACTGGCACTGTAGATCAAACCCAATTCACAGGAGAAGAAACCAAGGCTCAGACATACCGGCAGCCTGCCTGGCAAACGCTTCCCTGCGGGCAGGCGCCATGTCGAGGAGGCTGGGTCACCCCCCCACACACACACACTGAGCACCACGAGTGGGCACCAGGCCCAGAGCCGGGCTGATTTGCCAGCCTAACGAGGAGGGTGATGTTTTATGCATGGCGCCTAATTTTGCCCCGGCAGCCTCTGGCTATATTTAACACCATTAATCATCATTGTTGGATTCCAGGGGATGGTTCCCTGATTAGTGTCAGAAACGTGGCACCCGCCCGCCCACACCCTGGTTCCTTGCAATCCTGGTCTTGGCTTGCGTTCTGTCCATGTCTGCCATCCGCAGAGCTGGTGACTCGGGAGGCCCTGGCTGGGGATCTTGGCAACTCTGTAGGCCATCCGCACCCCCATTTCTGGGCTGACACCCAACCTAGCACCCCGGCCGGCCTCTCCTCAGCACCTCTGTCTCGAATTCTTGGCATCAGAGCCCCCGGCATGGCTGTATTGGAGTTGAGGTGGGATGTGTCTGGCATGTAGGAAGCTCCTGCCCAGCTCTATGCCTTCTTCATCCACCCAGTCCACTCCCGCCTCCCTACTGGATGCGTTTTCACTCTGTGTGACAGAAGGGGACACCGAGGCTCCATGTCCCACAGAGTCTCACAGGCTTTCCTGCCCCGGGGTGGTGGACAAAGAAGCCTTCACTCTGTGCCCACGTGCCAGTCCCTGGCTTGCTCCCTCCAGCAGCCAGGGCTCAGGAGAGGATTAAATAAGGAAGTAGTAAAATGTAACAGGTGTTGAACACATGTAAATGTCGCTCTATTTTTAGCTTTCTCTGCATTACTTGGGGCTGAGATTCAGCAGGGAAGATAGAGAAGAAATGGAAAAGTACCGGGAGAGGGCAGGCGGGCTCAGACACCAGTGTGTGTGTGTTTGGGGGGTGTGTTCAACCCCTCCGTGATGGATGTGTGCAGGCACCCTCCCCTTCCCTCGAGGACCCCCATTGCTTTTATGGGCAGCCACTAGTGGTGAGGGGGTCTAAGTTCAAGGGCAGCTCCATGCACATGAAGCTGGGTTTCCTGCTGGCTGTTTCCACCCTTCAGATGAGCCTGGATCATCCCAGCCCCGCTTGCCAGCAGGAACGGGGTACCACACCTCATTGCCCCCCTCCATGACTCTCTTTCCTGCCAGGACTGAATCCCAGAAGCCCCATGGGGGCCTTTAGAAAACCCACGGGAGCACCAGCAGGCAGCTGGGCTCTGCGGGGTACTGGGAGAGGCCTGGGCCTTTGGGTCTCACCAGGGTGGAGATGTTGAAACAGCAGTGGGGATGGCAGGTTTGGTCCCCGGTATCCCCAGCTGTTCCCTGAATAGAGACATGCCCCAGACTCACTGCAGAGATGGAGTGGGGGTCTTGAGGTGAGTGGTGGCTTTAGGTCCATGGGGGGACAGTGCCTGTCCTGTCCTGTGCCTAACTTTGTTCTTGAGACACAGGAGGAGGAGTGTACTGCCCTGATAAATCACGTACATGTATGCACACTCACATGTGAGGTCCCAGCAGAGGGGCTGCTGGGACTTCTAGCCCCTGGTTTGCACAGCCCCAGGATGAAAACCCACATCCGGTGGACTGTGAGTGGCTACATTCCTGGGCTGCCTGCCCGAGACCTGCCAGTGCCCAGGACTTCTTCAGCTCCCAAGCTGGAAGTTTCCAGGGTGATAGGCTCTCATCATTGTATACTTCAGTGGCAGCAGAGGCCCATCCTTCCACGAGCCGGCTCTGGGGTTCGGCTGCTTGAGGACACACGCTGAGTCCCTCCCCAGCTCTGCCCACACCCACCGCTGCTCTGCGCTGTGGCCTCATACCATGATCTAGAGAGAGGGGGACAGATAAAGAGGGACCCCAGAACCCCACCGCCTGCTCCTCCATAGGCAGAAGGCAGCGGCCACCTCTAAGCCATGTGACAGCCTTGGGATGTGGCATCTGATTGGTGTGAGACACTTGTGTCTTTGTGGTCTAGCGAGTGTGCAAGACACCACAGCCATGTGCCACCTGGATGTGCCAGGTGCAATGCCAGGTGAGGCAGATGAGGGGGCTAGGAGCAAGGGTGGACGCCTGGCTGGACCAGGTAGCAACTGAAGCCAGAAGACAGGTGAGCCCCGAGGAGGGGGACAGCTGGGAGGAGGAGAGGGGGATGCTGAGGGGAGGAAAGGTTACAGAGAGGAAGTGAGAGCAGGAACCCCGTGTGTGTGTGTGTGTGTGTGTGTGTGTGTGTGTGTGTGTGTGTGTCCTGCAGAGTCTGCCCCACCCCCCCCTGGGAGGAGGGGGCTGCAGAGATCCCCTGTGGCCATTCCAGACACCCTTCAGTAAGGCTGGAGCACCCTTCCTGGCCTGGTTCTCTCTCCACTCAGCCTCTAGTGCGGCTCTGCCTGGCTGGATGGACGGTGTGCTGAGCCCCGGGCAGACTGGACATGTCCACATGGAGCGGGTGATGGATGGGCAAGCCGTGCACTCTGCCCCTTTCCCCATCTTCTTGTTCATTCTTGCTTTCTTGGCACTTTTGTGAGTTGCTGGTATCTTCTCCTGTAATACGCCCAGGCTTTGCCCAGGCAGAGATTGGTTACTTTTACGTCCTTCCATCTCTCTTGTCCTTTAGAAAGTGGGCGTGTGTTTGTTCACGGCTAGGTTGTAGGGCCTTTTCCTATACTCTTACCATCTCTGCATCTCTGCGCTTAGCTGTAGAGTTCCACGTTTGTTTCTTGAGAGAGGGCGGAATACCAGAGTTGGAACTTAGGGCTTCATTCTTGCTCAACTGGCTCTCTGCCATGCAATCCTTGCCTCCAGTCCTGTTTTTGGCTGGACTTTCTATGGAGGCTGGCTTTGAACTTTTTTTTTTTTTTTTTTTTTTGCCAGTCCTGGGCTTAAGCTCAGGGCCTGAGCACTGTCCTTGGACTTTCTCAAGGCTAGAGCTCTACCACTTGAGCCTCAGCTCCACTTCCGGCCTTTTCCAAGTATGTGGTACCAAGGAATCGAACCCGGGTCTTTGTGCATGCTAGGCAAGCACTCTACCACTAGGCCAAACTCCCGGCCCCATGGCTTTGAACTTTGATCTTCCAGATCTCAGCTTCCACACTAGCTGGGATGGCAGGTGTGAGCCTCCAGCACTGGCTCTGTTTCTTCTTTGTTCCCCTTTCTGTCTTCACCCCTGCACTTCTCAGACCTCACTATAGCATCTGGAAACCTCAGATTTTGCTCTTCTTTTTTCCCCTTTAAGATCAGGCAATTGAAGGCCTTCTCTACTGCCAGAAAATTTTAGCATTAGTCGACCTAATTCTCTGAAATCCCCTCTGCAATTATGACTGAAATTACATCCAAAGTTCCACATGGCTCTGGGGAGTTAACCTGTGAACAATGTTTCCATGAGATTTCCATTCTTTTTAATATATATATATATAATTTTAATAACTTAATTTTTTCTCATATGAGTTTTGGGTATTTGGGTCAGTTAGAAGTACTTGATATGTTTTTAATTGATAATCTGTATGGTATTTTATTTTATTTTTTTAATATATTGTGTTTTTGTGGCTGGTTGCTGTGTGTGGCAGAAAGCTATTAATTTTTAAGCTTCAGTGTTCTGAACATGTTCAGATTTTATTAGATATTTTCCTGTGGAGGATGACATTGTTTTCAATGTGAATGATGGTGGTTTTCTCCTGATTATTTTGTACTTTATTTCCTCTTGTTCTGCTGTATTCTAGTGTGGTACTGAAGTGACCAGCGAAGGTTGTTTTCTCTCTCTCTCTGCTTCTCTCCCTCTTCTTCCTCCCTCCCTCCCTTCCTTCTTTCTTGGCTTGTACCAGGGTTTGAGTGCAGGGCTTCACGTTTGCTCCTTAGCTTGTCCTCTATCACATGATTCATGCCTGCACATCAGCTTCTCTTTTGCTGGCTCTTTTGTAATAGGCTCTCTGGATTTTTTTGCTTGTGTGGGCCTGGAACAGGGATGCCTTGGGTCTGGGGTTCCTGAGAAGCTAGGAGCACAGGTATGAGCCCCAAGTTCCGGCTTCTTGCCAGCTGTGAGAGGAACTGGGTGAGTCCCCCAGGACTGCGTTTGCTGTAGGATTGGCTCAGGAGCATTGATCGAGTTAATGAACTGCCTTCTGCTTTGTGTCTGAGCTTTTAAAAGTACACTCCATGTTAGATTTGATCAAAGGCTGCTGTCAGTCTCCCAAAATGACTTCTGTACTTCTGTGCTGCTTGCCTCTGTCCTTCCCTCCTGCACCCCGCCTCTGGGGCTCCTCAGAGTGTGCTGTGGGGTCCTTTAGCACGCTCTTGTCCACCTGCCAACAGCTCTTTACAGCCAGCTGCATCGAGCTCATTGTGTCTTCCTGATGGGGAAGGGCAGGCCCAGAGAGGCTAAGTGACTTGCCAGAAGTCGCACAGCGCCCCAGGCCCAGCTCCAACACTTGCTGCGTTCAGAAATTCTAAATATTTTAAACCATAAGCCAAGCTAACCAACTGTTTAAAAAATGTATTTGTAAGCAGAGACAATGAGGGAGGGGATAACACAATAGGGGATAACATTCCTTAGACAAGGAGTTTGGCCTAGTGGTAGAGTGCTTGCCTAGCATGCACGAAGACCCGGGTTCGATTCCTCGGTACCACATACATAGAAAAAAGCGGGAAATGGTGCTAAGGCTCAAGTGGTAGAGCTCTAGCCTTGAGAAAGTCCAAGGACAGTGCTCAGGCCCTGAGCTCAAGCTCGAGCCCCAGTATAAGCATACACACACACACACACACACACACACACACACACACACACACACACACACACACGAATATTTCGTGTAGCTCTTCATACCTGTACATACCTGTACTCCACAGGTAGAGGGAGGAGGCTCATGGTCAGAGGCCAGCCCTGTCGAGCACCAGACTCCATCAATGTTACTGAAAGCGTGCTGTGCGCCCTTTGAAAGCCTCAGCCCTGCACTCATCCTCCAGGCCTGTGCGAGGTGACACGGGGTTAGCCTCTGCCCTCTGACATTTAGGCTCAGAGTTTCTTGTTCCTGCCAAGCCCGTTGGCCAACATTGGCACATAGGCCTGGCAGCTGCTCTGTCTCCCCACCGCCACTGCCTCTGCAAGTGCAGGAGGGGCTAAATTTGTCTCCGCCAGGATCCCCTCGCTCTACCACACCAAGCTGTGCCCTTCCCTCAGGGAAGTGGTGTGGCTGGCATTCACACTCAGGCTCTGCCCTGGTCTGTGCTGTGACCATGGGGTGTGGGAAGTGTATATCCCAGGTCCTAGGTGCGAGTCAGGGGCAGGGACTGGTTTGGAGAGTACTCTCCTGATGCCGAGTGCCATAACTCTGCATCTGGGTGTACACGTGTGTAAACGTGTATCTATGTGCTTGTACATGCACAAATGAGTTGTGTGTGTATGTACATCAGGGTGCATCATGTGGATGGTCTACTTCTACCTCAGGGCCTTTGCATCTCCTAGCTTCCTGTGAGCAACCATGTGTGCTCTTGCCATTGTTGAATGCACTCTGTCCTTCAGCAGCAGCAGACTGGCCACTTGACTACTTCTTCCTCCTTCTCTTCCTCATTCGAGGCTGCCGGGATCTTATTAGCCCTGTTTACATGGCCAGGATGTCAAGCGATTAATTTTTAATGGCTTGGTTTATTGCATGTTTGAACGGTTTATTGAGTAATTCCCACATTTAAGTGATTAATTCCCCTGAGTTCAGAATGACTGGTTAGTTTTACATTCATCAGGGTTTCTGAATGCCAGGGGATGATCAATCAATCTCGCCTGCCAGGGAGCTTAATGTTAAAATACCTTGAGGTACAATGAGGTTAAGAAAAGGAGTAATTAAAGTCCTGTTTTTCCCCCTCATGCAAATTTGATGTCTTCCCCCTGTCTTCTCGCTGTCCGATCTTTTCTCCCGGTTTCCCTCCCTGGCGAGGTTACTCTCCGGAGGAGATGTGAGTTCTTCACACTGATGACTCCCAGAGGGGTCTGCTTGGCCCTGGCGCAGGGGTGTGGTGAGGGCTGGGCAGGGGCCTCGTGCTGATTCCCACTCACTGGCACCTGATGGTCAGGGAAGCTGCGACCCTGTCTGGCCTTGGGGGTGAAATGTCTGGTGGCACATGTAGCTGGGGACAGGTGAGCCAGGATGGGATAGTGGCTTCACCTTTGGAACCCACAGGGCCCTAGGCTCTCCCGAGCCTCTAAGCCAGAGAAGATTCTGGTCCATACGAGTCTCTGGCAGCTGCTGGAACTTCACCACAGACCCAGGGCCCACGAACACAGTGCAGGTGCACATCTCACCGCGTGGTGGAGTCTTCCTGGGTTCAAGTCCAGGTGGCGTTGTTTTCTGGAGCCTGAAGGATTCCCTCGGCTTCCTGACTCCTGACCCCTTCCTCGCTCCATCAGTGTGGCCTCTTCTGCATCTCTGTCCTGACTCTTCCTCTACAGTTAAAGACTCTGTGATGATGTGGGTCATTTAGGACCTTCACTCGCTCAGGGTTGGGCCACAGAGACCTTTAATTCCACTTGTAACCATGTGGTTGGTGGTCCAGGCGGAAGCAGCCATTCGGGAGTTGTCCAGGCTTAGGGACATTATGGAAGAAGGCTCAGCTGAATCTGAAGGGCCTAAGAGGTAGTGGCGGGGCTCACAGTTGGTACAAGGGACACTTGCAAGCAGCAAATACCCCAGCACAGCCCTGGCTGCAGGTACCAGGAGCCACCTGGCACCCCAAGTGGGACTTGGACTCCATCTTGCCGTGGAAGTTTTCTAGTCTCTGGCAGTGGAGCCCAGAGGAGATCCAGCTGCCAGCGCGTCAATGCACATGGAAGAATGTATTCGAATCAACACACGAGCTAATGTAACAATATGCTGGGAATGTGCCATGGCAGTGCCTGGGGGTGATGGAGGGTGGCCAGAAAACACACAGAATGGAGGGCTGCCATAAGAGCCATGGAGTTGTGGCACTGGCGTGGCATAGTCAAGAATGGGTGTTGTGAAGAGTAACACTCGACCCAGAACGATGAGGCACAGTTAGACCAGTGTCACAGCCAGTGCCAGGCTAGAAGGGACAGGGCGTACCCTGCACATTAACAAAGGAACAGTACGTCACATGGACATAGCAAGTGTACACATGTGTGCGTCAAATACCAGCGGACCTGACTCTGTGAAGCAAACATGACTGGGCTCAAAACCAAACACGCCCCAAGATGGGCGTAACTGTAAATGTCCACACCCCACTCTTCAACCTTGGGCAGGACACTGAGAGCTCAGATCTGAATAGCCACGTGGACCTGTCGCATCCACGGAACGCTTCACCAAGAAGTCGCACAGCATGCGCGCTTTCTCGTTAGCCCACAGAGTGTTCTTAAAATACATGGTATTCCAGGGTCATGAAGCAAGTCTCAGAAAGCGTAAGACAACTGAAATAGCCCACCTCCACCCCACCTTCCATCAAAACACCGCAGACTAAACTAGAGCTGGGCTGAAAAGGAAATGACAGAAATGATCAAGCCCGTGGATTCGGAACAACGCATTTTTACATGATGAGTGGAACTCATGAAGAAAGAAACATGGAACTCGGGAAGTCCTATAAACCATCCCTTCGGGGTACAGCAAAGACAAGACCAAAGTTTATAGCTATGAGTGTCTTCACTAAACAAAGAAAAAGGAGAGAGCAAAGAGGGTCTTAGATATATTTATTTAAAAATTTTTTTTGCCAATCATGGGACTTGAACTCAGGGCCTGAGCACTATCCTTGGACTTTTCTCAAGGCTAGAGCTCTACCATTTGAGCCACAGCACCACTTCCAGCTATTTTCTGTGTATGCGGTACTGAGGAATTGAACCGGGGCCTTTGTGCATGCTAGGCAAGCACTCGACCACTAGGCCAAACTCCCAGCCCCAGATATATTTATTTTTTAAATTGGTTGTAGGGCTTGAACTCTTGGCCATGGGCACTGTCCCTGAGCTCTTCAGCTCAAGGCTACCACTTGTGTCACAGCGCCACTTCTGATTTTCTGGTGGTTAATTGAAGATAAGAGTCTCACGAATTGCTGTCTTTGAACCAAGATCCTCAGCTCTCAGCATCCTGAGTATCCAGGATTACAGGCATGAGCCACCAGTGCATGTCCCTCTGGGCCTAACTTATTTCACTTAACGCAATTTTTTAGGTCCTCCTACTTCTTTGCAAATGATATAATATTCTTTCTAATGGGCGAGTAAAATCTTTTTACCTCTATGTGTGTATATGCAAATACACACACACACACACACACACATATATATATATACATAATTTTTTGATCCATTTGTCCACTGAGGGTGCCATCTAGGCTGTTTCCATACCTTGGCTGTCGTGAATGAACATGGCTGGGTGGTGCTTTTACTGTATCCTGATGGATCATCTTTTGCACATTTGTCCTAGATTGGTGTAATGGGATCACAGGGTCGTTCTATGTTTGGTTGTGTGAGGGGTTATTCCTGTCTGCCTGCTGAATCTTTGTTGGCTGCTCTGATGCTCGTCCTCTGTGCACCGCCTTTAGTGAATAATCTGGAGGTAAGATGTCTGCCCTCGGCGGTGCTTAGAAACTTTGCACCCACACAGCTCCCTTTTCATAGCTGTCCAGAGAGACATCAGGAATTTCTGTAATGTTTAACTCTTGGATGGGGCCTGTTTTGAGAGGTGAGCAATAACGTCTCATAATTTCTTAAGGAGAGAAAGAGGAGAGGAGGGAGGAAAGAGAAGAAGGGAGGGGGTGAGAAAGGAAGGGAAGGAGAAAAGAAAGATGGAAGGAAAGGCAGAAGGGAGAAATGAAGGAAGGAAAGAAAGAGGAAAAGGGAAGGAGGGGGGGGATGGAGGAAGGAAAGAGAAAAGGAGGAAGAAAGGAGGGAGGGAGGAGTGAAGAAAGAAGGCAAGGAGGAAGGAGAGAAAGGAATGCAGGCTGTGCTGGGGCTCTGACCTGAGCCCATCTGTTGCAGTTCTGCTTGGTGGGCTGGTGGCAGGAGGTCTCTCATCCTTCGGCCTTGCTTGAATCAGTCTCTCCTGGCTTTCACCCCCTTAGGTAAGATGGTCACTGACTTCTATGTGGCTGAATCTGATGTGTATTTCTCTCTCATCCTGTCTGCCTCCCTCCATCCCTGTGGGATGTTCTGCCCCCCTCTGGGGTCCCTTCCTGTCTGCCCTCTTTCACACTGCCCAGCTAGCAGGTCTCTCAAACTGACTCTGTTGGGATCAACCTGCCCCCCATCCTGATCCTGCTCACCCCAACCTGAGTCCCCCCACCTGCCTAGGGGCCCATAAGCAGGTGCTCCAGTCTTCCGGCTTTGGTGGTGGGGGTGGACTAAACCTTGGTGGGAGGGAAAATACTTTCACTGTTCTTCCAATGTCACATGACAGTGGCTGAGCCTTTGATGTTTTATTCATTACTGTCAGTGGTGTATCAACGATCTGTGCCCTGAGTACCTGCTCAGCCTTGCTCCCTCCCCTCGCCCCTCCCCCAAACCACGCTCCACAGCTTATCGTTCCATTTTTACACATGGATATAAATATTTACCCAGCCATCCCTGGCCTGTGCCAGGGGCCACAGAACCTCCTTGGATGCTGTCAGAATGCCCCCACAATACCAGGAGTGTGTGTCTCTTATGTAGAACGGGGTGGCCTTTACTTATTCCCCTGGTACACTGTGACACATCTAGATGGAGAGTACTTACTATAACACAAATGCTACGAGCACGGCAGCAGCCTCAGGTCCCTCAGAGAGCCACGCGGGACGCAGTCTGCAGAGCGTGTTTTGGAGGTGAAGTTAGTCAGAGAGGGGTTCATTTGTGTATTGGGACTCTGCCAACCTCTGTCATCTTCACCTCCCTTCCTACCTCTCCTCCTGTCCTCCCCGGCCTCTTTTTCCCCTCAATTCAAGTGGCACCCACTACAGGCAGACCTGCCAGGGCCCTACTCAGTCCCTCATTGGTGCAACCTATGGGGACAACACACAGACCACCAGCCCCTGCCCCTCCCTTGCTGTACTGACATTTGGGCTTTTCCTAGAAAACATCTGGCCCCTTTTCCCCAGGGCCTTTGCACCTGCCAGCCCTTGGCTATTCTGGATGTACACAGATCAGATTCTCACTCCTACAAGCATTCTCCCTACAGAGAGGCCTTTGGTGATGGCTCTATTTCCACACGACACACTCTTGGGCCTCTTGAATTCTCTTTCTGGGCTTCCCTGGTCTCCACTGCACATATCGCCCCCCACCCCCTGCTTGAGTCAGGGCTCATAGATTCCATCTTAGTACAATGCAGATTCCTTCAGGGGAGTCTCCACAGGCCTGGGCACACAGCAGGGATCCTGCTTCTGGAACTCTCCTGTCTCCTGTGCCCATCTGAGCCCAGAGAGAGCAACTCTCCTGCCTCCTATTTCTGTGGTCCAAGCAGGGTGGGCTGGGCCACCAGTGGGAGTGCTGGGGGGGGGGGGTCATCTTGATTGACACACAG
Organism: Megascapheus bottae; assembly: GCF_031878675.1. Taxonomy (NCBI): domain Eukaryota; kingdom Metazoa; phylum Chordata; class Mammalia; order Rodentia; family Geomyidae; genus Megascapheus; species Megascapheus bottae. The sequence continues at coordinate 74,011,941 of NC_143514.1, read as the reverse complement.
GGAGTGAGATGGCCCCACCCCCACTGTGACAGGCCCAGCGGGTCCCCACCTCCCCCCACGACTGTCATCCTGGTACTCCACGCTCTATCAGCCTTCCTGTTTCAGTGTGAGGACTCCATTGCTTCGCCGGGGCTGACCTCCCTGTCCTTTCCTCCTGCTTCTGTGGTGTCGCATGTCAGAGCTCATTAGAGGCCCAGAAGCGCTGTCTGTGTTCTCAGGGTAGTGACAAGGGAAGAGGAACCAGCCAGGGCCTGACAGCGCTGTCATCCTCCACAGTGAAGTGGAGTACAGAGCCAGCGATGACAGCCCGGAGTGCGGCCTTCGGGTGCCCAGGCCCTCCTGGAAATGCCCAGGCCTGGGCGTCCTGGGCCTGTGGCCCCCTTCACCCATCAGTAAAGTCATTTATGGGATGCCGAGTGCATTGCTGCAGTGACCCTTAAGTGCTCTGGAAAGATCTCGTCCTGTGGGCATTGGACTGGTGCCTGCCAGGCAGCACAGCTCGCCATGACCGAGTGGCCCTTCCACAGGCCCTGGGCACTTCTCGCTGCTGGTGGCTAGTGCTCCACTTCTGTCCTCCCAATGTTTCCTTTTCTAGAAGGATCAGCACGGGGCAATCACATGTCCATTTTTATCTTGCTTAGCTTAATGCGTCTTGATACTCATTAGTTTAAACCTCTTCTCCAAAGTAGAATGTAAAGAACTAAATGCATGTATACATGTTTGTGTTTGTTTTCATTTTGGTTTTGGTTTTTGCCGGTTCTGGGGCTTGGGACTTCGGGTCTGGACACTTCACTTGAGCCACAGTGCTACTTCTGGCTTTTTCTGATAAAAGTCTTCCTGCCTTTCCCGCTTGGGCTGGCTTCAAACTGCAGTCCTCAAATCTCAGCCTTCTGAGCAGCTAGGCTTATGAGCCACTGGCAACTGCATAGTAATATTCTATCCAATGAAAGCTGGTTTTTTTCTTGCCTAGATAAAGGTTATTTGGATTGTTTCTCATTTGGGGCAATTAGGAATAAAAGATTACGTACCCTATGCATATAGGCTCTTATGTGACCCTCTGGGTGAATACTGGGTAGTTTTCTGTGAGATTGCTGCCCATTACTCTGTCTTCTTTGCTGAACTGACTATTCCAATCTACACCTTTGTTTGTTTGTTTGTTTTTTAAATGAAATCAGGCAGCTGCTCTCATTTTGGGGTTTTGAAAAGTTTTATGATTTGGGGATTAAGTCCAAAATTTGATGCTGGTAGGATTTGAATTTGGGGCCTTGGGCTGGCCAGGCAGGTGCACAACCCATTGAGTCATGACTCCCCTCCCGCCACCCACTGATGTAGGATTTTTAAATGTTTCTTCTCCGCCAAGAAAGATCTGTCTTCACAGTGTCCTACAAGAAAAAACGCAGGCTTTTGCCAGTTTCCTCTTTTGGGTCCAGTTTGTTTGGGGTTCTTTTTGGTTTGCTTGTATTGGAGCTTGAACTCGGGGCCTCATGCTCACTCAGCTTTCTTACTCAACACTGGTGCTCTGTCTCTTTAGCCACATCTCTAGCCTGGCTTTATTTGCCGGGGCCGGGGGGGGGCTAATTGGAGATAAAGTCTTGAGGACTTTTCTGTCCAGGCTGGCTTTGAATGGTGATTCTCTAGATCTCAGCCTCCTGAATAGTTAGGATTCAGAGACGTGAGCCAACGGGGCCAGGATTTGAGTTTGTCATTGCTTTTCCTGCTAGGAATGATATATGCAGCTAGGGTTTGGGAGTTTGGTATATCCATGTCTTTGTTCTTATCCAAGGTCAGTGGTCTTTCCTCCATGGCCCTCTGCTCACTGGTGCCACACTGCTGGCCCTTGCATTACAGCCCATTGGGAGATGAGGTGGCACCTGTCTGGCTGGTGAGCATGGGCTGGCTTCCCTCTCACTCCACAGATGAGGAATGGTCCTGGCTGGAGGAGGAGCGGGATCTCTGTACAGCCTGGCTTCCCTTCATCAGCCACCTCACTGTGAGAATGTCCACTGCTGGACACAGTGACACACCCTGTAGTGGCACCTGTGGCTTCAGCCTTCTTGTCGGCAAAGTGGGGTGCTATGGCTGGCTGGGGCAGCTCGTAGCTCCTCAGGGTGTGTTCTGTGTCTCCTGTACCCTTGAATATGGCAGCCCACGCCTGCCACATATTTCCTGAGTGAAAGCTTCTTTCTGGATCTGTCAAAAGTGATCTGATGCCAGTTGCCAGTGGCTTACGCCTGTCATCTGAACTACCCAGGAGGCTGAGATCTGAGGATTGCAATTTGAAGCCAGCCTGGGGAAGGAAAGTCTATTAGAGTTATCTCCAATAAACTACTCAGAAAAAAGTGGAATGGGTCTCGTGGTAGGGCATTAAGCCTTGAGCACCAAGAGGCTCAGCGACAGCCCCCAGGCTCTCCGTTCAAGCCCCACACCTGACACACACAAATATAATCTGACAGGCTTTGCCCACTGGCAGAAGGAGCGTGTGTACAGTTTTCTGGGAGTGACATGGGGGGCCGATAGCCAATGCCAATTTGTGGGGTGCAGGCCCCTCACGGTGTGTGAGGAGCCCTGGGCTGCACAGGCCCCGGGTTTGCTTCAGGCTCTGGGGTGGGGTGGGAGGCACCCGGTGTCACCCTCTCCCCCACAGGTGCAGTGGGCTCCCCACTTGCCCTGGGAAGCCACAATGGCCCTCCCCGCCTCCGTCACGTCCAGACGAGTCCTGATCATTGACCATGACTCTGACGAGGTGAAGGCGGGCCTGCCGGGCCGGAGCGAACCTACGATTACCCTTCATGACATCGTGCACTACTGTCACCACCCGGGCCCCAACTCGCAGCGGAGGCACTTGAGCCTGGGCATGGACCCCCTCTTCCCCGAGACCTGGGCATACCCCATGCATCGTGGGAGGGCGTGGAGTGCATATGGGCCTTCATCCTGAGCGAGTGCCAGTCCTCTATGGGTGTTTCCGTGCTGGTCACGGAGCCCTCCGTGAAGGAGCGCATTGACTCCCAGAGGATGGCAGAGGTGAGGCCATCTTTCTTTTTGGTGCCAGTGCTGGGGCTTGAACTCAGGGCCTGAGCTTTGTCCTTGAGCTTCTTCCACTGAAGACTGGTGCTCTTCACTTCTGGCTTATTTGGTGGTTCAGTGGAGATAAGAGCCCCATGGACTGTTCTGCCCTGGCTAACTCGGACCCCCATTCTCAGATCTCAGCCTTCTGGGTAGCTAGGCACCCCGCTCACCCCCGAGTCTTAGTTTGAAAGCGACTGTAGCTGTTTGGGGTGCTTATCTAAGAGTGGGGTGCAGGAGCCCTGGTGCTAGAGAACGGGAGCCTGTGCCTCTCCACACCTGTATGTCAGGAATCGGGGCTGTGGCAGAGCTGGGGGTTGGGGAAGGGAAGAAAACAGCCTGGGCACTTTTCCAAACCCTAAATGTCAGAATTTCAGTTTTATCTTGACATTTGGAACATTTTTGTGGAAAAAAAAAAAAAAGAAACTTGGCATGTCCACCAGACTGTTGAGCATCTTCTCTCCCTCCCCCACCCCCCTTCCCTCTCTCTCATTTCCCCTGTCCTCCCGCTGTCTGGTGACCCAGCACCTGCCAGCCCACTCTTCTCATCCCACCATGCTGATTCACGCAAGCCCCCAGAGGGCACCTTTGACTTCTGCCTGGAATCTTCTAGAAGCCCTCCCTTACTCCCACAGGGTGGCTATAAGTTCCGGACCTGGCATCTTGGGGCAGGGAGCCCTGGAGGGTGGTGGTAGTGGTGGTGCCCAAGGGCATCAGCCTGTCTCTTTGTTTCCAAGAGCTGAGAACACAGCTCGGTGTGCGTGGGGTGAGGGGAGGGAGAGGGGACAGGAGCACCTGTGCTCCCCCATTCCAAAACAGTCCCCCATTCTCTCTCTCTCCACTTCAGATCCTGTTTGAGTCATTCCAGGTGCCCTCCCTGCTGCTGGTCGACCAGATGCAGATGTCCCTCTTCTCCGGGGGCCTGCTGAACGGCCTCACCCGGGTGCAGCCCTTCCAGTTAGGCTTCCCCCTCACCCCCCGGCCCCTACCTGGTGGAGCTGGGCGGGCAGGACCTCCGTGACTATCTCTTCAAGGACAAGTGCAATCACCAAGACATGGAGCAGCTGAAAGTGGTCACCGACACGCAGAACCCCAAGTGTTAGGCGCTCCACCAGCTGGAGGAGGACCTGGGCTTCCTCCAGGGCTTGCCTGCCTCCTGCGACAAGGACTTCTTCCAGCTCCCGGAGGGCAAGGCCGTGCGGCTGACCCCGGAGCAGGTACTGTCCCCAGAGATGTTCTGCAGCCCGCACAAGTTCAACCTGCCAAGGGCAGGCATCCCCCCACTCCGTCATCGAGAACGTGGTCAGGGCCTACCATGATCTCAGACGCAGGCTGCTCCTGTCCTGTGTGATCCTCTGTGCTAGAAATACCCTGTACACCCCCTTTGTCAAGCGCCTGCAAGGGGACCGGAGGTTGCGGTACCCCACTTTGCCTGAGATCAGTCATGGAGAACAGAAACCGACATTTCAGTGTCTGGCTGGGTGCGTCTATTGTGGCCCATGTTTCTAGTTGTTTTTTTTGTTTTCATTTTTTTTTATTGTAATTAGTAAAAGGGTTACATGATATTTGCCAGATAGAAGGTGCATTAATTCACATACATTGATACCCTTTCACATGTCTTGGTACCCATTTCCCTCCCCCCCACATCCCCCACCCGTCTTGGTTTTCCCCCCTTCCCTATCAAATCCATGTTTCTAGTTTTATATCCCAGTGGATAACCAAAGAGAAGTATCAGGAGGGGAAAAGGCCTGGGGCAGGCCTGTGGGGAGGCAGGGCAGGGCCTGGGGCCCTCTAGGGTGGGGCTGGCTGAGGGCCTGAGAGGAGGTCTAGAACAGCACTGGGAGGAGCAAGGGCTTCGGGCCTGGGGCGGGGCTGTCGGGAGGCGGGGCAGGGGCGTATAAGGGCAGGCTGGTGAGGGCAGGCTGGTGAGACCCGGCTGTGGGCCTGGGGTGGGGGATGAAGGCTTGGTGGAAAGCTAGATGCTGGGTGTTCTTGAATTCCATGAATTCATCACCTGATTTCTGAGCTCTGAGACCAACATCACTGGGAATAGACACAAACATTTCAGTGTCTGGCTGCGTCTATTGTGGCCCATTTTTCCAGCTTTATGTTCCAGTGGATAACGAGTGGATAACCAAACGAGAGTATCTGGCAGAGAGAAAGCTTTGATCCAGTACCTGCGTATCCCCCTCTCCCCTAAATAACAATCAAGTGGGGTCGCGGTGGTGAACTGGCCGGGGAAGGGAGAGCTAGTGCACAGGTTTGATCTTGAGCCAAGAGAGGGATCCAGCCCAAGCAAGGGAAACCCAATATGATGGTGTTCCAATTTTTCTAGATTGTTCTGTGCTGGTCTGGGTGTGGCCTTCTGTTCCTGAGTTTTACCCAGTGTTAGCCAAGTGGGTTTTGGCTGGGGTGAGGGAAGGCTTGGGTCTCCCATAGGCTTCCCATTGGCTTTTAACTAGGGAGTTTAGGTTGGGGTTGGGGGGTGGAGAGTGGGAATTTTTAGTCCTTGGGAAGCTTTTTCTGCTGTAGATCAGCTTGAAGTCACCCCACCTGTGTGTGGAACTTGATTGGTGTACAAATAAAACAGTTGTTTGAAAGCAATAGTGGATGTTGTGGTGGCTGGGTAGAGAGATCCAGGGAAGGGAGTTCAGAAGCAGAGGCCCAGGCAGGTCCTGAGGAGCTGCAGTGGGGGAGGGTGGTGTCTGAGTGGGGGAGGTGGTGTCTGAATAGTGATTATCATGGAGCTTAGCGGACCGTTTCTTGTGCTACATGTTTTCCCCATTCCTTCCAGGTGTCTCAACAACCCGGTGAGTTATAAATATATTTAAATGCCTGCGATGTGTAGGGTGCTATGCTGATCCATGGGAAGCTCAGTATAAAAGAGATGGGGTTTGTGTTTTCCCAACTACATCCCTCTGTGAGGACATACAGATAATAAGTCAACATGGGCATTGATGGGAATCTGCTTTGTTCTCTTATGTATTCAAAAGACCCTATATGAAGGACCTGGCTCTTCCCTCTTGGCCCATTCTTTCTATGTATCCTAAGATGGGATATGAAGGATTAATTCCCCCCCCCACACACACAACCCTGTTTTCCTAGGTGCATACAAATACCAGGCAGGCTGTAAGTGCAGATTGCCTGGCTCTAGCAGGGCAATATATCAAAGTCCATCTGTAAACATTTCCTCATAGGCCTAGCAGAGAAACCCCCACCTCCTTTAACCTAGTAGCTTTTGCATTAACCTCTGCCTTCTTGCCCAGACCCCATAAAACCCAGCTCCTATCCCAGCTTGGGCACACAGTCTCCAAGCCTCTAGGAAGGCTGTGTCCCTCGCTGCTGCTCCATCTCAATAAACAGTCCTCACCTGAGGAAGATCAAGTCCGGCCTGTTTCCTTCATTTCTCCTCTATTTTCCTAACGCTCGTCTTGCTTAGATAGGATGGTAGGGCCGGGTGTCCGTGCTCACGCCTCTAATCCTAGCTACTCAGGAGGCAGAGATCTGAGGATCTGTTCAAACCAACCTGGTTGAGAAAGTCTATGAGATGCCTCTATCACTTGAATTCTGCCTCCAAGTCCTCTTTCTTTCTCGTTTGTTCTTTAGATAAAATCTTGTGTTCTAGCCCACTCTTTTCCACAGACCTGGGACTGTGGGCTTCTACGATGAGGCAGGAGCTGTCTCCTTTGGAGAACTCTGGAGTATGTAAATATGAATGTGAAAATGCACACCTCGTGGCCGACAGAAGCATGAATAGCAATGGTAACTACTGCCATCTTGCTCTCATTGCCTGCTGTATGGCCGACTGCGCGTGCTCTGAAATGACTTCTGTCTGTTCCTGCTCACAGTGGAGAGCAGCAGAGCTCATCTCACACTGAGGTTCACGTGGAAGTTTCAGCTAGTCCTGAGGCACAGGTTCCTAATTCCTGGAAAACTAGACTCAAAGTGGCTGACACAGACGTGCAGACTTGTCTCCAGGAACATCTGTGGTGTTTAGGGGACCAGGGAGGGAGGCGGCATCTGAGACACGCCCTGTCTTCCCTGTGTCTCACCTTGAGTGTGGAGGTGTGGTGGGGCGTGGTCACTGAATGGCTGTCACAGCTACAGAGGTTGTAAGCATGTTCCCTGCAGGAAGTGGCTGAAGGGACTGTGTCATCTGAGTCTTTTCACATTAGGGAAGTGGTACATCAATGACTTCTGTTTATGAATTATTGCTTACAGGAAAAGAAGCCTGAAGGTATTAGGTAAACTGCCACACCATTGGCAGAGGAGTGATTTGAACCAAGGTCCACCCACCGATTCATTCATCCCTCCCTGCATCCATCCATCCATCATCCACCAGTCTTACCATCCACTCACCCTCACCCATCTATCTACCCATTCACTTACCTACTCATCCATTATCCATGCATCTAACCATCTACTCACCCACCACCCCCTCACTCATCCATATACCCACCCAATAACCATTCATCATTCATCCCTCCATTCATCTACCTGTCCATTCCTCCATCCATTTACCCCCCCATACATCCACCCTCATTTAACCCATCCATCTAACCATCTACTCACCCACCCATTCACTCCTTTATTTACCCACTCCATCCTCCCCTTACCCATCCATCCATCCATCCATCCATCCATCCATCCATCCATCCATCCATCCATCCATCCTACAGCCCATACTTTCACTGACAGCATCAATTGAACTCTCAGCTTTCTGAGCCTTCTCTCCCAAGCTTTCCCAGACCTGAGTGGTGATAATTCGTGATTTTTCTCCAGCCTGGGTGGAAGCCAGACTGGAGAGAGTTGCAGCCCTGTTCTAGCATCCTGAGCAGTCATCTTTATATGCAAGGCCACATGCATGTGTGAACACCTGAGCTTAAAATGCAGAAATCTCAGAAATGAACCAGAGGAGCACAGAACCTGGAGGGGAGATGAGCAAGGGGTGTGCTTATTTAGCTCTGGGCAACTGTTATTGCAAGTCTTTTTCTCATTTTATTCCTAATGTAACATTTAACCTTTCTGTTCAAGCATCAAATCTGGCTGCCTGGTGTATAATTACAAACTTTTCTTCCCTTTCTCTCCCTTCTCTCCCACCCCGAAAGCTTTTAAAATTCCCTCGCTGGGTACCATCACTTCTCTCAGCTCTCCAATTAAATTAAAAATAGCAACTCGATGGGCTGTGCAGGGCCACCAGCCCAGTGCAGAGCTGCGGTGCACCCGGCCTGGCGGGGTGGCGTGCGGTGCCAGAACCTGCCTGCCGGCTGTGGCACGGGCTGGCAGCTGCTCAGAGCTGGGGGAGGCCTCTGCTCCACGAGGGGTCTGGGGCTGCCTGCCAGGAAAGCCAGGTGCAGCAGGCGGGTATGGGAAGCAGGGTCTTAGCAGCTGGGTGGGGGCTGGCACAGGGGACAAAGGGAGAAGCCCCAGGAGGGCTGGCTGACCCTGGTGGGGAGCCTGTAACACTGCCAGCCCTCCTTGCCCAAGCTGGAGCCTGGCATGGCGGCATTTGGCCTTGCCTGGAGTCTGGAGGCCTGGTTTCTCTGAGATGACCCCGGTGGAAGCTATGAGCTCTGGTGGTGCTGGGAACCAAGTCCTGGTTGGTGCCCAGGAGTGTGGGCACTGCCTTCCGCACACAGGAGCTGGCTTCGTCTTTCCATCAGCAGATGGTGACTTGGATAAGTGTCTGGGGTCCCAAGCCAGCTTGCCTGGATTGTAATCCCTGTTGCTGCTTCTGGCACTGCTTAACATCCCGTGCCTCAGTTTCCCCAACCATAACAAGGACATACTGAAGAGGTTTAGAGTGGCTTTCATGATAACCATAGGTTTTTAGAGGTTTTAGAGGGGTTTTTTTGGTGGTTGTGGGATTTGAACTCAAGGCCTGACCCTTGTTAAGCAGGCTGCTGACCGCTGGAGTCGCATTCTCAGCTCTTCTGTCTTCAGTTAATTTTCAGATAGGATTTTGCTTTGGTCTGGGCTGGCACAGGTTGTGATTTTTTTAATCTAGGCTTCTGCTATAGCTGGGACCACAGGCTCCCACCACCAGGCCCAGCTTATTGATAGAAATGTTGTGATTTCACTGACTTGTTTGTTTGTTTTGCCTAGGCTGGCTTTGAACCACAATCCTCTTGATCTCCAACAGTAGTCTACAGTAGTTGGGATTGCAGGCATGAGCCACCATGCCTGGCCACATGGGCTTTGATGAGTTCACATGTAAAAGGGACTTGGTGGGTACATGACAGGCAGGATGAATGGGTAGATGTCCTAATTGCACTGTTGCTTCTGGATGATTCTCTTTTGCAAGACCGTCACTCTTGGGTCCATATTGCTCCTGGGCAGGTCCTGGGAAGATGTGAAGTAGATAAATCCACAAGGTGCCAGCCTCCTTTCCAGTTTTCTCATAGCCATTTGGAGATAAGAGACTAATGGATTTCTTTGCCCCAGCTGGCTTTGAATGGTAACCCAGAGAGCTCAGCCTCCTGAGTAGCTAAGGTAACAGGTAGGAATCACCAGCATCTGGCTAGCCTCCCTCTTCTTTTCAGGACCTGAGGGCCTGGACAGCTCCCTGCTCCCTCTCAATCCCTTCTGTTCCCAGGAAGCCACCTAGAGAGGACACAACAGGACTCTACTTAGCCAGACACAGGAAGGCTTGAGGTCTTCCATGTGTATGCTGTGTGTCTCAAGAAAAAGCTAGCTTCTCTCTGGTCTATTCCCTCCGCACTAATGCAGGGATGAGAATGAATACTTATCTGGGCAAAGCCCATATAGGAGTAACGCCACACGTCTAGCCAATGAATAGTCACTGTACACACACAGTGAAGGATGTTTAGAAAGTTCCTTTGCACAGGGCCCGACACACAGTAGGTGCTCAGAAACCGTGGTTGAGGTCACACTGCAGCGGGCTCTTGGCTTCTCTTCCTGTCCTCTCAGTGACCTTTTCCGGAGGAGTTAAGATGGTGAGAGGTGAGCGCTGGAGTTTATAGGGCTCTAAAATCACAGCTGGAGCTGCAGGCTCCACTCTTCCCATTAATTAAGACAGAGCTAACTGCCCTGTCCCAACGCCTGAGACTGCCTTGGTTGCTGGCTCTCCTTCCAGGGAGAGGGCAGGGGAGGGCTCAGGACACAGTCCCCTCCCCTATTACCCTGGGCATGTGTGTGGGGGAGAGTGGTTACAATCGTCACCCCTTAGCCATGGTCCCATGGGATGTGCCAGGCTGGAGAAGTGGGCTGGCTGCAATCTGCAGTTTCATTTCTCCAGGGCCTCCACGATAAATCCCACAACTCTACCAGTCAAAACAGCACTGATTCCCAGGACTGCAACCCCCTCTGGGAGCAGCCAGCCCTCCACTGTGCCCACGCCTTTTATCACCACTCACACAGGCTCGGCGGCGAGGGGGGGGGTGCGGGGATTTAGCTGTGGGTGTTTTCTCATGCCTGTCTACCCCCACCTCCAGGGTGGACAGACAGGGAGGGCCGACTTGCTGGGCCACAGTGTAATGTTCTGGACCTAAAATGCTGTAGACTTGAGTGGGGAGGCAGTTTACAGAGAAGGCCCCACGGCATTGGGGGGTTAATGGGGCTTGTGATGATTCTGACACAGGTGGAAGGCTATGAGATTTATAAAGAAGAGAAGGTGCTTTGTTGGACACCAGCTCATACCTGCCTCCTAGCCACTCAGGAGGCTGAGATCTAAGGATCCCAGTTCAAAGCTAGCCTGGGCAGGACCGTCTGCGAGAGTACTATATCCAATTAACCACCCAAAACCCACAAGTAGAGCTGTGGCTCAAGTGGTAGAGCAGTAGCATTGAGCAGAAAAGCTCAGGAACAGTGACCAGGCCTGGGTTCAAGCCTTGTTCTCCCCCCCCCGACCCCGAGGCCAAGAAAGAATGAAGTGCCTCAAGCCCACAGCAAAATTGCAGGTGTCATGTTTGACCTGGGCAAGGTGGCTGCCAATTCCTGCAAACTTCCTCCCTCCTACTTGCTGTGCAGCCCTGGGTAGATTATTTCACTTTTCTGGGGCTCAGTTTCCCTATCTGCATAACAGCCCTGCCTGACCACCAGCCGAGTCTGTATGGTTGCATGAGCTTCACACTGGGCCGCACCTGCGGGAGCGGCATCCAGGTTTGGGGGAGGGGGAGGGATTCCCTGTGGTGGTGGTACTTTACCTAATGTCTTAGTTGCCAGCATTCCTCAGCGATGTCCCCAGAGCGCTCAGCTAAGGTCTTTTTATGTTGAGTGTTATATATTTCATTGTTTTTTGCAATAAGCAACCAACTCGGCTTTCATCTTTTGAAACATGGTGCCTCGTTCCCAGCTCACCAAGCCTCTTCCAGAATCCAGATGTGATTGGTCTCCATGCGGACAGGACATGGGTCAGTCTGTGTGCGGGATGCGGGACTGAGGAGAGAAGGGCAGAATGGAGGAGCCAGCCTGAGCGCTGTGGGGCAGCCATGGCGGAGGGAGGGACAGAGTGGCTGTGGAGGCTGGACTTGGACTCTGTGGGGCAATCAGCTGTATGGTCTGGGACTGATTCCTTAGCGCCTCTGATCTCGCTTTCTCTTTTTCTCTCCCCTGCCCCACAGTGGGTAATGATGGTTCTGCCTTGGGAAGGTGGGTGATGGTCATACAGTTACTAAAAAGCAGGATGCCGGGCACAGAGTCTGGCACTGAGGGCACAGGCGCTGGTGGCTGGGGCCAGTGTCAGAAGACGCCTCACTGGTCAGCTCCCAGGAAGATGAATGTCAGCGGAAGTCTTGGTTAAGAAGAGCTGCTGACCTGCTTGCCAGCACCATGACAGCAAGAGGCTGTGGAAAAGCACCAATAAATCCCTTGCTGGTTGTGTCTGACAGCTCATCCTCGCCTGTCCCAAGGCACCAGAGGGATGCCATCTCTCATCCAGGTCCCTTCCTCAAGCTGCCCTGCTGCAGCTTCTTGCTCTGGGCCCTGCGGCCTGCTCTCACCACAAGCCTGCCTGCATGAAACCCACAGGCGAAGACAGTATCCTTGCAAGGCCCTGGCAGCCTCTGCCCACCCTCCCTCCCTCCCTTCCAGCAGCCCCTCCCTCCCTGCAGCTGTCCAGTCCCTCCTTTGTTTCTTCTGTTCTTTTGGCCTGGGACTTGCCTCATTCCTTCAGTCTCCACTCAAGTCCTGCCTTACCAGAGATGGCACCCCACATTATTAAGGCAAAAGTCCCCAAGATGTCTCTCTCTGCTCCCCTTACTTGTTCTGTGTGCCAGTACTGAGGCTTGAACTCAGGGCCTCTCATTCGCAGTTGGGTTTTCCTGCTCCACCTTGGTGCTCTACCACTTGAGCCACACCCCAATTTGGTCATAACTCTTTCACACACCTTGGTCTGTGCACTAAAGCTCAAGTCCCACTTCACACCCCACCCCAACCCCCGAGGCACAGCTTGGTGATCAGCCGGGGGTTCTTAGGACCTGAACAGTGCCTGCCAGCCAGCCCATCGTACCTGTCCAGTTCGTGTTTGTTGAGTGACTGAATGGCCATCTCTTATTTATGTGCATAGATCCTTGTCTTGGATGACTGAAGATGCTCTAACATCTTCATTGGCTGCACAGGCACAAGCTGCTCCATAGAATGTTCAAGTGTGGAGCCAGAGGTTGGCATGGTCTCGTGAGTCTGGGGATGAACTGACACCTTCCGGGTCTGAGATGCTGCCACGGGGGGAATGTATTCTAGCTGGCCGCTGGGTGGGTGGCTCTGGGGTGCAGCGCTGGGTCTGGTAGTGGCTAAGGAAGAGACCTGGGTGTGAGGGCTCTGCTCAAGGTTGCCCCCTTGTATAGCAGTGCCAGGGCCCAAGTCAGGCCCAGGTTCTGTCCCTGCTTTCCCTTCAACGTGAGTAGCCACCACCAGCCTGGGGTGACCCGATGGCATGGCCCCAGCTCCTGGCCCCTGACTAGACCCTCGTCACCTTCTGACCTGACCATCCAAAGTCTGGTGTGTGTGTGTGTGTGTGTGTGTGTGCTCTGTCACTTGTTCTGCTCCAGCTGTGATGTTCTGGAGCCACATGCACCTCCTCAGCTACACCTCCCTCCTGGTCTCTGAGGCCTTGTGTGGCCTCTGCCCTGGCCCAGGAGAGTTGGGGTGCTGGGCTATGTCACATTGCAGCTGCTGGGGGAAGTGCTGGAATGCCACTGCAGGGCAGAGAAGAGGTACTGAGCTTTCCACTTTCTTCACTTCTGAATGGGGAAACTGAGGCCCAGGGAAGCTCTGTAGAGACCTGGGTTGCTGACTCCCAGACGGGGACTCTCTCATGACCTCCAAATCTGTCCTGTTTTCCCGGAGACAGCAAGCAAGTGTGATCATATCCCTTGGATGGCACTTAGGAGGGGGTGCGTGGGTGTGCTCATGCACGTGGGTCCCCACCTGGGGAGACTCAGACTCAGCCTCCACTTCACTTCTGTGAGCCTGGCTCCGCACCCCAAATGAAGAAAAATGTCTTGGACACTCCTCGTGCTGCACCCACTCCTACCCATGCAAATCCCCCTAAAGAGGGGAGGGAAGGAAGAAATGCCCACGCATGGCCGCTCCTGGGCCAAGATTTAGTGACGGGAGCTCCGGCGAGGTCTCGCATTACTGAGCCTTCATTACTTTTACAAAATATGTTCCGGTGGGTTCACCCGCGGCTGTAAAGCCCCGTCGTAAATAATTAAACTGCACTTGTCAAGGGGGCGTGGAGGGGGTGGGGAGAGACGGCTGTGCTGTGCACACACCACTGGGCTGCAGGCAGGAGCCCAGAGACCCGCCATGCTGCCTCTGACCCCATGACCTTGGGCCTCTCCTTTCTTGCAGGATGAGGAGGTTAGAGCAGGAAGGCCTTCGAAAGCAACCTCAAGCAGTGTTGGCCAATGGAGTTCAGTCCTGGGGGTCCATTTGAAAAGAAAATAGAAGGATTTTGTTTTTACTTTATTATTATTATTATTTTTTTGCTTTGTCAGTCCTGGGGCCCCAGCTCAGGGGCCTGCACTGTCCCTGAGTTCTTTTTGTTCCACACTAGCACACGACCACTTTGAACCACAGCAGTTTTCTGGTTGGAGATAAGAGTCCCACAGACTCTTCTGCCCAGGCTGACTTTGAACCACAATCCTCAGATTTCAGCCTCTTGAGGAGCTAGGATGACAGATGTGAGCCCTTGGCACCGAGAATTTTGCTACTTTTGAGGGAATCCAAATGAGAAAGGAGGCAGGGGGACAGAATATGATGGGATGTTGGCTTTCTCTCCTAGAGTGAGAGTTCAGAGAGGAGTTATGTCCTTCACCCTTCAGTGTTGCCCAGCTAGAAAGGGAGGAGCCTGGCTCAGAATCCTGGTGGTCTGGGTGCAAGAAGTGCAGACCAAGCACAGAGGAAGGGGAGCAGGAGAGAGGGAGGAGGGGGGCAGATGAACTGAGTCTTCTATAGTGGTGGTTTTAGATCTTCAAGGACAGTCTCTGGGGCACACCCGCATTTTATCTTCCAGAAGATTCTTTAGGGGGATGAATTTAGAAGAGACAAAGCTATCTGGAGACCAGGACGGGGTCCCCTGGGCAGGCTGGGATTCAGCCTTGGGCTGAAGAGGTGGCTTGGAGTCAGTGGGAGGGAGAGGAGGGGCCCAGCAGGGCCCTGAGAGCAGGCAGGGGAAAGAGGGGGGTTATGCAATGAGAAGAACAAGGGCAGAGACTTCCATGGCCCAGAGCCACCCCCAACCCCACCCAGATGTGGCAATTAGAGAAAGGGGTGGATCCTCTGCCACTCAAGGGAGGAAGCAGTCTCCTGGGGGGTCTGCATCCCCTGGGGGTCTTTCTCTGTTTCCACAGCAGCTGTAGTGTGTGATTCCTGGGAGTAAATTGAGCCCCTGCATGCGGAGGGCGGGCACAGCGCCCTATCCTCTCTGGTGAATCTGGGCCTGGACCCGCAGAGCCTGCTGGGAGGGCAGGGGTAGTAGGGACGCAGCACAGCTGACTCCCCACAAACGGGAAGGGCTGGTGGGTGTCAGGCACTTCTCACTGCCTCCCCAGGGATGGTGTGCCAGGCTCCAGAGTGTCCCCTGGATCTCGCCCCTGAGGGAGGCAGCAGGTGACAGTGGACAGGGGTGATGGGCAAGGGAGAGAGAGGAGGCACAGCTGACCAGTCCCAGCTCAGCTCGTCAGCCTTTGGAGCTACGCCATGTCAGCGTTTGGAACCCCAGCTCCTGTGTGGGAGGAGGTGGAATGGAGAGAGCAGCAGCCATCCGAGACAGAGGACTGAGGTCTGCCTAGCTCACCCCTGGGGCACGGTGGTAGCTTGCTGTAAGGTGAATCCAGTCGGCGAGATACAGAGAAGCCACATTTGGAGAGGTTGAATTGGGAATCTTTACTGGAGAGCTAGCATCTGCAGATGGACTCACTCCTGTCTCCAAGGCCCACAGCCTGGCGATTGCACTCAACACTTAGAAAACTGAGCCATGAGAGCAGGAGAGGAAAGAAAAACAACACCAATACCACCAAGACAGATCAACTCCAACTCCAGCTGAAGTGACGGGCGGAAAGCCAGGAGGCAGAGACACAGGATACAAGGCTACGAGTAATGGCATCTCAGCTGGTCCCGGCCTAAATAGAATGAGAGTCAGGTGGCAGGGTGACAGGGAGCTTACGAGTTCCTGACTCAAGATTGGCAGGTCCAGTGACCTATTGTCCAACTCCCCATCCCTGAATTCCCCTAGGAATTCAGGCCCACCCATCACCTGGGAGGTAGAACTTCCCTGCCTCTATGAAGACAAGATGGCGCCCGTTAAACCCAATTCCCTATCATCTACCAAGACAGCGCTAGTGAGACCCACCATCCCCACTTGACTTGTTCTCATAGCCTTGCAGAGTCTTCAGTTCTTCCTCCACACCCCAGTCTTCTTTCCTGCTCCTCTTTCTGTCTCCTATTCCCCCAGCTCCATCCTGGGTCCCACTCTACCCTACCTGCAGTCAGAGGCAGGAGCCAGGAATGCAGTGTTGTGCAGGGCAGGGAGGTGTGTCTGTCTTTGTCAAGGCTAGGTACATACCTGTTCCTCAAGACATGTTTCTAGAAGGTGGTGCAGCGTCTCCTGAGATGTCTGTGCTGGGAGAAGCCCAGGTGAGCATGGATTCTTCCTTTCACACTAACTCCTAGAACCTGCACTAGAACCCTGCTCTGAGTCTCTGGTCCTTCCCTACCCTTCCTCCTCTATCTCCTCCTCCTCTTCCTCTTTCTCTTCTTCTTTCTCCTCTACCTCTTCCTCCTTCTCCTTCTGCTCTTCTTCCTCCTCCACCTTCTCTTTTACGTCCTCCTCTTCCTCCTCTCCCTCTTCTGCTTCTGCCTTCTCCTTCACTTCCTCCTCCTCTACCTCCTCCTCTTCCCCTTCTCTTCTTTCTTTTTCTGCTCTTCAGGCCCAGGTGCAACCTGACTTCTCCAGGAAACACTAAACTCAGCCAGTCCTGCCCAATTCTGATAGGTAAAATAGACTCGATTAGAGAATCTGGCAAATTGCTAAGCTAAGTGAGGGCCCTGCCATCCAGGGTCTCTGAGTGAGAACACTGTGACACATGATCTCCCCAGGCTTCTTCTGGGAGGTGCTATCCAGACACGTTCAGGCAATGTTCCGATAAAACTTTATGAGAACAGGCAGTGGACCCGGTGGGGCCTGTGCCCTCGTGGACAAGGCTCTGTCTGTCCATTATACGTCGTGTGCTCTTCCCTGCCCCCTCCTACCTCCTCACCCACCTGCCTCTGTGCTCAGGATTGCCTGTGCCTGGGCTCTCTGGCCTCTCCCTGTCTCTGGCACATGTGGGGCTTGTCTCAGGGAGTTTGTCCTCTGGGAATGCAGTCCTGCTCTTCCTGTGTTGCTCTCTCCACACTGCGTGCTCAGGGAAGAGGTTCCTCCTGGAAAAGCCTACATAACCAATTCTTCAGAGCAGTCTCACTCTTTCAGGTGCTATTCATTTGTCTGTCATCTACCCATATAGACATCCATCTATTCATCTGTTTATAGCCATTCATCCATTTATCCACTCATCATCTGTCCATTCACCCTCCCACCCATCCATCTGTCCATCCATCTGTCCATCCATTTGTCCATCCATTTGTCCATCCATCCATCCATCCATCCATCCATCCATCCATCCATCCATCCATCCATCTGTTCATATGTTACTGCACAACACACACACATCCATCCACCTACCCATTATCTATCTGTCCACCCTCTACCCATTCACTTATTCATCCATCCATTATCCATCCGTTACCTGTACAACCACGCACACACATATCTATCTATCCACCCATTATCTATCCATCCACCAGTTGATCTATCCATCCATGTAACCATCCATTTATCAATCAATCTATCTATCCATCCACCTATCTTCCATCTATCTACTTGTCCATCCATCTATGCAATTGAATATTCATCCAGTAGCTTGCCTGTGTCTAGGTCTAGCTGTCTGCCTATCTCCATTTCTACCTGCCTATCTCTCCACCCATCCATACATTGATCCATCTGTTCATCCATCAATCACCTGTTCTTTCATCCACCCACTAGTACATGCATGCATGCACCCATCCATTTACTGTCCATCCACTCATTGTCTAGCCACCCACCCATTCATTTGCCCATCCACCCACTTGTTCATGCATTCACACATCCAACCATGATCTTTCTTTCCCCACTAGATACACAAGGATACAGCTAGTGTCTTGACCACCACGCAGGTGGCTCCTGCATCTGTAGGCAATGGATCCCACAGTGTAAGACCCATTTGTTAACTGCTGGAGTGGGCCACATGACCCTCGCTGGATGATGAGAGGCCTGCCCAGGTGAGTACCTGGGGTATCCCTTCCCATGCCATCTGAGATAATAGCTCCCTGTCTCCAGCTTCTGAGCCCCACCCCCACTTCTCCAAAAGAAAGGAAATGGGCAGATGCGAGTGATGCACCATCTGTGGGAGCCTCACGTGAACGTGGCATGGGCTGAGTATGGGAGCTTAGCTCCCAGAACCAGCGTGACGAGAAGGCACTTGAGATGAAGTGTCTCTGTACAGTGTTTCATTACCCTATTATAGGACAGTAACTGGGCATTAGAACCTTTTATAATTATTAATAGAGTGTTAAACAATGAATTACCATGAACAATTAAAATTAATTACAGTTCTCAGAGTTAATGAAATTATTCCTATGCTAGGACAAGTGGCTAAACAGACATTAAAATTAAGAGCTGGTACCACAAGTCTGTGGGCAGGCACGGGGCGCTGCAGGTGAGTCAGGCTGCTCTTCCCTCTCTGGCCAGGGTAAGGCGCTGGATGAACAGGCCAGGCTGAGGCCCTGGCAAACACAGCTGTCTGGCAATGAGGAAGAATGGACAGGGTGGACAGGAGCTGGCTGGGGATCCTGCCAGAGCCCTGTCATCCTGTCTCTCCCTCCCTCCCTTCTTCCTTCCCCCGCCCCCCCCCCCCCAGTCTGGTTCTTGTCTTCTTGATGTTCTCAGTCGAAATTCTTCCACTTGTGGAGTTCAGGGAGTCAAGAAGGGAGAGGAACACTGTTGAAATACTTGAGAACCCGGAGGCTGGGTCAGCCTTTGGCTTCTGCCTCCTGCCATCTGTGTGCTTGGAGAAATGATTCTTTTTTTCCCCTCTAAATAACTCTCCCTTCTGGAAGTTATGAATAGGAATGGATGAAAGGGTTTTGTTTGTTTGTTACTGTGCTAGGGCTTGAACTCAGGGCTTGAGAGCGATCCCTGAGCTTTTGAATACTCCAGGCTCGCCCTCTACCACTTGAGCCCCTGCTCCACTCTGGCTTTTTGGTGGTCAATTGGAGATAAGAGTCTCAAGGACTTTCCTACCCAGGCTGGCTTCAAACTATGATCCTCAGATCTCAGCCTTCTAAGTAGCTAGGATTACAGATGTGAGCCACTAGTGCCTGGCTCAGGGAGAATTTGAGTGGGAGCCTAAGGGCAGACTCAAGTATGGACACTGGAGAAAATCAAGCCAGGGTCCCTGCACATTTATTATACCCCAGACCCAGGTCCAAGGGTGTCATCAGAGCTTAGTCAACTAACCCCCACAGCCCCTTGCAGGAAAGGGATGGTACTACATTCGTTTCTAAGTCAAGAAGATCGCAGAAGAGGAACAGGATTCAAATACAGAACCTGGGCTGGAAGAGGCCAGGCTGGAAGTGGGGTGACCTTGGACTGAGTCTGGCCCTCTTCTTCCTGTGGGGTCCAGCAAAAGGTGACTCAGGACCCTTAGGTGGGGAGGCCCCGGGAGCTTCCAGGAGCAGCAGGCTTGGTGGGGGGGGGGTGTCAAGATGAGAGCCTCCATGAGATGAGTGAATGTGAGGTCTTACAGGGCATCCAGAAGCTTAAGGGAGACATCAGGGCAGCCCTGAGGATTCCTGTGTGCCCACCACCAGCCTGCCTGTGCTCTCATCAGCTTGCCTCCATCCCAACTTTCTGGCCTCCTAGCTTCTGTGCCTCCTGGCCTCCCTGCCTGGGAAATATTTGAGGAGGGAAAGACTGAGCTGCAAGTCTCAGGCTGCTGCTTCAGGCTGTTTCCAGGAGGGTGTCATGAGGCCTGCAGTGGGCATTGGAGTTGGTGGAGCCTGCGGTGGGCACTAGTCTTCTAGATGAAGCCCAGTGACATTGTGACACTGGCCTCCCTCCTTGCCCCTGGCAGTTGGGCACAGAACTGGGTTGTTCTGAGCTCAGGAAAAGACATCCCATATTCTGGGCTGGGCTGGGTTGGGGCAGGGGAGAGGGGGCTCTCTGTCTCCCTACCAACATCAGAGCATCAGTCATCTATCTCTGGAGGGTTTGGTTCTCTGGGCTCACGGTGAGTTTGGTGTTGTTGAGATCAGTGTAAAAATCCTCGGGAGAGATGGCCAAGGGCAGGTTGGCAGCTGGGCCCTGCCCTCTTGTGGGCAAGCAGAGGGTGTCCTTACCTGGATAGCCCCATGGAGGGAGGGAAGCTCAGGTCCTCTTTGAGTGGGGGCAGGCAACTGCCAGCTTGTCTAGAGAGAGCAGCGGGGGCATCGACTCAACCAAAGGGTGAGAAGTTTTCCTCCCAGGGTGACATGTGGTAGAGCTTGGGGCAATTCTACTTGCCCTAATTGAGAGAAGGAGGAGGAGGAGATGGAGAGGAAGGGGGAGGGTGCTACTGGCATCTTGTGGTAGAGGCCATGGAAGCTGCAGGGCACCTACAATGCCCACAATCATGCCCATTGTAAAGACGGAACCGGCCCCAAATGTCCCTGGACTGAGGCTGAGAAACCCAGCAGCTAGGGCCCAGAGCCTCTATTGCTCTGGGACCCTGGAAGATTCTGCATGGCCACAGCTGGCCTAGCCTTGCTTGAGTCAGGACCTGGGGCCCAAATCTTTGCTGATCTGTGGGAACTGCACAGATCTGAGGAAGAAAAACAGCCTGGGGCATGGATGGCCAGGTGAGTGTGATCACCCCCTCTCCTGCCCCACCCCTTCAGTCTTGGGTAGAAGTTGCAGAGTTACGAGAGGCTGTGTGTGTGTGTGCGTGCATGGAGTCTAGAAATGCTCCTTTCCCCGCCACTCTTTTCTATTTGTTCCACTTCTGGGAGCAGTGCATGCAGCGAGGGTGAATTTTCACGCCAGGTTCTCTGGTGTGCCAAGAGCTGTAGCTTGATTTTTCTATCACTGAGCTGAATTTCTGTCCCTGGCTGCTTTGCCGCCCAGGGGCAGAGAATGCAATCTCAGGCAATTCCAGGTAAACTCCGCCAAGGCTGAGGCAAACTCAGTGGATTAGGGGCTCCTCTCCCTGCCCCTCAGGGGCCTCCTGGGTCCCAGGGGTGTGTGACTGGCTCAGGCTGCATCAATTGTCACCAGCCTCTGTCCAGTGAGTGTCTGCAGGTGGCTGGGGTCCATCCAGGTGACGCATGGCTCAGCACTGACTTGAAGGCCACCATGGCTCAAGAATGAGAATCTTACTGTATCTGCTTCCTTCACTGCCTCTTTCTCCCTTCTCCATCTGTTTTCCCTCCATCTCCTCCTCCTCCTTCTCCTCTTGTCTCCTCCATGTTTTATCATTCAATTACATTTTCCACCTTCTGATCTTCTTTCTCTGTCTCCTCTTTCTCCCACTCCTTCCGTCTTCCTCCTTCCCTTCCTGCTCCCCTTCTCTCTCCTCCTTCTCCCCATCCCTGGTGGGATCCAGCAAATCCCTGTTCTCCTCTATGCTGAAGTGGAGAATTTAGCCCCGATTCCCAGGGGTAGCCATGTGCTCAGGCAGTGTTTGCAGAGTTCTTCCGTTTGTTTTCCCACCTCTCTGGTGAAAGCTGCTGGGCCGAACTGTGAGCCTGTGCCTGGGGAGACCCTGTTTACCCAGGAGCTCTGTCCTCTCAGCCTGAGCTCACCAGACACCCAGCTTCCCCTCACTGAGACAAGGGAGGGAACACAGGGGCTCAGAGAGGGCTGTGGAGAGCAGGCAGTGGCTCAGCATTCCTTCCCAGTGGTGGGACATGGTTGGGGAACGGGAATAGAGTGGGCTTTGTCGAGGGGGAACAAAGCATCTGTGGGGGTGAGGCAGGTCTCCCCCTCCCCTCTCTCCTCTCTATTTACTGTGTGACTATGTGATGCACTGGCTGGCATCGGGTGGGATGTGGAGGATGCCAGCCCCTGTCTGCCTATAGCAGATGGAGAAACGGAGGCTCATCTAGTGCAAATAAAGCCAGACATAAAAGTATTAGTCATTGATGTTTTGATGGTCTTGGGGTTTGAACTCAGAACCTGTACTTGCTAGGCAGATGCTCTATCACAGGAGCCACACCCCCTGCCCTTTCCTTACTTTATTTTGTAAATAGAGCCATAAATGTTTTCGCACAAGGCCAGCCTCACGAGTCCTTCCTCTTTATACCCCTCCAGGCCTGGGTGGCATCCAGCTTGAGATGGGAGTCTCAGTATCTCTTCCTTAGGTTGGCTTACTGCTGTTACCCTCTCAATCCCTGCCTGGGATCACTGGTGTGAGCCACCTTACCCAGCTAAGAAGTGAGTTTGGAAAAGTACTGTTTCAGACTGGAAGTGTGGCTCCAGGGACTACATGCCAGCCAAGAGTGGAAAAAGTACTACTTCTTAGGGTTGGAAGCATGGCTCAAATGGTAGAAGACCAGCCAAGCAAATGCCAGACCCTGTGTTTAAACCTTAGCACTGTCAAAATTAAAAATAAAGAAAGATTAAAAACGAATCGTAGCTATGCAGAAGGCTGATAATCTGGAGGACTGAAGCGAGCACAAAAAAAAAAGGTCATTAGACTCCATTTATGAAAGAATCAACAAAAAGCAAGGCTGGAGACATAGTTCAAGTAGTAGAGCACCAGCTATGCAAGCACAAAGCCTTGTGTTCAAATTCTAGTGCAAAATGACCATCTAAAAGCAGGGCTGGAGACATGGCTCACGTGGTAGAACACCAGCTAAGCAAGCTAATGCTTTGTGTTCTAATTCCAGTATCACTAATTTTTTTTCTATTTCTTTTTTAAAATTGCATGTTTACGAAAGCAATTTAAATGATACTGAGACCTACAAAGTACTAAGACATTCTCACTTTAATTTCCTGTTCTCCACTCTGCCTCCTCTTGGGGAGGCTCATTTACCGTATTTACAAATCTGTATATACGTACTTGGGGCTCTACAGGGTGTGTAAGTGTGGGGACAGCTTCCCTATCCCCCCCACCATAATACGTTCTCTTTCCTTGCCAGTGTATTTGTTTTCCACAGCCTGTCATGAGCATTGCAGGTCAATAAGACAGGTGTGAGTTCTTCTTAATAGCTCCTTAGAGGTCCACAGTGGGGGGGGCCAGCCAGGCTTGTCCAGCCGGGTCCACCTTTGAAGTATGCTCCGACTGCTCCTTGCTTTCTGCTGTTACAATGGCACAATGGCCGTGATGGTGGCGGTGGCGTGAGCGTGGGGGATAATGGTCCTTTCATGTCTGCGGATCGATCCATGGTGGAAGCGGGCCTGTGGGTCAAGGGTAACACGTGGGAATATGTGTTCTTACAAACCACAGGTGGGCTCAGGCTCCAAACACAGCCAGCCTAGCCTGGGCCCGCCCGCATTGACTGAGTGTGGTTTTAACCAAGCATGGTCAAACAACAACAAAATGCAAAAACAAAAATTGTGTATTCTACAGCTGGGTGGATGCCTGGCTGATGGCGGATGGGTTGAAATTTCTGTGTGATCCACTGAACGTTTCTCTGCCTCTTGTTCCTTCTGTGAACCCCCCCCCCCCGCCACACACACACACACACGCACACACTCCTAAGTGCTTGGGGCCTGGAAATCAAGGTAAAAGCACATGTGCTTCTCGGAGGTGATGCTGGGTGGCATTGTGGGAAAACAAAGTCTTGCATCCACAGAGCAAGACTGAACGCAGCAACCTGCATATGTGCGGGCTGTCCTCCGTGGGGGGACGGGGGCAGGACTCCAGGGAGCTGGGTGTCCATAGGTACTGAGGATCTTCTGTACACAGGACCCCACACCCACAGTAAGAGTCAGTGACATGAATCCTGAAGACTGTCCCAGCATCCCAGCCTGGGTCCTGAGAGCCCTGTGTTGGGGGAGGGGGCCCTGATCGGGGAGGGGCGCTGAGCTTTAGTGGCAAAGCTCCTAACTCACCCCTTCCACCTGGTCCAGGAATGGGCCTACACTACCGGCCTTGCTGTTTGAGCATACTGGCAGGGAGCTGGGTGGCCGTGTGTGACACCTGTTAGTGGAATGATGGATGTGCTTTCTGCTTCAGGAAGAAAGAGTCATGGAGGGGACTGGAAGGGCCAGTGCCAGGGCCAGCTGCTGAGAAGAGAAAGGGCTCTTTTCTTTCTCCTTCCATCCTTCCCCCCTTTCTCCTCCTTCTCCTCCTCCTCCATAACCTTTTGCTTCTTCTCCTCTTCTGTATGAGTCAAACCAAGGGCCCTTCACATGCTAGGCAAGCTCTCCATCATGTACCACATATCCAGTCCTGACTGCTTATGACCAGCTGAGGGCTAGGGGCAGGAAAGCCAGTGCCAGGGTGAGGGTGGGGTGGGAAGGGAGTCTGATAGAAAAGGCACAGCTCTAGTTTCTACTCCAAGAGGCTCGGATGTGGCGTACAGCATGATGAGGGGGAAAAATACATGAGAAAGCCTAGACATAGTTTCCAAACTTGCTTAAAACACCAGAAGCCAGGTAGTGAAGGCTCACGCCTGCAGGAGGCTGAGATCTAAAGATCATGGTGCCAAGCCAGCCCTAGCAGCAAAGCCTGAGGTTCTGATCTCCCATTAACCACCAGAAAACCAGAAGTGGGACTGTGGCTCAACGTGGTAGAGTGTGGAGTGAAGGAACTTAGGGACAGTGCCAGACTGGTATGATGACAGAAAACAACAAAACAAAACAGAAAACACACCAAGAGTGGCCACTGGATGAAGGGAGTTCTGGAAGCTTGTGACTCAATGGGAAGAGCTCAGGATAGAGCTCTTGTGTGATGCTGGCTGTGTCTCTTTGCCTCTCGGAGAGCCACTTTAGTTCCCAGCGTGGGGACCTCAGCAGGTCCCAGAACTAGTCTTTGGGTGAGCTTGAGTTGCTGAGACTGGACGTTGAAGTCTGGGCCTGTCTTCTCAGACCTGGAGGTGTCTGGACCCCTGCACTGTGCTCAGTCTGGGAGCCAGGGATCCTGGCCATCTGTCTCTGAGTCTGAGAGGGGGGAAGGGGTGCAGTGTGGGCGAGTGACGTGGTGGGGACAATCGCGAGCTGTTCACTGCTGGCACTGCGTCACTCTGCATGCCTGAACCGGATGCTGCTGTGGCGGTTCTCCGGGCCGCTCCAGTCACCTGCCCAGTGCAGACCAGCTGGGTGTTGGAATCGGGTCAGGAAGCAGGAACCGGGAGCTGGGGAACAGCATGGCCAGGTGAAGGGGTCACCTGGGAGTCAGCGAGATAAGGAGAGGGTCAGATGACCGGGGTCTCAGGGTGCAGCTGAGGAGTGGAGCCAGGTACAGTGGCCCCTTCATTCTGGACAAACGACAGGCATACGGTCTGGACAGGGCCCGGTCACGTCCCTCAGTGACATCTCTGGCTTCGAGTCTACATAACATCCTTGAGTCCCAAGGAGGAGCCTGTGACCTTGCTGATAACCTTGCTGAGCCTGGGACAGCGAAGCCAGGCAGAAGCCAGCAGGCAGTGCAGGGCAGGTGTGGCAGAGGAGCCACTGAGCTCCTGTCTCTGGTGGACCTGTGGGACCCCCTGTACCTGGCATACCCACTGGCAGAACCGGGGTATGTGATTTTTCTTCTCTGGATTAAGCAATTTCTTTGTCTCCTTTCTATATTATCTGCCCATTGTCACACAAAAGGGCCCCACCTACAGGGCTGTGGCTCCAATGACTCTCCTCACCCGCAGGGCTCAGAGAGGTGAAGATGCTGCCCAGGTCACAGCTGTGTGGTGACACAACCTGGCACTGGATGCCAATCTGCCTCCTTGCCCAGGCTGAGCCCCAGGGAGTCCAGTCCTCAGGGTGGGGGGGATGAACATGATGGGGCCAAACATTCTCAAGGTCTGTCAGTGCTCCCAGCCAAGGCCTGGGCAGCGGGGGCTCCCCCTGGATGTCACCCCTTCTGTGGACAGGAGGCCGGCTGCCCTCACGGGTCCCTGCCTGACTTCCCAGAGTATAGCCCTTCGAACCCTCCAGGGGGCTCCTAGTCCAAACTGTTCCTTTATCTCTTGGTCTTGGCCCTGTGTCCTGGAAAACTCAGACAAGTCCCCACCACGTCTATAGGCTGAGACTTGCCTCTCTTCCCTCTCTGGGGCCTTCTGGAGCTGGACTTTTCCTTCTGGTCTGTGAGGCCATTTTTTTCTCCTTCCCAGGACCCTGTCCTGAATAAGTGTCTCCTCTTTCCCCCATGGCACCAGAGCCCCGCCTGGGCCCCGCTCTCCTCACAGCCACAGAGCCTGGCTGCAGGGACCTGAGTCCTAGGGTTTGAACCCATGTTGACAAGAACAGTGTCTAGAAGGGTTAATTGAGGGAAACATGTAGAAGCAGAGGGGGAAGGGCTCCCCAGGTCCCCCGCTGCTCAGAGACAAATGGGAGACAGAGCGCCAAGGTGCGTAATGACACGGAGTTATTTCAAAGTGATTATCTAGGATAACAGTAATTATGTCCAAGAACGGAGAAGGTCAAACCCGCGGGCCCACTGCTATACTCTGGCTCCATTGCCAAGAGACAGCGGCAGTGTGAGGTGTGCTGTGCATAGAACAGGAGAGAAAAGAGAGGGAGCAAGCCACAGACTGGGGCTGGGGCCTGGCTGGGGACAGGGCCTTCCAGGGCCTCATCCAGGGCTAAAGCTTCTAGGAAAGACGTGTGGGCTCCTCCAGTAAGGCCCTAGCTTCTTGGCCACTGTGACAAGGTTTCTCTCTTGTCCCGCCTGGGACCTTAGCAGGGGACCTGGCTGGGTCTGACCTTCCCTCCTGTCTCTCCTGAATTCCTTCTCTCCTCTCCCCCACCCCCTTTTCCTCTGAGTTCCTTTCATTGTGCCACCAAATGTCCCTTAGGTCCCCTCCATTGGTCACCTTGCTATCCACCTTCTGGTGCCCTTCCACTCTCTTAGCTACTGCCATCCAGTCAACACCTACCCACCCCCTCCTTGCCTGACCCCTGTCTGTCATCTACCACCTTGCCTGGCCTTTCACACGCCTTTGAGGGGCCCTGGTGCTCCATCCACTCAGCACCTCTTCACTGGCCCAGTCACCTGCCACCCCCCCACCCTCTCTACCTACCTTTCTGTTTGTCCCATCTTCACCCTTTCCTTTCCTCTCTCCCTCTGCCCATCTTTGCTTACCATACTCATCCCTAGGATGCACTCTGCTCCTCCCACTAGCCAGCCATTCACTCCATCACCCTTTATCTAACTACCACCATCAACTCAGCACCATCCACCCAGCACCTATCTATTCATCACTCCGTCATCCATAACCCTACCTATCCACCAGCTAATCACCTATCTCCCAATCTCCCTTCCAGCTTTCCACCCATCCACCCATCACTCTTCTACCCAGCCACCCACGACCTATCCACCCATCTACTCATCACTCTGCAATCCACCACTAACCACTCATCATCCATCCACCCACCAACACCTCTCTGCCCATCTACCCATCTACCCATCCACTCATTACCATTCTACCCATCCTCTCTTCCATCCATCCACTCATCTACTCGTCTCCTACCCATTCATATATCCTAATCACACATCTACCCATCATCTATCATTGGCCTATTCATCCATCCACCCACCCATCCCATCCCATCCATCCATCCATCCATCCATTCACCCACCCATCCCATCCATCCATCCATCCATCCATCCATCCATCCATCCATTCACCCACCCATCCCATCCATCCATCCATCCATCCATCCATCCATCCATCCATCCATTCACCCACCCACCCATCCCATCTATCCATCCATCCATTTACCCATCCACCTGTAAATCCATTCACCCATCTATCCATTCATCCATCCATCTGCCCATCACCCCCCAACTCATCCACTGATGGTTTGCCCATCCTATCCTCTCCTCCACTCCTCCACCCCATCATCCTCCCTTCCATCTTTCCACCCATCCCCATTCATTTCCACCCTCCCACATCCCTGCTCCACTCTTGCTCCTCACTGAGTCCCACCACTCCACTCTCTGCTGTCCCCATGTCCTTCTGCTCCCACACACTCCCTCTTCTCCTCTGTGACCCAAGCTTCCTGACGGCCCTCTGTAGAGCCTGTCCCCCTAGAGAGGAGAGTGACAATCCAGGCTTGGCTCATTTTCCCAGAGAAAGCAGTACAGTTATTCATACTTTGAAAAGCAGTGAAGGGGTTAAGTAAGATGGTCTCCATTGCACCCAACGGTGGTGGTGGTGGCTGCGGAGCGTACATGGCACCCAGGGGAGGCTTGACAAATGTTTCACTCCATTGAAGAGGAAACGGAGTGGATGGAGGCCCTCCTGGGCCCTCATGACACGCGGAGCCAGGCTGGCTGGCTGGGGATCACTGGCTTCCAAAGGCTGCCTTTGTTCCCTGCTTTGCGGGGTCTCCTCTCCACCCACGGACAGGTCCTCCAGAGGTATTCAGAGCAGACACAAAGGGTGGGGGGTGGAGACAGCAGGACACAAGTAAATCAACTTCATCCCCGCGGGGGGTCTAAAATGAGACTGCGGGCCTCATGCCAGAAGCTCATTAGAGGCTCAAGGCCCGCTATGACATGTGTGGCTGGGACTGCGGGGGGAGGGAGGGCGGGGGGGGGGGACACTGGCAAAGGGAGCCAATGCCTGCAGAGGGCATTGTAGCTGAGCCCTGCACAGCCACCACCCCCATGTCTGGCTGAGATGGACAGGATGTTCAGATCCCAAAGGATTTATGTGCTGAACACCAACCCCATCCCTCCCCCCTTGCCACCCTGCCTCTGCCAGGGTCACAGAGTCTCCTGGACAAAGCTGGTAGATGCCTTGGTGAGGGGTGAGATCTTTGGGCAGGAGAGCTTCCTCCCTCTCTGGGAGAGACGATGGATGCCTGGTTGTAGTAACTGCAGCACCTGGCCTGGATTTTTATCCATCACAGCCTGGTTTGCAGCATTTGCTATTGCATGGTGGTGGGGGCGTGGTGGGAAGGGGGAAGAGGTGACTCAGTGACACCATATCCAAGGCCTCTGTCAGCAGACCATGGACAAGCAGGCTCAAGAGGAGAAAGACCAGGGGCTGATGGAGCCTGTATTTATTGACTTGGTTTTTAATGGTAAGTGTCTATAAAAAACAATGACTGTGTTTAACAAGGGGACCACAAATTTCCTGAAAATATCACTATAGGGTCTCCAAGATGCCATTTGAGCCACTTCCGGCTGGTCACACACCTTAGTCCAAGGGGTTTGTGTCCTGCCAGCCCTTGCGATTGCAATGGATGTCATGTGTGTGGGTGAGTGCCACACAGAAGTGGGGCCTGAAGAAATGGGGAAAGCTACCTGACTTTGAACTTATGGGGCCAAGCTCCAAGGTGGGAAGGCTGCAGGCTGGCGTAGGGCTGCCATCCCTAAAGAACAGGTGAGAACATGGGAATGTTTCCCCTCCTGCATCATTTCTATGACAGGCCATTTGTGGTTAGGCTTTGAGTTCAAATTCAGATTTTTTTTTTTTTTTTGCCAGTCCTGGGCTTGAGCTCAGGGCTTGAACACTGTCCTTGGACTTTCTCAAGGCTAGCACTCTACCACTTGAGCCTCAGCACTTCTGGCTTTTTGCTATGTATGTGGTACCGAGGAATTGAACCCAGGTCGTCGTGCATGCTAGGCAAGCAATCTACCACTAGGCCAAACTCCTGGCCCCAAATTCAGATTTTTACCATTCAGTACTGATGTGACCTTGAGCCAAGTTGCTCTATCTTTACGGTCACCTGTCATGTGACAGGTGCTCTCTGGCTGTGCCTGCAGCTTACTTTTGGGAGGGGGAGAGGCTGGGTGCAGTGAAGGTGACCTGATTCTGCTTCTTTATTTGGTGTGTTGAGGACATATGGCAACCAGAGCTTGGGTTCACCTTCCTTTGTGGCTTCTCCAATATATATATATATATATATATATATATATATATATAATTTTGTTGTTATTATTAAGGTGCTCACTGGAATATGTCAGTCCTTTCTTTTCCCCAGCATTCTCCTCCAGTCCCTGCCCACAAGTGGCGTAAGTTATTTTCCACAGTGTACCCAGTAGCACGACTGCATTTAATCACCCTTCCTCTCTTCCGTTTGTGCCCCTCCTAAAGAAAACAACCCCCAAAGAGAAAACACTACCAACAACAAGCAAATCCATGTTTCTATTTCCTGGGAGTTGTTTCATTAAATAGTATTTTACATGTTCAAAGGAGTTACACCTTTGGGTTCTCCTTTAGTTTGTGTGTGAATGCCTAGAGTCCTGTATAGGTCATTTGTAGCTTTTTAAAAAATTGAAATTAATTTCCTGATCTAGTGTGATGGACTTTTTAAAATCAGGATGTGACCATCTGTTTGCTAATAGCCGTCTACTATCCCATCCATTCTTCCTTCCATCCATCCACTCATCCTTCTATCCATCCACCTATCTATCCACCATCCTTCCATCCCTTCATCTGTCCATCCCTTCATCTACCTACTCATCTTTCCATCTATCTACCCATCTACCTATCCATCACATATTCATCTATCCACTTATCCATCCATCCATCCATCCATCTATCCATCCACTCATCCTTCCATACATCCACCCATCTATCCATCCATCTACATATATATATATATATCTGTCCATCCACTCCTTCATTTATCCATCCATCCATCTATCATCCTTCTATCCACTTATCTTTCCATCTACCCACATATCCATCCATCCACCCATCCACTCATCCATCCATCCATCCATCCATCCACCATCCTTCTATGCACTCATTCTTTCATCCATCCACTAACCATCCATCCACTAACTTTCCATCCACTTATCCATCCATCTATCCATCCATCCATCCATCCATCCATCCATCCATCCATCCATCCATGCACTCATTCTTCTATTCAAATACACCTCGCATCCATCCACTCATCTATCTATTCATCCATCCACTCGTCCATCCTTCTGTCCATCCACCCAGCCCTCTACCTACACAGTAGGAGGAGTATATCTCCAGTTCCAGCATTTTCTTCATAGATGGTTGCATTGGAATCACTTGTGTTGTTCAGCTTGGCTCATTTGACATAGTCCTCCCTCTCTAGGAGGTGGGCCTTATTCCCTTTCCTCCACCACCCTCTTCCAATATGCCAACCCCTGAGTACACAATGCTATCAGCATTTGCAATATGCCTGGTTGGAATTGGATGTGCTGTCAATATAAACTTTTTTGGGGGGTCATGGGGCTTGAACTCGGCCTGGGCGTTGTCCCTGAGCTCTTCAGCTCAAGGCTACTACCCTTCCCATTTTCTAGAGGCTCCAGGGATGTGGGGGGTGTTGTGCTTCCTTCCCAGACCATTGGGATCAAAGGAAAGCCTGTACTCACACCTGAGTGAAGCTATGTGCAGGGTCCCTGCTGCTCTGACTCCTGGCCTCACCAGCTCCCGAGCCTGGATCCTCCCCTCCCCTCTCTTCCCCCCTCCCCTCCTTTTCCCTCCCCTTTCCCTCCCTTTCCCCCCATTCCCCCCTCTCCTTTCCCCCTTCCCTCCTTTCCCCCCTCCCCTTCTCTCGCCTTCCCTGTCCCCTCCCTTCCCTCCTCTCCCCTTGCACTGAGCCTTCTGTCTCTCATTGGTCACAGTTATTTACTATTTCTCTTTCCACAGTGTGTGAGACACAGCTCTGAGGAAAGATGCTGAACTGGAAGAAGAGGGAATGGCGGCGTTGCTCGCCCTGGCTCCAGTTGGGATATTTGAATGATGACCAGCTGCTGTCAGATTTCACTGCTGTCAGTGGTGTGGAGAGGGAGGCAGGAGCCCTTCGCGGGTGTTTTGGGCAGAAGTGAACGGAACGGTCTTTCCCACAATGCCTACTTCAGAAGGCAGTGGAGTTCCCAGTGGGAAGGAAATAGAGATGTATAAGGTCCAGCCACTGTTCTAGCTAGCTGTGTGATGGTGGACTCTATACTTGGGCCCCAGCCTCTGAGTCTTTATAATGGGGGAACACAGGTAGCTATTCAAAACCTGAACCGTGAGGACCACCGTGAAAGAATGTGTATTCGTTATCCATGGCTGTATAACAAACAGCACCTCCCCCCCCCCAAATCAGCATCCTGAAACGACAACCAATACGTCTGGTGATTCTAGACATCTCTCTGTTTCTGAAGGTAGGGATGGGGTATCCAGGAGTAGTTTAGCTGGGGAATTCTGGCTCAGTCTCCCATGAAGCATCTCAGTTAAGAAGTAGGCTGGACCTGTGGTTGCCCAATGGCTTGCCTGCGCCTGGCAGGTCTTTGCACTCCAGGCACTCTGCGTGGGTGCTGTGTCTTTGTGCTGTCTGTGGACTCATCCAGTGCCCAGCACCTCTCCCTCAACCTCAGTGGTTTTCATAATGTACACAGCTGTGTAAACATGACTAGAATTCTCCCCAATTCTCCTTGTGCCCACGCTCAGCGGCTTCCTCACCCCCACATCTAGGTACCCACTCTTCTGCTCCCTGTCTGTATAGCTCTCTAGTCGCCTCATTTAACTGGAACCCTGGAATGTGCTGTTGCCCGTCCACTTTCTTTGATTTACTGCAGTGTTTTCTGAGGTTCATTTGCGAGTATCAAGTGTTCACTCCTTTTCATCACCCAGTAGCACTCTGTCTCGCCCAGGGGCACCACATTTCCTTCACTCATTCTTTGCTGAGAGGCATTTGGACCATTTCCAGTTCTTGTCTGTGATAAACAACGCAGCTGTGAATGTTCACGTGAACATCATCTTCTGGTGGACCTGTTTTCATTCTCTTGGACAGATTCCTTGGAGTGGCCTTGCTGAGTCGCAAGAAGTTTATCTTTTCATAAGAAACTATTGTCGGGGCCGGGAGTTTGGCCTAGTGGTTAAAGTGTTTGCCTAGCATGCACGAAGACCCGGGTTCGATTCCTCGGTACCACATACATAGAAAAAAGCCGGAAGTGGTGGTGCTGAGGCTCAAGTGGTAGAGCTCTAGCCTTGAGAAAGTCCAAGGACAGTGCTCAGGCCCTGAGCTCAAGCCCAGGACTGGCAAAACAAAACAAAACAAAAAAAAATAAATAAACTATTGTCGGTGGCTCACGCCTGTAATCCTACCTACTCCAGGAGGCTGAGACTTGAGGATCACAGTTCGAAGCCAGCCAGGGTAGGAAAGTCCGTGAGACTCTTATCTCCAATAAACCACTCAGAAAAAAAGCTAGCAATGGCACTGTGGCTGGAAGAGGTAGAGTGCTCAGGGACAGCATGCAGGCCTTGAGTTCAAACACCACAATCAACAAAAGGAAAAGAAGGAAGGAAGGGAGGCAGGAAGGAAGAAAGGGAGGAAGGAAAGAAGGAAGGAAGGAAGGAAGGAAGGAAGGAAGGAAGGAAGGAAGGAAGGAAGGAAGGAAGGGGAAGAACCACTACTTTTCCAAGGTGGTGGCACTGTATTCATTTCTAACCAGCAGTGTACAAGCTTCCACGGCTCTGTGTACTTAGCTTTTTTTTTTTTTTTTGTCAGTCCTGGGCTTGAGCTCAGGGCCTGAGCCCTGTCCTTGGACTTTCTCAAGGCTAGAGCTCTACCACTTGAGCCTCAGCACCACTTCCGGCTTTTTTCTATGTATGTGGTACCGAGGAATCGAACCCGGGTCTTCATGCATGCTAGGCAAGCACTTTAACCACTAGGCCAAACTCCCGGCCCTGTACTTAGCTTTTGACCAGGACTGTGTGTGCACACGCACGCGCACACGCGCACGTGCATGTGTACCTGTCTGTCTGTCTGTCTGTATGTCTGTCTTTATGTGTGTTTGGATCCTGGGGCTTGAACTCAGAGGCCAGGTGCTGTCCCTTGAGTTTTTCTGCTTAAGACTAGTATTCTGCCACTTGAACCATAGCTCCACTTCTGGCTTTTTAATGGTTAGAGATCAGAGCCTCATGGACTTTCCTGCCCAGACTGGTTTTGAACCTCGATTCTCAGATCCTCCACAAGCCTCCTGAGTGGCTTACAGGAATGAGCCCTTGGTGCTGGCTTTCAGGTCTGCCTTTTTGATTAAAGCCTGTCTCAAAGATGGGCAGGCATCACACTGTGGCTTAAATTTGCATTTTCCTAACGACATATCAAGTTATTTCCTCATACGCTTGTTAGACATTCACACGTGTTCTCTGAGGAAATACTTATTCAAACCTTTTCCTACTGGCTTCTTTGTCTTATTAGGCTAATAAGGTTTTTTAAGATATATATTCAGGGTAGGAGCTCACAGACAAATAATTTGCAAGTCTTTTCTCCTAGTCTGTGACTTGTCTTTGGCTCCCCATAGAGGATTCCTAAGGTGTGAATGCTGAAGTCTAACTTACCAATCTTTTTCTTTACATTGGTCATGTCTTTGTCATAGACAAGAAATCTTTGCAATCCACACGAATGAAGACCCTGCCTGCATTTTATTCTGAAGATTTATGGTTGTAGTTTAACTTTTGTATCTAGGATCCATTTGGCAGCAATTTCCCTCCCCCCCCAAGTAATTTTTTTTTATAGTGTAAGGTTAAAAAACATCTAACAATTGACTGTCTTACATGTAAATGTCCAAATTTCCTGGCACCAGTGGCTAGAGAGATCATGATGGTTCCACTGTACTGCCTTAAGATGTGTGCTGAAAATTGGCTGTCTGTAACTCTTAAGTATTTGTTTCTGCACTCTTTTTTGGTTTGTTTGTTTTTGTCTGGAGGTACTAGGGTTTGAACTCAAGCCTGGTGCTTGCTAGCTGGTGACCCGCCAGTGCCAGGAGGAAGTTCACAGGTATGTAAGAGACAGCCTTGCTCTAGCACTGGATGCCCTTATTTAGAAATGCAAATGATTGACAAAGCCTGGCTATATATTTCCTGTGCTTATACCCCACAAATTAGTATCCCCCCCCTAAGAATTGTCTGGAATTGTTTATACTACAGACACTAGAGGGAAGTGAGCCATTTGCTGGAACAAAGGCCTGTCTCAGCAATGTCCCTTCCACTCCCCACCCCTCCCTCCTGCGGACTGGCATGCTGATAAAGCAGACACTGGTATTCCTCCTGGAATGTTGTCCCTTTCTTCCTTAGGCAACTCTCCCTAAAGTGTCTTGGGGTATGTCTTGTGTGGGGGGCCGGGGGAGGGGGTTGGCAGCTGGACCTCCAGTCCAGGAGAATAGGTCCTGGCCACCCCCGTGTCCCTTGGTTATGCAGAGCAGGGCCTCCACCACAGAGCTTTGGCCAAATGGAGGTTGTGGGTACCACAGGGCCCGGTGCTGGACATGGCCAAGGGAGCATTGGGTTTGGGCCTGATCTGCAATCACTGTGCTACGAGGCCCCTGGAGGTTAAGAAAAGATCCAAGCCAAAGTCAGCCTGAACCTTTAAGAACTTGTTTAAGTGAAGAAGATTGGGTAGGGCCAGCCTGCACCAACGGCAGATGCCAGAACAACCACCCAGAAAACAGGTGTTGGCTGTTGATGCAAAATCCAGACTCCTCCTGCTACAGAACAGACAAAAGCCCAGCAAGAAACTACATTTCCCAGCACCCCTTGCATTAGGTGTAGCCATATGACTAGTTCTCACCAATGGGAGAGGATGAAATGTATGGCTTGCAGACTTAAGAGCTAAAGAAGAAGCTGGGTCTTCTCTGTGCCACTCTCCTTAGGGAACCAGAGGCATGGGCTGCCCTTTAAAATAGAAGGAGCCTACATCCCAAGTCACTCACGTCAGACTGTTAGGTGAGCAAGAAATACATTTTTATTAGGGTGAGCTGCGGAGATTTGGAGGCTGTTGGTTACAGCGGCTAGAATTTCACTAATCTCTGGTTTTCTGCGTGCTCTGTTGTCTGTGAGCTCCATTCTGAGTCTCTAGGGGTTTGCAATATGGCTGCCATCAAACTGGAACCAAGTGAAGGTCTAGAGGTTTGCTGGTTCAAAGCCAGGATTGCCTCCTGTTCTTTGAATTGTTTGGGATAAAGCCCCAGGCTTTGGGTCTCATGGCTGATCTCGGTGAATCACCCTGGAATGAGCTTTAGACTTACGCTTTTGGCCTCCTGCACTTTCCTAAGGCAATCTATTTGGGCAGCCCCTGGGGGCTGGCCCAGGTGCTGGACGCTTACCGGTTGTGAGGAACTTGGGCTTGCAGAACTCCGACTCTCTGGGCTTCTGTGTCCTTCCTTGTTCCATGAAGGCACTGGACACAGCGGTGCTCTGGAGGGCTTGCTAGGGTGCAGTGGTCTTGGATTCTTGCCCAGATCTGAATTTTGTGTCTTGAGTTTCCTTTCAGCTGGAGCCTAGTAGAATTGGCTCACCTGGGCTCCATGTTGAGTCTCTCAGCCGAGTGCATTCCCTCTCCTGCATCCTTTTGTTCTTTCTCACATCCACAAGGGGTATTTTCTGGAAGGACATCAATGTCGGGGCACAATGCATGGTTTTGAACATCACTCACTGGCCGCCAGCACTCTGGTTGGTTCTGCTGCAATCTTTGACCCTTTGATCAGAGCTGGCTTTCCCGCTCTGAGGCGGAAGACTTCAAAGCTCAAGGCAAGGTTTTCATGTCCCAGTTCCAATGGCCCCTCCAACCTCACCTAACAGGGCTGTGTACCAGGAGCCCTGAACGTGGGCGATAATGAGGTACATAGCTCTTTCAAACACCTCCTCCCGGAGGCCCACCCAGAACTCTCTGAACTCCTGGGAAACTTGGGCTTCAACAGTTCATTGTGTTTTGGCTGTTAAGTGAACAATTTCTATCTTTTCTGTCTGGGGTAAAACCCTTTAGGACAAGAAAATGTTTCTCTTCGTCCTTTTTTTTTTCTTTTCTTTTCTTTTTTCCCTTGCAGGTCCTTAGGTAGCACTGAGAAAAATCAAGGAAATGCAGTGAAATCAAGATGACATTTATTTAACACAGTCTAACTGCCAGTTGCCCCACTGGGGGTGTTTGCATCTGCTTCTCATTTGGTTCCTGCCGACAGCCCTGTGAATTGGATAACTGCACACACCTCCTTACTGAGAGAAACTGACACGCAGACAGACAGTGAGTGGCTCATGCCCAAGGTCACAGGAAGAGCAAGGAAGGAAAGAGATGCCTTCAGTCACCTCTCAGACCTTCACCAAATGCCTTCTGGGTACTGTGGTCTGGGCTGTACTCCTGGGAGGAAGCAGTGACTGGAACAGAGTTCTCTAGAGCTAGTGGTTGGGGGCAGAGGGCTCTGGAATGGGACTGTTCCAGTTCATATTCCTGGTGCTCTCCCATGAGACATGTGTTTCCTCTCTGAACCCACACAGATCGCATGGGGGCGCCTGGTAAGTGTGTCCACAGGCTGTGCTTTTCCCCTGTGCTGAGTTATCTACCTAGCCCTGCGCACAGGGTTGTAAAGCTTACTGTATACCTGTGTACACACTTTCAATGTGACTTGAAAGTCACACGTGTGTGTGTGTGTGTGTGTGTGTGTGTGTGTGTGTGTGTGTGGTTTCTTCTCTTTTCTTTGCTTTTTTTCTGTTTTGGTCCTGGGGAATCGAACCCAGGATGTGATCCTTGCTAGGCAGGCATTTTGCCACTGAACTACATCCCAGCCCTGAAAGTCCCTGGAGAGGTACAGCTCTGTTCGCACTCGGCCAGGCTCTGTCCTAAGAGCCTGTGATTTCTCTGAGGAGACCCAGGCTTGGAGCACACAGCATGGGAGTTGGGATTCCATTCCCAGTGCCCCTGCCTTTAGCCTCCTTCCACTCCGCCTTCTGATGATTCATCACTAGTGAGGACATCGGGCTGAGCTGTGTCACCTTAACAGGTCCTGCCAGGCCCACGTGGCAGGAGCTCCCGTGACTCCCTGTGGAGTCCATCAGTTGCCCATAGACTGGGATATTTGGAGAGATAGGTCATGAGTGGGGTGGGGAGCAGTCCTCACAGGAACCCAGGTACCAGAAGGGGCAGCCAGTGTGATCTATGGCCCTGGAGTCCAAGCTCTGTGTGGGCGTGTCTGGTGCCTCCCCGCCCTCTCTGAGCCCGAGCCCCCACACTCCTGTACCCCCAGACCTCCAGCCCCCAGCTGTTGTGCTGTCCCTTACCCCTCAGCCATCTGCACCCTGAGGCTGGGCTCAGGCTCTCCCAGGCGTCCCACATGCGGCTTGCAGAGCCGGTTTTCAAAGGCGTCCTGTTTGATCTCCTGGCTCTCTTTTCCCCTTCTCCTTGACTGGAAGCAATCAGATGCCGCCTCTGACAAATCTGAGTCGCTCAGCCATCCTTGGCATGGGCCAGGCTGGCAGCGGAGGTGGGAGGAGGAAGCAGAATCCGCCAGGCGTGGGGACTGAGCCAAACCGTGCTTTCTTCCCTGTAGCCTTTCTTTCCTTTGTGGCTTGGCTGTTTGAGATTCAAGATACCCTTTGAGGATGGCTTGGTGTTCTGGAGGGAGCCAGGGTCTGCCTTGGCCGGACGTAGGGCATCTCTGCTCTGCTCATCCACCACCCCCCCCCCCCGCTCAAGCCACTTTGCAGGAAGTATTCTTTTTTTTTCTTTTTCATATATTTTTTATTGTGATTAATAGAAGGGTTACATTATATTCCCCAGATAGAAGGTGCATTACTTCACAAACCTGGATACCCTTTCTCATGTCTTGGTCCCCGTTTCCCTCCCCCCACCCCTGCCCCTCATCTTGTTTCCCCCCTTCCCTATCCGATTTCAAATAACCAAATAAGTATATATACAATGTATCAGATAACAAGGTAAGATACTGTAACAATATGAAATAACCAAGGGACAGCAAAAGAGATGAGAGATAACATAGTACATTAAGGACAACAATCACTCATTATATGGCTTTTGTTTCTATATCCTGGAGGTCCTTTCATTTAGCATCATCCTATATGGCCTTATGTATCTAGGTTTTGCTCTATTGTAAATCTCTGCTAGGAGAGCCCAAGGTTTCTACTGATTATGACAAATAAGGGAAACCATTGAGCCCATGTTCCTTTGAGTCTGGCTTACTTCACTTAATATGATTTTTTTCTAAGTCTTTCCATTTCCTAACAAATGGGGTGATGTCATTCTTTCTGACAGCAGCATAGAATTCCATTGTGTACAAATACCACAACTTGTTGATCCACTCATCAACTGAGGGACATCTGGGTTGGTTCCATATCTTTGCTATGGTAAATAGTGCTGCAATGAACACCATTGTGCTAGTGGATTTAGTATGTCTTTGTTTCTGGATAATTGGGTAAATGCCAAGTAGTGGAATTGCTGGGTCATAGGGGAGCTCTATGTTTAGTCTTTTGAGGAACTGCCATACTGCTTTCCATAGTGGTTGAACGAGTTTGCACTCCCACCAACAGTGTAGTAGTGATCCCTCCTGGCCACATCTCCACCAGCATCTGTTGTTATTAGATTTCTTGATCCTGGCCATTCTAACTGGAGTGAGGTGGAATCTTAAGAGTTGTTTTGATTTGCATTTCTTTTACGGCCAGAGATGTCGAGCATTTCTTCATGTGTCTGTAGGCCATTTTTGTTTCTTCTTCAGAGAAGACTCTTTGGCCCATCTTTTAATGGATGGTTGTTTCTTTGGAGATTAGTTTTGGAGTGATTCAATTTTTTTGAGCTGTGGATATATTTTAGATATGAGGCCTTTGTCTGTTGTATGGTTGGTGAAGATCTTCTCCCACTCTGTAGGCTTTCTAGTTAGTTTGCTAGCTATGTCCTTTGCCATACAGAAGCTCTGCAGTTTAATGCAGTCCCACTTATCCAGACTTTCTCTGATTTGTTGTGTTTCCAGGCTGCAGGAAGTATTCTTGCACACAGAAGGGGGGTGGGTAGGAAATGGCATGAACCAGGCCCTGCTGTTGATTACCATTGGGGCTTGTCTTGAATTACTGAGGTGCAGATACACACATCTGTGCCTAGGTACGACTGGCCCCCGCTCCTCAACCCAGTGAGGGTACAGCTTATCAGACATGCGCCTCCCCATCTCATGTTCCTGCCTCCCCCACTCATCTGGAGATGACAGGTTGGGATTAGCACCCCCTGGCTCCCCATCTTACAGACAAAAGAATGGAGGCTCAGAGAGGTACACTGACGTAGCTCTGTCACACAGCTGGGAAGTGGAGGGACCCAGACGCCCAGCCAGAGGTGGGATGGGGGAGAGGAGCACACCCCCGCTGCCTGCCATGCACACTGGTACTGCTGCTTTTCATTCCAGGGACTGCGAGCCTAGAATTAGGTATCTGCTGGGCTGTGTCCCCCTGTAGTCTTAGCTCTGGGATGGGGGGGGAAGACGCCGACCACGCTGGCTCTGGTCTCTCCTTGTTTGCCACACTGGGGCCTGGGGGCCACTCATATGGGGAAGGGGATGGAAAGATGATGGTGCCTGGCATTCCCCACTCACCAAGCATTCCTGCTCCTCATGGTGTGCAAGGTGAGGAGGGGAAGGAGAGTGGAGCTGGAATTACAGGAGATATATTTAGAGGTAATGAGTTCCAAGAGGGTGAGCCAAATCTACTTATTTATTTATGTGTTTGTAATTACTGGGGCTTCACCTTGCCCTGTGTCCAAGTTGGAAACCAATTGAGAAACCAACAC
This sequence comes from Megascapheus bottae, assembly GCF_031878675.1. Taxonomy (NCBI): domain Eukaryota; kingdom Metazoa; phylum Chordata; class Mammalia; order Rodentia; family Geomyidae; genus Megascapheus; species Megascapheus bottae. The sequence continues at coordinate 73,971,665 of NC_143514.1, read as the reverse complement.
CCGTGTCAGATGGAAGGAGGGAGGTCGAACTCTGCCTGATGGATGGAGAAGCAGCCTGCAGGTGTGGCTGCATAAGGCCTGCCTTGGCCTTGCCCTGGGCTACAGAGCACCCTCTGCAGGCAGAGGAGCAAATCACACTTGTGCTGTGTGTGTGTGACAGGGAGGAGTCAACACCCAGGGGGTGAAGGATAGAGAGGGAGGGGCAGGGAAGGCCTGAGTGTAATCAGGAGCCCCATCCAGATACCATGGAAGCAAGGAAAGGAGCGAGTGCAGACGGCTTCCTTTCCTTGGTGGATCCATCAAGTACCCAAGATGGTGACCAGAACTACCTTTCCAGAAGTGGATGCCACCAGGGCCAGCAGAGTTGATGCAGACCTGGCACTGTCACTGAGCCAGCAGTGGGGAAGATGGTGGCTCGGAGCTCTGCCAGGAAGGGTTAAGTCCATCCTGGGCCACAGTGCCCTGGAGGCTAGTGACCTCCAACTTCTCAAGACATCTCAAAGTCAGACAGAACTGAGGAATTTAAGACAATGGGGCCTCCAGGCTCCAGGCTCTTGGCCTGGTGAGAGGAAGAAGGAGGCAGGAGAATGTGTATCCCCAGAAAGGTCCTCTCTGTGACCCTCGGTCTCCTCATCTATACATGAGGGTGAGAAGCTGGTGGGGTTGAGATGAGGAGGAGCGAGGCAAGCATGAACCAGAGGAGTCACTTTTGAGTTGTACCTGACACAGAGTAGGTACTCAGTGAGCGCTAGCCGTTAACACCATTGTGATGGTGATTATGGTGCTGGTGGAAGTGGGGGTGGTGATGACGGTTATGGTGGTGGTAGGGGTGGTGGTGGGGATGTTAGCGGCCCATGGTGGCAGTGATAGTGGTGATGGTAATACTGATGCTCGTACTGGCGGTGGTAAGGTTGATGGTAGCAATGATATCGATGGTGGTGGTGGTGGTGGTGGTGGTAACACTGGTAGAGACCATGGAAGGACTGATGGTGGTGATGACGTAGTGGCGATGCTGGAATGCAGGATGCTATGACATGGTGAAACTGAAACGGGAGGAAGCCACACTGGGGCATCAGACAAGGCCCCTTTGTTGGAGTGGAAGGGAGTCAACCTTGTCACGGAGGTGAGCAGGGACCCAGCAGCCCTTTTCTGATTTCTAGGGTGGGCTGCAGTTCGGTGGTTGCCCAGGGGTCATGGGAAATTTCAACAATTTCCTTTCCTTCCTGTGCTCTAGCTCCTGACTGGCGCTTTGCAGGCTCAGGCCCGGTGACTTCACCCCACGACTGCTGGCACCACCATCCTGCGTAAAGATCCAGGTCCACATCAGGTCCATGGCTGAGGTGCTGCCAGAGCTGCCAGAGCTGAGGAAGCCCAGGGGGTAGCAGGAGGAATCTCCCCTCTGTGGACCCTGGATGACAGTCTGGGATGGAGCATTTCTCAAACGCTTGACATGTCCACAGGCAGAGGTGGGGACTGCTGGACAGCACAGGGAAAGGCACAGCATAGATTATGAACCTCCCCTCCCTTTTCAGCTGCCCATCAGATGGCTGTAGCTGCGGGGACAGTCAGTGTTCTGGGCACAAGCGGCCTCCCGGTTTCTGCACAGTAACCTAGGCAACAGCCACCACAGCCCAGCCCACAGAGATGCTACCACCCGCCAGCCGGTGGGGAGCTAATGATGTGTTGCTCATGGTGTGACCTCCAAATTAGGGATTTTGTTTTAGTCAGCTAGGCCTGAGTGAAGAAGGAGGTTTCTCCTCCACCATATTGAACCCAGCTTGGTTTAGTGGTAGAGGCTTCTAATCTATACACATCCGGGCCTTGTGGCCTAGTCTGGTGTTCTTGGCAAAGCTGTTGAAAACACCTATCATTTTCTTAATGGGTAACAGAGTGTGTACTTGCAGCGGTCTCTGACTGTCTCTGGTGATGGTGACGGTGGTGATCATAACACTGATGGTGGTGGGGGTGGTGATGGTGGGGATGATGGTGATGGTACTGGAGATAGTATGGGTGATGGTGGGGATGATGGTAATGCTCTCCCCACTCCACCCCTGCTCTCCCCACTCCACTCTCCCCTCCCCACTCCACCCCTTCTTTGCCCACTCCACCTCTCCTCTCCCCACTCTACCTCTTCTCTTCTCACTCTATCCTGCTCTACCCACTCCACCCCTGCACTCCCCACCTCACCTCTCCTCTCCCCATTCCACTCCTGCTCTCCCCACTCCACCCCTGCTTTCTCCATTCCACCTCTGTTCCAGAGGCATCGTGCCTGGTTGGTGCTCACTCTTTCTCTAGAGCCATGAGGCGGACCCAGGGGTGGTGTCGGCACTGTGCTCGGAGCTCAGTCAGGTGTCAGGCACACTGGCTGACTTGCTCCTCATCTGTGCTCCCTGAGCGCCAGGTACTCTCAGGGCCCCAGCAGGTGCTGTGAAGACCTCCGCTGCACAGGCCCAAGGAGAGGGGCTGGACAGGAGGAGAGACCAAGCTCAAGAGCACTAAAAATAAATGGTGGCCCAGGGCTGCGAGACTGCATGTCTCCGCTACCTAACACGAGGGGCTGGGCTGGATCAGAGCTTTGTGAAATGTTTTCGGTGGAAGAGTCTTTGTTCAAGCACAATCGTACGCAGAAACTCTCCACAGAACAGATAAAAGCAGAGTGGGTCTGATTGAAGCTGGGTGGGTAGAAGGCAGGGGGGAGGGTGGGCTTTTCTGCCTCCTGGCCTCCTGCCCTGCACTGATCAGGCCTTGGCAGGGACTTCTGGAGTTCGACGTCTGGGCTTCTTTGCACAGGGGTCACTTGGGGGAGGGGGGCCTGGTGATATGGGTGGTCACCAGTCTTTTGTCCCTCCGTGGTTCTCAGGCAGCAGGTGGCCCAGGCAGGACCTGAGTGCTGCTTCCTGCCTCTCCATCCAGAACCCCGCTCCTAGCACTTTCCAGACAGTCCTCCCCAGCCACTTCCTCAAGGGGGTTTGGGTGAGAATGGCCTGGAGTAAGTCACGCAGGCCCTCTGATGGTAAGAACGGCCCCACAGGCCCTCTGATGGTAAGAACGGCCCACGAGGGCTGTAATTTTTATTTTTATTTTTGGAGAAGAGGACTCCACCTTAACCTCTGTATCCCAACAAATGCCTGCATCCACCTCTGTGACCCCTCTTCCCACTCTACTTTCCTGACTAGTAGTCTTGGGGACAATCAAAATGCCACCATCTGGGGCCGAGAGTTTGGCCTAGTGGTAGAGTGCTTGCCTAGCATGCACGAAGACCCAGGTTTGATTCCTCAGTACCACATATATAGAAAAAAGCCGGAAGTGGTGCTGAGGCTCAAGTGGTAGAGCTCTGGCCTTGAGAAAGTCCAAGAACAGTGCTCAGGCCCTGAGCTCCAGCCCAGAACTGGCAAAAAAAAAATGCCACCATCTACCTCAGACCTCAGGCCTGACCCACACCCAGGACAGAGCTGAGGAAGCTTGGATTGTAGTCCTGGGGCAGTGGCTCTGCCTCAGTTTCCCCACATGTATGGAGTGAGATGCCTTTTGGAGGGTCCCTGGGGCTGGATGACCTCAGAACGTTGTGGCTGGCCACTGAAGCCTTTGCTTATCCCTGCCTGGCTGGCATCTCCCCTCCCCACCCCCCTTCACCGCACGGGCCCTGTGCAAAGGATGCTGGGAACCACCAGGCTTTCACACTGCCACCTCCATCAGTCACCTGGGTGGACGTGCAGAGTCCATTTGGCTTATTAACACAAACACTCCTGGCACAGCCTGCTAAGGGCAAATTAGATGGGAGTCACGGAAGTCAGGGGGTGTGTTCATCACCTCCTGCTTCATCACCCATCGCCCCTCCTGGTGGCTGAGGACCCAGGGAAACACGGGGGGTGAAGGCAGTTGCCTCCAGACACCCCCACACCCAGCTGCAGCGGCCCTCCGCCCTGGACATGGGGCTGCTCTTGGTTCTCCAGCAAGCTGACCAAAACATGACCTTGACCAAGGTCCTTCTGTCTTGGCCTTAGTGGACACAGGACTGGAGGCCCTGTAGGAGCAGCCAGGGCAAGTTGGACCCTTCTCAGCTGCAGCTGAGGGTCATGGAGCACACCTCCCCATTGTCTTCAGGCGCCCAGCCTCACTCCCTGCACCTGTAACATGGGGGCCATTCTTTATCTCTATTCAGTGGCCATTGGTGCCGAAGCTGGGTTGGGGGGGGGGGTTGAAGGGTGCTCACAGGTGTGCTGGTGATGAGGGTAAGGACTGAGTGTGTGCTTTCTGGATTGGGAGCACTCTGAATGAAGTGACCTAGATTGAGCACTCTGTGAACGCAGTGACGTAGCTGGAGCACTCCATGAATTAAGTGGTTCAGCTCCACTGCTTGGATGGGAGGTGATGAGGCCGTTTGAGGTCATGGATTCTAAGGAGAGCAAGGGTAGACAAGGCAGAATGCCTGCCCATAGTCTAGGTCCCAGAGACATGGTCCAGCAGGGACAGGTCCCCCCCTCCAGGAGGCCAAGCTTAGTGGAGGTGGGGGTTGGGTTTGGCCTGGGGAGGACAGTCACCTGGGCTGCAGGGCTGAGGGGCGTGGAGCAGGGACTCAGCTCAGGAAGCCATTTAACAGAAAGTCCTGAGATGAGCCACGTGTTTGAAATTGTATCAATATCAGAATTTCTGACAAGATTTGGGCAGACAGAGCCTGCCCCTCACCATGCTCACGACAATGTAGGACTTCCTTCTGAGCTCGGCTCCAGGGATGGGGTGGCAGAGCTCCCCTGGGCTGGCTGGCAGCTCCCTCACCTGGAAGCAGGAAGCTATTTGCATTAATCAATGCTTTCGGAGTCCATTAATCTCAGTAGCAGCAGAGCCCGCACCTGCTTCCTGCACCCTGGGAGAGACGGGACTTGGCTGTGCCACGGAAGCCATGGGTCCTCTAGAGAGCTGGTTCTTAGAAACTTAGGACCATTTTACAGGTGAAGAAACTGAGGCTTGCTTAGAGTGGGCTCCGTGTGTGTGTGTGTGTGTGTGTGTGTGTGTGTGTGTGTGTGTGTGTGTGTGGTGTGTACTATGCCTTAGCTTTGTTGTCCAAGGCTGGATTCTACTACTTGAGCCACAGCTCTACTTCTGGCTTTTTGCTGGGTAGCTAGAGATAAGAGCCTCATAGGGTGTCCTGCCTGGGCTAGCTAGAAACTGGGATCCTCAGATGTCAGCCTGCTGAGCTTGGAGTGTTCTTAATGAGCTTTTTTCTCACACAGTGGCAGTGGTGGTGTCTGAGCTGAAGCTGGGACCTCTGGCACCCCAGAATCCTGTCCATCTTGCTCAAAGTCAGGTAATGCTTACCTAGGGTGGTCACGGGGCCCTCTGTTGTTCTTTCTTCCCTCTCTCTTCCCCTCTTCCCCACAGTCCTCCCTCTTCCCCTCTCTACATCTCTCTTTGCTACATTCCCCTCCCCTCCCCAAATCCCAGGCCATAGGGCAGCCATCTTCTGGCCCAGGGGCTTGCCTGCCAGCCTTTGCAAGGATGGGGACAAATTCAGGTCTTCATGGTAAACTGTGCCCGCGGCTGAGTGGGTGGTTGAGGAAAGGGCGGCTGGTTCTGCAATGGCCTGATCTCACCCCTCCCCAACACTACAGCTGCCATGGGGGCCAGCCCCTGCCTCTGCCAGCAGAGGTTCTAACTCTCCCATGGGAGCTGCCGGCCTGTCCGTGTCATCTACCCTGTCTCTACGCTGTCATCTCTCTGGCTCTATTCAGCCCTGGCTTTGAGCAAGCAGATCCCCATGAACATCTCATGGCACCCTGCTGGTCTCCTGGATGCTGCCTCAGCCTGACCAGTCTGCGAGGACATTCCTATCTAAATCAGAACACAGTGTGGGCCTTGTCTCTTAGGCTTCTGCTAGGTTTTCCCAGAGGGGCTAACAGAGCACTGTTCTGGGGGCTGTGGACAGGCTCAGGATGTGACCCTGGGACATGGAGGCATGAGTAACTGAGGTGAGGATGGTGGTCAGCTCTGGTGAGGGCATTCTGGGAGGTTCGGGACAGTGTCACACCAGTGGGAGTGAGAGTAGGAGTGGGTGTGTCACAGGGAGGACGGGAAGCAAGAGACAGCAGAGGGCCAGGCTTGCTCATTCTGTAACAACAGCGCTACCACAGACCTGAGCCCCGTACAAGGCAGCGTTACCCATTCCTGTCACTGGAGCCCTGCAGCCTTATCGTGACTGTCGGTGGAGATGGCCAGAGCTGCATTGACGGCAGCGAATGACTATGAGGGACTTTTCTGGGAGACTCTCTGGAATGCTCACTTTGCACAGCTAGAATGTGCCAGGCTCTGAGGATACCTGTCAGAAGCTGGGGATGATCATGATCTGGGGAAAGACAGACAGATGGATAGATGGACAGACAGATGGAGGATGGGTGGATACATGTGTTTGGAGTCTGGCTGACTTGATCCTGTTTCTGCACAGTTATCACTATGCCCTTGAGGGAATGCATCACTTAGCCATTTGTCCTCACCTGTCTGTCTCTGTAAGCATCACTGAGCCAGGGGTGAAGACAGGCTGACTGGCTGGACCTGAGCCTGCTTCCTGCTGTGGCGAGGAACGTTGGCTCCATCCACATGTGAGCTCTCAAAGGGAGAGCTGGGCATTGTCCTGAGAGTAGAGGACTGGGGGGAATTGGCATCCTGCAGGGGTGAAAAGGAGGTCTGTGGGGGGCAGGGGAGGCACCCCACTTTCATGCCTGCATGAACCAGGAGCTCAGGAAGGGCTGGGTGGCCTGGTGCTGGCTGAGGCTCTTATGCAAGAAATGGGAGAATCGGAGCTGGGCAGGTTCCTGGGAAACTGTGTGAGTCCCTGGGAATATTATTAGCCAGCCCCAAATCCTGGGGGCCCAGGACAGGGGATCCCACTGCCTCTCTGTTACTCCCACCCTGGCTGGTCTCAGTAGGTGGGCTGCACAGCCAGGTGTGGGAGAGGCTAGTCCATCACTCAAGAGCATTAGTTCCAGTGGGCTCTGCTTTCCAGCTAAGGACCCGCCCCTCCTCCCTCCCCTCCTCCCCTCCCCTCGCCTCCACTCTGCTTCTTCATGACCCTCACTCTCTAGAGGGGACCCAGGAGTGCTTTCTGCAGCCAGTGTATCCTCCACTAAACTGGATGTACCCCGACATCCTGGCCTCCTGGTCACCCCTAAACCTTGCATCAGTAGTGTGGGGTCACCAGGTCATAAGGATAAGGTTTGGGTACAGATAGCTCTAGTTGACCTCTCAGCTTTGTCACCACTAGCGAGACACTGGGATAAGTTGCTCAACATCTCTAATCCATGGCTTCCCCTTCTCTACAATGTGGATGCTGTATTTATTTCTCTTAAGATCACGTGGAGGTGAACGAGGTAGGGGAGATGGAGCCCTTGGCATCAGGCACATCCCAGGTTTCTGCTCTGAGTTCTGAAGTCATTTTGTGTAATTTTTGTTTTAGGGCTGGGGCCTTCAGGATTATTGAAAGCTCTCCTTGGGCTCAGATTCTTCTCTAAAGCCCAGAGTTTGCCAGAACACCCCACAAGTCAATAGAAGAAATCCGTTCAATGAAATAGTTTGCTGAGGAAAAGAATACAGCTGCTGTCTTCCACACCCCAAGTGCAAGCTCATCCAGGAGCAGGCACCAAGGAAAGCAGCTCCTTGCCTGGATGGTGATTTCACTCCCTAGGGGGCCCGAGAGCTAGGAGGTCCTGGCAGCTCCCAAGCTCAACAGCTTCACCCCTACCTTGGGAGTTATTGGTCCCAGCACCAGGGCCTCCAGTCTGGACCATGGCCAAGCAAAAACCAATCTGTGAGATGATCTTTTAATTTTTCAATCTGTAGGGTGCTGACTGCTTGCTGTCTCTGTCCCCACAGGGAACGAAGAAGCAATTTCAACAGGATAGAACATTATTTTTGGAACAGAACTTTCTAGCCTGGTAGGGGCTCCTACAGGCTGCCTGGTTAGAATATTCTTCTACATTAGATGGATGGGTCAACGGGGACCAGAGAAATGAGATGCACCAAGTTCCCACCTGTGCTCGTGGTCCAGCCAGAGATGGGAACTGATCCCTGAGGTCTGAGCAAATGGTAATCCTGGGAGGGTAGTTTTTGTAACTAAGACTGGCTAAGCTCTTTGATGATTCTGGTGGACTACACAGGACATAAAACTTATCTTAATACTCTGCATGCCTAGTTGAGAAGTGTTGTGAAATCCAGTTGCACAGCTCTGTGCAGGCAGATCCTGCATGTACTGCATTGATGACATCCTGTTTCCCACATATACTCTCCTCCCCCAGGCCCTGGTGACCAGACCCTGCCTGTAAGTGGAATCTCAGGCTAGGATCCTTTGCCCTTACTTCATTTTGCCTCATCCACACTATAGCACACATTAGAATTCCTTTGTGCCATAGGCTGGGTGCTTTCCAGTGTGTGGACATGACACATGTAATTAGCCTTTCATCTACGGATGGATACTTGTGTTCTTGGCTGGGCTTTATAAATCTTCTCTGTGATTCCTAGCTGTGCTCCTTGGCCACATGACTTAATTTCGCAGTGCTTCTCATTCCGCCTCTGTCAAATGCAGACAATAAGCACTCCTTTCTCATGGGGTGAGGAGTAATGGCTGGAGATGCTCTCCATGTCTGCCTGGATCTTCTGGGCTGATGACACATGCACAGCCCACAGTCACCAGGGGTGACACTGTCAACAGCTTGCTGTCCCTAGAGAACTGTGCTGACAACTGGAACCATAGCCTGGAAACATTGGGGGTGGTGGGAGTTGTATCCCTGACCAAGGAGTGGCCACATGTGCCTAATACATGTGTGCATATGTGTGTTATGTATGCATGCGCACATGAGTGTGTGTGTGTGTGTGTGTGTGTGTGTGAACATGTGCAAGGCATAGAGAATTCACGCTCTCCTGTCTTACATGGGACAAACTGCAATGGAGTCTCTACTACCTGAGGACCAGGCTGAGCCCGGTCTTCTGAACTATGTTTTAGCTCCTCATCCTTCCTTATCCTCTTTTCCTCACCCCTCACACATTTCTCCTGAGAAAAAATGCTCCCCCAAGAAGCACCGATATACCAATCTCTATCCCAAGAGGCCCTTCTAGAAAAAAATGTCAGGTAGTGGTTCTACCCGTCTGAAGGACTCACTCAATCCTGCCACACGTCAGTGAGGGGCGCATTATGTGTGCACTGTAAATGTCCATTGGAAAATGAGCTCGTAATTATTACTGCTGTGCTGGTTGTTTTTGTTGTTGTTGCTGTTAGCAATAAAGATAGAGCTGGAATGGGAGAAGGAGAAAGAGCAAGGGGAACCAGCGTCATTTTTGAGAGGTGTCTTAGCAAGAAGGCATGGATCACTTAACCAGATCTATAACCAATCGTGGAGATTGAAGTGGAAACCATGAGTTTCCCAGCAGCACTGGATGGATTCACTGCCCGATTCTTCCAGACCTTTAAAGGAGAACCGATAGCAGTGTTCCTCCAAGTTATTTCATAACATAGAAAGGGAAGGCGTATCACTCTTACCAAACTAATTGTTTAAAGCCAATATTGACTGAATACCAAAACTGGAAAAGGACATAACCAAAGGAAAGTTATAGAGCAATTTCTTGATAGACAAAGGTGCAGAAATTCTCAGTGAAATACTCATAAGCCAAATTGTAAGCCAACCCATTAGAAGACCCTATCATATCACGCGCAAGATAGTTTCAGTTCCAGGAATGCAAAGATAGTTCAGTATCTGCAAATCACACATAATACAAGGGACAGAATAAAGGACAAATATCATTCAATCATCTTAATAGAAACACGGGAAGCTTTTGGCAGAATTCAACATTCCTCCATGACAAAAGCTCAGAAGAAAGGAGAAAAAGATGGAATATACTTCGACTTAATAAAGGCTGTGTATGCCCAACCTAGAGTCAACAGTGTAACAAATAAGAGAAGATTAAAATAATTTCCTCAGAATCCAGAAATGAGAGAAGGTGCCCTAGTCTTATTTAATATTGTGCTAGAATTCCTAGCCAGAGCAATAAAGTCAAGAGAAAGAAATAAAAGGGATTGGAATAAGGAAGAAATCAAATTATCCATATTTGCAAGTGCTATGACCCCATACTTAAAAGATCCTAAAGACTTAACTCTGATGAACACTTTTTAGAAAGTAGCAGTATAGAATATCAATGTATAAAAACCAGTAGGTTTTCTACATACTGACAACAAACAGTCTGAGAAAAAACACCCAGGGGAAAATCCCATTCATAATAGAATTAAAAATAGAATGAAATATGCATAATTTTAACTGAAGATATTCTAGATCTCCACAATGCACACGGTGAAACATTGAAGACAACAATTAACAAAGACACTGGAAGATGTTCATGGGTTGAGAGAATATTGTAAAACATGACTGAAAATTCATTGCAACACCCATACAAAGTTGCCATTATTATTTAGAAACAGAAAAGTCAGTCCTAGAATGCATTCATTGGGAAGGACAAAAAAACCCTCAATACTTGACTTCGAATTATACTACAGAACCATTGTAACCAAACCAGCACAGCACTGGCATAAAAACAGACATATGAACCAATAGAGTAGAAGACCCAGAAGTAAACATATAGGGCCCCATCCATCTGCTATTTGACAAAAGCTCCTAAGAATGTGTCAGAGAAAACATGGCCCCTTCAACACAGGGTGTTGGGAAAACTGGATATCAGAATGTGGAAAACTAAAACTAGGCCCTGGCCTGTCACTTTGTACAACAAGCACTTCAAAATGGATCAAAGATCTCATTGTAAGACCTGTAACCTTCCAGCTACGACAGGAAAAACACGGGTTCAGTACTGGAAGATATAGGCAACGGCAATGAATTTCTGAATATGAATCAATTGCTCAGAAAATAAGAACAAAAATTGACAAATGGGATTGCATCAAATTAAAGCACTTCCCCACATCAAAGAAAGCAATTACCAGAATAAAGAGATAACCTACAGAGTGCAAGAAAAATCTTTGCCAACTCTTCATCAGATAAAGGATTAATATCCAGAATATAGAAAGAGCTCAAAAATTAAAACGCCAAAAGAACAAAAATATCCAATTAACAAATGGGCCAGGGAACTGAACAGAGAGTTCTCAAAAGAAGAAATTCAAATGGCTAATAACTACGTGAAGAGATGTCCAACATCCTTAGCCATAAAGGAAATGAAAATCAAAACATCGCTGGGATTCTCTTGAAATATGGATACTGGGTCTAATTGGCACCATCTTGGCATCTTGGTGGATGACAGGGACTTTCCGAGAACTCTAGAGGTGGCAGGGGACGTTCTTTACATTGCAAATGTGTCATGGGTTGCCGTGCTCCCAGAAAGGCTTGCTCCAAAAAACACTTTCCCTTGGTTGTCCTTGATTGCTCCGAGATAACTGGCCCTGAATGGCCCAATTATTCCCCTAGATGGTTTGCTTTGCTTATATATAACACTTTTGTTTAATTCCTCACCTGGTTTGCTTTACCTATGTAAAACACTTTTATTAGGTTTAATTCCTCACATCACATGTGGTTTGGGCCTATACAAGCTTTGTTCTAACTGCATTCAAAGCTGCAAGTGTTTGGGATAAGAGTCCATCTACAGATGCTGGCATTTTAATAAAGACTCCCAATTCAACCTCTTAAAAGTGTGGCTTCTCCAAGGCTGAGTGGGAGTTTGAAACCCTGAGTTCAAGTCCTGGTATTGGCACACAGAAAAAAAATTTCTGTGTGGATCATTGTTGAATTTATGGAAACAGACTTCGTTAAGACAAAGTTACTCCAGGAGCTGCCTTAATACCATGCTTTTGAGCCAGTGTGAGTGTTGTTAGTTTGGGGGTTTAATTTTTTAGAAACAGAATCACATGTAATTGTTTAAAATTTTTTTTGAGAAACTCTTAGCATTGATTTAATTTTTCTTTTGAAACATACAAATGGAAAGCCATTTCTAACTGGCTTATTAAGGTACAAGTTAAATCACCAGTGCTTTTTAACATGCAGAACAAACCAAAGAGTCTTACTTGTCCTGATACTTTTATGTACAAGAAAAGTGTTGTGTGGATATTTTTGTACGAAAACCATGGGGTTTTATAAATATTATTTCTAATGCAGTTCTGTTTGTAAATTAACTTATAATGTGAACTGGGACAGCAAAGACAGGCTTTTGTTGTTGTTGTGCTAAAAACAATCCATGAAATACATTTTTAAGCGGGGTGAAAAAAAAAAAGTGTGGCTTCTCTGTATCTCACCGATCAAATTCCCGGATAACACTATCACCCCTAAGCAAATGGTGGTCACCAAGATAACAACATCAAATACTGGTGAGGATGGACGTGTGTGTGAGGAAATATTGGTGGAAATGCAAATTAGTGGAGAACAATGGAACTCAGTATGGAGTTTCTTCAAGAAACAAAAGCAGAGCCACCACATCATACGATCTAGCGCTACCACCCTTGGGCATCTATCTGAAGGAGGATAAGTCAGCAAAGGTGCCCACTGTCCATGGTTATGGCAGCCTTCTTCATAGCAGCCTAGATAGCCTAGGTGCTCATCAACAGATTAAATGGACAAAAGAAACGATGCCTATTGCACATTATATATATATATATACACGTATATATCACATTATGTATATCTCATGTATGTATCTCACATTATATATAATTATATATACATAATGGAGTATTATTCAGCAGTAAAGAATGGAATTGTGTTTTTTGCAGGGAAATGGAGAGAAACAGGGATCGTCAGATTGAGTGAGCAAGGCCAAGCTCAGAAAGATGAAATCACATGTTTTCAATCATACGTGGAATGGAGCCCTGAAAACAAAGCCAAACATGACATGATTGTAAAATGGGGACAACTGGGGTGGGGGGACCAGTAGAAGAGGTGAGGGGAGAAGAGAAGGTGGTGGAGGTGAGCGTGATGAAAATGTATGTACATATGTATGTATGTATGAAGATAACATGATGAGAGCTTTAAAAAGCAAGGAGGAGAGAAGGGAATTTAGAAAGTAATAGTGAATTTGATCAAAGTATGTTATATGGAACTCCTTTGTACATTAATTTACATTAATTTTTAAAGGATGTCTTAGCAACTGAGAGATCTTATAATCCTAGATATTTCCAGTTCACCATCAGTGAGCAAGGCAAGCCACATTAGTATAAACTTGGACAAAGCAACTTCTTCTCTAGGCCTTCTTCCCATCCTTGAAATGGTGATCTAAATAGAGGATTTCCCTAGAATGCACATGCACTGGGGTCAATTCCCAGCACTAAAATATATATAAATAAGGTATAAAGAATTCATCCTAGGAGTCAGCTGTAATCAAGGAGTAGTGGCTCCTTGGAGTGCAGTAGCTAAAATGGTTCTGGATTTGTATCTCTGCCCTGCAGGAAATAGAACTGTGATCTATTGGTGATGTCTGCCCAGGGTACAGAGGAGGAAAGTAATGGTGAGTATGCAGTAATTTACCATTTGCAGACAGCTAGACTTAGAGGTTCCTTCTAGTTCTGATGGCCTGTGATTCTGTGGTTCTTAACTAGTGCTTAGAAGGCTCTGCTGGTGTGGTAGCTGTTTATGAATGGCCATTATCTGGTGAAAAATCAAAGCCTCCTGCTGAGAGCCAGCCTGTGCTCTCTGTGACATGTGGACCTTATCTTGGAACCGGGCCTTCCAGTACAGCTGTCAGCTGGATCCCTTGACTGTAACCTCGTGAGAAGCCCTGAGCCATAGCAACCTAGCTGAATAATGTCCTCAAATTTCTCACCTGCAGAAAATACACAGTGTGTTTCTGACTGCCGTGGGCCAGTGAGTTTTTAGATGGTTGGAGGTTTGTTTTGGACAGGTCCCTGCTGTGATGACTCCTTGCTTGATCCCAGAAAGATGCCTAAGGAGCAAGGAACTTGTGTCCCAAGCCTGGACCAAGGATGGGAAGTGCCTGCCCGCTGGGCTTCCTTCCTCCATGTTCAAGGACTGCCTCAGGACCACCAGTCCCCTCACAGGCGAGTCACACCTGTGTGTCCCCAGGAGCATCTCATCTCCCAGAGGGCACATGTGGAGAGGCCAGAGGTGAGACTGCTGGCTCATACCACGCTCCGCTGACAGAGCCCACGCAGGACAGCCACCACAATGACAGTGAGATGTGGAGCCCAGAGGGGCTGAACTGGGTGCCCGAGAGGCGTGAGCCATTGTGTCATATGACTGAGTGATTGGGGTGGAGTCACATGATTGACAGTGGTTAGGGGTGGGCTCAGCAAGGGAGGCAGGGTATTGGGCTGATAGTTCATCTACAAACACTACAAAGCCACTTTCTCGCTCCTTTGGTGCAATTCCAAGGTACAAGGAATGGGGGAGCAGAGCCTGTGCCTCCAGATCCTCAGAGCCCTGTCTCAGTGCTGGGCCCAGCCTCGGTCCCTGTTCTGCTCAGCAGGATCGCAGGATCGCCTCATCCTACCCGTGGAGGGAGACAGAGGGTGCTGAGCGTGGTGGCTGAGCTTGCAATGGTGCCTTGCTGACAGTGGGACAGGGTGGGTGTGAGGAGTCATTGATTTCTCCTGCAGGCCAAGTCCTGGCAGGCAGAACAGTGAGGACATGGGGACAGCGTGAAGCACCCTTCTTGCCTGGCAGTGTCTAGGAGGGACAACCCTGTGCTCGGGGTGACTGAGGGGAGCATGGCCGACCTTGAAGGTATTTTGACACTGGGAAACTGGCCCAGAACCACTTGCTGGGCTTGGGAGCACCAGAGAGGGTTTCTGACAAGTGACGCAGACCCCTTCTGTCTGCTAGCAAGAAAACTCTAGAAGGACAAAACTGCTCTTGACTGACAATACCCAAGTCGCACGCCGTGAGCCTCATCATGAGTGTGCCCATCTCACAGATGGGTAAAGCAAGGCCCAGATACACATGGGCTTGTGCCAGGTCCCGGCTGCATGTGGTAGGGACTTAAAGGAAAGGGATTCAGGGCCATTTCTTCTCTAGCCAGTCAGGAGCTCAATGCTTCAGCATCATCTTAGACAGTAGTGGCAGAGGCCTGAAACTGGAGGCCTGGAGGCCTGGCTGGGGTCCAGGGTCTGTGCTCACGGTGAGATACTGGATAAGCCCCTCCCCCGCTGTGGCATCGGCTTTCCCTGTGGAGAAAAGGCTGTGTGTATGTGTACTGCAGCCCTGCCAGCTGGCACCAGATAAGACAAGGGGCAACAAACTTGCCTGTTCTCATAAATCTGAGGCTGGCCCAGATAAGCCCATTGCACACAGAGAGAAACTGAGGCTCTGAGAGGTTAGCTCACTTGTCCCGAAATACAGAGCTGCTGAGGCAGAGAAGCAAGATTTGAACTTGCATGTGTCTGGCCATTCAGCCACACAACTTTTTAGGGAAGAGAACTTTGTTTTCTTGCTGCTGCCATTGCTGCTGTACTAAGCTCATAAACAGTACCTGATAAATGGATGGCCACCATCTGTTGGGTTTTATTCTGGTTGATTTCAAGTTGCGATGTCTTTGGACTGGCAAAGACCTTTTCGTTTGCAAGTGAAGCAATCCTACTGAGACTGGCTCAAGCAAATGCTATTTATTGACTCATATAATTGCTAAATTCAGAGGTAGCTCTCAGGACAGCCACATCTATGGACTCAAATCCTGTCTTTGGTTCTCACCATGTCCTCCCCAGTCTCTGTGTGAAGTTATTCTCTCCTGATGGAACTACACTGCTCTTGGGTGGTGACTTCCAGATTTCCACTCTCTTGGCTTAATCAGGAGATTTAGAATAGAGACTATGTCCCACCCAAAGTCTGTGCAGTCATCCCAGGCAAAGACTCTGATTGGCTCTCTTCTGAGGCACAGGCCCACCCCTGGGCCATTCGGAGTTGATGGGGTTCTGTGATTGGCCAGGCACATACCACGTGGGTGTGGTGGGATCCTGTGTTTAGCAGTCTCACTGGGATCACAACGCTGGGCATAGGAAAGATATCGAGTACCCAGTTCAATCTCATTAACCCTCACACAGTCACTGAGAAAGGTACCATGACACTCTGCATCTTTCAGATAAAGACACGGGGTCAGAAAGGCTGAATACACCATTCCGGGTCACATGGCTGCAAGGTGACCGCGGACAATTCATTCAGACTAACTCTAATGAGAATTAAGAAGGCTGGCACTCTGTTAACTCAAATGAACAAAGCATTATCGAGTTCCTCTGGGTGCAAGGCTACAGAGAGAAGTAGGGAGACCTCGACCCTGCCAATTGGACATTGACAACATGTCTCGGGCCAGCAGCCTTGAA
Source organism: Megascapheus bottae (assembly GCF_031878675.1). NCBI lineage: Eukaryota > Metazoa > Chordata > Mammalia > Rodentia > Geomyidae > Megascapheus > Megascapheus bottae. The sequence continues at coordinate 73,955,368 of NC_143514.1, read as the reverse complement.
GAAAACAGTCACAAGTCTAAACAACAGTCAAAAGGATATCAGGAGGCCTTGGTGATTAATTGCTAAATGAGCAGTACAGTGATTGCTCCCAGAGAGAGGGGCTGGGTGGGGGGACTGAGGTGCTTCAGTCAGAGACTCGGAACCTTCTTCAGGCTGTAAGGATGTGGCAACCAGGCACTCCCAGCTCAACAGAAATAGCTGGATGTGGTAGTATATTCTCTGTCTTTGTGATTAAGGCAAAAAGGGGAATCATGAACCAACCCAGCTTGGAGAACAAAGTAACCAGAGGAGCTGGAGACATGGCTCAAGTGGTAGAGTACCAGTTGAGCAAGCAAGCAAGCAAGGCAGCAAGCCCAAGTGTAAAACCCTGTTCAAAGCCTTGTACCAGCAGTTGGTCCAATGGAAAAGGTCTGAAGGCATAGCTTGAGTGGTAGAGACCTGCTTAGCAATCACAAAGGCCTGAGTTCAAACTCTGTCATCCACATAAAAGGGATCCACAAGGGTGCAGCCTAGCTCTGTCGCTGACAAAGTGGTGTGACCTTGGGCCCTTCGCCTCTTTGATGATGAGAGTTTCAGTTGTAAGTGGGGACAGGGGATCCGCGCTCAGCCTGTTTCCACAGGTGTATGTGAGGCTGGGATGAGTGCCGTGTACGGAGGGGAACACTGAGGTGGCTGGTTTGTGTAAGCAACTCTTACAGATGAGCAGTTCCAAAGCATCCATTCATCCTCCATCTGGGGCTCCTCACCATCTGTCAAGGAAAATTCATCCCCACTTCCCCCTCTCGCAAGCCCCAGGGCTTTCGTTTAGAACTGCACAGTCCCCAAACAAATTTGAGGCCAAATCGCCTGATTCCATCATCCTGTTCCATTTGACCTCAGGCCTTGGAGCCCCATGTCAGGACTGGAAAGAGGCCCACATGGCGGTGCCCTGGGCAATGCTGGCACAGAGCAGGCCTCAGCTCCCAGATTACATCCCCAGTTCCCATACCTGGTGGCCTTCCTAAGGCATTTACTTTATATTCAGAGATGGGGGCGGGGCTAGGAGAATGGAGCACGCTGATTGGTCAGACCAAGTCATGTGACAGCATGCCCCTGGAGGCTTGGGGACAAGGGGAAGGAGGCTCTCAAGTTGAGGCTGCAGGTGTCATTTTTCTCTCCTGCACTGTAGCTCACACCCCTGTGCTAAAAATACAGCTTACATTTATAAAAGGCTTAATTTTTTTTTTTTTAAGCCACAAAGCCTTAAAGACTCTGCTACAGGCTCCTGTGATCGCCAAATCCTGAAATATTTACTCTCTGGATCTTCATAGGAAAACTTTTCTGAACCCTGATCTGTTTTGTTGTCATACAGCGAACCTGCTGTTCTCCTATCCATCATTTAATGAGCCTGAGTGGACGGTTTGCAAGGAGCAGCGAAAGGTTGATTCTGACTAAATAAGAGTTGGAGGAGGTGGGTTTTCTGGGCTCCAGCCCCCTGAAGCAGAAAGCACTGTGTGTCGACTCATTAGCCACAGGTCCAACTGCGGATGGAAAATATTCAAAAAGAAAGCCTGTACTGAAGATGTGAAGATTTTTTTTTCCCTCCTTGTTATTCTCCAAACACTATGCTATAACCACAACTCCCGGGGTGTTTACATTAGGCTGACCTGAGTAACCCAGAGGTGCTTTAAAGCCTGCGGGAAAGCTTGAGTTTGTTATATGCAAAGCAGGTGCCATTCACTGTGGTTGGTGGGGGTGTTCACACTCTTGCTTGGCTTTTTCTGCTCACAGCTAGGGCTCTCCCACACGAGCCACACCTCCACTTCTGGCCTTTTTTTCTGGTTAATTGGAGATAAGAGAGCTTCCTGGACTTCCCTGCTGGGGGCTGGCTTTAAATCTTTATCCTCAGATCTCCACCTCCTGAGTAGCTGGGATGACAGGTGTGGATGCCATTGAGGCATAGACTTGAACAACTGCAGATGTGGGTGGCATAGTGAGGGCCTAGTGCCCACCCTTCCCTTCCCCCCCCCACCAGGGACATGTGAGGATGAGTGTATGAAAATTGGGGAGGAGGGGACTTAGAGAAGGAGTTAATCTAGGACTTGGCCTGCACAGGTAGAAAAAAAAGAGCAATAAGACATTGTCACCCTAGGCTGGAGGGAAAGGGGGCTGTGGGGCTGCTGGAACCCAAGATCCAGAGGGCAAGGTGAGACCACCATGGCCCAGCTTCTTCCCAGTGGGATCTGTGGTCCTGGAGGGGAGGCTGCTGTGGTCTGCAGGCAGAGCTGCTGCACGAGGCACAGGGCAACTTCCCTTCCCCATCCCTTCTCTTTACATCACAGCCTGGTACCGAATGAGTCCCTCCAGAAGCCACATCCCAAGGCCATCTCTGAACTCACCTGCAGGACTTGTCCTCCCCTGCTTTACCGACTCCACCCTGGACCACGAGAGGGTTGAGAGGAGAGACCCCAGGCAAGAAGTTATAAGCAGATTCCACAAAAAAAACTCAGTCCCCTAGGGTGGCCACTGGTGGCCCACTGTGGGGGACTGTGAAATCAGGGAGGTGGGACTTGTGCAGCATTCGAGCCTATCGCTGTGCCCCCCTTGATCCACCATGGCAGACGGTGTGTCCACTTTTCCTGCCTCTTCTTTGCCTCTTGCATCAGGTTCAATGGGATTCCCTTCTCTCTCTCTGCCACGTCCTCCTTGGTTCTGAGTGTGGACTGGTTTGTGTGATCACAGGGGTGTGTAAACAGTGGCTGATCCCCAGTCATCCCTCTAATCCCTTCTCAGTGTTTCTGGACTCGGCGCACGTCAGTCCGGTTCCAGCTGCTCTAACCTCCGTTTCCTGAGGTTGGGTAAGTGTATGAAGAGAAGGGGTTTATTACGCCGCTTGTAGTAGTGGCTGTAATTTACAGGACGCTGTAACTCCAAGATCAGGTGGTCCCTTGGCTGTGAGGTCCCAGTCTGGAGGGAACTAATGGGTTCCAGGTGAGAACTACCCTAAAGTAGGAAGTTAGGTCATTGTTAGGGGTGCAGGGAGAACACCCCCAATGACCTAACTGCCTACCACTAGGCCACACCCCTTAAAGGTGTCATACTTCTCCTGGCTACCTGGGCCCAAACCTCCCACTCTCCATGCCCTGGGGGTGAGGGGGAGTGTGAAGGAGAAAAGAAGACCAGAAGAAACCATATCCCCTACCCAGCTGCCACTTCAAGCCACATTCTTGCTTGTCTCATCTGCTTTCCTCCATTGCTTTGCTTTTATGGGCTCTACTTCTGAGCACATTAATATTTAGTTACGGGGAAAACTTCCTATTGCTGCTGTAAATAGAAACTCAGGATCAGTTGTCATCAATAGGAATAAATACTCATTCCCGCCCCCCCCCAAATGAAATCAGTGTTAATTAAATCCTGGCTAGACCTGTAGCTTCAGAACAGACTGTGAGCACGAGGCTCTTGGTTAAAAAGGGAAAAATAATGGAAATCAGAAGTCAGCATGAAAAGAATAGCTCCAGGAGGAAGCTTTCTCCTCGCTGTCATCCGGGGACAGAAATAGAACGGGAGAGGGATGAGCTCTGGCCCTGGGTGACACGGTGCCCCTTCACTTAATGCCAGTTGCACGACCAGGCCTAGGCCACCTGAAAACATAGGCCCTGCGTGGGGAACCTGTGCCCTGTGGGTGTCTCCTTCACAGTTCAGTTAACCCTTCCTAGCTCCATCCATCTACTTTAAGCAGACAGAGCAAGTATATTTGGAAGAGGAAGGAGAGCCACAGGAAGACAAGGAGGAAACTCCCTGTTCAGAAAGGGATCCAGTGAGGAGTCCAGTGGAGTTTTATAGAACGGGCTCCTGCTGGGCTTGATGCTGATTGGCAGATGTCTTGGGCATAAGCTACTCAGCTCTTTTTATTGGGTGAGCCAGCAAGATGGGAGGAAGAAGAAGCATTTGAGCAAAAGCGTGAAGGACTGTGGGATCAAGAGGCGCCATGATGTTATATCCATCTCTTTTTAACCCTATCTGCCTTACTTTTCCCCTTCCTTTCCCTCATCCCCTCCTCTAGAATGGAAACCCTAACTACCATTAGAACAGGGGTGGTGACTGCTGCAGGCGACCTCCTGCTGAGAGATGGTGGAGGGGGACATGGCAGGCTGGGGCTGTCTGGGAAGGCCCTTTTAGGTGGTTACAATGTGGTTTGTGTGTTGTTCCAACATCCACCTTTTTTTTTTTAACACTTTCAAAGACAATGAAATCTCTGATGCTCAAGGATATTCCTCTTTCTTTAGTTAAATCAGTGCCCACAAGGGAGGGAAATCCTTCCAAATGCTTCCTGTGCTGCATCAGGGCAGAGCCAGTGGGGGCTTCCTCCTCCATCCTGTGCAAATTCAGTTTGTTTGTTTTCACAGGACGAGGTTGAATCCTTACTTATAAATAGTTACAACTCAACCTGTCACCTGGTGTCAGCTAAATCACACTGACTAGACGCTGCAGTTGGTGTCAACGTTTTTCTCCTTGTTGGCACATGCAGCTGAATTTTAGGGAAACATTTGTAAGGGGTGTGTGTGTGTGTGTGTGTGTGTGTGTGTGTGTGTGTGTGGTGTGTGTGTGTGTGTGTGTCTGCCTGCGTGCACTTGGTATATACACTCACACAGGTACTAGGTCTTGAAACTCAGGGCCTGAGCAATGTCCCTTAGCTTTTCCCACTCAAGGCTGGTGTTCTGTCACTGGAGCTCCACTTCCAGGGTTTTGGGGTGGTTAATTGGGGATAAGATTTCATGGACTTGCCTCCCCTGGTTGGCTTTACACTGTAATCCTCTAACCCTCCTGAGTAGCTAGGGTTACAGGTGTGAACACTGGCGCCCAGCCAGTGTGTTTTAGTCCCCGTGTACTGTACGTGGTAAGCTATATGTATATGTATACTATTTCCTTGGTATTTCCTGCACATAGGCTTTTACACAACCTTAATCCTCACAGTGCCCCTACAAGCTGGGGTTGCCACGGTCTTCGTGTTTCCAGAAAGAGACTGAAGTTCAGAGAGCTCAAACCATTGGTCCAGGGTCACAGGCCACTGAATGTCCATGCTGAGATTAAACCCCAGAGTCTGTGATCAAACCCACAGCACAGCCCTTCTTCTCTTTTCTGACTCCAACTCCCCTGGGGAGGGGGGACAGGAATCTGAGGCCACGGAAGTGCCCCACTTTCCTGCGTGCAGGGACAACTCTCTGAGGCTGAGGAGAGGCAGCTCTGGGCCAGCCACTCTTGAGTTCAGCGGCATCTGCCTGTCCCCACCACTGACAGAACTGTGGCTGATTCACTGAAGATCCTGTCACAGTGTTTTCAGATCCACCTGCTCTCTTCTGGAGAGAGAAAGTACGGGGCCCGTTCCCTCCCGCGGGCTCTGATGTGATTATTTGTGCAGCAGACAAACATACAAATGTACACGATGTTGAATTATGGGCCACGCCAGGACAGGCTGTATTTAAAACAGCAGCTCCATTACTCACGGCCTGGGAAGCTGGGACAGCATCGCCTGCACTTCGTCTGCCGCTGCTGCTGTCGCCGCCGCCGCTGCTGCTGCTGCAAGGACTCAGTTCTGACACAAGCATTATCAACCCATGAGCCTACTAAGTTGGGGCTGGGAGGTGGGTGGAGGCAGGAGGCCCAGAGACAGTTCGGCTTCCAATCTTGGGTGGCCTCTGTCTTCCTCCTTTGTGCTCTTTCTTCTTCTCTCTTCTTTCTTTTCTTCCTTGCTCCCCTCTTTAACTTGTCTTTTTCCCTCCATCGTTATTGCCCTCCTTATTCCAGCCACTTGGGGGCGCCATTGTGCTCTGGGCACCCTGCTAACACACACACACACACACACACACACACACACACACACACACACACACACACACGCACACACGCACGCACACGCGCGCGCGCGGGAAGCTGCACCCCTTTCACACCAGGCTAAGAGTGCAGTAGAACAGGGAGGGACAGAGAGGACCGGGTGTGGCTGAATCATAGAGCCAGGCAGCGCTGTGGCTAACTCCTCCCCCATGGTCCCCAGAGCGCCTGCTGTGACTGCACACCTACTGTGCACAGGACCCAAGCAGCACCCTGCAGTTAGCCCCTGACTCCTGAGGGGAAGATACTATTTATCTTTTTTTTTCTTTTTTCTTTCTTTCTTTCTTTTTTTCCCCCAGTCCTGGGCTTGAGGCTCAGGGCCTGAGCACTGTCCTTGGACTTTCTCAAGGCTAGAGCTCTACCACTTGAGCCTCAGCACCACTTCTGGCTTTTTTCTATGTATGTGGTACCAAGGAATCAAACCCGGGTCTTCGTGCATGCTAGGCAAGCACTCTACCACTAGGCCAAACTCCCGGCCCGAGGACACTATTTGTAAGACTGCTTTTCAGGTGGGAAAAATAAAGCCCAGAGAAGTTGACCAAGTTTCCCAGAGGCTATGTCTCCCTGCGCCTAGCGGGACTTCAGATACAGCCGTGTCCTCCATCAGTCTGGGCATCCAGGGCCAGCATGAGTGGGCACCAGTGGTCTGGCTAGAAGAGTGTGGGTTGAGGTGGCAAAGGGAATCCAGATGCTTCAAAGGGTCAAGGCTGTCAGGTAGACTGAGCTTTGGAGTAGCACCTGGGGCTATGAGTTCAAGGTTCCAGGCCCTTGGGTGGGCACTGGGTGTGTCAGGTTCCAAGCCGCACACTGGGTGTGTCAGGCTGGCTCCTGGCCTCCTCTACTGACTCAGTGCTACAGCTGTGTCCAGAGGGGTAGGAGGTGAAGGGGTGGGAGGGAGGCTCAGAGTTGTCAAGGGCTGCAATGGAAACTTCCAGAGTCTTCTGGTTTGCCCTTTCCCAAGCTGAGGGCTTTAATAGGACTTGCCCTTCCCCCTGACCTCCTCATCTGTCACTTAGCCTGGCCTCTGCCCCTGACTGGCCACACTTGTCCCGGGACACACCCTGTCCAGGGCTGAGACCACAAATGCACACAGTGACAATGTCCCACACAGGGCCGATGGGCTGTCAGGCCAAGGTTCCCCAGGTCACGGGACAATGGGATGGGCTTTGATGGCTTAAAAACTGTTCGCTGTGCATTCCAAGAACAAGCTCTGTGAGCTGTGTCCCCCCCCCTCCCATACACACACAAGACAGGCATTCCCCAGCACCCACACGGTGTGCGGCTCCCCAGATTAGCAGATGGGTTTGGTTTAATTTTTTATCCCATCATGTACCCCAAAATCATCTGGGGCAAAGATGGCAGGGAACCAGTGCAGTGTCACCCCTCCTCAGTTTTGCACTACAAGCTTGTTGGGAGCCAGAGTGGAATCAAATTGTACCTTGATTTGCATCAGACAATGGCTTTATTGTCTTAGTGTTTTCTGGCCTTATTCTGTTTAAATGACCTGAGATTTACCATATGAATGTAACAGCTGGAAGTTCCCTGGTTTCAAGAAGGGATATAAGCCTGGAGTTGACAATAAACGAGGGGGCAGTTTTTGCCTGGGCTGCAGACCCCCCCCCCACCCGATGTGTTTGTCTTTCTTCTATTCTTTCCAGTCCCTGCCCCCTATTTCAGGAACCCCAATTTGCTGCCGGTAGGCCCCGGCACAAGCTCACCCATTTCCTAGGCTCCCCTCAGTCCCATCCCCCTGTGAAGCTGCCCTTGAGTCCCCTACAATGTCCAATTCCTTCTGGAAACTCCCATGTCAGGAACTTGCAGGGACACCTCCAGAGCAGGTGCTGGGTAGGTGGATGGCTGGCGCTTGATGGGACAGACTTTGGGGTCAGTCTAACTCAAGCTTGCTGTGCTCCCTCTCATGAGCTGGGTGGCCCTTGATCAAGCCGCTCAGCTTCTCTGAGCCCCCTGTGCCCCCGTTTCCTTGGCTACCACCTGGGGCAGTGCTGGCATCTGTTTGCTGTGTGCCTTCACAGGCACAGCTCTGCACACACTTCGCATAGTCTGTGCCAGGACATCTCAGCACCACAGAGGTCAACTCCAAGGTGGCTAATATAGGCCCGTCACAGATCCCATACCAGACCCGGAGCTGGGCTATGCTCTGGATGAAGAACAGGGAATGGGTGCCCAGCTAGGTCCCAGGGAGCTGACTGGATCCTAGCTCATAGAGTCAAGGCCCCCTGCAGCCATGCTGTGAAAGGAAAGGACATGCTGCTTCTCTCCCTCCCTCCTTCCCCACTCTCTCCCCACCCCCCAATCCACAACCCATGTGACCTGATTGATGGGTCCTCCTCTCCCTGCTCCCTTGTGGCCCCTCCAGCGCCATCTTTGGCTGCTTCCTGCCTCATGGAGACTTCCAGCTAGCCATTATTGCTTAATTACTGCCTAAATGGCTTCATTTATTTGCCATTTATCAGTGGGTAGGCCGGCCCCCGGGGCAGTGGAGAGAAGTTTGAAATCCATCTTCTAGCTTTGCCTTCAGAGAAATCAGCACATCCAGGTCTCTGGAACTCCCAGCCATCCTCTGTCCACCATCAAAGCCGTCACCTGTGTGGGCCGCCGTGCTCAGCACCTCCTCGCCTGTGCTCCTGCATGGGTCGTCCTTTTCTGCCTCTGTCTGTCTCTGTCCTGTTTGGACTTTCCTGTCTAATGTGACAGCATGAACTTGACCTGCAACCAGGAGACCTAGATTTGGGTTCTGTCCATGACTCACCCTGCATCTGGCAGAAGAGGAGAGGAGGGGCAAAATGTCTTGGGGGTGTGTGGAGGAGAAGGGGGCCCTGTAGGAGGCTGGTGGGGATGAGCCGGCTTGTAGGAGAGACGACACCTCCATGTACGAATGCAGGGAGGAGTCTCCCACTTGCCTGGTGCTGTTCAGATGCGGGTAACCCCCTTCTTTCCAGGGAGACAGGCAGGGAAGTGAGAAAAATGTAGAGGGAAACTGGATAATTGTTAGGGGGAAATGAATGGATGCAGGCGACGGATATTAACTTGTAAATGATTCTCTTTGGAATTCGAGGGAGTTGAAGAGACAGACATTATCTTGTGACAAAAGTCCTACCAGGTGTGACTGCCCTCCCTCCTCCCCCGTCTGTCTTTGGGGACAGATAATGCGATTCCAGGGGTTGGATGGGAGATTGCCATGTTCTCTGCAGTGAGTTCAGTCTCCAGGAAGCTTAGGGAAGGACAGAGAGGAAGCAGCCGGGCGTGGTGGCGCATGCCTGTAGCTGCGGCACTGCAGGGGCTGAAGCAGGAGCTGCATGAGTTCAAGACTGGCCCAGGTGACACAGCCTAGGGAAGGAGCCTCTGGCCTGGAGGTGGTGTGCAGGGTGTGGTGCTCGTGGGCACAGCACCCATGGAAGGAAGAGAAGGAAAACAGGACCGTTCTGCCCCTCCTGGCCCTGGTGTTCCAGACTCCATTTCCAAGCTGGTAACTCTCTATCCCTCGGTGCTGGCCACTGGCCTCCAGATCCACCCTGGCAGGAGAGAAGGGTACTTAGCCAGCTGGGCACCTTCTGCCCTTGCCTCTGGTTCCCCCTGACCATCCCCACCCCCCCAGAGGCCCTTTATTAAACAATACCTTTTTCCATCACAGCTCCTGGGCATTGCACTTAAGAAAGAAGCCATGTCGTCACCAATCATGCAACATAGCCAGTAATGCAAAAGCGTTTACACGCGTGTCCTCTTAGATGAGGGCAGGGTTAGGGGAGAGTGCTCGAGGGAGATGGCATATGGGCCACAGGACCATTGTCCTTGTGCAAGGAAGCGCTGCGTGTCCAGGCTGAGAACAGTGCCCCAGACATAGGGGCTGCTCAACAAACCCTTGCCTTCGTCGGGGAGTCTGGTGCAGAGTTTTGTCCGTGTTTGGGTTCTTAGCTGCCATCATCCTTGCCTGGCTACAGCTGCCCAGGAAGAAGGTGCTGGCGGGAGGCGTTGCCCCAGGATTAGAGCACTGGACCTGCTGGGGTCCCCTGCTGAGGACCCCGACCCTGGGCTTAGCACCGGGAACAGCTCCCCCAGGGCCACTTTCTCTGATAGCCAGACATGCCTGGCGACTGGCTGTCCTGAAAGCCAAGGCCTGGAGGGAACTGAGATCCAAGACCTCAGTGCCCAGCTGTGATGGGGTTGCTGGAGCTGAGCTGTCCAAAGGAGTCACAGAGGAAAGACTGAGGGAGCCCAGGAGTGGGAACCCCAATTCTGAGCATCCCACTTACACCTCACGCTCACCAGTGAGCCAGTCCCCAAGTCTTTCCTCTATGGCCATGACTTTGTTTATTCTCCAGGGTCCTCGGTGGTCCCCTGGGGGCAGAGGTCTGGGTCTCAGGGCCTGCAGAGGGCACCCTCTGTCCTGTATCCATCCTTGGGGCAGGGTTTTGTAGCTGTCCATTTAGGATGCCACTATCTGTGCAGCTCAAGTGGAATCCTTGAAGTCCTTGAATCTGAAATGGGTCTGCTCTCTCCATTTTCCAGCAGCTAGAGCTTCCTGCCCTGCATTTTGCCACTGTAGCCACAGGTGCAGCCGCTCTCCTGCTCCCCTGTCTCCTCCCACACTGCTGCCTGGAGCAGGTAGAGGGGCAGAGGGAGGGCAGAAGGACATGGCCTGCCTTGTATCTGCTTCACCCCAGGGTAGGCTTGGGGTTGCTGGGGGCAGGAGATGCTCTGTGATGCTCTGTGGATTACAAGAGAGTGGAAAGTGGCATAGAGACAGGAGGAATGTGGCTAACTGTCAGGTCATCACTGCTTCTACACTGGGTCAAGCTGCCAGGCCCGTGTGTGTGTGTGTGTGTGTGTGTGTGTGTGTGTGTGTGTGTGTGTGATCTTTCCAGAGAGACATTCTCTCACCTCCCTGTGGTAACAGCCCCCTCCCTTCATCTCCCCCCCCCCATCCCTGTGTTCCCTCAGAGGCCTGGTGTGCAGGTGTCATTTCCAGGACACAGTACTGTGCATGGCTCCTCCACAGCACTCACAATCAGGCCCAGCCCAAAGTAGGTGCTCAGGAAAACATGGGTAGGGCACACAGTAAGACAAGGGAATGGTTGCATGCACGCTGGGGCGATGTATGTTTAGATTCAGGATCTTCTAGCCAAAGTGCTACAGGGCTCTAGAAATTTCTGAGCTGTTCCAGGGATTCCACAGTGACACAAGTCTCCCAGGGGTCACTTGAGATTGAACCTTCAGGGCCCATAGTTAGCCAGTGGAGTTTGCTCTGTAATCATTCACTCAAACACACACACCTTCACTGAGCAGTGCTGTGCCTGACCTGTGGGTCCTTGAAATGTGACAATCAGCAAGATGCCATTTGTCCGTGGCGACGTCTCTTTAAAGGACAGTTATTTGACTGTGGTTGTCCTGGGGTTTGAGTTAAGGATCTGGTGCTTTCTAGATGAGTGTTTTACCACCCAGGCCCTATCTTTAGTCCTTTGTGCTTTATTTTTCTCATGCTTTTGCCCAAGTCAACCTTAGATTATCCTCCTACTTCCTCAGCCTCCAGAGAAGCTGGGATGACAGGTGGGAGCCAAGTAGAACTGCCCTCCTGTTCACTCCTCTTCTAGCCCTTAGGTGTGCCTTATGTCCTTGTCATGTTAGGGGCTCACAGTGTCCTCTGCACAGGGGCTAAGGACCTGTGCAGAGCGGGGTCCCGGGTTACCCATGGGGGTGTGACTCCCTCCTGTCTGGACCTCAGGGAGATAGAGGAGTTGCGGGAGGAGGGACGCATAGGGGCAGCCTAGCAGTGGAGGCCACAGGATAAATGGTGCTCTTGGTTGGGGTGGTGGATCCTCTGCTGCTGCCCAGGCAGGGCTCTGTGCCTCCTCCACTGCCAGCATCTCCTGGCACAGCCAGCGAGGCGCTGCTCTCCCCCAGTGGCCAGAGCCAGGCAAGGTGCCAGCTTGCTTGGGAGATCTTCACAGCCTTCAGAGCCAGGAGGGGGCGGTGGCGATGTCAGGTGGGAGAGATGATGACAGACTCCCGTCCATCCATCCATCAGCTGCCACCGACGGGCTGCTGTGAGGCTGGAAAGGCTGCAGAGCCTGGCTTGCCAGGAGGAGCGCGGGAGAGGCAGCCGCCTCGGGGCTTCTCCTGCGAACACGCTGGCCCCAGGGGGCCACTGCCAGCTGCATCCACCTCTTCCGGAAGAAGACGCTCTGAGCCCTCAGTCCTGGAGTGAGGATTTTGGCCTGGGGAGGGAAGAAGTCTGAGGAAAGCTGAACAGGAAGAACTTTATGGAAAGGCTGAGAACTAGGGAGTCCCGGGAGAGTGCGGGGGGCGGGGGGAGGGAGCAGGAAGGATTTAAGTTAGACATCAGGAAAACCAAACAAACCTGGCAGGGTCTGTCATCAAATTATATTACCAAAGCTGGGGGCGTCACCAGAGAGAGCCCAGGAAGGCGGGGGTGGGCTGGGCGGGGAGAGAGAGGCAGAGACAGACAGACTGACTGATTAGAGTTCAGGTGGCCACAGAAGGCTCCTTGTAGGAAACAGAAATGGCACTTAAACTGGTCTTGAAACACCAGGAAGAACCACTGGGAAGGAAGCCTCCTCCCTCCCCGACACCACGTAGGTGGCCATGGAGCCCAAGTAGAGGTTCACCTGGTGACAGAAGGTTCACGAAGATGCCCTTGGCAAAGGAAGACTGTGACACCTGGCTCAGGTCTGGCCCGTCACTTCCCTCTATTTTCCTAGCTGTGTGATTGGCTCCAGAATGGCGTGTGACCTGAGATGGTCCTATGAGAATCAGCCCTGGGACTGTGGATCACAGCCCAAGAGGAGTTCTCACACACACCCGATCCCTGCAGGCGAGATCCTGGGCCTGGTGAGGTGCAGCTCCCAGCAGATGACCTTTGAGCTCCTTCTAGATTGTTCTCTCAGAAGCTGTGCATCTCACTGCCTGCGTTTGGGCCATCTTTGATGCTTCTGTGGGGCGTGTGTGTGTGTGTGTGTGTGTGTGTGTGCGTGTGTACAAGTGCAACTCACAGCCATTATTATCTGCGTTGTCTCAGCCCTGGCTTCCCTCTGTGCCTTTTCACAATGGGAGAACTACTGGGGCTCAGCTCAGTGAGTCCTCGCTGCCTGGCTCCCTGCTCCATCTTTGTTGGCGGTTAGGAGAGGCCAGCTTCATTTAGCATGCGTGCAGCTCTGGCCAGTAGAAGTGAGGGCTCTGGACTCTCCCCTCCCCCGTTCCCCCTCATCCCCCCTCGCCTCCCCCATCCCCATCTCCATCTTCCGTGAGTCTTGGGAGGTTCATTATTTCCCTGACTGGCTTTTCTGGTGAGATTCAAATTAATTTTCCATCTCTTCCCCCCTTCTCCCAAGACACACAATCATTAAATGCCAAGGAAAGTTAAATAAACACCTGATTTACAGAAGCGTTTTCTTTCTTTCTCTCTCCTTTTTTTTCCTTAAAAAAAAGGAAGAAGCAAGAGCTTCTATTAATCAGCTGTGCCAAGAGGTCTGATTAAGCCGTTGGCATGTGTTCCCTTCAGACAGGCGAGTGTGGGGTCAGAGGGCCCAGAGGCTGGAAAAGAGGCTCCCATCAGGGACTAAAAATAACCCAGGCCTCCTCTCCACCACCTTTCCCTGCACAGATGTGGTGAGGAAAAACGGGGAATGGAGCAGGCCAGACTCAGTTCTCAACAAGATGGGACTGAACAGCGAGGGGGCAGCAACCTTCCCTTGGGAATGGGGAATGGGCACAACCATGCAAGGAAGGGGGGTTGGAGTTGGGCTTTTGTGGGGTCTGAGCATGGAGACAGAGGTTACTTGAGGTCAGTACAGGGGAGGTGACTGCAGGTGCGGGCAGAGCACTCTACCAGGAGGCCAAACTCCCTATCCCAACTTTGGATCCATAAAGAGATTGGGTCAAGAGGGAAGGTGAGTCCTTCAGAGGTGGGGTGTCCTTTTCTACCAGCTACATTCCTGGCTCGCCTTCTGCTCAGAAGGTACCTCTCCCAGACCTGAGCTTGGGAGAGTCTACATTAAAAACTTCACTCAAGCCCAGTAAGGCAGAGACTCTGAGAGAGGTCGAGACACACCCAGGGTCACACAGCAGGGCTGAGTGTGCCAAGGCGAATCATGTGACCTGCCAGTCCTGCTTGAGTCTGCAATCTGACCAATGAGCTGGGCAGGAAAGGCTGGAGGGGGTCCAGCCAGCTTGGGAAAGGGGAGGGTCCTGGAGGAGGCAGGGGAAGGAGGGGAAGGGAGGAGAAGGGCAGGGGTGGGAAGGGAAGCAGAGGGAAGTGGAGGGCAGGCCGGGTCTGGCTCTGCATGCTCCAGTCCCACAGGCCCAGCCATGTTGGCCACCTCTGGGTGGGGGGCCCTCACGCCTGGTCATCAAGCCCTCCTGAGCATCAAGCCTCCCTCACCTAGGTGAAGCTGGAGCCATTTCTTGCCACTCAACAAGTTCAGCCTAGTTCCTATGATTCTAAGCAGACCAGGAAGACGCCAGTGAAGAGGCCTGGTCACCTGTGTGCTGCAGGCTGGGTGATCCGGTGCTGGGAACAGACTTTCTGGAGCCGGGCAGTCCACAGTGCCTGCAGCTCCAGTCCCCAGGTAGATGGGGTAGGACGAGGCAGCTGGGCCTCTGGGCACAGAGGCCCCCCGTGTGCCTCATCTTCAATCAGGCTTGGTCCCCAGCACACAAGCAGAGTTAATTAAACATAGCCTTCCCTTTAGCAAGGAAATGAAAGCAGCCTCCTGACAGAACAATTGGTATTTACGGCCCACCCCCTCCTTTCTCCCACCCTGCTTTAATGCTGGGCCTTGATTATCTCATACTGGGAGCTGCTCCACTCTGTCTAGCCACAAATTAGCATAGAGAAGCCTGGAGGAGCCTCGAGTTGGCTCCCAGGATCCTAGCTAGTCAGGAGGCTGAGATCTGGGGATCAGGGTTCAAAGCCAGCCTGGGCAGAAAAATCCCTGCAAGACTCTTGAGCAAAAGAGATCAGGGACAGTGCCCAGGCCCTGAGTTCAAGCGCCAGAGCTGTGGATGCATGGAATTTGGACTGTGGACCCCTCCATGCGGTGGTAGCAGCACTCATGAGACACTGTGTAGAGTGTGCCTGCCGCTGTGCATGTGTGGGTCCTGCTTCAGGGCCTCCCATGCTTGTTTGGGGAGAGGGGAACCCCGTCATGTACAGAAGAGGGCTAGGCCCTCCTTTGTGGTGTTCCAGGCCCTGAGAATGCGTCACCCAGGCCCGGACCTCGGCCAGGCTCAGGAGAGAAGTGGGCACTGCCCATTCTAATCTGACATAGCTCCTGTCCCACCCCATCTCTGCCTCTCAGCTGTCCAGCCTCTGCAGGGACCTCTCTAGTTCCAGTCCACTGTCAGCTGGCAGAAGGGAGCAGTGCTGGGGCTGCATTTAAGTAGACGGGTGAGTGAGGTTTGAGCCATCAGTCTCCTTGGCTGGCTATGTGACTGGGGTAAGTCACCTGACCTCTCTGAATCTCATTCTTGAATTTCGAGAATGGAGATGACCCTGTCTATACATCGGCTCAGATGTGTTCTCTCGAGAGCGAGGCAGCCCTGTTTGACCTCCTCATGCATCGGGGACCCAGTCGTGTGGTACCTGGCACATGGTGGGTGCTTGGAAGATGTTTGTTGAACAACTAAAGGCACACAGGACTTGAGCCGCATGAATGCCCTGCTGCCGTGAGATGCCCTGACTTCCTGTGGCCTGCCTGGCACAGGGTGGGGAAGGAAGCATGGGTGTCAGGGTGGAGGTTTGGTTTCTGGGTGCCAGGAGGAAGGAAAGGGTGGCTGTTACAGAGGATGTAGCTGTGGAATCTGGGGTTGTAGGGGGAAGGGGAGAGAGAAAGATATGTGACAGGTGACAGGTGCAAAGACAGACAGAAGACAGACGGGAAGATAAATAAATAGGAAATGGACAAAAGGGAGATAGTCAGGCTGTCAGGTGGGCTAATGGATGAACAGGTACGGGATGGAGGTGTCGGGGTGCCCCCTCCTCCTGCCCCTCCTGGCCTCGTCCTCTGACTTACGGGCTGTTCACTCCATGTCTCAAGGGGGCCAAGTCCTCATGGAAAGAAACTGGAGCCCCAATGTGCCTGTCAGTACTCGGGGAGAGGGTGTCGGAGAGTCTATGGTGGACTTGAGCCTTCCCCATCTACTTTACTATTGTCGTCATTTCTGTAGACCTGAGGTCAGGACTCAAGGCCTCGAGTTTATGTGCCAGTGCTCTACTCCAGACCCATCCTCCTGGCCCTTTGGCTTTCATGTTTTTGAGTGTTTCTGCTCAGGACTGTGGTCCTCCTTTTTCTGCCTTCCACCAGTGGGATGACAGACTCCTTCCATCTGCACGAGAGGGTAGGCGAGGAGCCCGGGGCCAGCCTGCTGAGGCTGGAGTCCTGGCCCTGCCTTGGATTCACTGTTGACCCTTGGACGAGCCATTTAATCTCTCTGCGTCTACTCCAAAGAGAACTGATCCACGTGAAGGTTCCAGCACAGGGCCTGGGGCCCCACGGCGAGAGCTTAGTAAGCACCTTGTGTTCTGACATTGAGTCTCTGTGCCACCATCTCCTCCTCTGTAAAAGGTGCATAATGGTGGCTGTCTCTCACCTTCCCTGGTCCTCCTGAGAGAAGAGTGGGATGCCCGGATGCTGGGAGACAGGAAGCCGGGTTGCTCAGGAAGGCCCGCCCTCCAGCTGGGCCATGGTCCCACTTCCTGTGTCACCTCCCTTCCTGCTCCAAGGTGTCACCACACCAGCTCCTCCTTCAGCTTGGGGCTCAGTGCCTCTGGTTAGAATCCAGGTGTGTGTGTGTGTGTGTGTGTGTGTGTGTGTGTGTGTGTGTGTGTGTGTGTGTGTGTGTGTGTGTGTGTGTGTATTTGGCTTTGAATTCAATGCCCGGGTGCTGTCCTGAGCTTTATTGGTTAAGGCTCCTGCCCTACCACTCAAGTCACAGCTTCACTTCTGCTTTTTTGCTGCTCCTTTGGAGATAAGAGTTTCACAGACTGTTCTGCTTGATTGGGCTGGCCTCAAATCTGAATCCTCTCACCTCAGCCTCCTGAGTAGCTACAAATCCAGGTATGGCCATGGCAGCTAGCCTTGGCGCCCTGTCTCGATTCCATCTCTCGCAGGCTCCACACCTGTCTCTGCCACCTCACACCCCCCCTGCGACCCTGGGCTCCCTTTGCTCCAGCTGCAGTGGCTTTAGCTTGTACCGGGGGTGGGGGGTACGTATACCCCGTGTAGCAGGGTACACAGGGCTCTCTTGTACCGAGGGTCAGGAGAACCCCTCCTTCCCCTGGGTGTCTTTGTGCCACCTCCTCCAGGAAATCTACTATGATTTCCACATATGACATCATTCAGCTGCTGCTAAAAGGCCACCAGGCTGTGAGGTGGCACAGGACCATGAGCTTGCTGACCAGGGCATTCCTGCTGAGGCCAGGCAGCCAGCTGCCCGGGAGCCCCGTGAGTGCTGGCCAGCTGAGCACAGTCAGGGGGCAGAGAGTGGGAGACACGAGAGTAGATCACCCGGGGGGACATATACGGAGTAGCGGATCATGAAGACCTGGCCCCCGTAAGCACCTGGCGTGCAGTGCTGGGTCTCTGGTCTTGGCAGAGCAGTGGGTACCCAGCTCAGGATGCCCACAGCTGGGAGGTGGGCAGCCCCAGCCAGCCACATGCTGTGGTTCTCATCGCGCTGGCAGGCCAGGCGACATGGGGCCCATGGGTGGTGGGCGCAAGTGCACAGCCCTGTGGGTAAAAAGCACCCCTGCCCAGCCTTCCAAGCTTGTGGCCTTCCCCTGCCAGGCGCTGGCTGCAATTCTGGAAGCCGTATGTTGAAGAAGCCATTGTCTTTGTTCCCCAGGGTCCCTGAGGAGCCCCCATCCCCACCCCATCGATGGACTGAAACCCCAGCAGCTGGCATGCGAAGTTAAAATGGGCAAAGCATGGCGGCTCACAGATGTCATCCTGGCTACTCAGGAGGCTGAGATCTGAGGCTCACTGTTCCAAGCCAGCCCAGGCAGGAAAATCCAGACACCCATATATCCAATGAAGCCAGCAAAACGCTGAAAGTGGAGGTGTGACTCAGGAGGTAGAGGGCCAGCCCTGAGTGGAAAAAGCTAGGGACCAGCACTCAGGTTCAGAGTGCAAGCCCCAGTATTGATGAAGGAGGAGGAGGAGGACTAGGAGGAGGAGGAGGAGGACTAGGAGGAGGAGGAGGAGGAGGGCAAGGACTAGGAGGAGGAGGAGGATTAGGAGGAGGAGGAGGAGGAGGAGGAGGAAGCAAGGAGGAGGTGGAGGAGAAGTTCAAATGGTTTTTTACCCTAGGCCACTTGCTTTCACAGTGCCTGCTGGCTGGATTGCAAACACTTGGGGTTCAGAGATAGCCTCTGGCTGGTGGGCACCCCACAGGCAGCGTGGCCTGGGTACTTGCTGTACTACAGACAGGTGAGGACATGGCATGGGGGGAACAGTTCCTTCCCTGTCCCCAGCAGAGCAGACCCTCCCTGGAGGGAGGACGGGGCTGGGGGGCTGGGGGCTCGGTCTCAACTCCTCCCTTTGCTGTGGCCTGATTTGGACGATTGATGTATTTAGGCCTTGCGGGAGGAGGAGGAGGCGGGTGGCAGCTTCAACGAGTCAGAAGCTAAAAGGCTCGTTGATTTTGTTCTGATATTCTTTCAATGGACCCCTTCTACACAGACAGCTCCTGGCAGCTGTTGGGACTTCAATTCCTCGTGCATTGAAGGGTAGAGAAAAAGATATGAAAGGCTTTGGGGCTGACACAAAAGAAGAAGAGAGAGAAGTGGAATTTTAAAAGAGAGAGAGAGAGAGAGAGAGAGAGAACCCCGACAATGTGGTTAATACATAAAACGGTAAAAATTTCTAGCTGTGGCCGTATCATTAATCTGTCTAAAGTGGCTTTGATCTCTTCGGCTTTAATTAACTTGTAATTATAACCTGATTCTCATAAGCAGGCAGGATCTGGGAGCTGGGGACCCCCCTACCCCCAAAAGCGACTTCAGTCTCCAAGAAGCATCAGGAAAGAGATGTTTGCAGCATCTGTTTTTTTTTTTTATGGGGGGGAAGCATACCCCACTCCTGTGCTCTTCCACACACACATGCTGGCCCTGGGTGATCGCGGCCACAGCCACACGTGCCTGCAGCTGGCCTGAGGTCTGCCACCGGAACCCTGTCGGGGCCAGCACTGCGGGAGCACTGTGAGCCCAGGCACCTCCTTCTGACACCCCTGGTGGCGCCAGCTCTTCCAGTGCTCCATCTTCTGGAAGAGTTGCTGGGGCCAGTGAGTTCGTTTCACCAACGCTAAGCCCCCCATTCCCCCGCCCCCGCCCCACAGACAGTGACAGCGGCGGAAGTCCGACTTCTCGCAGGAACTCAGCTCTGGCCACCATCTCCCATGATCCTCATCGCCGTGAAACCTCTTTTCTCCATTGCTTAGTTGGAGGCACTGGTGAGCTGCTCCCAGATACCCCAAGAATCATGGTGCAGGGTGCATGTGGGATACCTGTTATTTAGGCCCTTACCATCCGGTTTTAGAATTGGAGGCTATGGACTCCTCCATCTTGACCCCTGGGGGTCAAGAACCCCTCCCCTGCAGGTCACACCCCCATGCTAGTTCCCGACTCTTCTCTCCTTGGCCATGATTGGCTTTGTGGTAGCCCTGGGAGATGGTTAGAGACCCAGTGGGACCTTCCTTGCTCCTGGAAGCTGAGCCCACATGGGAGAGAGACATGGCAATGGCCTTTCTGAGAAGAAGCCAATGTGAGACAAGGTCAAGCTGAGGAATGAAGAGAGAGCGATCCCACGTTGGGGACACTGTCTGCACCCCTGAATCAGGCTGGGCATGAAGTCAGTCAGGTTCTTAGTCCTTAGCTTTAATCCTCTTCGCTTTAAGCTAGTTTGACCTGAATTTTCTGTCACAAGGTTTCACTGCCCTTGTGACTCTCCAGCAAGCAAATCAGTGTGTGTTTTCCCAGAAGAGGCTGCAAAATAAATGAGAACAATCTACACAGTGATATTTTCCTCAAGAGGGTCCAACTAGTGTTAGTTCTGGTCCCAATGTTTAAAGGGCACAGGGATTTTGGGGTTGGGGAAATGGGGAGATTCTTGGCCATATCTCTCGTCCATCTTTACCCTTTCTGGCTTCTTGACATCCTCTCTTCCCAGAGCTCTGAGAAGCAGGGTGATGGATGCAAGCTGTGTGGTTGAAATGCCGTGTGACCTTGAGACCACTCCCTGTCCTCTGTGGAGCTCAGTCTTCCCATCTGTGGATTTGGGATGGTGGTGCTGAAAGAGGCCTGAGGATCCTCTCAGCTCCCAGGCACATAAATAGGAAGCCCGCACTGCATTCTGCCTCACCTCCCACTTCGGCCGGCAAGAGGCGCCCTCTACCCAGAGCTCTGTTTCTCCCTGACCAGCTGAAATCAATCTTCAAACTGTCCCAGCGCAAAGCCAAGGCTGGGCTCTGCTGGGGCTGACCTGGCCCCGCCTCTGGCCTCCTACTGGCTGCTATGCTGCTGGGTGGATTCTCATCTGACAGACGTTCACTGTCTCAGCTTTGGCCCGTCTGCCACCTGCTCATCCCCTTCCCCACAGGGGGAAGACTTTGGGTGGGAGTAACCTCTCAGTGTGGAGGAACTGGCCCCCACTCCCATTCCTGTGCTAGGTGCCCCAGTTTCTGCTCTGCTCTTCACATTGCATTCCCACTTTCTTACCTCTGCCCTTGTTGCCTCCCCACACTTTCCTGTCCCAGTCCACAAATCACCCCACAGACCCAGGCTGGGCCCCTCCACGGAGCCTCCAGCCCAAGTCTCAGCTCCTGGAACTCCAACTCCCAGAGCCCCAGCTGTGGGGCTGCAGGTGCCCCCCCTCACTTTTAATTACCTCATGTGAGAGGCAGCCTCCTTCACCCAACTGGACTGCCAAGCCCCCAGGACAGGATGAGTCCCAACTCTGGCTGCCCAAGCTTAAGGCTTGGTGCCCAGCTGGTCCTGGGTATCTAGCAAATGTTCCTGTCTATGCTTGTGACCCAATGGCCGCAGGAGGTAGGGGGGAAGGATGGAGCTCATTAAGTACTAGGCCACACAAAAGGCCCCTGGGTAGCATCTGGATGGCTCTCCTCAAAAACTTCATGGAATAATCACACACTCATTCATTCACACATGCATGCATTCACTCACACACACACACATTTATTCGTGTGTGCACATATGCATGCATTCATGCATGTCCTAATTCACATGCATGCGCTCATTTATGCATGCATCCACACATGCATAAATGAATTTTGCATATTGCACTCATTTATTATGCATTATGCATGTATACATGCATTTATGCACATGTGATTCATTGACAATGCAGGATTATTTTATACATTCATGCATGCATTCACATCACATTCATGTATGCATACATGGCTAGTGCATGTATACATGTACACATTTATGCATGCATTCATTCAGTCATACATATGTGACCTAATTTATGCATGCAGGTACTCATTTATACATGCACAGATTTATTCATGCACTCATGCAATTATGATGTACACACTCACTATGCAGTCACTTACATGTACATAACCAGATTCGTGCCTACATGCATTGGTCATGCACACATGCATGCATGTATGACCTACTTGATGAATGCACTTCCTCTTTCACACATAATGCAACTCACTCATGCACATTCATTCATTCATGCACGCTTTCATTTACTCCTTTATTTGGATCCAGTCTAAGGTCTTGGTACACCCACATCACTTGCTGGGCACTGGGCACTACAGGTGATAAAAATCAGGCAACCACAGTCCCAGAAGTCAAGCTGGGGTGTCAGGGGCGGGGGCAAGCAGGATCCCATCTATACTATGGGAGGGGGGAGGGGGCTTGCCCCACCCTGCCATGCCCCACCCTGCCTCACCCCACTGGGGAAGCCCACGTGGGTGGGGGTGAGAGGTATCAGTCAGGACGTTAGAGGACAGAGATACGGAGCACAAAGCTAGGAGCCTTGGTGAGTCAGGAGCAAAATTGTGGGTGAATGGCAGTATTTTTGGACAGAAAACGAGCGTTATGCAAATGAGATGCAAAACTATGCAAATCACGGGCATTCAATTTCGGTCCAAAGCTACTTTTGGTAATAAGTCTACAGCGGGGCTGGTAATGGCGGGGAGGGCACCCCGCCCGTCCCCCAGCCTGGGGTGGAAAAGGCTGATGCGCTGGGGTTTTGCACTCGGTGCTCTGTGATGGCTGTGATCGCTGGAGTCCTCTGGTGCCAACCGGGCAGCAGAGCAGAGTTACCACTAGGCTTCGGGTCACGGGGCAGGCACAGTGGAATGGCAAGGGGACCTGGGCTGGAGGGTTTGTCCAGGCCTGGAGTGGAAACGCAGCTGCCTGCAGGGGTCAGCATTGCAGAAGCCGGTTGCTGTCTCCATTGCAGGCATGAAGAAACAGCCCTTCCCTCCACAGGGCAGAGCGTACTCTATGCCTCGGTTCCTGAGCTCTCCAGGTCTGGCTTTTTGTCTGCCCACATTGACAGAGCCACGCCCGGGGAACAGGTGAAGAGGCGGGGGTCCCAGCCCAGGGATCCCTCCTCATCCAGCAGTGCAGAGGGGAAGGCGGATGTCCAGAAGGAAGGCTGACAAGAGCCTCTGGGTCTTCAAAAGAAGGATTCAGTGTAAGAAATTCAAATGGCCCCAACTCTTTTTAGTTTTAATGCCTTGGCTGCAAAAACATAAAAAGCAAAAAGAAAGAAGGAAAATCTGGAGGACAAGAATTCCCAAGTTGAGGCCCCTGGATAGAGAATGCCTGAAGAAGGGAAGGGTGGTGAGCTGCCGTTGTGAGCCATGCGACAGGCAGGCCCCACATTACAGCTGACTGCTATAAACATACATTTAGGTTCATGGACCTGGGCCGAGGGAAAGGCAGGGCCCTTCCTACGCCCAGGAAAGCCTCGCTCTCTCACGTGATGGGATCAGGAAGAGACTCCATGGCTGGTGGAGTTCTGCCCACTCCTTCAGCCATCCAGAATGTTCTCAGCAGAGGTGGAAACGCAAGGGAGAGGTCAAAACTCCCTGGACTCTTGAGACACAGGCTCAGAACCAGCTGCTAAGGCTTCTGACCACTGTGGGTCAGAACCAGCTGAGTGGCCAGCCCTGTCAGGCCCCGGGCTAGGGGAAAGTCTTTCTCCTCTTGGTGGCCAGAGTTGCACAGAGTCCCATTGCAAAAGGCACAGATGTGAAGATGGGGAGGGCAGGTTGTGCTTGTGATTCATTTGCAACATGCAAAAGGCCATGAAGAACCCACCTACTCAGTCTGGCTGTGTTTGGTTAGCTTTAAAATGACACCTTTTCCAGTTCAAGCCCCTCGCTCCTGCCTCTGGGAATCTGTCTGGGGCACATCTGAGTCCTATGGAGACAGGCAGAGGGGTCCTTCCCCTTGTCCCTCCTCTGCTGGGCCAGGAAATGCCTGCTTTGGGACCAGGCATCTTCTGGGTCCCTGTCAGCTAGCTATGGCAGCGAGGCCTGTGCAGAGGTAATTCTCCACCTCCGCCCCTGCTATCCTCAGGGGGAGCTGGTCCTTGATGGAGGAAGGGTATGGTCACTCTCTCGTCTGTGGTATTCCTGAAACTTTTATAGATGGCTCCCGGGAGAGGAGGACCCAGGAGACTCCTCCTCAAGCTCTGTCCCCATGAGCTGTAGCCTTCAGAAGTGCTGGAAGCCACTCATTTTGTTCAAGATAGAGGGGTACATGCATGCAGGATGGATATTCACAGCTCAGCCCTCGAAGGGAGGGAAGTCAAGGCAGCAGCAGTGCCCACGCTGGGTGTGAGGTGTGGCCTGCTGGGGTGAGGACCAGAGTCCCCCTTCATGGACCTGCAAGGTCTTGTGTAAAACCCCACGGTGATGGATACAACCCTTGGGTCCCCCCCAGCCATGGCTCCTCCCAGAGACGATGATCTGACCGCTCCTAACACTCTCCTAGCCCCGGCCCCCCTCCTCCCCTCCAAGCCCTGCAGCACCTTAGAAGTGAGGATTCTGAACTCCTATTTGTGGCCACGTGTGGGAGGGGGTGCTGAGGGCCAGGGGTGGAAACACCCATGCCCAACCGCTACAGAGCTTTTTCCTGGGAGCAACTGGCCCACCCTGAGACCCACTTTAGATGCCATGCAGGTGCCAGGTGCCCCTGGCTTCCACCCTCTTTCTACTGCTCCCTCCAGGTGGGTGGGGGCGGGGCCAGCAAAGCCAGGTAAGGGGGGCTCTGGTCTTCAGCAGGGTGGAGCCCACCTAAGATGCCTGAGAGATGGCCTCCCCTTCTGCAGCCACAGGAGCACGGATGAGGCCTAAAGCCAGGCAAATCACTTCAAGGAAACGCTAAACTCTCTTCTTGACCCCCAGGTTACAAACTTCAACTTGCAATTAGTTCTGCTCACTCCATTTCTAGCCCAGTCCAGTAAAACTTTCTAGTGTCAGCAGAGAAAGCAAATCCCATCCTCTGTCAGGATGAGGAGGACAGGGAGAGGTGTGAGGTCTTTGTCTGGGAGCTATGGCTGCTGGCTTTCTGCCCCTGGGGGGAAGACGAGCAAAGCCACCATTTTTCCTCTGGAGCCAGAACAGCCAAGGGACAGCAGGCTGAGAGGGAGTTCCGACCCCCCCCTCCCCACCACTTCTCCACGGAAAAGCCTCAGCCTGCATCCATGACTTATTCCCTCTCTGGTTCTGAAGATGGATTGTGAGGATATGTAAAATAAGTGTAACAAATAAAGGAAATACATTTAAAATGTGCAAGAATTGGCCGATTTGACAATATTTCACCTCAATTTTATATGCCGTCAAATAGACTTGAAATACATGAGCGCTAAGCATGTCAAACATCTAGAAACTAAAGCTCTATTATTTTGCTATAATGGGCCAGGGGAATCACTGTGGAATAATGTTCTCGCGTCTGCAATAGAGGCTTCCCTCTGAAGCTGTCTCCATGCTATGAACAGGACCCGAGGATCTCTCAAGCCTGCCTTCCTTGAATTACTGCCACTCTCTGTGCTCTTCTGCCAGGATAACTTTGACAACCGCCTGGTGGGTGGGTGGGAGGGAAGTGGAGCCTGGGAAGCAGGGGGTTGAGGAGAGTGGGAGCTGGAGTGAGGCTGGGAGGATGGGGGGATTATGAAGAATGCACACCCCCTGCACACCATACCTGAGGCCGCCCCCGGAACACACCTGTATCCCAGCGTCCCTGGGAAAGCTGGCAGTGCACTTGGCTCAGTCACCAATCCTCCCAGCGACTGTGGCTTGGCAGTCAGTTTGCTAGTCTACAGAAGACTGGAGGGGGGGCAGTCCAAAGTTCTGGGGACCCTGAAGCTCTAAGCAGGCTGCATCATTGCTCTATGGCTCAGAGATATACTCTGCCCATTCACGGCTGTGCCTCTTGAGGCAGACCATATAACCTCTCTGAGATTCGATTTTCTTGGTTAAAAGCTTGAGGCCAGCTGGTGTGACATCACAAGATCTTATGTCAAAAGTAAATTTTTTGTTTTCCCCAGTCCTGGGCTTGAGCTCAGGGCCTGAGCACTGTCCTTGGGTTTTCTCAAGTCTACCACTTGAGCCTCTACCACTTGAGCCTCAGCACCACTTCTGGCTTTTTTCTATGTATGTGGTACCGAGGAATCAAACCCAGGTCTTCATGCATGCTAGGCAAGCACCTTAACCACTAGGCCAAACTCCTGGCCCCGTAAAAGTAAGTTTTTTTTTAAAGGAAGTAGTAGTTGCCACTTTATAGGATTGTACTTGCCTTATCGCACAATGCCAGGATGGCACAAGAGCTGGCTGCAAGGACTTATGGGAACATTTGGCAGTCAGGGCAGGTGTTGCATGTCAGTTTCCTCTGGGCATGTGGACGGCAGAGGTCCACCACCAGCAGGCTGAGTGAAGTAAGAAGCAGGGCACCCCACGTACCCACGGCAGTGTGCATGCATTGTACACCCCAGTAAAGAATGGAAACACACACACACACACACACACACACACACACACACACGCACAGCATCCTGCACCTCCCCAAAGGACAAGCATGCAGAAGGAGCCAGACATCAGAAAGGTTGCCTGTGGAAGCAGGAGCAGGAACTGAGAGTGAGCGGGGAGGAGCAAGGATGGGCTGTGCCCAAAGCACGTTTATTTGGGCAGGTCCCTGACCAAGGTTCTTCCCCAAGCTCCGTCCAATTTCAGCGCTAGATGGTTCACGTGGAGGCTGAATGCTGGAGGATCATAGTTCTCAGACAGCCCAGGCAGAAAAGTTTCAAGATTCCATCTCCAATTAACCAGGAAAAAGCATGACTGAGGATGTGGTTCAGGTGGTACAACACCAGCCATGAGAAAGACAGACAAATGAGCTCAGGATCTCTCAAACAAACCTGAGAGAGAGAGAGAGAGAGAGAGAGAGAGAGAGAGAGAGAGAGAGAGAGAGAGAGAGAGAGAGAGAGAGAGAGAGAGAGAGAGAGAGAGAGCGTGCGCGCGCGCCAGCCATACCAGCTACTTTCCCAAGGTGCCTGTCCTATAACAAAAGGGTGGAGTCAGGTTAACTGTATAAAGAGGTTTGTTTGGCTCCCATCTTCTGAGGCTGGAAGAGCATCAATGTGGTCTCCTGACCGTGTCACCATGGCAGACAGTGTCATTGCAGGAGTGTGCAAGATCGAGAGAGGGGAGGCCAAGCTTGCTTCTCCCACAATGAGAGCTGACCAAGGAGTCCACAAATTCTTCATCCTTCAGAGAGCAGAGCCCTCCATGACATAAAGACCTCCCACTAGGCTCCACTTCTTAAAGGGCCCACCACCTCCTGGCTTGGCCACATTAGGGACTATGCCTCTCCCCTACATGGGCCCATGGGTGACAGGCTCAGAGCTCAGCAGACCCCTGATGTCACTTACTGGGCCTCCTGCCAGGTTCCTGAAACCAGTCTTTTCCATGGTGTCTTCTCAAACCCCACCTGCATGGGCCATGGAAACATTCTAGGTTTTGGCTTTCTAAGGTGAGGGTGGGGGTAAGCATGAGGGTTATGGAATCTCTGCTGAGCACCCAGTTTGCATGCATCCTCCTGTAAGAACAGCACCTATGCTGGGGCAGCTCAGAGTAGGAGCTGTGATGAAGACCCTGGCCCCAGACTGGTAGACTTGAGGCCTGGTTCTACCACCAACTGTGTCAGATGGACAAACTCCTTTAACCTCACCGGGCCTCACTCACATCTCCACGGAATGCTGACTTAGTCTCTAGTGGTCTCAAGTCCTTCCTTCCTTCCTTCCTTCCTTCCTTCCTTTCTTCCTTTCTTCCTCCTTTCCTTCCTTTCTTCCTTCCTTCTTTCCCTCCTTCCTTCTTCCCTTCTTTCCTTCTTTTCCACTTTTCTTTCTTCAAATTTAATTGTACAAAGGGTTTCATTGTAATATTTACACAATGATCAAATTCATCTCTTCTGTATTACTCTAACACTTTGTTCCTCTGTCCCCTCCTTTTTATAAAAAAAAAAACACAGGTTTTTAATGGATTTCACTACATTATTTCACATGTGTTTTCATTTAGTAATAGAATCACTGCATTCTATTCAGGTTCATGCTTATAGGCTTAAGACTACATTTCCCATACTCCTATGCTGCCAGGAAAGATCACATGACTATATTTTGACCAATAAACTTAAGAGGAAGTAATTATGGAGCTAATTTCCTGCTGATGCCCTTGAATAGAAATGGAATGGCACCCCCTCTTCCCCCTCTGCCTGCTGGGTGAAGCTGTTGGTGTTTGACTTAATTTCACAAGCATGTGGAGATGGAGAAGGCCTGCCATTGCAGTGGGGTGGCAGGAGAGACGGCCCTTTTGTTTGGGGGGGTGGTTGTGGGGCGTGAACTCTGGGCCTGGGTGCTGTCTTTAAGCTCTTCAGCTCAAGGCTACCACCCTACCCTTTGAGCTATAGAGCCCATTTCCAGTTTTCTAGTGGTTAGTTGGAGATAAGAGTCTCACAGACTCTTAGTGCCTGGGCTGGCTTTGAACCTTGATCCTCAGATCTCAGCCTCCTGAGTAGCAAGGATTACAGGTGTGCCCAGTTAAGATGGTCCTGTTTTACATTATGCCCTCAGAACCTCGGAAGGGGTTCTGGGCTTATCTGATGGAATCTGAAGCCGTGATATATCAACGTACTCTTCCATATTTACAGTCACAGGAGAGGAGAGGGTGACATCAAGCTGGTTGAGGTGAGAGCCGGACAAGGAAGGCTTGATGGGGAAGAAGAGAAGACCGAAGGAGTGCAATCCAATCCATCCTAGATATAAGCAGAGACCCTATCTCAAGAAAGTAACCAGCTCTAAACAGGCAGGCAGAGTGTCTCACATGGTAGAGTGCCAGCCCAGCAAGACATGGGCTCTGAGTTCAAATACTAGTATTGCTGCCTCCCTACCTCAAAATAAACAAACAAACAAACAATGGTGGAACCAGCCTTCGTGGTGATGGCATTAAAGTCTTGTTGGAGAAATAAGTGAGAGTTCTCAGTACACTACACACTAGGCATACAAACTGGAAAGAGAGTAATAAAGGCCATTGTGCTAGTGTCACTGATGTGAGCACTGGCTTTGTGATAATACCCAGCTGATATGAGGGATGAATCAAACCTCACTGCTCAACACCTCCCCTCGCCTAACCATACCAACCATGGCCTGCATGCTGGGGGTCGGGGGGTGATTAGGGCGAAAACGGTAGATATTACCTGCACCCTCATCTCTCCAAACTGCCATATCTCTGCTCAGAAGATTCCCATTAATGTTGGGCTGCCACCCCAACCCCATTCCTTGTGGCATGAAGCTGAACGTGGCATCCAACCCCTCTGAGCTCCAGTTTTCTTGGCAGTGGTGTTAACAGCACTGGTTTTATTGCCGTGAGTTTCACTTGCTGAAAAGGACATTCCTTGTGCCTGGAACACAGAAGAGGCTTGATACTGTGACCTTCCTTCTCTCTTTTCTTGACAACCCCTTCACCTCCCTCCTTCCTGGCCCTTTTTGCCTCCCTCCTTCCTTCCCTTATACTGAGCAAGTGGCGGCTAATAAGACCTTCTGATCTGCAGTCACCAAACGTGTCCATTTTCACCCAAAGGGACAAAATGGCCAAGCATCCCGAGTGGACAGGAGTGGCTGGATGGAGTCACAGCCTGCTCCACATCATAAATCTTTTGGAAAGCCATTAGCAGACCCTGCTTTTCAGAGACAAATTAGGCAGCAGGGGGAATCAATGTTATTTTTCCACATGCTGAATTCATAACAGTTTATGGCAAAATCAATGCAGATCTTGGTGGATAAAGTGCCGGCCGGGGCATGTTAGAGGATAATAAAGAGGTGCAGGGATGGAAACCCTCATCCAATCAGCCCCAGAGGTGGAGTTTCAGAAGGGAGGGCAGAAGGAAAAGTCTCATCCAATCAGCTTTAGAGACAGGGCCGCAGGGTGGGATGAGGGTAAAGTCTTGTCCAATCAGCCTCGGAGGCCAGGCACCAGGAAGGAGCTAGGGGCTGATACCCAGGGAGCCCCTCGCCCTCCATCTTCTGTGGTGCTTGCTTCTCTCTATGAGACCTGCCTCAATCTGCCTGAACACTTCAGGGGTCCAAGGGAAGCACAAAGATTATGGAGTTGTGAACTGTTCCTCAGCTCTCAGTCAGCTGGATGCTTCACCTTCATGGTTTACTGGGTCTTGGGGCAGTCTCAGAGGTAGGCCTGTGTCCCAGGTACCTAACTCCTATTTCTCTCCACATCAGCCTTCCCCACCTGCCTGCCATGATGTAGGAAGAACCAATGCTTTGTTGTTTTTAGCTGGTATCGCTGTGCTCTGTCCAGAGTCCATAGGAATTTGTACTTGTGTCCAGTGTTCTAGGACATTGTCATGGCAGTACTGGTTCTCCTGGCTCTACACGTAGGCTGGGAGCTACCTAAGGGGTGCTCTGTATCCTGTTTTGCAGTATCTCTTCTGAGGCTCCTACTTGAACACAGCTATTCAACATTCATCTGTTTAACACACATCCATCCATCCATCCATCCATCCATCCATCCATCCATCCAACCAACCACATATACACATCCATTCATCTGCCCATCTATGTATGTATCCAACTATCCATCCATCTATCCACTCATGAATTCATTCATCTATCCATCAGTGAAAGCATGCATATCCATGTAACTATTTATTCATATCCATGTAACTATTTATTCATCCACACATAAACTCATTCTTTCATACATCTGTCCATCCATATATCCATCCATCCATCCATCCATCCATCCATCCACACATCCATCCATTCTTTCTCCATCCTCCATTCATCTATGTATGCATTTATCATCCATCCACACATCTACCCATCTGTCCATCAATCCATCCATCCATCCATCCATCCACTCATCCATCCTCAACTCATGTATGTATCTATCCATCCTTTCCTCTATCCATCTATCAATGTGTGCATTTATCATTCATCTACACATCTACCCATCTGTCCATCCACTCATCCATCCATCCATCCATCCATCCATCCATCCATCCATCCAGTCTCCAGGATGTGCAAAGTTATCAGATTTTATGCTGGTAAATGGTATAACATGGACAAACCTTTGAAGATAGTATGCTAAATGAAATCAGCCAGTCACAAAGGATGACTCCTATACGATTTCACTTTATGAGGTGCTTACAGTAATATAATCCAGAGAGGCAGAAAGTAAAATGATTGTTCCAGGGGTTGGGGAGAGAGAAGAGTGGGGAGCTATGACTTAAGGAGTGTAGAATTTCAGTTTTGAAGGACAGAGACGTTCTGGGGCTGGATGATTGCCCGTCTTTGTGAGAGGGCTTAATGGCACTGAGTGCGCACTCAGAAATGGCAGCATTGATAGTGTATATTTTATTCCAGTTAAAAGTAATTTTTTAGGTAGTTGCTTGCAGCTCACATTTAGCACCCTAGCTACACAGGAGCCTGAGAGCTGAAGATTGAGATTCAGAGCTAGTTGGGCAAGAAAGTTCCTGAGACTCTTGTTTGCAGTGAACCATCCAAAAGCCAGAAGTGGAGCTGTGGCTCAGAGGGTAGAGGGCCCTGAGTGAAAATGCTCAGGAATACCACTCAGGCCCTGAGTTCAAACCTCAGTACTGGAACACACACACACACACACACACACACACAACTTTTACCAGATTTCACAAGAAGGCTGCACTATCTCTTGGGCAGATGCCAGCCCCCGCCTCCCCACACATGCCCACAGGGTCCTGCCTTAAGCCCCGCCCCCCACAGCTGTTCCAACCTCTCCACCCTCCTTTCTCCAGCACCCCAAGTGTGCGTGGTGCTTCTACAGAACGATGGCTCTGTTGGTGGTGTCAGCTGACATCCCAGGAGGGCATCTTTTCTGTGTCTGTCCCAGGTGTTTCCCATGGGTCTTTTCATGCCAACCCCACCCTCCTTTAATCCCACTGCCATAGACCATTCTGCTTTTTTTTGGGTTCTGTGCCAATCCTGAGGCTTAAACTCAGAGCCTGGACACTGTCCCTTGGCATTTTTACTTAAGGCTGGCATTCTACCCTTTGAGCCACAGCTCCATTCCTGGCTTTGGGATGGTTAATTGGAGGTAAGAAAGAGTCTCATGAACTTTCTTGCCAGGCTGGCTTTGAACTGCAATCCTCAGATCTCAGCCTCCTGAGTAGCTAGGATTCCCAGAGTAAGCCACCAGCACCTGGCTTTAGTCCCATTCCGATGGAGAGGCCGCTGGGAGCCTGAGGGTGAAGACGTGTCTTGCCCCCACCACCTCCTCACCCAGAATGTTGAAGATGCTTCCATATGACACTTCTGTTCTGGTGACTGCTCTGTGCACGCCTGCACATGCTCACAGCCCCTGGGGATGGAACAGCTGACACATCTTATTTCCCTGAGGCCTTGTGACCTCCCTGAAGACAGAGGCTGTGAATTTATTCTCTTCATTACCACCTTCGGCTCAGAGGGGACCTGAGGAAGGGCTCGGGGTCGGGACTAGCTCAGGGACCCCTCAGGGGCAGCGCAAACTCAGCAAGGGGAATAACATGTTAATGGGAACATGCCAACTCCCATGCTGACAAAAGCCTTTGATGAACAGAATAGAGCCGGATGTTAAGTGAAGACCTCCCGCACTCCTGCTAGCCCTGCTCTCCTTTCCTTACCTTAATCCCAGACCTTGGTGTTCCTTTTGTTGGACGGTGAAGCTGTGACCCTGGCAGGCTTTGTCTGGTGAATCTACGGTAACTTTGCTAGAATAAATAACCATTTCCTCTGGGCTAACCATGGGGGCAGGAGATGCCCATTGCGGGGCAGAAGTTCGTGGACCTTGAAGTGGATTGAGGCTTAGAAGTCTGTTTCCAGACCTCTACCACAATAGGGCCTCCGGCAGCTGGCCTAAGCTCTCTGGGCCTCAGTCCCCTCCCCTGGAAAAGAGTCTTGCAATGGCACCAACTTTATCATAGGACCTTGTGGATAAAATGAGACAAAGCACACGCCAGGCAGCGGGATGCAAGGGTAAAAGGTTAAGCTCTTGAGCAAAGCTGTTCTGCCATTGCCTTCTTCTACCCCAAGAAAAAACAGTCATCATCAACCAACTCAGAGAGTTGGGGTGGTGTGGCACTTGGGGGTGCAGGAGGGTTGGGGTGCTGAAGTCACCACACATGGTAAAAAATATCTGCATTCCCCAGAGCTGTAAGGGTTGGTTCGTGCAAAGGGAAGATTTTCCTGCTCCCAGCTTGTGGTCAAGGCTGATCAATGGGGGCGGGACCCCCTTTATTACTTTGCCTGCATTTTCTTCTTCTCGCCTTTCCAGGCTCCCTGGTTACGTTTAATTGGATATTGATAACAGATACAGGCACAGGTCTCAGGGTGGGGACAGAGAGCCCCAGGAAGCACTGGTGGGAGCTGGGCCTTAGGATTCCTTCCTAGTGCCAGCTCTGGAGTCTTTATTGTTATTAATTTTTGTGTGTGGGGGGTGGTCATGGGGCTTGAACTCAGCCTGGGCACTGTTCCTGAGCTCTTCAGCTCAAGGCTACCGCCTTACCCTTGAGCCAAGCCCCACTTGCTGTTTTCTAGAGGTTAATTGGAGATAAGAGTCTCAGGTCCTTTTGTGTGACCTGGCTGGCTTTGAACCTTGATCCTCAGATCTCAGCCTCCTGAGTAGTTAGGATTCCAGGAGTGAGCCACCACGCCCAGTTTAGGGGTCTTTATTTTAATATTCACCCCATCTGAGAAAAG
The DNA here is from genome assembly GCF_031878675.1 of Megascapheus bottae. NCBI lineage: Eukaryota > Metazoa > Chordata > Mammalia > Rodentia > Geomyidae > Megascapheus > Megascapheus bottae. The sequence continues at coordinate 73,922,201 of NC_143514.1, read as the reverse complement.
AACAGTGCCCTGCCTCTGCCCCTTCCCATCTACTACCCCTGCCTCTGCCTACCTCCTCATCCCTGCTCTGGTTTCTATTCCCTTCTGCTCTCCTCAGTTCTTTAGGACCCCCACCCCTGCTCTGTCCACCCCTCTTCTCCAGCCTGTTGTCTGTCTGTGGTTCTGTGGGCTTATGCCTTTTGAGGCAGGTCCTGCCTGGAGGAGGTGGTCTGTCAGAAACTACAGCTAGTACACACACGTCCCTGTCTGGTGTTGGCAAGGGGCTCTCTGTGCTTCAGCAAGGACTGACAGACACATGCATGTCTGCCCTGGTGGTGAATTTGCATGCATGCCTCTTGGTATAGACTCCCAAGAATCCACTTGGCCCCTGTTTAACCCACAAGGCATGGAGGCTCGGTGGTTCGGTTCTCCCAGGAGGGGCAGCACTCGGATCAAGATGCACTCTCCTGCCCCATAGCTTTTGCTTTCACCCCTTCTGCTGGCTCTTTGTACCCAGAGATGCCTATACATGAAGGGGCCACTGGGGATACAGATGGTGGGCACTTCGAGGTGGGGGCCTCAGCACCGGGCCAGGAGATGGTGAGGGAGGAGCCAGGGAGAAGTCCCCATCCACCCCCATTGTGGAGACCTAGCTTTCATGCTATCAGCAAAAGCACTTCATCCTGTGTGTGTGTGTGTGTGTGTGTGTGTGTGTGTGTGTGTGTGTGTGTGCGCGCGCGCGCAGGCATGCACATGCATGTGCACATGCACACATGCCAGTTCTGGGGCTTGAACTCAGGGCCTGGGCCTTTTCTTTTTTCCCTTACCTTCTCTCACGCAAGGCTGGCGCGCGATCACTTGAGCCACACACGGATCCACATCTGGCTTTTGGTGGTTAACTGGAGATGCACGTGTCAGGGACGTTCCTCTTGGGCTAGCTGGCAACCATGATCCTCTGCTCTCAGCCTCCTCAGAAACCATTGCCACCGGCTCCCAGCCTCATGGTTTTGGTTTGGTTTTGTTTTTTTTCCTGAAGAGAATTGCAGCTGCTTAGCCGGGAAGTCCATCTATCTGCTCAGCTCTGCGGGGACCTCAAATCCAGGGAAAGGGCACAGTGGAATTGGTGGAGGCAGTGGTTCTGCTGTGGTCTGGCTCTGGAGCACATAGGACCCTGGGACTGCGGTACTTAGGAGACCTGCTGTTTAGCAGGTGGCCACGCATGGTTCCTTCAACATGGAGATAAGGAGGCCTGGCGAAGCCCATGTCCTGGTCCCACCCCACCTCTGTGTGAAGAAAATGGGCAATGACCCAGCGGGCGGGTTCTCAACACCCTCTATCATCCCCTGTCACCCAGCCTCTCGGGCCACCCGAGATGACTGATGGATTTGGACAAGGCTCTTCAGGGCAAAGTCCCCTCTTGACGCCCCAGCTGTCACACAGCATCTCCCTACTCACACACTGACACCTTCAGTCACCTGTGTTTTAGGAGCCCAGCACTTCAGTCACCTGTGCACTCTACCCCTGCACTCCTTATCCCCTGGGCACCCGGTGTGCAATGGGGTGAAGTCGCCGTGAGGGGCCTGAGCTGGGTGCCAGGGCTGTGTCAGTGTGGCAGTGGCATGAGCCGTCCATGGGGCAGACCCTGCTGGAAGGGGATTCGATGGTCGGGCACATGGCCCTTGGAAAGTGTCCGTGCTACTGGACTCTGGGCCCAGTGAGTCTGCAGCAGAGTGGTTGTCACACAGCAGGGCCACTCCATGCACCTGCCTTCTCTTCCTTCTGTCACACCCACCATGCTCTCTCCACTTTGCTGCATGAGCTGGCCCAGGGGACCCCTTCCTCCCCACCATGAGGCTAAACAGGTGTGGTGCCCTGCGGATGGGTCTTTCCGCCTCTGACCCGTGGAGCAAGATGATCTTCTTCAGTGATCTTCTAATTGTCGCCATGTGACATGGACAGAGACACTTGATGCTTCGTGGCTCCCAGCTGCATGGCTACCGGATCCGACTCCATCATCACATTGCTTCTCCCCACATTTCTATCAAAATCTGAATTTTCATTAATAGTAGAAAATGTCCCCAATCTTGGGAGAAAGTATCATGCTGGCCCGGGAGGCTTTCACTGCACACAGAAGAAAAGAAAGCAACGTAAGACATATTATTGTAACCAAAAAAAAAAAAGCAAAACAAAACACTAAGTATACAGAACAAAGAAGGAATACTGAACGCCTCAAGAGGTAATCAACAAGTCAGAAGCCTCTCGGCAAACAGCAGATTTTTCAGCATCATCTCTAAAAGCAAGGAGGGCATGAAAGGATAACTTCCAAACCCTGCCAATCTAGATTGCTGTGGTGACTACTTACGATGCTGTCCTTCCTAAATGAAGGGGAAACAAACAATGGATGGAATCTGTGGCTACTAAGTGAACACCACAGAACATAATCGAAGGGGTCCTGTGTGTAAAAGAAGAAAGACACAGGGCTGGGAGTTTGGCCTAGTGGTTAAAGCGCTTGCCTAGCATGCATGAAAACCCAGGTTCGATTCCTCGGTACCACATACGTAGAAAAAAGCCGGAAGTGGTGCTGAGGCTCAAGTGCAGAGCTCTAGCCTTGAGAAAGTCCAAGGACAGTGCTCAGGCCCTGAGCTCAAGCCCAGGACTGGCAAAAAAAAAAAAAAAAAAAAAAAAGAAGAAAGACACACATGAGAAAAGCACAGGAAAGAGGAAACTTTGCTGGCGGAGGAGATTAGCCAAGGAAGAACAAACAAACAAACAAAAAGAAGTGAACATCACAATACAGTGAAATGACAGACACCACTCTGTGCCTTTCACTGCTAACTCTGAGTGGCCCCAGTGAGAGGTGACTGACATGTCACCGGGTGACATACATCAGTGAATTGGATTAAGTATGATCCGACCCTCAGTTGTCTTTAAGAAAAGCATCTTCTTGTCAAAGATAAACGTCAGTTTAGGGTGAAAGGATGAGAAAAGACTTTCCCAAGAGAGTGGATGGCAAAGCAGGCAGGAACAGCCATATTCATATCTGATAAGCAGACGTCACACTAGAATGACTCAGAAGAGCCAAAGGTGTCACTTCACATGAAGGAGATGCTTCGTGGAGAAGAGATAACCTGATGTCGTTCAACAGACACTATTGTCTTAGAAGCACAGACAGATCCTAACACAGCAACAGCCGCCGGCTTCAATGCCACACTCTCCCCAGAGGCTACATTGTCCAGACGAAAGAAACCTCAGAATTAATTGGCACAATCAACCAAATGGACTTCACAGACATCTATGTGTCAGGCCCCCAGTGCCTGCACAACCCACATTCTTCTCAGAAAGCCCCGGAACATTCTCCAAAGTAGATCATTTATCGAAGATATAAAGCAAGTCTTAGCAAATGTAAGAGAATTGAAATACCCTCCCCTGTACCTATCAGACTACAGAGGAACAAAACTAGAAACCAACAGCAAGAGAAAGTACAAAAAAACCACATTCAGACACACAGAGACTGAACAGCAAATTGCTGAACAACCAGGGGCTCAGCAAAGACATAAAGGAGAAAAACTAAAAAACCACACAAAACCAAACACTGCTTAGTGAAAGCTCTGGTATGCAGCAAGCATAGTGCTAAGAAGGAAGTTTACAGCTGTGAGTGACTACATCAAAAAAAAATTACCAGAAAGATCTCAAATAGACTCTTGATATGCTCACACTCCCCGAGAAGCAAAAACAAGCCACCACATGAGAAGGTGGAAAGAAATAATAAAGATTAGGGTGGAAACAATGAAGTAGAGATTAAAAAAAAACAAGACACGAAGAATCAATGAAACAAAAAGTTGGTTCTTTGAAAATATAAAGAAGATTAAAGCACTTAGCCATGCTAAGACCCAAATTACTCAAATCATCCCCGATACGACTCCCTCCTCTCCCTCCTCCTCCTCTCCCTCTTTCCCTTCCTACTCCCCTCTCTCCCTCCCTGATTCCCCCTCCCTCCTCTCCCTTCCTCCACCCTCTCTCCCTCTCCCTTCTCTTCCCCACCCCTTCCTCTCTCTCCTTCCCTTATCCCCTCTTCAAGCCCCCCCTCTGCCCCTTCCTTCCACCCCCATTTCCCTCCTTGCCTCCCCTCCCCTGCTCTCTCTCCCTCCCTGCCTCCCTTCCTTCCCTGACCCCCCTTCTCTCTCCTTCTCCTCCCTCCCTCTCTGTCTGTGTGTCTGTCTGTCTGTCTATGTCTCTCTCTCAGACACACAGTATACACACACACACACACACACACACACACACACACACACACACACACACACGACACCATTGCGTTAGGCCATGGTAACCACTTTGTGCAAATCTGATTGCATCCACCCAGACCCTCTTTCCAATCAAGGTCACATTCACGGGTCCCAGCTGTGGACATGAGAATATATCTTTTGGGGACGCACAGCTTGAACATTTTGTTTGTTTTCTGTTTAAGGCAGACAGAGCAAGTGTATTTGAAAGCGAAAGGGAAGTCACGAAAGGAAAGTAGGAAGACGCTCCTGAGGGCGGCCCTGAAGAGAAGACTTCTGGCATTACGGTGGGTCACGTGCTATCCGCCATGTGTTATGCCCGTCGTTTCTACCCCCTGTCTACCCACCATTCCCTTTCTCTTTTCATTTTTATTTTTTTGTCAGTCATGGGGCTTTGCTCATGCACTTTCCTGCCCATGCTGGCTTTGAACTGGGATCCTCAGATCTCAGCGTCTGTAGTAGTTAGGAGTCTGGGTGTGAGCCAGTAGCGACTGACTCACTCCGGTCTTTCTTTCCCTCATCCCGCATCCTCTACTGCCAACAGGGAACGGGGCACCATAGCTCCAGCTGCCTTCTGTGGTTCTGTGTTCGTCACCTGCGGTGTGGTGTGTGGGCTAGGCCAGAGGCCTGGGGAGCAAACCTCTGCTGTATGGAGGGGTGGCTTCATGCCACTTCTCATCATGTCCTCCAATAGAAGACGCCACTCCGTCAGCTTCCTCCAGGACCCCAGGTTTCCTGGGGAGCAGTCATGTCCCTCTCCCCCCTCTGTGAGCCTCAGCCTCACCTGCTCGGCTCAGCCTCCGACAAGGCCTCCGCATCTCATCAGTAACCATAAGAGGAACAGCCGGCAGAATAAATCTCACTCTGAAATTAATGGAGCTCGGGGAAAAAAAATATAATGCATTTACTCATTCCAACTTCTTGTTGCAAGACTCATAAGTGAATAAATCCAAAATAAATGTAACCGGGGCGAGGGGAGAAGCCAGGATAAATGCAACCCCGCCGTCCTAATGAAGACAAAGGCTCCGAGACAATATTAAATTCCATCCCCAAAGGCTCATTTCATTTCAGACCCACATTGCCACAAAATCAGGTTTTCCAGCCCGGATAAACACCCCCACCTTCTGCTCCTGCCCACCTCACCACCTACTTCCGTCCTCCCCACTGACAGGCCCTGCCCCCCCTCCTCACGCTTCCTGCCAGTCTCCCTGCATCCACCATGCAGGTTGTGGCTCTGCCTGTTCACGCGTTAGCAGCCTTCCTCCCCCAGCCCCAGCTCGGGGGCTGTGTCCAGGTCCTCCCCTCTCAGATGGACAGCTTTGCAGGTCCTGAGGCTCCCATCACACCCGCTCTAGCTTCCAGAATCTCCGTATCCGTGCCTGCCCCTCCCCACAGCACAGGCAATGCGTGAGAAGGATATGGTTTTACTTGGGTGTCTCTGCAGATGCTTCAGGCACCCTCAGTGTGTCCCCTATGTGTTCAAAACCTAAGGCCCCACTCAACAGAGCTGAGACGTGCAACCTTTAAGAAGTGGGCAGATTGCGAGTCCCTCCCTCCTCCAGGCATGGATTAATGTCATGGCCAGGGGACCTGGCTAGGGATCCCCAGGGGAATGCTGAGGCCAGAACAATTTCCCAGGGGTATCCCCAGCTCCCAGGCTCCCGACACCACCCTCTGGGATGTCCCCAGGCCAGGATCTGAGGTAGACTGTCATCCTGCCATCCCAGCTGCTAACCTGAGCGGACTGAGCACTGAGCATGTGGTGGTGAGGCCTGACTCCGCTGACAGGCGTCTGTCTCCCGTGCCAGCCGGGTGTCTTCCTGTCACACAGTGTCAGCCTTAGGAAGCTTGCACTGTGCCCACTTCTTCCGGGCTGTGGGAGGATCTGGCTGCCGCGGGCAGGGTGACTGCTCAGAGCCAAGTGAACAGCTGCATATGTTTGCACCTACTGTATGCAGCCCCTCCCACGCCCCCCCTCCCCGCAGTCAGCTCCTGCCTGCTATCTGCCACTCCACCATGCTGGAGCTGGGCTTGCTCTCCCCATGGACGGGGTGGGTGATAGGATCCATTTTAATCCGTTAGGTGGTAGTGGAGGGACTGATGTCATTTGTCTTCTCTTATATAAAACATAGATGAAATTTATTTTGTCCCTGCCTATCATTTCCTATCACATCCCGTCACACCGTGTTATGTCAATCATCCCCTCTGCCCGGCCAAGCAGCTTCACCGGTTCATTTTAGAGGGAAGAAGACAAATCCCAGGTGAGGGGCGGCTCGCCCTGTGCCCTGGGTAGCAGCTGGGCACCGCCATGAAGGAGTTGCTTTATGGACAGGGAATCTTTCCAAGCCTCCATCTCCCCAGCCTCACACGGCGCTGCCCTCGCTCCATTCTTGGATGGCTGAAGCATCTGAATGGACAACAACACATGTGAAGCCTGTCTCAGCTCCTGACCCAGCCTTCGCTCATCACGGCCATGGGGCCCGCAAGCAGGATCCCCCCAACTCCTACACTGGCCCTGGAGCTGCCGAGGTCACCTCCGCGGTGTGGAGGATCCAGTGAATTGCAATCCAGGAGAGAGAAGAAGGAAGGCCAGGTGCTCTGGCTCATCACCAACCCCTGCTGAGGATGGGGAGAAGGTGTCAGAGTTTTCACAGCCTGCTCCCAGCCTGATGAGTTCCAGCCCGGGCTCTGCACTGTCTCACTGTGTGAACGGAGGCCAGTGGCTTGCCTTTATCATGGTACCTGCTGCATTTGTTAACTGTGTCTCTGAGACAAAATACCAGAGGGAGAAAATGACAAGGGAGGAAGAAAGGATTTATTTAGCACACTTTAGCTCACATTTTCAGAAAATTCAGCCTATCATGGTGCAGGGGGTGGCGGGGGGGAAAAATGTGCCAGAGGAGAGCATCGTATGGTGGGCAGGAAGGAGAGAAACAGAGACAGAGAGAGAGAGACAGACAGACACAGAGAGGGGCAGAGATAGAGACAGAGATAGAAACACAGAGACAGAGACAGAGAAAATAGAGATAAAGAAAGACAGCTACAGAGAGACAGAGACAAAGGCAGACAGAAAGGGGAAGGAATAATATGCCTGAACTAGCTGGCTTAAAAAAAATTCCTTGCATTCCATGTGGTGCTGTCCATTCAATGGGCATCTCTCCTCCTTCCCTGACTTAACCTTCTCTGGAAACCCTTCACTGACACCAGAGACACATTTTACTATTGGGAGAGACATGGCTTTGTCAAGGAGGCCAAGAGTCAGGACACCTCTGACTGCTTCATGGGCCAGGATCTCTGGGGTCCAGAAGCTCACTCTAGACCCCGACTCCTCTCCCTCATCCACAGCAGGTCACAGCCCTAGTCTCTTATTTCCAGCTCATTAAGCTAGGTTGGCTTCATATTTTACTTTTAAATGTTTTATATTTTTACAAGTCAGTGATTTTTGAGCATATCCAAGAAGTTGTGAATATACCATCACCAGGATCAATTTTAGAACATTTTTCTCCTTCCAAAAAGAAAGTTTTCCACTGAGTCGTCAGCTTCCCCACCCCCAGCCCCATCCCCCAGGCCCTTGCAACCACTTAGTTTGCTCTCCGTCTCTGGAGAGTTGTGCATTCCAGAAACTTTATGCACATGGATGGGATCAAATACCTCTGCATTCTGTGATCCCGGTTTCTGATGCAGACCTCCGTGAGGGTAGTGAGAGAATGGGTCTCCCAGGGCTTCTAACTAAATGGCTCAGGGGCCAGTCAGGAAAGTGAGGCACAGAGAGGGGCAGCAGCTCACCACCATCCGGAGCAAGAAGGGACCTGTTGCCTCTAGGTGTTTAGTCTGACCTTCTCCTCCCCCAGGTCATCTGTATCAGGTGCAGGTTAAAGATGAGACCCTGAGATCAGATCAGTGCCTGTTGTGGGTAATGGGTAAATGGGTGTTTCCACCTACTCATCCACCTATCTTTCCACCATCCATCCATCCATCTTTCTATCCACCCACACATCCATCCACCTATCTATCCATTTATCCACTCGTCCATCCACCTAGCCATGTATGCATCATTTTATTTGTCCATTCATCCTTCCAACCCATCAATCATTCATCCACACTCACTTATCTGTCCAACCACTCATCCATCCTTTCACCAGAATAACTGTGTCCAACAGGCTGGACTCGGATCTAGACAACAGCAAACCAGAAAGAGAATGAGGCAGACAGGTCCATCTCTGCAAGTTCCCCAACAACCTGCATGTCAACAGATATACAAAAAGCGGAATGGGGATGAAATAAAGTTGGAGGAGCCACCTACTACTCCATTCCACGGGCTGAGGAGGGTCATGGAGGGGTGAAGGAGGCAGCTGGGCGAAGTCTTGGGGAAGAGCAGTCTACAAAGAAGGAACCAAGCTGGCCTGAGGCTCGAGTAGGGCCACAGAGTGTATTACAGGATGGGGGTCACAGGCATGGAGCAGGGTCCAGTTTGCTGTCTCTTCGGCCCTCCCGGTCCATTTCTCCACCAACACACAGTCATTTCTGTACGGTGTTGTCTCCTGGGCTGGCTCAGAAAGCAGCACCCACGTCAGGGACTCTGAATTCCCCAGCACGGGCTGCATGTCCCACCAGGAGCCTGGGCAGGGCTTGAATCCATGTCCTTGTGGGAATCCCATCCTTTGGTCCCCTGCCAGCTATTTGCACAGATAAAGCTGGGGTGGAGGCAGCTGTGGTCCCCCCATCAGGGGTCAGGATGGAGGCTCCAGGGGAGGGGGGCCAGCATTGGCTTTTCCTAGACCAAACCGACCACCCGCACACCCACTCCCATGTCCACATTCTGTCCCATGCGTTCGTCTCTTTTCTCCTTGAGAATCAAGTTGTTTGGGAAAGAGAAAACCAGTTACATAACTGTGGCCATTGGCAGGCATGCTCTAATTTAAAAAAATGTGCCATTCTCCAAGCAGCACGTCCCTTAATCAGGCAATTACTCTACGATGTAGTGTAGTTCAGGAAGGGGGGGGGAAACCCATCAACTCTTGAAATCTCAAACAATTTCTTTAGGAGAATTAATTTGGTAAATGTTTGACTTGAGCTCAAGAATGTCTTTTGTTTCCATTTCTAAATGACAAAGGGGACACGAAGAAAGGTCATAATTGGGTGTTAATCAATCTTCATTAAAATTAGCTCCCAAGCCAAGGGTCTTGTGGAAATAGAGGGTGTTGGGAGGAGGAGGGTGGGGTTCAGGAGGGGGTCTGGGGCAGGGTTCTGGTGTGGATATGGCCTCAGGGTCACAGGATGGGGGAAGGGGTATGTGGGTACTGGAAACAACACCTCCCACCCTTGGGGACTCTCTACTTCCTGTGTCCCCTGGTTCTGTGAACTCCAGCCCCAGCAGAGGGGAAGGAAGTTCAGGTGCTCTAGACTGGGGTCATGGGGGGCACTTCCTGTCTCCCTTGGTCTTGGTGAGGTCACGTGGCCAGCTCTGGCCAATAGCCTGAGAGGGGAAATGTGGGCCTCACCCACAGGAACCCTGGGCTCTGGCGTGGGGTGTGGCCTGCATTAGCATCTTCCCCTCTGGAAAGCATGGTTGGAGAAGAGGCTGTGAGGGGCTACAAGGCACAGACCCCCTTATCTCCTGCAGAGGAGGCAGAGAGGGAAGGAGGAGCATGGGCCTGCCATTAGGAGCCAGGAGCATTTCAGACATGTTTGTTACCCAGTGAAGCCAGGTCCATTCTCAGAATGAAAATCATCCTGAGAGACTAGAGACTGCTGTGCTTCTTCCCTGTTTCTCAGAGATTCACAGGACGCCTGCACCTCATGAGAGACTGGGAAGCCCTGAAGACAGAGACTGAGATAGATGGAGAGAGACAGAGATGGTGGGGGGGGAGAGAGAGAGAGAGAGAGAGAGAGAGAGAGAGAGAGAGAGAGAGAGAGAGAGAGTTAAAAGCCAGACCTAGCACAGCCCCAGCACTCACAGGCCAAGAGTTCAAGGCCAGCATGGGCTACCTAGATTTGGAAAGTGTCTATCAGTGATCAGTACCCTATTCACTACCCTGGGGGATGTGGTCGGCCTCACACACCCACTCCTAAATCCAGGGGTGAAGGGTTCGGGCCCCGGGGTCCCCTGCTTCGATCTGTCATCAGTCAGAAGCCTTGGAAAGGCCCCTGGTGATGAGAGCCTTGAGATCCCCAAATGGCAGGCAACCAGTGCCCTCGAGGCTTGGCTTTCCCAGGATCTGGCTTCTGCTTTCATCCACCCCAGGAGCCCCATTTTTGTGTTCTCATGTGCATAAAAGGCGCTGCGACATTCCAGGCTGGGGTCTGCAAATCTGTTGGCTGACAGGGTGATGCTGCTTTTTCTTGGGTCTCAGTGGAAAAACTCTGCAATGCGGGGAGGGGGAGAGCTGGGCCACGATTTAGAGGTTGTGTCACGGTTTGCCACCCCCTAGATCTTCACTGAGTAAAACGAGTGCAGCAGGTAGGGGCATGGGGGAGAGCCTGGGGGGGGGGGTGTTGCTCAGTTTCCTCCCCCCATGTCTGGAAAGAAGCCACTGGTTCATGAATGGTCTTCTGCTCAAGGAATGGAGCCGCTTCGGCCACACCCATGCTCTGTCCTGGATGACCCCCCCATCTCACAAATGGACCCCCAGTGATTCAGGTACTACCCCTTCTGCTTCCGAGGGCCCCAGCAGCTGCCTGGCTGTCCAGATGGCTCACAGGATGGGTGTGGAGACTGGGGTGAATCCTCCTCCCTTTTGGGGCTAGCACCCCACCCACAGGGTCTTTTGGGGAGAGGAGCTAGCGATAGGGGGGCTGAGATGCTGGCTGGCTGGGGATCTTGCGGTTTTGTCTGCCTCTCCTAGCCGTGGCAGGGCCCCAGTCACCCTCTCCTCTGTTTGCCGAGTCCTCTGACACCAACCCTTTTTGACCTGCCAGCTGAAGAGGGGAGCTCATTAGCTACAAATTAGAATTATCATTCAACTCAAGTGCCCTGTCAGGGCCTTACTCAGGGGAGCCATCAGGCGTTGGGTCGGCGGGCCTGCGTGTCCTTGGGTGAGATTTTAATAATCTCTGAGGGTACTCTGCAAAGCAGTAATAAGAATTATGATGATTAGAAGGACCTGCCGGGGTTTTTCTCACAGGCCTTCAAGCCCCACCACAGAGCACCCAGTGGGAGAGCCTGCGGTGTGGGGAAGTGCAAAATTGCTTCCGAAAATCACCTCAAACCAGAGCAAGAAGGATATTCTCAATGGCTCAAGGCAGAATGATGGAAGAATTCCCTGCCCAGTCCCATCCCAGATAGCTTTCAGAACAAGGGATATTCAAGAACCAATACCAAACCCTCCAGGAAGACTTCCCACAAAGTGCACACAGAATCTCTCCAATTCCTCTGGAAATAATTCCCTTTCACCAGGCCATGCGGCATTTGTCAAGACAGGAAGCAATGCCTCGTGAGGGCAAGATGGCAGCCAGCTCCTTCAACTTCGCACCTTGCCTCCCAGTGAGAAAGTGTGTTTGGTCAGAGGATCTGTCATTGTGACACACACCTGACAGAAGCAACTTCAAAGAAGGAAAGGTTTAATTCCCAGCCACAGTTCCCCAGGTCTCTGTGCAGGTTCGGTCCGTGCTATAATTTGGGTTTTCTCCCCGTGCAGCCCTGATGCGCCCTTCACACTCAATCCTCTTGGTCAATGTTTTGCTCCGAATGTGTCAGCACCTCCCCAGGTGTTGAAGTCTCAGAGCACAGTCATGGAAAAGATCCACAGCTTTGAAAATGACTACACTGGCACAGCCCCTCTGTTACTGAGACTTCAGAGCTACTGGATCCAAGCATCACAGCCACAGCAGTAAATACCAGAGGCTGCTTACCTCACTGTGGACAGGAAGCAGAGAGAGGTGACAAAGAGGACCAGATAGGGAATAAAAATGGCCTCCAAACACATGCCAGTGACCTTCTTCCTCCACCCTGGAATCAGGTGATTGAACCACCCTTGAAGACAGAGCCTCAGGGGTCCAGTCATCTCCCCAAAGCTTTCAGCTTGCAGCTATGTCCCAGCACATGAGTCTGTGGAGGAGGAATTAAGCCCTGACAGCCAGCCCCGCTCTCTTTTCCAGAAATCCCTTCTAGCCTTGACTCCCAAAGACTCTCACTGTCCAGTTTAGATCACATGAGCACCTCCCAGCCAATCACTGTAGCCAGGAAAAATAGGGTTGCCCTGATTGGACAGTCCTGGGTCACATGTTCATTCCTAAAATGACTAAAATGACATCCACTCAAGCCACCCAAAGTGGACCAAGAGGAGAGGAGAGCTCAATACTCCAGGGCAATCCAGCAGTTCCCAGAATGCTGGGTGGACAGGTTTTATACATGTTTCCTCCCTGGAGAGCTGTCTCCCTTTTCCCACATGTCACCCAATCCCAGAGCTGGCCTGAACTGAGGCAGGGGCAAACCCTGAGAGCAGTTGGCCAGATGGCTGCCTTCTCATTCGGCCTCTCTTGTCCTATAGCCTTTGCACAGATGGTCCCATTGGTGCTGCGGGGTGCTCACCGCCTGTGGGACAGCCCATGCTCCTTGGGCAGGTGAGGTGAGGTCTTCAAGGGTAACAGCTCTGCCAACTCGCCCACTTAATTCCAGAACCACGGACAGCATTTACTGCGGCAGTGAAAACATTTCACAACTGGTGGGCCCTGGCTTCAGCATTCATTTTCCTTATGTATGTATACCTAACCCAAATCAGACTTTTCCAGGTTTCCACCCTCTGGGTAAGGTATTCAGGAAAGCCTTTCCATTTCTAAAGGCTAGTAGACACGACTCCCCTTTCCACCTCCTCCCTCCTCAGGATACTCGGGACTACGTCAGCTCCCTCTATGCCATGGTGTGGGTTTTCTCTCCTGACTCTGGATTCTCCATCTTCACCCAGTCATTTTGGTCAATGTCTTTCTCCAAATGTGGTATCAATTCTCCATTTGTTGGAGTCTCAGAGTTACAGTTCCTAGGAAAGAGCTATAGCTCAAAACAAAACAAAACAGCAACACTAGATGATTTACAAACTATTGAACAGCCCCCACCCCTTGCTGCAGAGGTTAACCTGAAATCCAAGGAAAAACATCATCTTCCTCTTAGCCAGCAGATTTCAGTCCCCAGCCCTAAGCACCACAGGGCCCGGGGTGAGGAAGGGCTCAGGGAAGCGGTTGCTGCTCAAAGGGACACAGAAATCAGACTTCCAGATGGAGAGGCAGGGGCGACAGCGGCCAGATACTGGGGAAACTGAGCCCAGGGGACCCAGCTCTCTGTCAAAGCAGGAGGACCAAGGCCTTTGATGTGGGTTCTAGCTGGTGGTAATTCCTGGCCCCAGAGTCCCAGAGCCAGAAGCCCACATCCCCAGCTTAGGACTCGGAGATGGCTATACCCTAGGGGTAGCGAATGTGCTGCTGGCTACTTATATGATTTGTTTACTTTGAAGATAGGGTCTCATTACACAGCTCAGGCTGGCCTTGGACTCTCGGTCCTCTTGCTTTATCTTCTAACTATTGGGGTGATATGTGTGTACCACTATATCTAGCTTCTCTTTCTTATTACTTTTCAGAAATTCTCAGGAATTCCCTCATGGTAGCCATGCACCCTGTGAATCTCAGAAGCAAGGAAGGCCACGGCTACTGTGGTTTTCCCCACAGGCTGCTTTTCTACTACCCGCTAAGTATTCTCCCTCTACCAAGATGGTGAATGACTGTGTGTGTCCACTCCTCCCTGGAAACTCACAACTCTGTGGAAACAATGATTTCCACACACTTACTTGGCCTTTTATTTTGGCACCGATACTGGGGCACAAAGTCAGGGCCGTGTGCTTTTCTCCTGGCCTTTATAATCAGTGTTGGTGCTCTACCACTTAGCTACACCTCTATTCACAGCGTTTTGGGTGGCGGGCTGGAGATAAGTGTCTCATAAACTTTCCTGAATGGCTGGCTTTGGACTGTGATCCTCAGATCCCAGTCTCCGGAGTAGCTAGGATTACAGGCATGAGCCACTGTGCCTGGCTCCTTTACAGTGGCACCAAGAATTGCTTCCGGAGACAGAGTGAGGAGAAGACAAGAGATGGATCCTTTGTGGGATTCAGCTGGGCAGCCCTCCACCCCTGCCCAAACCTATTCATTAGCCCTCCTCTGGCTCTCTTCCTCCAGCATTCAGATAGAACCAGCCCTAACCGGACAATTCTGTGTCCATCTGTCCACTTGGCACAGCTGTCTATGGAAGGCACAGTGGGCAGCAGATGGGGGTCAGCAAAACTGGGGCGACCGGGCCATCTTGGAAATGGTACACAGAAGAGGAAAAAGGGCAGAGCCTTCTGCTGTGTGCCCACCCCAACTCACCAGCTGTCCAGGGGGCCTGGCCTAGCGAGAGGCTGCTCAGGGCTTTGAAACCACTAATCAGACTTGCCAAAATCTTTCAAAAAGGGCTTTCCAGACATTTTCTCTTCATTTATTTTTTTAAAGGACGCTAGAAGGTTCATTACGGTCTGTAAAGGATGGAGACGCCTGCCTCTGGCTTCCTCCTATACTAAAGAAGGGGGGGTCCCTCACATCTGCCTCCCTGCCTCCCCCCCTCCCCCGGTGGCAGCTGCACGGGGCTGGGTTGAGAAGCATCTCAGTAGCCAGTCGGCCTTTGCAAGGAGCCACTCAATTGTAGGAGTTGCCAGGAGTCCATAATCTGGTAAAATCTGCTGTGTTGTTATTGGCCCACTCTCCACCTTGAATACAGAACAAGCCAAGTAGATGAAGCGAAGGGGATGCAGGCAGAGCGTGCTGCCTTGGGGAGCCTCCCAGAGTAAGTGGTGTTTGGGCTGACCTGAAGCTTGGGTTCTCATAGGGAAATGTTTTGGGGCTGAAGTGACAATACGGCTGCAAGGGGAAGGGAGAGACAAACCTCAGCCCTGGGCTTCTCCAGCTAGAGAAGCCAAAATGAAGTCAGGACAAGGAGACTCTGGGCAGTGATAACCCTAAACTCATTCTCCCACCCTGACCACTCACCAGCTGACCTCCTCATTAGCATGAGGCACACTCTTCAGCCCTGACAAGCCACAAATGGCCATAATTGGTGCCCAGGGACAGTGTGGACACTGAGGGGGGCTTTGCAGAGGCCAAGTAGGCAAGAGGATGGTGGCTCTTGTGATAGTCCCAGCCAGATCCATCCTGGGGAATGGATGCTTCAGGAAAATAAGATGCTATGGCAATGCTAGGCTGGGACTTCTGGTCTACCAGGGTATAGCCCATCATTTGCCTATCCATATTTATTGAGCACTTAATGGATGACAAGAACTTTTCCTGGGAGGAGCTAGGAGGATGCTATCTGGGGTGTTCTACCCTGTACCTATGTGCAGAGGAAACAGGGAGGAGGGGAGGCAGGAGTGCACAGAAGGAACTGAAGTCCCAAGAAGAGCCAGAGCCATGGACACGTGGCCCAATGAAAAGTTCAGTGGCTGGAGACAGAGAATATGTCTCTCTTTCAGTGTCCTTGCTAGGAGAGAACATAGGAGGGGTACAGCAGGGTGTGGGGAGGGAGGGGAGAGAAGAGGCTCAGCAGAGCACTTGGCTATGACTGCATAAACAGAGGTAAGCAAAAATGGCAGCCTCTGTAATCTGCAATCTGTTGGAAAGGCCGTGAGTATCTGTGACTCTGATTAGTATCTGTCTCTCCATGCAGGTCACTGGGACCCAGAAAGCCAGCTGTGCCTCCCCTGCCTCAAGCTGAGGCATGACAAGGGCATCTAACCTTGTTTGCTGGGTGAGAGAGGGAGGGTGTAATTCGTGTTGAGGGTTTGGGGCAGCCCTCGTCCCCCTGTCCACCTCTGTGCGCCTTCATCCAGTCATTTAGAGTCACCTGACCCTGTTGAGCCAGGAGGCTCCGAAGAGAGTGTCATGCAGTCTTTGTTCTTCAGGTGTTCAAAGCAGAAAATGCAAATGCTCTTTTTCTTTGCTTCATTCTATCACCTTCCCCAGCAGCTGGGGTTGTAGAGTGGAGGAAAGGGAGGGGAGAGGTTAGATTCCCAAGTGGCTGGCACCCTCAGAGCTGGGCAGCAGTGGTCCCCAAGAACAAGGCCTGTCCCCAGCCCAGTGACACCAACAGCCTGGAACTCATGTGCATAGGCCACAGAAGCCCCTTCGTGCCCAAGCTGTCCCTTCTGATGCCTGTGAGGACCTTCGATAGCATACACTGGACCCTGGCTGCCTGTGCAGACAGCATGTGCAAATGCTGTGTGCCTTTACTAACACACAGTGTTGGATAAAGTGTGGGGTATCACTGGGGCCATGTAAGGTGGAAGGCCAGGCTGGTGGGGCAGCTGAGAAGCATCCCCCACCCCCAGCTGGGGAGAATAGAACAGAGCTGTGAGCTGGTGCAGAACAGGAAGGGACACAGCACAGAATCACATAAATGATAAACAATAATAATAACACGGGTTTGCATGTAATGAGAAAGACTAGGGAGATTGAATCACCCCAGTAATGGGCAGCAGACCTCAGGGAACCATTTGTTGTTGAATGAAGAGCTGAGGGTTATGTACCCCTCCTTCTCTCTCTCCCTCTCACTGCTCCCTCTCTCCCTCTCTCTCTCCCTCACTCCCTTTCTCCTTCTGTTCTCTCCTCTCCCTCACCATTCCTTCCTCCTTCCTCCTCCCCCTCTTTCTCAGTGAAAGAACTAAATCTTTGCTACCTTGGGGGTCTCTGTAGCATGTTGTGGCTTGTTCTGCCTTGGTTTCCCCAGGCTATGTGTGTAAGGAAAGCCGGGAGCCTGTGCTGTCTCAGCTGTCCTCACACACAGCCCCTTCCACTGGGATTTCTCTGGTCTGGTGGAAACTGTCCTCAAGCCTGCAGGACAAGGCACTTTGAGGCTGCTGTCTGAGACGTGGCTCCAGGACCTGGAGGCTCGGCACAGATTGAGAAAGAAATCTAGTGGCTTCCCAGTGTCCTGGAGACAGGAGATTGGAATTTCAGATTCCAAGTGGTTTTAGGCCATCAGATATCACTGTGGCTTTGGGATCAGAGCCGGCTGGCTATTATTAACTATTATTTTTCCAACAACCCCTTGTGATGAGATTGGAAACAGGCTCACAAACCACACTGGAGCACCATCTCGATCTCCCTGGTTTCTCCCCATTCTCCCCAGATGTGGGATCTCTGAGAGCCTGAGTTCTGCCTCCATAGTCTCATTCAGGAACACTGAGGGGCCATGTGCACTTGGAGAGACAAAACCTCATACTTACTGGGTGTTGTGGTACATGCTTGTAATCCCAGCTACTCAGGAGATGGAGATCTGAGCATCACAGTTCAAAGCCAAGACCAGGCAGACAAATCTGTGAGACTTTTCTCTCTAACTAACCAGCCAAAAGCCAGAAATGGAGATGTGGGGCTCAAAGTGGTACAGTAGCAATCCTAAGTGAACAAGCCAAGCTAGAGAGGGAGGCCCTGAGTCCAAACTCCAGTACTGGCACCAACAAAAGAAGGAAGCAAGGAAGGAAGGAAGGAAGGAAAAAGAGGGAAAGAAAGAAAGAGAAGGAAAAGAAATGACATCTATGCCCTGGACTGAGCCACTACCAAGAAAGGACAGATACCAGAAGCCAGTTTCCTAATTTCAACGAGTTAAAATTTGACGTCATTGTGCCTGACTTACTTCCCTGTCTGAGCCCAAACTCCCAGTTTCCTCCCTCCAAACAGCTTACTCCACAAAGAGATGAAAATGATCCCTGTATGAAATGCCAGCTTGCCCAGGCCTCCCAGGGCAAAGCCTCAAACCCCAGGCACCAGCCCATCTGGGAAGAGGAGGGTCTCAGATCTTGGGGTGTACAGATGGGGAGGAATAGTATGCAGAAGGGGGTCCCCAGAGCTCTGAGTTTACCTGCTCAATGCCTTGCCATGGAACACTAAAACTAATCAGCTGTGCACTGATTTTTATTAGATAAGCCAATAAAATGGGGAAATTACATTTTCACTATTAAGTTTTACATTGAGTTTTGAAACCTTATATTTTAAAGCCTCGTGGTTCCTGAAGATTTTAAAAGATATTATGGTGTGTGTGTGTGTGTGTGTGTGTGTGTGTGTGTGTGTGTGTGTGTGTGTGTACTGCGGCTTGAATTCAGGGCCTGGGCGCTGCCCCTGAGTTGTTTTTGCTCAAGGCTAGCATTCTACCACTTGAGCCACAGCTTCATTTCTGGCTTTTTGGTGATTAATTGGTGATAAGAGTCTCATAGACTTTCTTGCTAAGGCTGTCTCTGAACGGAGATCCTCGGATCTGAGCCTCCTGAGTAGCTAGGATTACAAATGAGCCGCCAGCATTCGGTGAAACATTTTAAGTAATAATATTATTATTATCACTAATATTAATTTATGGAAGACTTTCTTAGCCCCAGCCTTCAATCAAGTCACTTATATGCAATATCATCCGTTAGTTGAGGCAGGAGAAGCTTCTAGAGGTCAGGCAACGTTCTCAAGGTCACTTGGCTAATTAGCAATGGAGCCAGAATGTCAAACTCCCGCCTGAGCTCAGCTGCCCTGGCTCTGGGGCTAGCTGGACTTTGCCTGCGCTGGGCTGCTCTTCCACTTGGAAGGACTTCACTCTTCTCCCATAAAAGGTACCCATCACGGGACGTGTCTAGTGGAGAACTCTTCCCATTGGGCCGAGCCTGTGCCTCTGAGGCACTTTGGTTCTAATTTTCACCCAATGTGAGGTTGTGGAAAAAGAACCCAGCTCCCTTGACTTCCCAGCATTTGGGACATTGCCGGGGGGGGGGGTGGCAGTTGCTCTGGTTTGAAGGCAATCCAACAACTCCTGTGTTGGAAATATGCGCCAGGGATAGCAGTATTTAGGGGTCTTTCGTGTGAAGAAGCTTCTGTGATGGTGGACGAGCCCAGGCATGGCTCAAGAAAACCACTCCACCTCCAGAGTGGCCTTTTTAAATTCAATTTTATTTATTTATTTTTGCTGGTCCTGGGATTTGAGCTGAAGATTTAGGTGCTGTCCCTGAGCTTCTTTGTTCCCTCCCTCCCTCCCTCCCTCTCTCCCTCCCTCCCTCTCTCCCTCCCTCTCTCTCTCCCTCCCTCCCTCCCTTCCTCTCTTCTTCACTCAAGGCTATTCCTTGAACAAATAGAGGCACAGCTCCATTTTCTGTGTTTCTGTGGTCACAGAAGCTGAGCTTCATGGACTTTCCTGCCCAGACTGTGTGCACCTGCACCACACCCTTGAACTTTCCACCTTTAGAATGGAGCTAAACCAACTGTATTTTATCTCACTGCATGTAGTCCAGCTCAGCCTGGAACTTGAGCTCTTCCTCCCTCAGGCTCCTGAAGGCTGGGGTGACGGGTAAGCACTACCCCGCCCTGCTAAGAAATGTTTATTCTTCATAAGTGATGCATTCTCTGGTATCTTGTTAGAAAGGGAATAATGTGTTTTTTTCCCAAAAATTAAACACCCCTATTTCTGTTGTTAAGAAAGATCATGCCAGATGCCAGTGGTTCATGCTTGTAAGATTAGCTGCTCAGGAGTCTGAGACCTGAGGACAGTAGTTCAAAGCCAGCCTGAGCAGCAAAGTCCATGAAGGGAAGTGCCCTCATTTCCTCCCTCTCTCAGAGACCCCATGAGTGGCTGGAACTGAGGGTCAGGGGCTGCTGAAGCTGATGGGAGCCCAACACCTCTATTGTTTATGTCACACAAGTTGCTTGGGTTTCTTGCAATGCTGGGGATTGAACTCAGGCCTCGACATGATACCAGACAAGTACTCTACCCAGGAGCCACAGTCTGGCCCTGTCAGGCCTGTTCCGGGCACCCGTGTGCGTCTCCCCAATCTGAAGAGGGATGGCATGGTCACCTTGAGTGTGCTAAAAGAGGGGGCTCCCCGTCTGGACCTTCAGCTTCTGCGCACCTCAGCTCTGCATAGATCCTCCGTGTCTCCCTGGGCCAGCCTCTGACAGCTCTCCCGCTCTTCATGTGCAGCGCTTGCTTTGTTCAGTGGAAGAAAGAAACTTGTAACAGGAGAAAATAATGCTTGGTGAGTGTCAGGGAAAGAAAAATCCGTTTCCTTGAAGAAACCACACGCGCACACACACACCTTTCAGACTTGACTTTGGAGTCCCAGGGCCCCTCGGATGCAAAAGCTCTGCTATCTCCTGCTCTTTCTGAAGTGGTTGCTTGTGGATTTTCTGTCTCTGCTGCAGGGAAGGCGGAGCCTGCAGCTAGGACCGCCCCCCACCTCGCCCCACATTTGGGACCAGACCTCCCTAATTCTATTCCCCTGGGAGCTAGGGGTCATGGGTTAATGGCAGGGGAGGTGAATCTGTGTGAGGCAGGTCTGTGGAAGCTCCTCCCCTGGGACCATCCAGGGGGTCTTGGTGAAGCCCGTCCCATGTGGGCCTCATCAAGAAAAATCAGCATGGGCTGGGAATGTGGCTTAGTGGTAGTGTTTGCCTAGCAGGCATGAAGCCATGGGTTCAATTCCTCGGTACCACATAAGCAGAAAAAGCCAGAAAGGATGCTGTACCTCAGTGGTAGAGTACAAACCTTGAGCTAAAGAAGCAAGGGAGATGTAGCTGAAGCCTTAGCATATCAACCTTGCGCCAAAGAACCCGGAAGTCCTAGGACCTGCACAACACAATCCAAAACACACAGGACTCAGACGAGGACGACCTCAGCTGGCTGCAGCCCCAGGGCTGGGACCCGCAAGGGTGTGGCTGAGTCTCCTGTGTGGGCAGAGTCCAACACTGACTTTGTGCAGTGTGAATCGATAGTTATCACGGCACAGGACACACTCGGTGTGTCTTCATGCGTGCCCTGTCCTTAGCACTCCGTGGGGCTGCAGAGAGAGCCCTCGAGGACCTGCATGGAGGGTAGAAGGCACGGAAAGCCTGCACCCACCCTAAGGACCACCCAACCCGCCCTCCACCCCACCTCTCCTAGGCCAAATGTGACATGATGAGATTTTTGCTATCTTGCAACGGCAAGAAGGGGACGAGAACCCACCCTCAACAACCAACAAGAAATAATTAGCGAACGTTGTGTCGTTAAACACTAGACTTTAATTAAGTCGCGTGGAGATAAATACCTCTTAGGGCTGGTGATGCGGCGACCGGGGACAGCGAAACACCCGGCATAATGGAGGACCCAGTCGGCAAATAGCGTCAAGTCAGGGATTCGGACTTGATTAAGAATCTGACTAAATTGGGTTGTCACCTCACCCACTGCACCTACTACCTGAAAATGGCTCATTATCTCCCCATTTCATCTTCACCCAGCTAACAAGGCTCCACCAAAGCTGCTCCGGCCATCAAAGGACCCATTTATCTGGAATTCCTTCCCACATTCTGACTGGAGGGGGGGTTCTCCATTACCCGCCCCTGCTTCCTCCCTTTCCTATCAGCATGGAGTTATTACACAGCTGCCACAGGGGGAGACCAGGCCCGGTGGAGGTGACCCTCAAAATCGCTGAGCTGACCCAACCCTCCCATTCCCATAATGACAGGGTGCAGAGTTCAAGGCCAGCCTGGGCCACATAGTGAGAACTTGCCTGCCACTGAGTGCAGGAGAGCATTGAGTGAAGGACATCCAGCGTGTGGGGTGAGGAACTCGGGGTGGTGGAATGCCAGTGGCCTAGGCCCAGGGGAGGGTCAGGGAGGGGACGGAGGCAGGGACCAGCAGGTGATCCAGCAGGCTTTGGATGGGTGAGGGATGAGACACTGCAGGTCAATGAGAGGAGAGGAAGCAGGGCTGGAGAGCGAGCCAAGGGTGAGGGGTGAGGCTGCTCTCCCCCTGGGGTCACTGGAGCCTCAGGATATCCATGGGAAAAATGGGGTCCTCATCACCCAGGGCTGAGCAGGTACTACCCTCTCCATCCCCACTCCTCCTGCGTCCCCCTAGTCTCTTCTGCAGGATAGAGATTAGGGCAGGTCTCCCTCATGGGTGGGGAGGGGTGAACCTCGCTGGGGAAGGGAGGGGTGAACCTGGGGACCATGAACCTGACAAATAACACCAGTGCAGCAGTGTACTGGGTGTCCTACCTTCCATTCACTCACTCACTCACTCATCCACTCACCCACTCAATTCACTACTTCACTCATTCCCTCAATCACTAGCTTTCATTCACTCACTCACTCATTCACTAATGCACGTGTCCACTCACTCATCTGCTATTCAGTCACGCGCTCATTTATTCACTATTTAACTCATTCACTCACTGATTCAATCACTTATACCATCAGTCACTCATCACTAATTCATCCATTCATTCATCCACTCATTCACTACTTATTCTCTCAAGTGTTAATTGGTCTACCACTCACTCTTAATTCACTAATTTACTTGTTCATTAATTCATCCACTCATTTGCTCACTCATTCATTCACCCCCTTATTCGTTCACTCTCATTCATCCACCATCTATTCACTCACTCATTCATTCTGTCATTCATTTACTTGCTCATTCACTTGCACAGTGAGCAGGCTCTGTCCCAGGTACTTAGGGTCTCTCTGTGAAGAAGGAAGAAAACGCTAGCCTCCAGTATGTCAGCAAGGGAAAGAGACAATAAACCTTTTCTGATATATGTTTGTACACATAAACACATATCATACTCATGAGGAAACTAAACTCTTTGTATGTGATGAATATATTTAGAGTTTATTGTTTGCTAGTGCCTCATGTCTGTAATCTTGGATATTCAGGAGACTGAGATTTGGAAGATCAAGATTTGGGGATCACCCCAGGCAGAAAAGTCTGTGAGATTCTAATTCCCCACTAGCTAAAAGCTAAGCTGGAGGTGTGACTTGAATGGTAGAACTTCAGCTGAACAAGCAAATGGGATACTGAGTTCAAACCCCGTCTAATACTGCCAAAAGAGAGTGGGGTGGAGGAGAAAACATAGGGAATGCTGTGAGAAAAGAAGGAAGGGGCAGGGTGGGTCACAGAAGCCTGGAGTTGGGCACTGAATGAGTTCCAGAAAGAAACTCAAGGGCGGCTCCTGTGTTCACCTTTAGGTTTCTCCCAGAAGCTGAGGAGAGTGCTGCTATCACACCCAGTGTACAGACGAGGTGACTGAGGGGGGGAAGAAGGGGACACCAGTGGAGGGTCTAAGAAGGGGGAGCTGTGGCATTTGGTTCCAGCACACCACATGTTCTCCATAAATGGTAGTGTCTGCTGATGGTGTGGTTCTGCACACAGTAGGAAATCATTACATGGTACTGGAGTTCAAAGCAATGGTAAACATCTGACTGGACCGTGTCCACTAGCCCAGAGGAAGGAAGCCCCTCTGTCACGGGGTGTGGTGGCACATGTCTGTAACCCCA
Organism: Megascapheus bottae; assembly: GCF_031878675.1. Lineage (NCBI taxonomy): Eukaryota > Metazoa > Chordata > Mammalia > Rodentia > Geomyidae > Megascapheus > Megascapheus bottae. The sequence goes on along the minus strand of NC_143514.1, from coordinate 73,898,640 downwards.
GCTACTCGGGGTACAGAGGGAGGAGGACAGTGGCCCAAGACCAGCCTGAGGAAAACACAAGACCCCATCAGCTCATGGGGCAGAGCTGGCTTAGCAGGTGCAGGGCCCTGAGTTCCCTCCCCAAGTACCACAAAGCCAAGCAGAACCACACCCCAGAGTTGTTTTCATTCTTGGTAGGAGCGCAGCCATGTGGCCTGGCTTCTGCCAGCTGCCCCATCTTAAGGCCTTTCCCGAAGGGCCAGAGGATGAGGAGGAGCCAGAGCTGAAGGACAAAGGCAAGGGCAGGGAGTGACAATGAAAGGGAGACACCACAGTGAAGAGTCAATAATTCACATGGTTCCTTTAAATATTTACTTCCCCATCTGCTTAACATGTAGAACTGTGCCTTTGGATAGACTGTTTTAAAGTTTATTCACAGAGATGCAGTCGCGGTGATAGGAGGAGGGGGTGGAAGAGCGTGGTGGGCCGGAACCCTCGGGGCCAGGCAAAGTCGTATATACATAACCACCAGAAGTGCTGGCGGATCATCCTGGCTGTGCCACCTGGGGTCTGGAGGCACTCGCTCGCGTTGGCCTTGAATGATCCCATCCTTTGACATCTCTACCCATCTGATGGCCGGACTCTCTTGTGCCAGGACTTGGGGAAACATGGTCTCATTCGTTTCTCCACCACGACCGCTGCTGGAATGGGGAACCCATAGCAGCCTTTCCAAAGTAAAATTCTACCCCAGTTCAGGGAATGCCAGCCAGGGAGAAGTTGGGTCATGGCTGGGAGAGGGGAGCAGGGGAGGCATAGACTATCTTTAATGGGGTGTGGAATGTAGCCAAGTGGGTTTGGGGAGCACTGACATTCACTGGAAGGGAGTGGGGGCGGCCTGTAGCGAGCTGTGGGTCATACCTTGCTGTGAATTCAGCCAGGCAGCGCTCCTTTGAGCCTTTCTGTACCACTAACCCACACAGGTTCAACCCCAGCCCCAAACAGCGATCCCAGAAACGTACATGGAAAGATGGCAGCATGTCACGCTGAGTGCATCCTTACAAGGCTCCCGATGCTGTGCTGATGTCACCCCAGCCACATGCTTCCCTCCCTGCCCCCCCAAAAAGAGAGAGAAACACTCACCAGCAGCCCATCTGGGTTACAGCAGAGATAGAAAACCTTCTCTTGTAGCCTAATCCCAGTTTATACAAGTTAAATAAGCACTTACAAAATTAATTGCTTCGTGATACATTTTACAAACCAATGAGCAAATTGAAGTTGCGTTTGCATTTTCCATTTTAATCCCAAATACTCATATTCCCTGGAAGATCCCACAATCAGTTGCTGCTGTAAAGACCAGAGCCAGAGGCAGGGGCGAGGGGTAAAGGGTGTGATGGGGCAGAGGAGAGCAAAAACCAGTTACTCATTCCTCTGTGCCCCTCAGTCATTCATTCGTTTGTTTGTCTGGTATCTTCTCTGTGCCAGGCAGTCTCCTGGAAGGAGCAGCATCTTTTCTGTGGGTGACCACACATCAGAGAGCCAGGAGAGAAGAGTCTGGGTTCATGTTGATTTTTCTCTCCCCTTAATGTAAAACCGCATGGCCTAGCAGTTCTGATTTTGCTAGTTTATCTTACGTGGCCCAAGCCCCGGTTATCTCTGCTTCCCTAAGTCTTGAGATTGGTTTGGGACTAGCACATATATTCTCTGAAACCATTACAAGTGGTTTAATTGGCTGTTGGGTGATGGCGTCCTCTCTCCTCTTCAAACCAGGCTTCAGCCGAGAGCTGGGGAGCTGTGATCCCCCAAGCCTGGATGAATCGATCCCCTGGATAGATTTATCTTGTTCTGGGCTCCAGATGCTGGCTTCTGTGTATCAGATTTGGCATCACATATCCCAAACTCCTTTAGACACCTGCTGTATGCCGGTGTGCCATATGCCGGTGTGCAGGAGAGGGCTCAGGGAGAAAGATGGACAGCTGTTGGGGTGACATAGCAGAGCAGAGATGCTGACCTGGGGGGCATCCAGGTGGCCTGCCCTGAAGGCCAGCCTGCCATGCATTTGTGGGGTATCTCTTGAGGGCCACACTTGGGGCCTGGTGCAAATGCAGCCCTTCCCAGCTTGGAGCTGTGTGTCCTTTAATTCTGTCTCCATGTCTGCTTCGCAGGTGAGGCCTCACTTGTGATTATTATATGGTACCTTCAGGTAATGAAAAAGTGCCGGGCAGAGATGGGTTAGAATATGGGGAGGATGTTGGTTCAAAGCCAGCCCAGGCCCCCCAAAAAAGTGTTATGAGTCCCCCTCTCCATTCTAATCAATAGCTGGGCACAGTAGTAAGTACCTGTCATTCCAGCCTGGGGGGAGGGGAAGCATAAAATAGGAGGATCGTGATCCAGGCACTAGACTTGGGCAAAATGCAATTACAACAAACAGGAGAACATGAAACCCAGGATTTTAGGCCCAGTACCATCAAATATTTAAAAAGTAATGCCATTAATGTGTTAAGAGATCCTCAGTAGGGGTGTGTGTGTGTGTGTGTGTGTGTGTGTGTGTGTGTATCTGTGTGCATTGAACATGGGGCTTGAATTCAAGGCCTGGCACTGTCCCTGAGCCACTTGGGCTATGGCACCACTTCTGGTGCAGTTTATTGGAGATAAGAGACTCACAAACTTCTGAGCCCAGGCCAGCTTTGAACCATGATCCTCACATCTCAGCCTCCTGAGTAGCTAGAATGTCAGGCGTGAGCCACCAGCGCCCAGCTGATGTGACCAATTTACAGCCTAGAAATCAGAGCCACGGGTGCAGCCACCCCACACTGGATTCCAGGACCACTGGACCTGAGGGTCAGTATTTCTGGGCTTCAACAGCAGGTGAAGTTGAGCCCCCAAGGACGGTTCTGGGTCCTTGTTGAAGGTGGGGACCTTCCACCCCCCCCCCCAGCTTTCCTGTGAGAATCACCAGCTCCCAGCTACTGGACTCTGTGCTGCCGGCAGTCCCGGGAGGAACCCAGGCTTGCAGCACAGCCATTCCCTGGCTCCCACTCTTGGAGGTGTGCGTCCCTCCCCTCCCTCCTTCCCTCCCCTCTGCCAAGCTGCAGTCTTTTTCCTGAGTAGCTCTCTATTTCCTCTCTGCGGCTCTGGCCTCCCTCCCTGGAAGTACAGTTTGCTGATATTAAAAAGAAACACACAATCACTAAACACATTTTATACAGTCTTTGAAGTTGAATGGCCTCAGGCTCCAGCACTGATAAACATGCAGATAGAGTGCTGGCCGACTGCGCCAGGAGCTGGGAAGGTGGACAGAGCCTGGGGCTGGAGAGATTGATTCCGGGGTGGGAGGTGGGGGGCGGCATAGCCTGAGAAGGGCAGCTGTCCCCCTGAAGGGGAGGAGAGGGGAAGGTACAGGTGCAGAGGGAGAGATGGCCTTTCTCCCAGCACCCCTAGCCTCAGCCTGAGGGAGGAGAGGAGAGGCGCTGGGGAGGTTGGCACTCCCCAGAAGCTGCCATGAGCCAGGGTCTCCCAAGGAGGCTGGAGTCCCAGAGGCTGGATAATCATGGGGAGGAAACAGAGGCTCAGCACCCCAGGGCCTCTGAGGATATCGTGATGCCCAGCACAGGATCCAGAGAGGCAACTGAGGCTATCTGATGGTTCCTAGGTGTCCCTTTCCTGGTGGGCCTGCTTGGAAGGGCCAGAATGGTGGGTCGTGAAGCCCGCTACAGTGGAAGCTCTGAACGCTTCAAGTCTAGGATGGGAGCCACCTGCCAGGAGCTCAGGTCGATCCCAATCTGAGGGGGAAATGGAGTCCCCACCCCAGGGAGAAGGGGAGTCCTAAGCTCAGGCAATGCTCCATCCAGTGACTCACAACGGCAATCCCAGCTATTCAGGAGGCAGAGATCTGAAGATGGAGGCTCAAAGCCAGCTCCAAGCAGGAAAGTCCCAGTGTCTCTTAGCTCCGACAACCCACCCAAAAAAGCCACAAGTGATGCTGTAGGTCAAAGAGCAGAATACCAGCCTTGAGTGACAAAGCTCAGGCTCTGAGTTCAAGACAAGTACCAGAAGTAAAGAAGGAGGAGGAGGAGGAGGAAGAGGAGGAAGAGGAGGAGGAGGAGGAGGAGAAGAACAAGGAGAAGGAGGAAGAGAAGGAGAAGGAGAGGAGGAGGAAGAGGAAGAGGGAGGAGAAGGAGGAGGAGGAGAAGGAGGAGGAGGAGGAGGAGGAGGAGGAGGAGGAGGAGGAGGAGGAGGAGGAGGAGTCGTCTTTTCTAGGACCTGGACTAGAGAACAGGCTTGTGGGAGCTGGGCCTGGGCTGTGCTGGGTCTTCTGGGAGGATGACAGACCATGGAATTCCTCCCTCCCTTCCTTCCTGGAGCCTGTGGATGAGGCAGGAGGGCAGAAAACACCCTCATATCTCAGCCTCCTGAGGAGCTTACACTACCGGTGGAACCACCGGTGCTCAGCCAGCCATGTTGTTGGACGTGTCCCATGACACTGGGTCAGCACGGATGGTTTGGAGGAAAGCAGACTGCATGGGGAATGCAGGGCAGAGCCCAGCCTCTCCAGGGAGACACAGGAAACCCCTAGGTGGTCCCGGGGATGGGGGGGCACAGGTGAGGGGGGGCTGGGAGGAACCCCGGGGGCAAGGGACATCTCTCTAGAAGCTTCTGCAGCAGTGAGAGGCAGGAAATGAAATGTACACACAGAGCCCAGGTAGATCTGAAAACCCAGTGTTAAATGAAACAAATTAAGCCGCAGGATGAAATCTACAGCCCACTACAACTTATGTAAATTAAACCACATTCACACGGTAAACAACACCATATATTTCACAGAAGCAGCCGTATCTATCTAAGGGATGTTAGAATGGGCGGTGGAGAGGAATCAGGAAGAAAAACCAATCTCAGCAAAACCAGAGCCAGACTGGGGCCAAGCTCACAGTGGTGATGGTGATGGTGGTGATGGTGATGGTGGGGGTGATGGTGATGAGGATGATGGTGATGGTGATGATGATGATGATGATGGTGATGGTGATGATGGTGATGATGATGAGGATGATGGTGATGATGGTGATGATGATGGTGATGGTGATGGTGGTGATGGTGATGGTGGGGGTGATGGTGATGAGGATGATGGTGATGATGGTGATGGTGATGAGGATGATGGTGATGATGGTGATGGTGATGGTGGGGGTGATGGTGATGAGGATGATGGTGATGATGGTGATGGTGATGATGATGATGATGATGGTGATGGTGATGATGGTGATGGTGATGGTGATGATGGTGATGGTGATGATGGTGATGGTGATGAGGATGATGGTGATGATGGTGATGGTGATGGTGATGGTGATGATGGTGATGATGATGGTGATGATGGTGATGGTGATGGTGGGGGTGATGGTGATGAGGATGATGGTGATGATGATGGTGATGACTACCCAGACTACCAAACCCATCCCCCTCCCCTCAGGGGCCGGCGAGCTTCAAGAACAGAACATGTTTGGACAAGCTCCGTCAGCTCGGGTACTATTGTCTTTTAGAATTCAGTAACTGCTGGATGTCCTGTGTCTCCCTTGGTGGTGAACCACTGGGCTGGAACAAATGCCTGAAAGCTGCCCTGATGTGTCCCCAGGAAGAGGCTTGCAAGTGTCTGAGGAAACCTCACTGGAAGGGACATGGCCCGAGGCTTTCGGGAGCTGCGGTGCTCTCAGTGAACCACGGCTCTGTGGAGATCCAGTTACAGCCTGCCACAGCAGCGGCGGCATCTGCTGCAGGCTTCCTCCTAATTTTAACCAGTGGCTGGATTTGCAGAGGGCATTTGCATCTGTGATTACCCATGATTCTAAGGAGGACACAGACTCGGGCAGAAGATGCCACACACACACGCACACGCACACACACACGCACACACATACACACACACGCACATACACACGCACATACACACACGTGCACACACACATACACAATTACACACACGCGCACACACACATACACACACACGCACACACACGCATGTACACACACACGCACATGCGCACACGCACAATTTTATTTTAGCTTGCAGAGTGGGAAGGAGGGAGACAGAGGCGTCAGGAGGGAAGTCCTCTAGGAAATATCAGAGCCTCTTGCAGTAGGAGTCAACACCAGGCTGGAAAGCCACCCTTCCCTGGCATTTGACATGGGAAGGAAGGAAGGAAGGAAGGAAGGAAGGAAGGAAGGAAGGAAGGAAGGAAGGAAGGAAGGAAGGAGCGAAGGAACGAAGGAACGAAGGAAGAAAGGAAGACATGAGACTCTGTGAACCTCCACAGTTGAGACAGGCAGAGGGGAGGGCAGCGGGTGTGCTCAGGTGGATGGAATAGCCCAGCCCCTCCCCGTGGGCTCAGACCCACCAGCACTGCTCCAGGGCCAACTGTGTGCCAGAAAGCTCCCACCAAGTGCTCTCTCCACTGGGGACCATTTTCCCGACAGCCACCTCTCTTGTCAGCAAGAAAAGCAAACAGGCTCCCTAAAGAGTAGAGATTAAATGGTACCAGAAGGCTGCCAGCCTCCCAAACCTGTGCTCCCCCTTCAAGGCCCTAAGGGAGCTATGCACTGATTTGCAAAATTAATGAGCCAAGCCAGGCCTTAGCGGGAAGGAAGCTCTGGCTAAGCGGTGGACAGCTTCTCCCTCAAAGGTGAGCGGTTTCTCAACCCCAGGCCGTGAAAGCAGACATCTCTCAGCCATGGCCGGCAGCAGGTGAGTTGCCCATGCTCCATGTAGGCCGAGCCTAACAGAGAATCCTTTCCCATCTTCTTTCCCCTGCCCTGGGTGTCTCATGCTGTCCACCTGCACCGCTGCTGTGGCCCCCTCATTGCCCTAATCCCTTCAGCTTGGGCCTCTGTCCCTACCAGGCCCAGAACTTCCCTGAGAACAGAGGCTATAGCTGCCTCATCTCTACCTCCAGTGCCCAAGTCATGCCCTGTGCCATACACAAAGCTAGGTAGGGACTGGCTGTATGGACCAGTCAGGTGACACGGCTTCCCTGACTTTCTGGGAGGAGGAGACCTCTCCCGGTGCCGGCCTCCCCCCCCTCCCATCACTCACCCTCTCAACCACGAATTTGCTGAGGGGAGGCCTTAACAGATGGTTCCTTGTTTCTTATTGCCCAGGACAAGACCTTTCAGCTCGCAAACAGAATATACCTGGATGGGTAAATAAAAATTGGTAAAAAAGCAGGACGAGTGAATGGTGTAATGGTGAGTGGGCAGTTCAGTGACTGGGTAGAGAGAGGGAGGGATTTGTGAATGAGTTGGCAGAGGAATGGATAGATGGAGGATGCGTGGACGCATGCGTGGATGGACAGATGGATGGGTGAAGGGATGAATGGATGAATAGATGAATAATTAAATTTTTTTAAAGAAACAGACAACTGGATAGGCATATTGTGTGTTAGTAGTTGAGTGGGTGGAGGAAGAAGTAATTTATAAATGAGTTGGCAGATGAGTGGATGGATGGAAGGATGGGTGGATGAACAATTGGGCATATGTATGTATGTATGTATGTATGTATGTATGTATGTATGTATGTATGCATGAACAGAAGGAGGGGGCCAAGTTGACGGCTGGCTGTCTGGAAAGGGCAGGGTGGGAGAATGGAGCATGGATTGGGGAAGGGTGTGTGCATGGGTTTCTGGCTGGGAGGTTGTGGGAGGAGTCACTGGTGGGTCTTGGATGCTTCATGAAGGGAGTGGAGGGGCAAAAAGGACATGAACACACACATTCTCATTCCAGTGCCACAGTTACCCTCGCTCCCTGGACGGCTCTCCTTTACCTTCCCTTTCCATCCACCCCAACCTTAAGCTCCTCTTCCTTTCCTGCACTCTCCAGCCCACCCAAGTGAAGGCTGTATATGCCAGATGGAAGCCTTCCCAAGCAATTCAGCTCCATTCGCTGCCTCTGTGCCCTGTGCTCCTCGCTGCACAGATTTAATGCCTCTTCTCGCTCTTTACCTGCCTGAGGAGGTAGAGGTAGCGATTTGCATGTTTATTAAATATCTCTTCGCGGGATACACGGGTGCATTGCTGCATCCAGCTCCTGCTGGCAGATGAGACTGCACGATCAGCGCTGCACCATTGCCCGTTAAATAGCAAGAGGGGCCCAGGGGGCCCAGAGGACAGTGAGAAGTAGCAGGGGGCAGGGACCATGCAGGGGAACAGGTCCCCAAGGCCCCAGCACGGGTTTGTCTCACACTTGCTTGGTAGCAGGAGCGTCTGTTCACAGCCCCAGCAGAAAGGGCTCTGAGGGTATCTATTCCAGTGCCTGCCTCCTTGATGCACCCCTGGAAACCAGTCATAACCCCTCCCCACCCCACCCCCCAAAATTCCCAGGAAGGAGGAGATTCGGAAATATCTTTCCTTTTGTGTGTGTTCTGCCATGCAGTTTATTTGGAATTTCTCCCTAATGGCTGAACAGAAGTGAGCTTGCTTTTGTACAAGTCTATGTCTGATATGGCGTCTGAAGTCACAGTGGAGGAGAAGCCTCCGGCATGGACTGGAATGCACTTCCAGAGCAGAGTGGCACTGTAAGGTCCAGGGCCCTGATCCTTCCACCCTCTTCTCTCAGAAAAAGGGGGATCTGGGTCTGGGAGGAGTGACCTGTTAAAACCCGTCTTGAGCCTGCCCCTTGTAGAATGGGAACCCACACTGTCTCATGCTATAGAGTCTAGACAGTGTCCAAGCTTGAGGATAGCTGCCAAAGGCAGGTGGCTCACACCTGCAATCCTAGATACCCAGGAGGTATCTAAGATCTAAGGACCCCAGTTCAAAGCCAGCCTGGGGAGACAAATCTGAGAGATGCTTATCTCCAATTAACCAGCAAAAAGCTGGAAGTGGGACTGTGGTTCAGTGGTACAGTGCCAGCTTTGAGCAAAAAAGCTAAGTGAGAGTGTAAAGCCCTGAGTTCAAGCCTGAGTCTCAGAACACACGTGCATACGTGCAGATGCATGCGTCCACATGCACACACGTACGCACGCACACACACACACACACATCTGAGGCTATGGTGGTTTGGTTGCCCCCTTGCCTCACCTCTCACTAGCCAGGGGAGCTTAAGTAGGTGGCAGAACCTCCCCGGGCCTCCATTCCTCATGTTTACTGCGGATGGTTCTGATGATGGATGTCTGGGTCTTACTGCTCTGGCCCAGACACTTAGACAACATTGTTTGCTACTGTGAATGAATCACAGACTTCAAACTGCAAAGATCTTATGTGGAAAAGTCCATCGTGGGACAGTTTGTGAGGAGCACATCGCTTGTGTGATTCTGAGCAGCACCCAGAGGCTCTCCCTGCTCCATCCTGCCGGCATGCGACCAACTGCCCCTGTGTCCTGTGTCCCGCCCGTGTCCCATGGCCCGTGTGTATGTGCTGCCTGCCGGTTCATCGCACACAAGGTGCTTTGGTTACCAGCTTAACCATCTTGCTGTCTGTGGACTGTGTTTAGCTCACCCTGATGCTACTTTAATAGCCCCTAGGGACAGATCCCAGCAGGGAGGGAAGCTGAACAATGCTGAGGCAACGCTGCAGGCCAAACAGGAGAAAACAGACACAGGGTTCCTTCCATCCTGTCCCCAGGCCACTGCCGGGGGGGCATCGGGGCATGTCTGTCATGGATAAAGAGGAGACCCCAGCTTCCTGTGTTCTGTCTGCTCTTTCTGCACAGTGGTCCTGTGGGGAAGAGAATCCCCAAGCATCCCCATTGTGCTGCTGAAGAAACCAAGTCAAGCCAGGGTCCCTGGCTGGGGAGACCACAGGTCAGCAGCGTTCCCAGCCCTCTCTGCCCCCTGCACGCGTCAACCATGCTGACAAGAGAGCTGTGGGCTCGTAAACCTAGCTGAAAGCCCTCGTAAATGCAAGGCCCGGCTGGTTGGCTGGCTCAGGTCTGGCGCTGAAAAATGTGAACTCTTTGGTCGTAAAGTAACTCTCATAAAAAGAAGAAGAAAAGAGGAAGAATGAGGGGGAAAAAAAAAACCTGGGCAGTAAAACAGTAATAGCCTCTAAGAAGCAAGGTAAGGCAGGCTAAACTCCTCTGGCTGAAGAGGGGAGGAGGCCTCACCGAAATGCACTGAGCTTGGGGACCATGGGCCACTCAGGCCCAAGCTGGGAGTGCCAACAAATGACAGGGTGGGAGCTGGCAGAAGATGGGAAAGTGCTTGTAGTGTGGTTGAGTGGCTAATGCCGTGGCTCTGAAGATGGGGTGAGTAGAGGATGGCGGGCTCTGTTGGGGAGCTGACTCCTCCCTTGGCCTCCAATGTCTCTGGCACCTCTGGTTGGAAATGGGACTTCTTGCCCTGGAAAAGAGAATGGGAGGGGTGGATGTGCAGAACACAAAGTTAGGGGCTGCTGAGAGCCACCTGTAGAGACTTTCAGGTGAGCACCTGGCTGGGGACTTGAACTCACCCCAAATCTTACCCATGGGTCTCTCCTTCAGGCAGGGGAGGCCTTCCTTTAGCCTAAGCATGGTTTTGTGGGAGAAGCTCCAGCTACTTGGCCTTATTCAGTCATCCTCCCAGAGGCTTACTCCAGGAAGCCCCATCTGATTTCCCCAAATACCCTTTCACATCTCTCTCCTCCTGGTCATTGCCAATTACAGGCATGTATGGTTGTGGGGAGGCCCCAGGGGCAGGGAGAGTGTTACCATGGGTTCGTGTCTCCAGTGCACTTAGATGACTCTCAGCCAGGAGGATGACTGCACAGAGAGATGGGTAAACCAGGGAACAGGTGGTAGGATGCGGATGGTCACCCTTCCAGCCCCTTTCCTTGTCCCCACCTCCACCCACACCTCCCCAAAACCCCTCCTCTCAGGGTTTGCATCTGCTGGATGATCTTGAATCAGGTCAGGAGCAGAGTGACCCGGGGACACGGTAGTTACTGGGTTCTGAAGGGGTGATGTCCTAGGGCCACGTGTGCATGCGTGATGTGAGATGTCCAGCAGTGGAATATCCAGGATGCCCAAGGCTTCCTCCTGATTTGCATGTATTTGCATACTACCTGTCTATTGGCTACGAGTAAGTACCTGGCTTTTTGCATACCGACTATGTGCTGGCTATGACTTGGGGAGACAGATGTGTGTGTGTGTGTGTGTGTGTGTGTGTGTGTGTGTGTGTGTGTGTGTGTGTGCCTCTGTAATTTGCTTCACAAATCTTTCATTATCTTGCTCCTGAGCTTCTCTCCAAAATATTCCTACTAGGATAAAGACTCAAAGGCTCTGGAACTGGCTCGCACCCCACCACACACACACCTGCCCATCCTTCCCACGCCCCCAGCTCCATCCCAGAAAGTCACATGGCTTTCCTTTGCTCTGGATCCCAGTGAGGAAACAGATTTCCAGACTTCCCAAGGCCATCTTCCAAGAAGCCGGAGTTTGAGCAGGATCCCTGGGGTGAGGTGTCCAGAAGAAAACGCAGGGAGATTTCCCCACACCATAAAATGTCAGGATGCCTGTGCTCTTTATTTATAGACAGATTGCTTTTCAACGTTTTGGTTTTTTTTCTCACTCCCAACATCTCAATGTGTTCTTTTGGAAGATAAGTGCACATTATGATTTCATAATAGAAATTGCATTTTCCCCTCGTGTCCCCTCTAAGCCTGTACATACATAAATGTGGCACATTGCCTGCAACAGTAATTTAAAGGCACTTTGGAAAAACATATTGATTGTGACCAGGGAACGGAGCTGGCATAGTCTACATGTCCAGGAATCTTCTCCTAAAGCCAGGCCCACTCTCTTTTCTGTTCCGATGTTGACGCTTCAGAACTTATGATTTCCATTTATCTTTGTATATCTACCCTTGGGAAGGGTGTGGAGGAGAGTGACATTTTGTAAGTTGGAAATGCAACATTTCCCCCAGCGTGCATGCATGCCCTGGCGGCGGGGGTTCTCCCTCTCCCTCTGAGATGGATGAGAGGCCACAGCTATGGAGTCCTGAACTTCTGGTCCAGCCAGGGCGTCCTCTGGCACTGGGCCGGCATTCACCCGTCTTCCTGCTCAGCACCTCAGACTCATTGTAGAGTGCTCACTTCCTGCTTCTGAGTCACTCTTCATCCCCGGGGAAAACAACTCTCTTCTAGTAGTGTCCCTGACTACCCAGAGCTGATGCCAGCATCCCATTCTTTCTGTGGTACCCTGTGTGCTTTGCCTCTCTTTGGGTTGTGTGTGTGTGTGTGTGTGTGTGTGTGTGTGTGTGTGTGTGTGCGCGCGCGCGCGCGCGCCCGTGTGTGTACTGGTCCTGGGGCTTAATTTCAGGGCCTAGGCACTTTTTTTTTAGCTTTTTTTATTCAAGGTTGGTGCTCTACCCTTTGAACCACATCTTCTTGTTTAGCCTTTTGCTGGTTCATTGGAAATAAGAGTCTCACCGAGGTTCCTGTGCAGGCTGGCTTTGAATTATGATCCTCCGATCTCAGCCCTTGAGTAGTAAGAATGACAGATGTGAGGACTGGCTCTCTGAATGGCCTCAGCCTTCCCAGCACCTCTCCCCAATGCCTCACTCTTCTCCTGTTTCTTCATTCCCGGAGGTCTCTGTGAAGCCTCTGTAAGGGCTGTGACCTCTTCACTCTCCCCTCCTCACTCGGACCCATCCAGTCCATGTTGCATACTGAGGATGGTCTCTCAAGCAGAAAACAAGACATGCGATTATCTTGTTTAAATTCACTCAGGGTCAGCCAGATGCTGGTGGCGCACACCAGTAATCCTAACTACTCAGGAGGCTGAGATCTGAGGACTGAGGTTCAAAGCCAGCTTGGGCAGTTAAGTCTGTATGACTCTCATCTCCAATGAACCACCCAAAGGTCAGAAATGGAGTTGTAGCTGAAGTGGTAGAGCTCTGGCCTTAAGAAGAAAACACACACACACACACACACATACTCACACACACACACACACTCACACACACACATACACACACATACACACACACACACATATACACACACATACACACACATACACACACACATACACACACATACAAACACATACACACACACATACACACATACACACACATACACACACACATACACACACACATACACACACACATACACACACACACCACACAAAAAAAAAACCACACAAAACAAAACTTGAGGGACAGCACCCAGGTCTTGAGTTCAAGCCCTAGTACTGGCATAAAAGAAGAAAAGAAGGAAGAAAGAGGAAAGGAAGAAAGAAAAAGAGAGAGGGGGAGAGGGAAGGAGGAAGGAAGGGAGGGAGGGAGGGAGGGAGGCAAAACAAGCGCTTCATCCTGGCACCATCAGGGGTGAATGGCTGTGTTGCTGACTATTCTCAGGCCACACACACGTGACAGATAGTAAACAACTCCCAGGTAAGTTTTCTTCCTGTTCTTCTTGGGTCTGTTCCCTGGGCTTTATGTCTGCTGACCTGACTTTTGTTTCCTTCTGGAATCTTAAAAACAACTTTGCTTCAGCAGCCAGCTCTGCCTAGGAGCCAAGACCACAGCAGCTGAGTTGGCCTTTTTGCCTCTGCCATTGACATCTTCCTGTCTCAATTACATGGTAATCCCTGGTAAAATTACAAATTTATTTATCGTTCTTTTTCCTTTCTTTTTTTTCTTCCCCCTCCAACCCTGCAATTTTTGCAGCTCATCAGCCATAACGAAGCCTACTTTTGTAAAAGCCAAGGAACACGTGATGCTTACCTGATGGAAACGGGCAGACGTGGTGGGCCAGGCCTGGCTGTGATCTCTGTGTGCTCATAATACTTTCAATCCACACCCCCAGGAGATTTGTTCCTGCTCTTCTTAGACCAGTCTATTTGTTTACTCCAAGCAGGTCAGCACCAGAGGCCTTGCTCAGGGGTCTTGGGTTCCATAATGACAACAGAGCATCTGTGGTGTTCCTGCTTTGCCCAAGAATAAAGTGATCCTCGTGGTGAATTTATCAGAAGCTCCACAGGAATGTGATCACAGCAGCTCTCACCAACCCATTTCCCAGGTGGGGAAAACAAAGCTGGAAAGCCTAGATAACCAGGCTCTCCGAGAGGAAAGAAAGAGCCAGGCATCTCTAAGGGGTACCTCCTCCATGCCCGAGGAAACGGGCACCAGGTCTTGCACATGCCCAGTCTGCCTTGTCTCCCTGAAGACCTTTTACTCAGGCTCCACTGTGGAGATGATTAAGTCATACTTTCAACCGTCTTTCTCATTCACCCATTCTCTCATGCATGCATATCCTCTTCTGAATAGCCCTTCCCTATGTCCATCAGGAATTTGGCCCCTTGGGATTCTAAGGCTGGCTCCCAGCTCTCCCCACCTGCCCCACTGCTTTGATGGCCCCAGAACTGGTCTAACTCCAGCCAGGCCTACCTCGGGTGACTCCACCTCTGGCTACACAACTGAGTCTCCGTCCTCAGCCTGATTAAGGCCATGCAGGGCATTGGCTGGCAGCCCCACAAAGGCAGAGTTTTATTTGCTGGGGGTCAGGGTCTTTTTCCCTTGCAGTGTCATCAGGGAATCCAGGCTTCCCAGTCCTTCATGAACCCCGGCAGAGAGACTGGGGACTGAGTGCCCAGTTCCAGTTCTGCCTCGTTCTCTTCCAGCTGTGTGATTGGATTTGAATTCTCCCCCTTTACTGGCTCTCGGTGTTCTCCTCTGTAACAGTGAGATAGAAATTCTTACCCCCAAAGGGTGCGGTTTTGAAGCAAAAGAGGCACAGGGATGATGCGCTCCTATGGTGTCTTGCTCACCTAAACCCCATAACCCCCCTCCCTTGGGCTTGCTCTATCCCCAGCTCCCTGCCTGGGCACGCTGATTCTCACCAAAACTCCCCAGCCCCACCCTGGGATCTTGGCCTCCTCCAGCACATTCTCTAAAGATCACTGTTACCATGGTAACCTGTAGGCTGCCCCGCTCTTATCCCTGCCCTGCCCCCACCCCCTGCCCCATCCCTTTCTGTCCCCACACTCAGGCCAGCCCAGCTCAGTGGCTGAGCTGTGTCAGACACAGCTGGATTCCCCCACCCCCACCCCCGTGGAGCTGATCCCTGCCACTGGAAGGCTGAAAAGGTTAAGGACCCGGTGCATAGGAACCGGTATAATGGGCTCTTCTCCGCTGGCATCAACCCTGCAGTATCCTCCACCGAAGTAGCTGGGATTGTTTGCCAGGCCTGCCATAGCAAAGAAGGCCAGCCGGGGTAGAAGAAGCCATGCATGGTGTTTCCATCCTGGAGGCTGAAGTCTGAGACCTAAGGCTGGCTTCTGCTGAGGCCAGCACCTGCTCTTCTCTCTGGCCTCTGGTGGCCTGCTGGTGTATGATGGCCCTGGCTGGCTTTTGAATGGTCACCCCCTTTCCTCTCTTCTCTTCTCTTCTCTTCTCTTCTCTTCTCTTCTCTTCTCTTCTCTCCTCTTCTCTTTTCTTTTGCCAGTCCTGGGGCTTAATCTCCAGGGCTGGGTGCTGTCCCTGAGCTTGTTTAAGTTCAAGGCTAACACTCTATCACTTGAACCACAGAACTACTTCCGGCATTTTTTTTCCCTGAGTAGTTTATTGGAGATAAGTCTCATGGACTTGTACGCTGGGGCCTCAGCTCTCAGCCTCCTGAATAGCTGGGAGGGGTTAGAGGTGTGAGTTATGATGCACGGCTGGTCACCCCCTTTTCTGGTTTCTGGTTCCTGTGCCTGTTCTTGCCAAGTACCCTTTCTATGAGGAAGCCATGTACTGGGCTAGAACTTGCCCCCATCACCTCACTCCAGCTTCATTATCTCTTGTTAAGACTCTATTTCCAATTGAAGTCACAAGACAAAGCCCCCTGGGAGTTAAGACTTGAGCACTTTTGCAGTCATTCTGTCAGTCATTTTATTGGTCACTCACCAGCTCCATCCACCAACCCCAAGGTGCCTGTGTGTGTGCAGCAAATCCTTGCAAATCTATCCTTGTCTATTCACAGACTGAGGAAGCTGGGGTTCCAAGACCTGGGTGGCTTTCCTGAAGTCCCAAGAGGGTGGAATGATGGGGAGGGGGCAGAGCTCTGCAGTTCAGCTGTATGTGTCTGAGACCTAGGAAGTCTTTCCAGTGATGGTATGGAAGGAATATTTGAGTTCCCTGGTGTCAGAGGGAGGGGAGAAAAGACCAGAGCCTCGGCAAATTTCTTCCACATGTAAGAGTGAACTTGACTTGGCTCTATGGTAAAACTCTGGTTTCCAGGACTGCCAGCCAACGTCCTTGACCAGTCTACCAGGTGTCTGAGAACCACGACGTGTTGCCAAGTTTTGCCTTTTCTCCCCTGCGTGCATTCCACAAACCCTTCAAACCAAAGCCCCTGAGCCCTGCAACTCCTCTAGGGAGGGGACCTCAGGGATTCCTACCGGCACCGGGCACCAAGAACCATGTCGGCACGCAGGCCCTGGTGATAATTTGGGGGTATTTATATCCCTGCTTGTCATCAGGCTGTTGACGGGCTCACAGCAAAGCACCCCTCATACATGTTAAATATATATGCGTCTGTGCGCGTATGTGTGTGTGCCTTCCCGGGGTTTTATTTATGCAGCTCCTCTGAGGATTAATTTAGCCAAATAACCGAAGCTATTTAGGTAGCTGACATTCACGCTGTGAAGGGAAAGGAGGGAATGTAGGAGCGGAGTCAGAGAGGGCTGGCTTTGTTCCCGGGCCTCAGTTCCCTTCAAGTCAGGGCCCAGGGTGGTAGCATGTCTGGTAACTTGGCGATTTCAAGGCTCCCATGCCCAGTTGGTGACGGGGAGCTGTGCGAGACTTGGGAGCAAGTCCAGATCAGAACCCGGGTTTGTTTGTTGGCGGGAGGCTTCCCCTCGCAGGGCTGGCACGCGAGCTCCTCCTCCTCCGATGCCAAGGCCCTGCAGATCCTCCTTCCATGAGAGTATTTTGATGTCAGTGGTGTTTTCTCCTCCTCATTCCACTTCTGCGTGGGTCACAAGTGCCATTTATGATACAATTGAAATTCCCTGATAGGCCCTCGAGGTCTTTAGCTCTCTGGCTCTGGTTGAACTTCCAGTCAGAACATTCTGGAAACGTGGTGCAGTCTTATAGGGATTACTCTGTCGGTCCGTCCTTGGAGCTCACCGTACCTGGACCGGACAAAACAGCAGCTTGGAGCAGCAGTGAGTGATGGTGTGTGTGGGGTGGAGCATTTGGTGGCCAGGTCCTCTGGCCTCCACAGAGACGCTTCCGCTCTACAAGCGAGGGGAGGGAGGACATGCCCTCCCACTCCCTAGCCCCTGGCTGGGGTAACCCAGCAGCCTCTTCTGTCCTCTCCCTTATTCTCCCATCTGGCTTCCACCTCTGCGATCCTGTCTCCCTCCTCATGCTCCCACAGGTGTGTGTTGTTCAAAATCATCTCCACACCCTCAGATTCTTATCTCAAGGTCTCCTCCTTGAAAGGCAACCTGAGGCCCCGGGAGGGGAGCAGTGAATGTTTAAAACCTGAGCTTGGGGGTGAAGGGGTCTCCTGTTGTTGAATCTTGGGGCAAGAAGCAGTGATCAATTAGTTCACTTCTGTGACTCAGTTACCTCCTGTGCATCATGCATACTATCTGTTCTGTAGGATAGTCTCCCCGCCCCCCACCCCACTTCTCTGCCTTCGCGTCTCTCCCTTTTTCTGGCTTCTGAGCATCACAGTTGTGCTAGCGTTTACCAGTTACATATAGTTCTTCTTTGCCTATTGATGGATTGTTTCTAGCCCTCCATTCTGCTCCCCTGCCCCTCTCCCCCAGATGGGCTCTGGGAGGTGAGCACGGGGGCCTCATCTCCTCAGCACCTTGGACAGCACCGGCCAAGCTGCGCATGCGTTCCTGTCTCTCCCTCTCAAGAGTAAAGCGCTCATTCCTGACTCTGTCTGTCCCCTGGCGTTCTCCTCTTCCCACCCTTCACACCCAACGTGAAGCTTGGCCTCTGGTTGCCCAGGCCGGACCTGGCCCTTCCTCCTCATGACTGCTTCTGAGTTGCCTTCCTGCACAAACACCTGCTCAGCACCCCATGCCTCTCTGCCCTGTCCTCCTTCTTCCTCATCCAATGGGCCGCAGCCAGGCTTCTCCAACTTGCACATGCCTGTCCCTGGCCTACAGCCAGCAGAGAGGTCACACAAGGATCTCTAAGACCCCAATACCAAGTTCCCAAGCCCCCTCCCCATGCCTGCTCTTCCCACCCACCCAGTGACACTGGGTGACACGCTGTGCCAGCCCAGCAGTACTGTCTTGGCATCTCTGTATGGTGCCACTGTGCTTTCTTCTGTCTCCCTACAGACAACTTAAAGAGGTCAGACTGGCTGAGCCTGGTGGCCTATACCTGTGATCCCAGCTACGTGGGAGGGAAGAGATCGGGATAACTGCAATGTGAGGCCACTGCAGGGGTGTGGGGGGGGAATAATAAGACCCCCCCATCTCAAAAGCCAGGTATGAGCCTACATGTCTATGACTCCAGCTGCACAGGAGACCAAGATAGGAGGATTGTAACCTGAGGCTTGCCCCTGACAGAAGCATGAGACCCTACCTGAAACAAAAACGCTGGCATGTGGCTCAAGTGAGAGAGCACTTGCCTAACAAGAGCTAAACCTCTGAGTTCAAACTCATATCTGGAGAGGGAGAGGAGGGAGGAGAAAGGAGGGGAGTAGAAGAAAAAGAAGGAGGAGAAGGAGAAAGAGGAAGAGGGAAGAAAAGGAGGAGGAGGAGGAGGAGGAGGAGGAGGAGGAGGAGGAGGAGGAGGAGGAGAAAAAGAATGGTTTGCTCATGGTTCTAGAAGTTTCTGTCCGTGGTTACTTGCCCCTATGCTCTGGCCCCTTGCATCAGGGTGGGTGCATGGGGATGAAGGGGGGCTCCCCAAATGGTAGCCAGGGAGGAGAGGAGGGGGAGGGGTGGAGGGAGGAGGAGGAGTGTCGGGAGGAGGGGGGCAGGGGAACATGTGCCTGTGGTTCCAGCACCCCTTATAGCTCACCCAAGACCTTGCTTCCTTCTGAAGGCTCGAGCACCTCTTCAAGTAGCTCCACAGACGGGCATCCAAGCCTCCACCACGGGTCTCCAGATCTGAACCACAGCCTGTACTGAAAGCAGGCTGGGCACAGCTCTTGAGGGAAGAAGTCCCACCCTGGCCTGTGACTCCCTCAGTTTGTGCCAGTGAGAATTCCCTCTGCACTGGGCCGTCCCTCTGCCTCTCCCCATGGACCCCACCCCAAAGCCAGCTGGGGCAGCCGTGTGACCTCAGTAGTCTTCTCTGAGTGCAGAAAGGAGTGCAGGTTTTGTCCCAGACATCTCTGCACACGGATTGTGGCACCCTTTACCCCAAACGGTCCTGTGATATGGAGGTGGGGACAGGGGCTGGGGCCGGCCACAGGTGCTGGCAGTCTCCACGCACCCACGGAGGTGCTGCAAGACTTGATTTAGGGGTAATTGATGGGACACCTGGAATCATGAGCCATCATTCTCAGGCTGAAAATGAGCCCATCCATTCCCCCCCCTAAAAAAAAGTGGTGTCTGTTTGTGGGAGACCTCTGGGCTTTACTCGGTATTACAGAGAGCTCTATCACTGCTCCCCCACCCACCTCCCCTGGCTCAGGGTTGGGATTTATTTAAATGGAAAGTGTGCTGTGTGGCTAAAGTGTGTGTTAAGCAAGGTTTATTACAATCAATAAATCATGATCCTGTATCTGATGCTGAGATGGAAATAGCTGAGAGCCAGGTGACCCCACAGCCCAGCACTAAAGCCTCCCGCCCAGGGGCAGCCTCTGTATTCTGGCTGAGAGCCGCCCCCCCCCCCGCCCCGCCCGGTCATGCCCAGGGGCTCTCATCTCCCTGATAACTCCTCCTCAGATTTCTCCCCAGAGGAGCCACAGGAGAGCAGATGGCTCTGCTCTGTTTCCGTGTGGGAGCAGGCAGGCCCGGGAGCACAGCCATGGCTGGGAGAGAGAGGAGGACTCTGTATCCTGCCAGCATGGAAGGGAGGAGGGAGAGATGAGGAGGATGGAGTCCTTGGACTTAATAGCTTCCAATGAAGACAGCATGCCTGCACAAAGTTAAGGTCACCATTCTTGTGTCAAAGTTCTGCGTTCCATTCCCACATCCGTAGATTTACTTCCCAGCTGCATCTGGGGTGTGACCCAAGTCCTACCCCCCCCCAGGGGTAATGTGGGAGGAAGACATGCAGTGCCGAGCACAGGGCCTGGACAGGTGGATGCCATGGCCCAGCTGTGTCCCCGTCCCAGTGGCCAGAACCTTCCATTATTACTACCTGTGTGCGGATGCAGCAGGCACAATTCAGTCAGGACTACTGGGGTGGGCAGGGACCCAGGCACAGTGATGCTGATAGGGATGGAGGGGCCCCAAGCCCAGGGAGCCATGAACCCCCAGTGTATGGAGGGTATGGAGGTCCATCTTCCCCGAGCCTCAAGGCCACAAGAAGGCTGAGGTTTCTGGCAGGACCCTGGCGCAAGAGCTGCTGCCCCCCCTCACTGGCCCACCCGGATCCGTGGATGGAGTGTGCACCACTGCCAGCCCTCCCAGGAAACATGGGGAGAGAACACTGTTCGTTCCCCCTGGCGTCACCAGATCAGACCCGGTGGGATTTGGAATATGGTATGGACTTCCGATGCCCACATTGGTGATTCTGGCTCCAGGGCTGCCAGCTCCCAAAGCAGGGCCAACCCACATTGGAGTGCAGAGTGAGAGAGGACAGCTGGGACTAAGGATTCGGCTGGACAGTACGGAGAACTGGACAGGGTCTTGGGTCTAGAGCAAAGCCGAAAACCCCTCACCCGAGTCTAAAAGGTGAGAGCAAGCCTTCCTTCATACAGGGTCACCTGACCTGGTCCAGGGCTCTTGACCCCCGCCCGCCCCCAGCCCACTCACAGATGCCTGAGCCAGCACTGGGGCCCAGGGTCTCCTTAGGGAGGGAGAGGGGAGCTCTGGCAGTCCACAGCGCTCCGCCATGACTCAGGCTAGTGGGAAGGAAGCGATGGGTTGCAATTTCCTTCTCTTTTGTCTGTGCTAAGCCCAGTTGCCAGTCTTCCCAAAGGCGGCGGGGTGGGTGGCAGGAAAGATGGTGACTGTATGTGGAAGAAGACACCCAGATGCCAAGTTCAAGCCCCAAGTCTACCAAGAATAACTAAGAAGCCCTGCCCTCCTTCAGGCTGTGTTCAGCCAGACGTTCTCCACCCATCCTGCCCTTCTTCCTTATGAGTTCCATAGGTTTGGATACTGCCTCTTCCTCCATGAAGTGTTCCTGGGTTCAAGTCCCAATGTCAGCCCATCTCCCACCAAAATAAATTGAAATCAAAAACAAAAACATCTTCACAGCTCCTTTGATGCTTAAATCTTTGATCCTTCCTTGCCCTTGGGATACAATTTCATTGTTTCATGAGCCATCCCTACTGCTCTGGTGCTGGCCCTGGCCTCCCCAGATGCTTCTCTTGCCTCAGTTTCCCTCCTTTCAGTCCTTGGTGCCCGCTCTGTCTCCTTCTCCCTCCTCCAGCCTGTCACCTTGCTCACCACTCTCCTCCTGCTTCCCACCTTCCCCTGACAGCCTCACACAAACTGGCAGGTCCCTGGGTTCCACTGTCCCCCCAGTGTCCCCTTTCTTCCCAGTCTGTTATAGATGCATGCCAAGCTGGGGACTGGCCTCCAAGATCATGCTGTGCCTGGGTGCTTTGCCTGCTTGTACCCACGACTTTACCATTCACCATCTAAGGAGGCAGGCTGTTCCTCTCCTTGAGCCTGGGTTCTTTATTACTGACACAGAAAGGTCTGGGGAAAAGGACGGGGCCTGGCTAGAAAAAACACAGCAGCCAAAGCCTTAATTCTTCTCAGTATCCTGGCAATGCACTAGCAGCAAGTGACCTTGGCTTTGACCTTCCCCATCTCAGCTCTGCTAAACCTCAGACCATGGAGCCCCTTTGAGCCCAGCTGCTCTCTGTCTTACCTCCCTCCCTCCTCTCTTAGCAGCCCCAGGACAAACTCTCCATGGGTGCAGAGGCTGCTCCAACAGCCTTGGGCAAAGAGCAACCGGAAGCCAGTGTAGGCTGAGCCATCCTCAAATCCCAGTGCCTGGATGCACCCCCGCCTGAAGCCTGCTCACTCCTGCTCATGGCTCTCAGCACTGCCTGGAAACAGCTCTTTCTTGGTTTCCTGAAGAAGGATCATTCCTGGTGCCCCCCTCACTGTGATTGGACAGTAACCTGGAACGTCGAGGCACGGCTCAGCAATCTTGTCTCTTCGCCACCCCCCACCCCAACCCCCCACCCCCCGCTCAGCCAATGCACCGGTTGGTACCAGCTGCTTGTGCTGGTTCAGGTTGGGGAGGAAGACACAGCTTCCTAGGCTTTCTGGATGCCATCAAGCAAAGGGAATCCTTCCTTTTTCCTTGCTTTCTTTGAAGAGAGATGGTAAGAGACAGTTTTACGTGGGCTGGGTTTTTCCACCTGGCTGAGCCCTGTCTGAAGAAGGCCATCCACCCCCAGCCTCACTGCAGGGGAGGAGGAGAAGGAGGAGGAGGAGAAGGAGGAGGAGGCCACCGCCGTCCCCTGCTGTCACTTGATGTGGTGGCACCATTTGTTGGCAATCCATAGATGGAAACTCAAGACCTCTCAAACATCTCAGGCACAATCCAGCCCAGCTCAGAACCAAAAAGCAAAAGAAAACGTCTTTCAAACATTCCTGGATGATTTACACTCTCCCGCACACCTGTTCTATTCTGGAGGGATGAGGTAAGGGCTGCCTTCTCCTTTGAGGCTGCACAGAAACGATTTCCTTGGCCAGAACCGAGCAGCCAGCAACTTCCTTCCCCCCACCACCATGGGGGGAGGGAGAGGTGGGCCCTGCCAGCCTCAGGCAAGCTGTAAAACCAGCCTTCAAACTCGTGGGCACACCATCTGAGCCGGCAACTTCTCTTCTGGCTTCAGACTCGAGAGAATTGAAAGCTGGGACTGGAAACAGATGTTCATCCATCCTGTTCCAGGCAGCGGTAGTCACAGTCGCCAAGAGATAGAAGCCCTAAAACGTGGTCTCTACACCAACAGTCAGTCTTAAAAAGGGAGGACATTCTGACACAGGCTACAATACTGATGCACCTAGAGGACAGTGTGCCAAGAGAATTAAGCCAAGAAACAAACAAAAAAAATAAAAACTATGATTATATGATGACCCTGTGGATAGGTGTTAACTTCCCAATTTCACACAGGAGTTAGGGGTGGAAGCCCTGTCGAGAGGGGAGTTCTTATCTGGCAACAGAGTTTTGGTATTTTAAGGTATATTTTTTGGTTTTTACAGGAAAAAAAAAGATCCCCGGAGATTCATTTGCTCAGCAGTCTAAATACACTGAACCCTACTGAACTATGTAATTTTTTAAGTCGACAAAGATGGTACAATTTGTGTTGTGTATTCTTATTCTTTCTTTATGCCACAAGCAGTTTTCCAGAATACATGCTATTACATGTGTTGTCTTTTTTCTCAAACACAGAAGAAATATAAAAAAGAAAACAAAAGTCTTAATGCGTATAATGTGAATTGTGTGTGTATGTGCACGTGTGTGTGTGTGTGTGTGTGTGTGTGTGTGTGTGTGTGTGTGTGTGTGTGTGTAAGGGGCTTGAAATCTGTGGCTATTTCTTAATCTTTTCCTTCAAATCTAGGGCTCTAACACTTGAGACACAGCTCCAATTTGGGTTTTTGTAGGGTTCATGGGAGATAAGAGTCTCAAGGATTTTTGTTTTGCCCAAGCTTGAATAACCACCCTCCAATCTCAGCCTCTTGAGTAGCTAGGATTACACATTGAGCCACTAGTTCCTGGCTGGGCACTCTTTATTTTTTTAGCATTTGTAGAAACAAATAGCCAGAATATGTAAGCATTGTAGAAAAGCATAATTTAGATCTGTTTTTACAAATTGACCCACCCCCAAAAAAATCTTTCCTCTCCCTCCCTCCCTCCCTCTCTCCTTCCCTCCCTCTCTCCCTCCTTCCCTGTCTTCCTCCCTCCCTCCCTGCCTGCTTGCCTGCCTGCCTGCCTGCTTTCATTCTTACCTTTCCATCTTTCTTTGGTGTTGGAGTTCAAAGCCTGGCCAGTGAGCTGTGTGTCCCTCAATGAGTCTAGATATTATCTAACTTCCATGTCCTTTCCTTCATCCAATTGAAAGAGAATTTAAACACAGCTGTATGAGAGACAAGCATAGCGGTACACACCTATAATACCAGCCCCTGGGAATCAGAGGCAGGAGGAACCTGAGTTCGAGACCAACCAAGGTTGCATAGTGAGACCCTTCCTCAAAACACAAACCCCAAGTCATGTGTGAGGACTTCGGGGGGATTACAGACGGCATGCACTCTGTGTGACCGGCTCAGCGAGTCCCAGCTGTGGTTGTTGTTATTTGTTTTTCTCCATTGGCACCTGGAGCAAAGAGGATGCTGGGAAGGGCTGGCTTCTTTCTGGACTCCAGCTGCCTGCCTGGCCTTTAAACAGGGCATCGAGTGGCTTGAAATCTGTCTGCAGAGGAAGCTTCTGTGTTCAGTGCCCTGGGCACCTTGAAGGGATGGTGAGACATGTTTGCAATTACAGACAATGCTAGAAAAGGGCTTGGGGGTCCACCAGTTGAAAAGGGAGGAGAAGGGGGGAGGGAGAGAGGGAGAGAGAGAGCACTCCAGACATGCCCCAGAAGTTCAGGGGAGCCGGGGAGAGAAGGGGTAGACTCTTTGTTCTGCCCTTAACCACCTCTGGCACCTTACAGTCTGCATCCCAAAGGCTGTGTTCTTTGACTCAGTTTCTCCTCTTTAGGCTGGGGGTAAGGGTAGCTTTGCCAGGCTGGGTAATAAAGACTGTGTGAAGGCTGGCTGTGCCTATCCTGCCCAGGGGCTCAGGCACCCCACTTTCTTTCCCTTTCTCAATGTCCACATGGCCATGAGCAGAGCTTCAGCTGGGGTCCTGGCACAGTGTAGGTGCAGGCCCCTCCACGGGACCTCTTTCCAGAGTGCCATGGTCCCTGCCCTAGCTGAGCATGGATGCTTTGACTGGGGTGGGCCCCCTTATTTCCTCCCTTCCCATGCTGCTCAGCACGAAGGCCCTGGATGGACCCAGGAGCTATAGCAGGTCCACTTCTCAGGCCTCCCCACCCCTCAGCCCAGGCAGCACACACCTTTTGCAAGATCCCCAGGTGCCCTGTGTGTGCAGCTGGGCACAGATGATCAGGCTCCCTCTCTAGCTCTGGGGTGCTGGGGGCCTGAGACCAAGGAGAGGAGACCCCAGGGAAATGCTCCCTACTGCTGTCCTGCCCCCAGGACTGGAGACAGAGTCCACGCCCTCTCCCCAGCACAGGTCCCCTGTGCTTGGACTGCCTCTTCCTTGTTGTGTTTCCTGTCAGCTCCCTGCACCCCACTGCCGACCCTGGAACAAGCTGGGGAGATCGAGGCAGCCTATCGGTAATGAGGTGCATCTGCCAAACAGCCACCGCAGAAGGCACATTAAAGACATTTGCTTGATCCCATTTTAATAACCTGCCAGCCCGAGCAGCCAGACATGTCTCACCCGTTGTGGAACAAGAGGACTGTTTCTTATTATTTTTAATAAAGAGGTTGGTATAACTGACGCGTTGGTGCCATTAACACACCTCGTGTTTAATAAGACCACGCGGTAACTGGGGACCCCCGTCTCTTATCCCACGTGCTGGAGAAGCAGGAACAAACCCCCTCCCTACCCTGCCCTGACCCATCAGACACATCTCCACGCGGCCACGATGAGGCAGAGACGCATACACTCACGCCAGGCTGCACGCACAGGCAGGGCACGCACTGAAGACCACGTACACACACTAGTACCCCAGCTGTGGCATGGGGTGGGGGGGCCACGTGGGAAGCGTGTCCCCCAGACTCACCCAGGACCTCTTTAGAGCAGGAGGATTGAGAGGCCCCATCTCAGTGGGGGAAACATATCTAGATAAGGCCCTGAAGCCCACGAGAGAAGAGGGGAGTAAGAGCGATGGGTGGAGCACAGAGGTGGGATGTCCCCTTGTGAGGAGCTTGTGCTGGTTAAGAGGCTGGGAGGTGGCAGTCGGCCTCCTCTCTCAGAGGTGCCTTGGAACCTGAACCTGACACACGCATGCGTGCACACCGCCGGATACGAGAGCAGCAGATGCCAGGCAGAACTTCCTGGGCTGATTCTTCCTCACCACTTGGTGGTGGTCCAGGATTCTGGTCCTGGGGCTTAAACTCAGCGTACTCAGGATCTGGGAGCTGCCCCTCTGCTTTGTTTGTTTTACTCAAAGCTAGAAATCAACCACTTGAGCCACAGTTTTCAGTTGGGTCCTCAGAGCTAAGAGACTCAGATTTGTATTACAGGGCTGGCTTGGAACTACAATCCTCCAATCTCAGCCTCGTAAATAGCACGGATTTCAGGCATGTGCTACCACCAGTGTCTGCTTAGGGCTCTCCTGCCTCCCAGTCCAAGAGCTGGAATGTGGCAGGGGTGGGGACTCCGCCTCCCAATTCCAGCACCTCCACCCTGCTCTGCAGAGAAAGCAAGATCCTAGGAGAGGATCCACAATAGACAGGAGAGAGAAAGGGGGCCTGGCGACTGGATGAGCCCTGGACAGGGCGACCTGAGCCATGAGGCTTGGTGACGCTCTTGTCCATGTGTCAGTCCCAGGGTATTGGGAGGCCTGTGTGTCAGTGACTTTATTTCTACACAGAGGCCACGAAGCAGGCCCACTGCCCAGGTCTGCTGATTCTGGGAAACACCAATTCGAGGATTTGCAATATGGCCACATTTCTTCTGGCCACTCAGTACCTGGAGCCAATGCTCAAAGGCAGAGGTCCGGGACTGAGGTCAGCACTGTCGGGTGAGCTTCCTTGGTACTGACCACTCCTAACAAGACCCTGTCAGCCTCTTGTGCCCGAACCTCTGTGGAGAATAGATGAGAAGATTTTTTTTCCCCCGGAACCGCACTGAGTGAGAATAAAAAGGAGGAGAAGGGCAGAAGCGGGCAGGTGGGGGGAAATGAGGAACAAAAGCCATCCACGCTTGCAAAGGAGCAGATGAGCCGTTTCACTTTCTGATCTATAAGCCTTGGAAATTGGGGGTCGGTGGGGGTCCCTTCTGTGAGTCTGTTTTGATTCTGGTCTCTGTGCTCTGTGAGACTGCCATCGAACGGACCCCCGTCCCCCTACAAGGAGGCGTCAATATGCCAGGAAAGACAAAGCAGCAAATGCCCCCTACCTTCTTGGGGGTAGGAGGTTCTGCAAGGAGATGCCAGTGGATAGGGAGCGATCGACATTTTAATAGCTGCAGTCAGCATGGCACTGGATGGGCCTGGCCCAGACAAAGACTGCACGCATCCCCACCCCTCCCTCCCACCCCCAGTCTGCCCTCCCTCCCCCTTGCTGTTTTCCTGGACCAGGTTCAGCCCGGGCCCTCCCACGCTGGGCCCTGGGAAAGGTCAGAGGCTCTCAGAAGCCAGGTAGCTGTGCACGGGGGTAGATGGAGACACAGGGAGGAGACTTGGGTGCCAGGCTCTGATGTTGGGGTACAGTGGTGCAGAGGAATGTGGGAGGCCATCCGGTGGCAGTGGCAAGCACAGTCAGTCTGTTCTAAGGCACTGTGGGGCTTCCACACTGACCTACTTTCCTTCCCAGACCCCCACTCCACTCCCCTCTCCAGATCAAGCCTGTCTTCTGCCCCCCTCTGTGGGTGGAACTTAGGAATGCTAACCCACTACTCTGGCCCATCCTCAGTACCCTCATTCTGGACAGATGTCCCAATAAACATCTTGTCCAAGCTTGGCAGCACAGCCGGGCTCAAACAAAGGAAAGGAAATGATGGCTTGCAAACAGGGGAGGAGGACGGGTCTCAGCTTGAGTGGGGGACAACAGGGAAGTGTCACCATCATGGAGAATGGCCATTCTAGCAGGACGTGGCCTTAGCTGGACATCCTATCTGAGCACCACCAGTGGCTCATATCTGTCATCCTAGCTACTCAGGAGACTGAGATCTCAGGATCATGGTTCAAAGCCAGCCAGGGCAGGAAAGTCTGTGAGACTCATATCTCTCGTTAATCACCCAAAAGGTGGAAGTGGAGCTATGGCTAAGTGGTAAAACACCAACTCTGAGCAAACAAACAAAAATGCAGAGGGACGCTGCCCAGGTACTGAGTTCAAGCCCCAGCATGGCATACACGGAAGAGGTAGACATTATACCTTCCCTTTCTAGATGGGGCAGCCAAGTCCAAGAGAGGTAAAGCCAGCTGCCTACCACCCCACCCAGTCACCACCTGCCTTTCCTCTCCTTCTGTGCCCGGCCCTACAGTCCAGCTCCTCTCCTCCTGCAGGGGTGCTCCTCCCTGCCCGTCACCTGACTCCAGTCCTGCAGGGGCCCCGTGGCCTTCTAGCACCTCCTTCTGCTGCCCAGAGATCCTGGAATCTCTGCCCATAGGCAATGGAGCAGCCACAGTGAATTGGCCTCTGTTGTCCCCAAAGGAGATTCTGCACTGCAGACTCTGCTGGGACACGAGTGAGCTCTGAGCTCAGCTGCTTGATTTGAGGGCGCTCCAGGACCCCAGGCACATGGGGAGATGGGTCTTGTCCTGGGCATCTGAGGCCAGTGAGAAAGGTCTGTCCCACCCCTGGCCTGGCCTCTTGCTCTGCTCTGAGCCCATGGTTTGGGAAGAAGAATCTGCTGGCTATCAGCCACACAGGGGCTCAGCCTTCCTTGTCCACCTCTGCACACAGAGGGACAGGGAAGGAGGCCATGGAGGCCACAGTGCCCGGCCACGTGTGGGCCTCCCTCTCCCCCTCCTTTCATGCCTCACGTGGTTCTGCCCAACACTGCCACCCTGTTGAGCCGACCGAGGGGGTGGCAGTGGTGTTGAGGTCTTGACTTCCTCATATGTAAAATCGGGGTGCGAGAACTTACTTCACAACTATTGCATAGATTAGACTTGTCTGCTACAACACAGACGTGAATCCACTGAGGTAGAAGGCAGTGAGAGTCCATGAGAGGGATCACAGAGCCCCTGCCCAGCTCCCAGCACGGGGCCAGGCCTGGGACCCCCAAGACAAATACAGCCCAGACAGACACGTGTGGTCATTCCTGCAGGGGGTGGGGCCCACACACAGGGCCTGAATCCCTGGGGCCTTTGTCTCTGGGTGACATCCAGAGACACAGGCGAGGCTCCAAGCCGGAGGATCAGGCTCTGACAGAGGTGCTTCACGGTGGAAAGAAGGAAGTGGGAGAGAGCAACAGACCCTGCCCATCCTTGCAACTGCCCCCCCACATGCATGCACACACACAGACCCCCCAGGTAAGATCGATGGAACCCTACAGAGTTACCTGAGTCCCCATCGACACACTGAATGAATGAATGAGTGAATGAATGCGAAGTCATCACAAAGCAAGGAGAACCACTGAAAACACCCTGCTCAGCCACTGATGGCAGGGGGACCCCTCCCATCCCCTCTCCCTTCTTCTCCCCTCCCTGTCCCCTCTCCCCCCCCCCCCCCCATCATATCCAGGGCATGGAAGATCCACACAAGTGCTTTCCAGCTCAGTATCCTGTGTGCCAGACGCTTGGGTCTCTTGACAGGCAGACCTCGGCGTGCCGAGGCACATTTTGGTCACTGTTAATAACTCACAGGACAGGTGAGGGATAAATAGGACTTTGTCTGATGTCAAAACAAAAGCTTCCTTGTGGAACCCTGAGTCACACGCCTAGAAGAATAGAAAAAGAAAGGGGACACACAGTCTCTATTACAAATTTGTTCATGGCCTCCCAAAGATCCTCCCCTCCCCTCCCCTCAACCCTCCAGCTCCCCAAGCCCTCCCCGCCCTGCCACAGAGCCACCCAACATAAGCCACAGATTGATCAGATAGCTCAAAACCACAGCTGCCTGCCCAGCACCCCAGCAGTACCAACATAACGCAGGATCAGATGCACACAGAGCTTGTGCTGAAATAAGGATAGTGGGGGTTACTGGCACCAGCTGGGTTTGACTGGCATCTTCTTTTTTTTTTTGCCAGTCCTGGGCTTGAGCTCAGGGCCTGAGCGCTGTCCTTGGACTTTCTCAAGGCTAGAGCTCTACCACTTGAGCCTCAGCACCACTTTTGGCTTTTTGCTATGTATGTGGGGTACCAAGGAATCGAACCCGGGTCTTCGTGCATGCTAGGCAAGCACTCTACCACTAGGCCAAACTCGACTGGCATCTTCTTGTCTTCAGGGAGAAAGGTAAAGAGGTAAAGTTCCCCGCTCAACCCCCCCCCCCCGTGATGGGCGTGCCTGAATTCCCAAGAGGCAGAGCTAGGAATTTGGGACCTGCCACCCTTGGGTCATGAACTCTCAAGTTCCCTGTGACCCTGCCCTCCTGCTCCTGACCCTATTTAGGCCTGGACCAGTTCAGGCGCATGACACCATGCTTTGTGTCTCTCCTTCAGTCACCCTGGCGCCCCACTTCAGCTCTCCATTGGGGTTGATATTGTTTTCCTGCTCTTTCTTTCCTGCTCTCATGGCTCAGTTTTCCAACAGTGTTGAGTGTATTCGTGGGGCTGTAACAGGAATCCGCCTGCAGACTCAGGCTCTCTGATAAAGACTCCCAATCCGACCTCTCAAAATGTGGTTTTCTGTTTCTTGCTGTACAACAGTGTACATCCCTCCTGGGCCCCAGGTGGGAGCCTTGGCCAAATCCACATGAAAAAATCTCCAGCAAAGGACAGGGTCACAGTGCCAGACTCCCACAGAAAGAGTCCTGAGACCCCGGGTCAGCCCAGCCGTTCCTCTGATCTCTGGACGTGCTCTTCTACACAATGGGATGTGAGCCTGGAAGGCGTCTGCGATGTGTTGCTCTTCTCTGGTTCACTGTCTGTATCAGCCAACTCTTGCTGTGTAACAAATGATCCCCAAAGCATGCCTGGGAAGATGTTGAGGTGGGGACCTGACCCCGGCTGTGTTTCCACCCCCATCAGCATGCATGGCTCTAACTCACTATTTTGCTGGGGTGTGCCCTAGTGACAGAGTCCCAGGCAGAAGGAGTGGATTCCAGGCCAGTGGACACATCTCTCCCAGTCGCTCATCCTCTAGCTCCAAGCAGAGGGGCACCGAGTGACAGGCCCACCCAAGGGAGTCACCCTGTTCAACTTGATTGTTGAAACACTGTGATACATACCCCTTCCAGAGAAGGGAAGCAAAGGTTGGTTCTGAGCACTGGCAGGTTTCCACAGATGGTTTCACGGGACAGAGAAGTTAAAAGCATCCCATAACCAAGGGCTTGGCGGCTCACGCCTCAAACCCTGGCTACGTGGGAGCCTGAGATCTGTGGATCACAGTTCAAAGCCAGCCCAGGCAGGAAAGACCTCCAATGAACCATCTAAAAAAAGACAGGAGTGGAAGCGTGGCTCAGATGGAAGAGTGCTAGTCTTGAGCAAAAAAATTCAGGGACGGCACCCAGGCGTGAGTTCAAACCCCAAGATGGATTTTAGTGGCCTGTCTCAGTAGCAAACAAAAGACCTGGGCATGTGAACCTGAGGAAACAAAGTATCTTTTCCCGACATCAAGTTGACAAATGCAGACATGTGTTGAAGTTAGGGTCCCATTGTGTACTCTGGTTCCATGAATGGGGTATCTCCACTGCACACCTCCATGACGGGGCCAGGCTGGACGGGGCCAGGCTGGACGGGGCCAGGGCTGGAGAAGGCGTGAAGGGACACATGGCTCCGGGGAAGGGCTGGGAAGTACAGTCCAGCTCCGTGTCGGCCCAGGCGTGGACTGACAGCTCTGTGACTGTTGCCATCTTGGCTGGACTTCCCTGTACCTGTACTCAGGGTTTGGTGCAGGATAAATGAATGAAGCTCTCAATCAGTGAAATCTCCAGTGGGTTAGGGGTCCATTTATCTGGGAGTTCCCCCTTCCTGGCTGCCCGCTAGTCTCTGAAGCCTGGCCTCTCCCCATCACACTCCACCCACCCCAAACCCCACTGCATGTGCTCACAGCAGTGGTATGCTGGGGGCTCCGGGGCCTCAGGGGCTCCCGTGTGGCTCACATTCCCTTTCCCTCTCTGACTAGCTCTGTGACCTTGGCCACTGTGTACCACTTCCCCCCAAACCTACTTTCCTATCCACAATTTGCAGCCTGTGATAATTTCCTTGTGTGGATTAAAGATGTTAATACATTCGTAGGCACGTGGGATGACAGCAAGTATCTAGTAAGTGCTCAATAAAGGCTGGCCTGCTCCTTGAGCCAGCTCCCTGATCACCCTCCATTGGAATTATCTAGCTAATTAGGCAACGAGTCAAGCTGGCCAGTTCAGTGCTGTCTCCTTGCACGCAGGAAGCTGTAGATCCTGTTGGCTTAGACACAGGTTCTGCCTAAGTAGGAGAGAAAAGGCTTCGACCCTTGCTATTAGCCCTGTGACTGGTCCTTTCTCCATCGCTCACCAACCCCCAGCTCATGCCCACCTTGAAGCCCCAGAGACGCAGTCTTCCCCTGTCCACCCCCTCATTCATCTTGATTAGAGAGTCCTTGCTCCCAAGTTAATTTTCTCATAGATGTCTATCAGTCATAAAGCAGGGAAACCCATCCCCAAGCTAATGAGGAATCATAGTCTCTCCATGTGATTACTTACTTAATTAGTATGCAGGCTTCCTGGTGGGGGGAGTAGCTGGAGATGATGTTGATGGACAGGGGAGTGAAAAAAGGGGACTGGGGATGGGGTAAAGCCAAGACAGGGGAATCCCTGAGCTCCCACCTTCTTCTCTCCCTGCAGGGGCCCCCCCGGAGGCTGAGAAGCTTCCAGGCCCTCCTCCCTTGAACCTGTGTCTCTGCACACAAATCCCTCCTACCCCGTGCAACCTGGAAGACCTGGAAGACAAGAGAGCTGTCTGGCTTAGAACAGTGGGGCCCTCAAAGTCTGTCTGGAGTCCAGGAAGCTAGAGAACATCCATGGAGGGCTGAGCCAGAAAGAGATGAGGCTCTTGCTGTGGCTTCTTCATCTCCTGTCCAAGGAAAGCAGAACTTGAGTCTCAGCAGTCAGAGCGGCCTGGAGGTCTGATGTGGAGCACTAGGGGGGAATCTCAGTACAGAATGGGGTTCAGATGGTGACGCAGTGGCTGCCAGAGACTAACATGGGGTCCCCAGGTAGAGAATGGCCAGGAGGAGTCGTGGTCAGGTATCCAGAAGCTATGGGGTGCTGAGGGACCAGACTGGACATGGGGGCAGTGGCATGGGGTGGAGAATGAGAAGCTGTGACTGGACCAATCTAGCAAGGGCTTGGCAAAGAACTGGACTCTTATGAGAAGAGTGGACTGGCCTAGAAGGTTCCAGAGCCCAACTGCTGCTTGGTCAAGCACAGAATCTTTGATCTTCTCTGAAGCTCAGATTAGAGAGAGGGGACCTAGATGGCAATCCGAGGGTGCCCCAGGGCCCCTGTGACAGTCCATGACTAATGGGCAGCTGCCTCGGCGCTGGTGCCTCTGAAGCAACAGAGGCAGCCACTGGGCAGATGAGAGAGGTAGCCATGCCACGTCGTTCCTTCTTGCATTTGGCAAAGATTTGCTTGGTGCCCACTGGGGTCTGGACCTGGCAAAAGTGGCTCAGCGTGTCCCTCTGGAGCTCTCCCCAGATACAGTCTAAAGAGAGGCCGGGTCTCTCCTCCCCTCTGCCCAAGCAGGGCTCCATGTCCCAGGGTTGAAACCAGAAACAATCCCCAGAGAAGCCATCGCTTCCTCCAGCCGCCTCTGCTGGCCGCATCCCGGCATCGCAGGCTGCTCCCGACCTCCTAGCCCAAACTCCATCTGGGGAGAGATGTGTGAAAATTGGATTTGCTGCTGGGGTCAAACCTGGCTGGGCTCTCTTCTGATTGTCACCTGCCTAGGAGATGGCGACGTGGCTGAAGGAGGATGCCGTATCTGGATCCCATGCACCAGGATGCAGCAGGCCTGCCTGGCCTGATCAGCTCTGTGTGCCTGCAGGTCCAGCCTCCCAGCCTCTCTCTCAGGTCCCCGCCATGGCCTCCAGGGCAGCTGGACCTCTACCCTGAGCCCCTCCTTCCAGCCCATCTGGAAGCAGGCCCAGAGGCCTTTTGGAAAATGAGCAGCTGGGCTGGCTGTGGAGTTCTGGGGTAGGTTTTATTTATTTTTTATTTTTTTCCTGGCACCCATCTTGCCTGCCTGTGGCTTTCTTGCTGTGCTGCTTGAAGCAGGGGGGTGGGGGAGGGGGCTGAAGCCTCTCCCAGCTCTTGACTGTCTAAGTCAGGCCAGTCACCCCTTGCAGGTTGCCTCCGCCTGCTCCTCTGCCTGCCCAGGGCTCCTCTCCAGCCTTTGTCTCTCAGTGCACAGACGTCTTTTGCCAATGGGACAAATGATCACTCATCTCCATCCAGCTACCTCCTCCAGGAAGCCTTTCATGGCTGCCTCTGCAGGGGATGAGGGAGAAGAGCAGACCTTGGACTAGGATTCAAGCCCAGATTCGCAGCTCCGTTCTGTCTTTTGTTCATTGAAATTCATCATTCTGAACCTGTGCTGGGGGCAGGAATGGAGTGTTGCTTTCAAGATGAATGAAATACATCCAAAGGATGTCTCTGCTCAAATAAAACAGAGTGAGGAGGGGGATCTGGGTTCTTCTTATGGCAACTAAGCCCACCCTTCAGGGCACTCCGCATCTTCAGGGCAGAGCTTCTCTCCCTGGAGAAGGTTGTGTGTGTCGGGGGGGGGGGGGAGTCTCACCCTGCTCAGGCCATTGAGACTCTGGAGCCCCACAAGGCAGGGAGGGGCTATGAGGTCTGCGACAGCCAAGGAGGGGAAATGGAGGCAGGATCTGTAAATGACATTTGCATTTGAGTTCTCAGCAATGTTATTCACAATAGCCTGAAGGTAGATGGACCAGGTGTCTATCGATGATTGGCTACACAAAGTATCCGTACAACGGAATATTACTTGGCCTTGAACAAGGAGGGTATTTGGACTTGTGCCAACACGGATGAACCATGAGGATAAGACGCTGTATTCTACTACTTACCTGAGGAATCTAGAACAGGCAGTCTCAGAGATGGAGAGGAGGACGTGTGGCGGCTGCCCAGTGGGTAGGGAAAGGGCAAACGAGGAGCTGTTTAACCTGGCTGGGGTTCTAACTTGGCGGCATGCACAAGTCCTGGAGATTGTTTGGTGAATCCTCATGGTGAACCCTCGTTTATGAGGTGCACCCATAAACATGATGAAGATGGTTAATTGTATGGTTTGCATGTCTTACCACAACTGAGAGAGAAAAAGAGAGAGGGAGGGAGAGAGAGCAGGAAGCAGGAAGGACCTTCTGGGAAGCGCCTGGAATGGTGGGGTGACCTGCAGGATTTGACATTGGCCCCCTGCCTGCTTTAAGCCCCCTACCCTCTGCTTCCATTTCTACCCCTCCTTTCTCCTTGCCGGCCCCTTAGCACAGCAGACTTGAGCTGCTCCTTCCAGCTCTCTTGAAACCTGAAATAAATTAGAAGGGAAATAAAGAGAGAAAAATCAAACTGGAAAGAACAGTTTCTCATCCCACAACTGTCAGCGGGCATCTTCAGACCTTGAGCCCCGCTGGGTTCCACGTGGGCCGCCTCTGACAGCCTCTCCCGACTGACGAAAGGAGATGAGGGCCCTGGCCTGGGGGGACATAGGGGACCCCTCCAATTCCCACTGCTGTGGCCACAGCCACCACCTGCTTGGCCAGCTCCACCTTTCCCATCATTCCCAGGATTCTCCCACTGGTACATTAGCTTTCGTGTCCAGCCCAGCCCACTCTTCACTGGAGACTCAGATACACCAGGCGGAGTCCTGGTTGGCCCACTGAGTGGCCCCACGCAGGCCCTGGGGATTGGAGGGGGAAGGGGAAGGAGGAGGCGGGAGCAGGGGTCCTGGGCCTCCATCTTGTTTCCTGGGAAGGGGGCAGGCTGCACTCCTCTTCCTGACCTTCCACTGAGATGAGAGTTTGGAGCTGGGCTATCCTCTGACCTCTATCCTTGGCCATCAGAGGGTAATTACTCAACATAAAAAAAAACATCTTCCACAGGACACATCCTTCCAAGGCTCTCCCTTCCCTGCTTTCTGGACCCTGGCAGATTAAAAACCCTCCTCCTCCTCTCCTTCTCTTTCTCCTCCTCCTCCTCTTCTTCTTCCTCCTCCTTTTCTTCTTCTTCCTCCTCCTCTTCTTCTTCCTTCTCTACCTCCTCTTCTTCTTCTTCCTCCTCCTCCTCTTCTTCTCCTTCTTTCTTCTTCCCCTTCTTCTTCCTCCTCCTCTTCTTCTTTTTCTTCCTCTGTCTTCGCATGATGAAAGCCAGTGAGGGATGGGTGTGCTTGCTTCTCCTCTGCATACCCTGTCCACTGTCTGTGCCTCGGGGCGGGGGGGGGGATTCAGGCGGGAGAGTCCCCCTCCCTTCCGTCACCCTGGCTGGGTGTCAGGACCTTCTCGGGACAGTGGTAGCCCAGTGGGGAGAGGCCACCTTGAGGAAAGCTCCGGCGACCTGCTTTCCACCAGGGACCTGCCGTTGATTAGCTGAGAGCTCTGTTATGAACTCCCCACCTTCCCTTCCCTGCTCAGTGAGTAGGATGAGGCTCTACCCCCCACCATGGCTAAGTTCAAATATGACCATGTCAGAAAACACACCCTCCTCCCCCTCCTCCCTAGATCTAGCCCTCCTCAGTCACCAACCAACTCCAAAGCACCCCTGGGGGTGGGGAGAGAAAAAGAAAAGAAGATAACTCTCTTAGGCTTAAATATCATAGCGTGCTCGAAGCCCATTTCAAATTCCTCATCGCATTTGTTCTTGGAGAGAAAGCTTGTGGGAGTTTACAGGGAGGCTCGGTGATTCACTCTGTTTTGGGGTTACAAAAGCCAAGTCCAGACAGGAAAGGGCTGCCACAGGCAAGGTCACAGGCAAGGTCAGTCACCCAGCTCCTAAGTGGTAGAGGTAAGGTGGGAGCTCAGAGTTATTTTGCTCTACTTAAGTTTTGTTCTGGAAAGGTCCTGCCAATGCATGGCTGTGTTCCTCGGGAGCCGACGGGGGGTCAGACATGGCTCTGAGGAGATGGAGCCAGGGATGTTGGCAGGCTGGGGTCCCCTGTGGATCTGTACCCCTTGTGAACTAATTACCACGCTCCCTCGCACTCACCCCAAGCCATCCTTCTAGAGAGACCCTAAAGTGCCTCTGAGCGCCTCGTACATATTTATATGCCTGTGTGAGCGATAAAAATAAAACCACTTCACCCACTACTGAAATGCAGCCGCTCGGGGAGTGAAATATGGGACTTTATTGAACAGCCTGGAAGGGCAGCCCTGGGGATCAGGCAGCCTGCCTGGCAGGGCAGGGGCCCTGGGGAGAGGGCCAGCCCTGCCTGGCGTGGCAAGGGCGCAGAGGGAAGGCGATGGGATCCCATGGCCTGGCAAGCGTGGAGTGGGGCAGGGGGCAGACACCAAATACACACTGGATATTTATCAGCATAAACTCCAGGAAATAAAGCTAAGAGGTTTTATTCTTTTTCCCCTTTTGGCTGTTTCGGTTTTCTTTCCTTTCTGTTCCTTTTATTCATTTATCTGTCTTTGGGAGGGTAGAGGGGGCACATATGTGGAGGGGTGAAGGATGAACACCTGCAGTGGTGAGACTCCCTAGACACTGTGACAAAGAGGAACTCTACAGCTTCTGGGTGAGGATGGGAGGGGATGGGAGGGGATGGGAGAGAGCGAGGGGAGGGGTGACGTTGCCCACAAAGAAATGGACTCTTTCTCTGACTGTGACGGTAACCCCTGTACTTGGATTTATAGTAACAGTTACACACACACACACACACACACACACACACACACACACACACGACTGAGTGCATCCCTGAGACTGAGATGGCTTTGCTGAGAAGATGCGCCATCTAAAAGACACTGTGCACCAGGCACCGGTCACTCACACCTGTAATCCTAGCTACATTTGCAGGCTGAGGTCTGAAGATCACAGTCTGAAGCCAACCTGGACAGAAAAATCCCCGTTAGACTCCTACCTCCAATTAACCCCTCAAAAATCAGAGGTGGCCCTGTGGCTCAAGTGCTAAAGCACTAGCCTTGAACACAAAGAGGCTCAGGGACAGTGCCCAGGCCCTGAGTTCTCCATAGTGGAGCCTCACTTCCTGACCATGCCCCAGCGGGATGGGTGGGGACAAGGCCCCTGGGGTTCACTCTCAGAGCCAGAAACCCCAGAAAGGCTTGCCCAGGCAGAGTGGGTGGAGCCCACGGCCCTGCACGCTGTCCAGGGTGCTGATTGTGCCAGCGACTGGAGGAGGGCTGCTGTGTTTGTCCTTGGGTGTGCCTGGTGCCCTGGCCTGGGCTGCCTGGGCAGGACAGGCATGGGAGGTGACAGGCCAGCTCCAGGGAGCCCACAGTGGTGCCTGCCTGTAAGGGAGGCCTTGTGGGCTCAGGACCCAGGTGACCTCAGATATGGACCTGGAATGCAGAAACCCATCCGACCCTGCGTAACCTCACAGCTGCTCCCCTGAACCACCTAGGCTTTCCCAGATACCCCAGAGTCCACCCCAGAGAACTGGGCCTGTTGTGTGTTTGTAGGACTTTGTGCTCTTGCTCCACCCCCAGAGCTGTTCCGTCACCAGCTAACTGAGGTGTGCCCTCCAGGTCGGCATCACTGACAGCACAGGAAGGGAGGGAGAGCTGAGGGAAAGGATGGGGAGGGGGAACATGAGATTCTTACCTAGACAAGACATCAGCTGGCAGGGGCCTGGTACAAGCAGCCCAGCCTTGGCTTGTCTTACCAATGGAAAGTCAAAGCATTTTCTCAAATGACTCAGGACCTAGAGGACAGAGACATGGCATTGAAGACACCAGGAGCAAAACAGTTACTCCATTAGTTCGGCAGCAGGGATAAGAAAGGCACTTGGGCTTGGAGATGGAGGAGAGACTTGCCCTGGACCTCAGTTTTCTCATCTGTGGTATTATGGGCCTGTCACACAACATGACCAACCAGGGAGCATTAGCATCTGTTTTGTGGCCTCGCACCTTTCTGTAATAGACAAAGGGACTTTTAGACTATGACATCGAGTCATTTTACAGACCAGGGGCCCTCAGGTCCCAGAGGCTATTCTGAAGGGGACAATCACATGTTCGATGGTGCCACCTGTCGTCCACGTGTGGTGTAGCAGCAAAGCCAGGAGAGGAGGCAAGGGAAGAGGGTCAAGGGCTGAATGCAGATCTTAGCCTGGGGTGGACAAGCTGGAGACCAGACTCCAGA
This sequence comes from Megascapheus bottae, assembly GCF_031878675.1. Classification (NCBI taxonomy): domain Eukaryota; kingdom Metazoa; phylum Chordata; class Mammalia; order Rodentia; family Geomyidae; genus Megascapheus; species Megascapheus bottae. The sequence goes on along the minus strand of NC_143514.1, from coordinate 73,859,454 downwards.
GCCGTGGAGGCGTGAGCTATGAGCCCGGTAAAATGTGAGCAGAAAAAGGAATTGCTCATTCGTTCATTTTCCTTTGGTTAGGAGTTTGGGCCTGTCTGCTGAATGCCTTAGGATGTGGGCCTTTTGGTCTCTCCAGCCAGTTTCTCTTCCTTGTCTCCCTGCCCACCTCAGACTATGGGAGGCTAAGGAGGAAGGAGAAAGCTGCCATGGGGGGCAGGGTGTCACAGTGTTGCTGGCCGCCTGATGGGGGTAGAAACATCATCAGCTGGTATGTATGGTATTCATGAAGCCTGTCCCACTTAACCGCAAGCCCCCCGCCCCCATTCATACTCTTCCTCCTACACCATGCTGCTGCGGGCATTGTAAGGTGCAGGGATTGTCACAGATTCTTACCTCTCAGCTTCCCTCCCTCCTGGTGAGTGAAGCTGGGATCTAAACCCCAGCTCCAGCTTTTTCCACACTTGGCGATGGCTGCTGGTACCTCCTGTGACTGACATCTGTGGTCCCAGCTCTTTCAGTCCTGCAAAGGCAGTCACACAGGAGAAAGGGGAAGCCTTGCTGGTGCTTTCTAAGCTTAATCATTTACTATGTCTCAGTCCACATGCCTGATCACTCAGTAATCCTTTCTCTAATCCATCCTTCTGACTATTCACCCACCCATCTATCCATCTCCCTCATTCATCTATCTGCCAGTCCATCCACCATCCATTCATCCACCTATCTTCTACCATCCATCCATCCATCCAACTACCTATCTATCCAACTACCAAGCCATCCATCACCCATTCATTCAGCCACCCATGTACCCAGCCTTCACTCATTCATCTATCTACTAATCCATCCATTTATACCCCTACCTTCTACCTTCCATCCATCCATCCATCCATCCATCCATCCATCCACCATCCATTCATTCAGCCACACTTCATCCACTCATTCATCTGTCTACCAATTCAGCCACCCATCATCTCATCCACTCTTTCAACTATCTACCAATCCATCCACCATCCATTCATCCACCTATCTGTCATCCACCCATCCATCTACCTATCCATCCACCTACTTACTCATCCATCCACTCATCCATCCACTCATCCATCCACCATCCGTTCATTCAGCCACCCATCCATCTACAATCCATCCATCATCCATTTAGTCATTTTTCTTCTCCTTTCTTTCTTCTATCTAATAGTCACTTTTTAAAGCACCTACTACCCATCAGGCACCAGAGGCATGGCGAAGGGCCAGATAAGGTCTTCTCCTGGGGCTGGAGACACACCTGGCCCTAAGGGATGCAGAATAAGGCTTCTCCATGCACACAAAGCAACAGAGACCCCTGTAGGGATAAACAAAGGAGCTGAAGAGGGGCAGATAGGGTAGAATCTGCACAAAGAAAAGTTTCTGTAGCTGTCCCGTGAAGGCGGGACTGGGGCAGGAGCTGGGAGCAGAGAGGGCATTTAGCAGAGGTCATCTGGGTTCCGAGCATTACCATGTGTGAGCCTTGTAGGGTTGAGGAGTGGAGTAGATTAATGCAGGCCAAGTACCTAGAGCAGCACCTGGCACAAGCTGAGCTCGGCAGGTACCATCAACTGGCAGTGGTTGTTGTCCTTTCTCTAGTATTCTAACCATTGTCCCAGGTCCTGGAGGTCCAGCCAGTACAGTCCAGAGCAGGGCTCCTTGACCTGCATTCCACAGGAGTCTGACTTGAGGGTATTTTGGGGGAAGGGTTCTGTGAACCTCAACTAAATAAAACTAAGACACATCAAAAAAACAAAATATGAATAACAAGAGAACACTGTCACTGTCCCAGAAGTTGGCTATGGAACCCTCATAGCTCACATGGTCCATGGGACCACCCAGTTTGGGAAATGTTGCTCTTTTGCTTCCCTGTGGCTTGCTACCTTCCTCTGGACCTGTAATTCCAGGGCCCTCGGTCCTTATTGCCGTGAGCCTCTGTGGAACCTGTTGGGTTTTTCCTGGGGAGCCCTGCAGTGCAGGTGAAGCCCGAGTCCATTTAGGACACAGAGTGAGACTTTATTCTGAGCGGCCGATTTCCAATCGATCGAGGTCGCAGTGTTAAGGCATCACTTTCTGTCTCGTTTAATTTAGACAAACAGTAAGAGCTGGAGGCCGGCTGGTGGGTGTTGAATTGTTAGCATAGGGAGAAGCAGAGGGCCAGGCTGTGAGGGAGCTAGAGAGCTTGAGGGCTGCACGAGAGTGGACGTGCAGCTGTGTGTGGGAGGAAGGGAGAGAGGGGGTGTGGAGAGAGGAGAGAGAGGATGGATGCCTCTGAGACAGACACAGCGGGGAAGACCTGATTCCTGATTCCTCTCCTGTCCCCAGGATCCAGCAGTCCTGGCTGGTGTCCTGGCACCCTGGGCAATGTGTTTCCCATCTCTGTGACTCAGTTTCCTTCTCTATGAAAAAATATATATGGAAAGTTGCTAGCACAGTTCCATGAGAATTGAATGGGGCCCATGGCTGACCATTCTGAACTCAGGACAGTTTTCCTGTCCACACTCCGGGCTGCCAAGGTACCTGAGCTGCAGGATGGACCTTGGTCACTGGTGTGTACACTGTCTAGGGAGGCACTTGAGAGTTGCAGGTCTGGAGCTTCTTCTGTGTTCTAATGCAGCACCGCTGCGCGAAGCTGAGAGAAGCACTTTACCAGTGTAGCTAATTCTCTTAGTTACACTCAAACTTCACTTTGTAGTGTGTGTGGGGGGGGGCAGGCCGGGGAGTAACCTTCCCCAGATCTGCACAGGCCCAGTCTCTCAAAAACCAGATTTGAAGAGGGAACAAAATTCTGCACTCTTTCCCTCCCGTGAGGTGTGTGGGGGTCTGGGAAGGAAACAGAAAAGCTAGAGGTCAAGGAGCACCCCTGTGACCTGGGGAGGGAGGGGTGGGAGAAGGGGAGCTGGGTGCTTTGTGTGCTAGCGCCCTCTGTGGGTACATCATGGTTCAGCACCCTGGACAGAGGGAGGCTGGAGGCAGCCAGAATGGCCTTGCCTCTGTCCAACCGTCTCCAGCCCCAGGGCTCCCTTTGGTACTGTGCCCAGGAAGAGGAGCGTCCCTTGTGACTCATGGGACTGCGTGCCAGGAGAGCAAAATGGAAGTCCTGCCTCTGGCAGCTGAGCCATTAAGAAACAGACACCAAGGGATGTTAGGCAAATGAAAAGCCCGCGGTTGCCCTGGGTGACTCGTTCTTTGGCTAAGTCACACTGGGTCCTCTGCTATCGGCCTTTCTGTGCTTCGGCGATGACTTTCTCTGGAGCAGAAAGTACAGCCCCCAAAGCTGTGTTTTAGGAAACGGGAGCTGAGGATGCGTGTGGGGGGAGGGGATAACAATGTTGCTCTGGTGATTGACATCCTCAGGTCTTGTGGGAACGCCTGGGCTCCAGCGCCTTCTCTCCTGAGGGCCTGGAGGGAACCCACAGGCCATGTTCACTGCCTGTTAGCACCGGCCATGGCGCCAGCCTTGTGCTAGGAGCTGAGGGATGCAGATGAGGCATAGTGACCTACTTCCATCGGTTGACTCATCCATCAACCCAACAAATAGTCATTGAGGTCCTACTATGTGCTGGTAGTTAGAAGGAGCATGTTTTGCACGTAGGGGTTGTTGAGGGTGAGAGAGCTTGGATGGTGCTTTCCTGAGCCGGAAGTCAGGAGCGGGAGGGGCTGGAGGAGGCAGGCAGTGGCTGGGCCCCAATGGCTGGGTCAATCTGGAGAAAAGGGAGGGGAGAGGTGACCTACAGCTCACCCTGGCAGCCTGCAGGAGGGGAAGGTGGAGGGGAGCCCGGGAGAGGGAGCCAAGAACAGCCAGTCAGAAAGGGGAGAAAGGCTTAAGACTCCAGTGTTCAAGCCATATCCAGCCCAATCAGGCTGGCAACCAATTAGTCTGATTCAAAAAAAAAAAAAAAACCCACATAGGGACAAACTGTAATCAAACACCTATTTATAAGGGTTTATTACGATCATTATTATTATTTTACTGAGAGGATCATTCTAAAGCCTGTCAGGTGAATGTATGCTTTCAGATCTTCATAAATGCAAATCGCTCCTTTCCCAGGGGCGGGGAACAGGCTGAGAAGAGGGGGGCTGCCTGGAAAGGCCAGCCCTGAGGCTCAGAAGAGCAAGGAGATGGAGCAACTCACAGCTGGGGGTCCGGAGGGGGGGAGACTTGCCAAGGGACAGCAGGGCAGCCACCCACTGCCCCTCCTCTCCCTACCTCCTCCTCTTCCCAGGACAAGGGCTTCTGAGATGTGTGTGCTCAGCAGAGTGACACCCCAACACAGCCACCAGCCACAGCCGCTAGCCACACTAAAGCACCTGCTCAGGGCACCCCGCTTCTGTGCCCAAATTTGCCCCTGGCAGTGCTGGCCTTTCTGGGTCTCTCCAGTCCAGCTCCTGATCCCTGCCAGGGAGGGCCCTCCATGCCCCCAACTCCCCCACCTAGCTGCACCCCCATCTGTCTCCAAGGTTAGCTCACCTCCTCATCTCTGGCCTCCAGGTCCCAGTGGGCCAGCAGCTGGGGCATGCATGTCAGCCTGTGGGTGGGCATGGATGGGGAAATGATGGCACCGTGACAGTCCCAGCCCCCCCCCCATGGCAGCAGAGGTGTCAGGCCTGAGGGAAAGGCGAGACTTGGTACCTTTTAGGATGCAGGGTGTGGCTGGGGGGGGGGGCACACTTCATTTCCCAGCTGCCCTCCCTGAGGGAGAGGGCAGCCGTAATTTGGAAAGTTCCAGATCACTGAAGGCCCTTTATCCTTCCTAACCCCAACAATCACTGGTGGCAGGCAAGCCCCTTTGGAGACCCGCTGGAGGACTTCAGGGCTCTTCCCAAGGGTGGAGAAGGCTTTCCATCAGGTGTGTGTGGGGGTTCCAAGGAGAGGGGGACCTAGTTGGGGGGTGGTGGTGAATGGTCACCTGGGGAAGCTTAAAAAGTGAAAAGCGGAGTGGTGAGAAGGAAGAGCTGCGGGGGTGGGGTAGGAGACGACAGGCAGGGGAGGACAAGGGAGGGAAACTAGGGAGGGGAGGAGGTAACCGAGGAGGGGAGGGCAGGGGCGGAATTGGGATGGGGGAAGAGGGATGGAGGAGAGGAAAGGGAAAGGGGGTGCAAGGGAGGAAAGGATAGAGGAGGGGAGGGGAGGGCGGGGAGAGGAGGGGGCGCAGGAGGGGAGGGCTGGGGCGGGGACGGGGAGCTCTCCTTCTCTGCAATAAATCGGCTTAGCGAGCGAGAGCCGAACAGCCCAGAAAGGATTAAAGAAAAGTCAGTATAATACGGCGGGAGCGCGGCGAGGGGAGGGCCGAGGCGGGGGGCGGGGAGCGGGGGAGGGGCGGAGGGAGGGCGCGGGGAGGGGGCGGGAGCGCCGCCGGCAGAGGCGAGCGGACGCCGCGCGGGGAGAGCGCGGCGCGCGGTTCGGCTCCAAACTCCGCCGTTCTCACTCGGGGCCGCAGCGGCCCGGCGCGCAGCAGACGAGGACCCGGCGGGCGCGGCGCGCCCCGAGGACCGCCGCGAGCGCCCCGCGGAGCCCGAGCCCGGCGGAGCCCGGCGGAGCCCGGCGGCCCGGCCGCGGCGGCATGGGGGCGCCCCCGCGGCGCCCCGCGCTGCCCGCCACCGCCCCGGCCGGCGGCCCGAGGCCGGAGCGCGCCTGAGCCCATGGCGAGGGGCCCCGCGCCGCCGCCAGCGCCCGGGCACCATGCGAGCCGCCCCGAGCCTCCGCCGCGGCGCCTGCCTGCTGCTGCTCGCCGCGATCCTCGACCTGGCGCGCGGTGAGTGCGCGGGGGCCGGGGGCGCGGGGAGGGCGCGGTCCGGTCGGGGCGGGGGGTGGGCGCTCGGGGAGGCCAGGGCGGGGCGGGGGGGGGGCGGCGTCCGCGCGCCGTCCGGGCCGGCGGGGTTCGAGCCGGTGGCTGCCGCCGGGGACTCGGAGGGCGCTTTCGGGGAAGCGCTCGTGGGTCGGTGCCAGCGCGTGTGCGCGCGCGCGTGTGACTGAGTGTGACTGTGAGTGTGTGTGCGCGTGCCAGCGTGTGTCTTTGTTGCGTCCGTGGGCGAGGGTGTCCGGGAAGGAGCTGCGCGTGGAGAGGGCGCGGAGTGCGGGAGGTGCGAGTGTGAGTGCGCGAGCGGCCGAAGGCTGCCCAGCCGTTCCACGGGGAGGGAGGAGTGTGCGAGAAAGTGGGAGCGCGGCGGCGGGTGCGAGAGGCGCGGGGGGCCGAGCCAGCGAGGGCGGGCGAGGCGGCGTTCCCCGCGCGCCCCGAGGGCGATGACCGGGCGGCTGGGCTTCGGCGGCGGCGGCGGCGCAGGGCTGCGGGGAGCCGGGCCGTGCCGGGAGTGTGGCGAGCCGCGGAGGCCGGCGGCGTGCGCTGGGGGCTGGGAGGGCGGAGCAGCCCCCTGCGTGCCTGGGTGTCCCGCCCGGTCCCCGGCAGGGCTCCGCCAGCCGGAGCGGGCGGAAGCTCCCGGCCGATCGCCCAGCGCCAGCGAGCCGGGCCAGCCGCCGCCGCGAGGCTCCCGGATGCCCAGCGCTGCCGCCTGGCGGGTTCCCGGCGGTGGCAGAGCCCAACCTGGCGACACCTGAACGAACAGTGAACCGAGCCGACGCGAAGCGCCATCTCCTCCGGGGAAAGGGGGCCCGGGCAGAGCCCGGTCCGGGGGAACGTGAGCGGGTCCGCTCCTGGGATCACCCCGCCCGTACCGTGTGGCAGCCCCGGGCGCCCAGAGCCAGCCCTTCTGGGGTCACAGCCACACTCCACCCGAGGAGTGGGGGGCAGATGTTAAAGTATCCGCTGTCACCAGTAGGGTCTCGGGAGGGGGTGGAGGGGTGATGGTGGGGTTCGTGGGGGTTCTGGTCCTTCTGGGGTGCTCTTGGCAGGGAGGGGTGCCCCCAAATAACCCCACCCACTTCCCCGACCGCAGAATCCGAGCCCTGAATGGTGGAGGCTGTCGGGCTGGCAGGCCCAGAAGGAATGCAGACCCTGTCCTGGCAGCAAGATACTTTACAGAGTGGATCCAAATCTTCCCCTAACTTTGGGGTGAGGGCTCCCTCTTTGGATGCTCTAGAGGGAACATCGCCGCCGGAGGAGGGGGAGACCGGGCAGCAGGGCTGCTGAAAGGACCGAGTCTTGGTGGAGCCCTCACCTGGACACTGCAGGGAGTGGGGTTGGAGGTCAGGGACAAGAGGGGAGATTCCCCCCCCCCCCCATTGCCCGGGATCAGAAAGATCAGGCAGGGATGGGGGTGGTGACCCTGAGGAAAACTAAGTGAGATTCCTCCCCCCAGTCTGTCTGAACCCCACCCTGGGAGCTTTCCCTGAACCCTGGAGCATTCTCTTGCTGTCCCAGTGCCTGGGTTCCATCTTCTGCCTCTGCAGGCTTGGGGTGGGGGGCTGGGCTCAGGTTGAAGTGAGCTCCGAATGGGAAACTTAGCTTGCCAGGCTAAGGGGACATCCAGGGACTTCCTGACGAGGTGCTGCCTGAGCACCAGGGTGGGGTCCCGTGTCCTCTTCCAGTCGTGCTGGGGAGCACCACGGAGGGTCTCATTAGAGACAGAGGTGGGCGGAGTAGGAGGAGGGCCCCATTCCTGGAAGTGGCAGAGAGCTGTGAACCTGGACACCATCTCTAAAGGGCCAGTGGCCTGGAGCTGCCTCAGAGGGATGAACCGGAGTCCTGCCATCCAAGGGGGGCGGTGGCAGCCACTACTCCAGCTAGTGGAGGACCAGGGCCTGGGCATCCTGGCCTATTCTGCCCCAGCAGGTCTCTGAGCGCTGCAGAGAATGTATTGGCTAGAGGAAGAAGCCCTTTTCTTCCAGAACTGGCTAGGCAGGAAGTTCTAGCTCCTGTCTTCCCACTCCCTAGTATCCTGGGCTCCCTCAAAGGAGCCCATCATTTTCTGGGGGCCTAGAACGGGCCACAGGAGAGTGCCCTGGAGCTATCGTCACCTCCTTAAGCCCCAGTGGGAGTCTTGTACTTGAGCCTGGAGATGGGGGCGGGTAATGGAGGGGTGATTTTTGAACTTTTTTCTTTCAGTCCTGGGAAACTCTCTGATGAAAACAGCAGGTGCCTGGTGAGCTAGCTCTGGGATCGCTGAGAGACTCAGCCAGGGACTCTGGGCTCTGCCAGTTCTGGCTTGTGACTGTGTCCACAGGTGGGTGGGATGGGAGGCTGAGGGACCCCAGCTCCTGATCGTGGAGGGTGGGGCTCACCATGCAGGTGTGAGGGCCTCACATGTTCTTTCTGCATACCCTCCCCTCCCTCTCCCAGTCCCTGGGAACTCAGGCACTCCAGGGGTTCTTCTGGACTGGCTGCCCAACCTAGGCCTTCCATAGCCCCCCCCCCCCCTGCCTTGCCCTTCCCCTCCAAGGCCACTGTGCCAATAGGATTGTCTCTTGGCTATAGTTTGGGGGTGTCATGTGTGGAGAATGTCTGAGTGGGAGCAGGCTCAGGAACACTTGGTGTTTCTGGATACTTGTACTTCTTTTTTTTTTGGAAGCAGGAGAATCCTGATTTCCCCACATGCGCCTGCCCAGTCTTTTGAACAAAGTGATTGGTCAGAAGGTAGAACCACCAGGCCAGTGGGGTGCAGAGGCCCTCCTCTGGTGACCCTACCTCACAGTCTCACACTATTTGCCAGCTCCCTTCCAAATGCCTCAGTGGGATTACAGTGGCAGCCAGGCACAGACTCACAGCCCCCTACCTCCCTTTCAGCCTACAAGGTGGGTTTAAGGGCCTCTCTTCACAGGCAGAGAAGCCACCGTATCTTTGAAGTCCAGCTAGTCACCAAAGCCCCCTCCTGGGCACATCCCCAGGATCCCTCCTCCTTCCTGTGTTTTCTCTGTGATTGCTGGACATTCTGCTGGGCAGAAGGGAAGTCTAAATGACAAGGCAACATGGCCACTCTGGTTCTTCAGATCAACGGCCATCCCCCTCCCTCCCCAGCCCTGACCCTCCCCCATCTCTAGCTAGTTAGATAGAGAACGTGGCGGGAAGGTGCTGGAGCTGAGGGCCCCTGAGCCCCTGGTCAGTAGTCTAAGATCTCAAAGGCAAAAGTCACCACAGAGGCAAGTGCCAAGTCCTGTTACCTGAGTTTCCTGAGGATCCTGGATACTCGGCCTGGACAGCCAGTAGCCTGGCTCATCTATTTGCCCCAGGCCACTTATGAATGAATTGTATGTATGCCTTGCGCTGGGCACAGGGCTGGCCATTGGGAATGTGGTCCTGGCTGTGGCGGGGAGCCTCTGCTTTACCGGGCTTGCAGCTGCGCAGGAAGTGGGTCCCTGGCTTGGAGGGCGAGCCCTCTGGGGGCTGGGGGTCCCACTATGTGGTTCCCCCCACTGGGGTCTCTTTGTGAGCCTTTCATGCTCTCTGAGAACAGGAATCCTGTTCTACAGAGGCGAGCTGAGAGACTTGCCCAAGGTCACCCTGGCTGCACTTGGTACACATAGGATTGCCTGACTCCCTAGCCTCCACTCTGCCAGGCACGCGTGTGCGCGTGTGGTGTGTGTGTGGGGGGGGTGGACCACAGACAGCCACAGGCTCCCCGTGTCCTCCTGCCTGTGTATTTTACTCCTCACTAGGCCCAAGACGAGACAGAATCACTCCGAGTACAACTGCACAGATGGGCGAGGGAGAAAAGACACAGACATCGTTAAGAGAATGAATGGGCATCTGTCCTGGGCAGGGCAGGTCTGCAGGGACGTGGACCACGGGCTGCACCCTCGTCCCCCGTGGGCTCGTCACAGACAGCTGCTTCCCCACCTGGTGTGGGGTACAGCAATCTATTTGGGGGGGTGCACTTCCACCTTAGTCAACAAGAGTGGTGGGAAAGCACTCAACTCTACCTCATCTGAAATGTGCATTTTCAGGATAGGATTCCTGAGAGGCAACTGGGTGGCCAGGGCCCCCCGAAACTTGCAGTGCAGTCAGGAGTGGAGAGGCTGTCCACTGAGACCTTTTAGCTGATCAGGACTGCCCGGAAGTCAGTGGAGGCCGTGCGTGCATGCGTGCGTGCGGTGGGCAATGCAGACTATAGGCTCATCTCTGCAGCCCGGGGCCAGAGAGGGGGGTAGTCAGGAGAGATTGCCGTGATTTTGGAGAGCAGGGGCAGCTGAAGCTCAGACTTGAGCCACTTCACCAGTCCCACAGGGATTTGCTTTGGGGAGTGATGCATCCTCCCCCCCCCACCCCCAAAGTTGCATGCTAGCGATTGAACAAGAAGCAAATACCCGGCAGATGCAGTGGCTCACACCCGGCTACTCAGGAGGCTGAGATTTGCGGATCAAGGTTCAAAGCCAGCCTGGGCAGGAATGTCTGAGACTCTATTATTTCCATCAGCCAAAGAGCTGGAAGTGGAGCTGTGGTTCAAGTGGTAGAGGACCAGCCTTGAGCAGAAAAGCTCAGGGATAACACCCAGACCCTGAGTTCAAGACCCAGGGCTAGAACAAGGAGGAGAAGGAAAAGAAGAGGATGAGGATGGGGAGGAGTCAGAGTCGGAGTCGGAGTCGGCGGTGGTGGGGGGGTGGCAGCAAATGTAGGGTTGTTGGACTGCCTTTCCCCCCCTCCCACCCTCAGTGTGCACACCTGTCACTGGTGGGCAGGGCTAGCAGGGAAGGCATTCACAAGAAGGACACCTATCAGTCACTGTCTCTGGAATCTAAACACTGCAGTCAGGAAGCCCCAGACCACTGGACAGCCCCTCCCCCACTCCGCGGCCATGGGGTCTCTGAGGACAGTGTTTTGTGGGTTTCTGGGGGCCGGGGATGATGGATTCAGAAAGACACAGTGATGATAGGATGCTGTTCTCGCCGGTCACCCCTTCTGCCTTGATCTGTCCTGAGCTCTTGTTGGTTGCTGGTGCAGAAAGGCCCCAGGCTGGGTCAGGGGTGCCACCACAGGAAGTGGGAATGTGACCATTGTCCAGGCGTGTCCTCTGCCACACACCAGCACTCCCGCTGCGGGCGGGGGGAGGGGGAACAGGAGAACCAACCAGGACTTCCTGCTCCCTCTGGGTTCCCATTGGTCTTGACTAGCGTTGGGCAGGGGTGGAAGAAGGAAGGAAGGAGCAAAGGAGAGAGGGAGGGAGAAGAACACAACAGTCTTATCTTCTGTGTTATGAGTATTCCCAAACTCTAGAAGGGCAGAAGGGGAGAGAGGAAAGGAAGAGAAGAAGTAGGGAAGGAAGGGAGGAGGAGGGGAGGACAAAGGTACCTATATTTGAAGCCCTGTGTGGCTTATAGCATTCCCCCTCCCACCACAGAAGCGCCACCTAGGAAGTCATGAGGCTCAGAGTGAGAATCCATACTGGACATTGGTGGACACCTGTTTCCCCAGCTCTGAACACCTTTCATGGTCCAGGTGTGCCAGTCCTATCTCCTTCCCCTCTGGCTGCCATGTGGGGTTCTCTCTGGAATCAAAGCCGGTGCAGGTGAGTCACTGCCCACCTGAGCCTGGTCTGTCCTTGTTAGCCAGTGGAGAACAAGATTATCTGAGAAGCATGTGGCACAAATGAGGCAGGAATGGGGTCAGCTGGCCGAGGAGACGTCCTGCTTCTCTCTTCCGCCTCTACTGGAGGCCGACTTTGGAGACTGTCCATCCATGGATCTATCTGCTCACCTCTGTTCCCTAAGCTGTTGTCCCAGATCTAAAAGCGGCCCAAAATCACTGGGGAGCAGTTAAAAACAACTGAGTAATGAGATGACCAGAAAGGGTGTCCTGGCGACCCCCAGACCCCCAGGAAGGCTCTGAGGGACTGGAATTCCCTTCATGGAAAGGGGAGGGGTTCCCAGGCTTGAGAACGGCATGTTCGAAGGTCATTGGGTCTGGTGGACACAGAGAGGCGCAGGGCCTGCTGGGAGCTGGGGCTGAGGATGGAGGAGGAGGAAGAGGGGGAGGCTGCTGGGAGTTGGGCCTGCCA